>NW_026695216.1:228880-828880 GCF_021218885.2 Marmota monax | reverse complement strand
AGAAACTGAGAATTGCATAACTGCCCAAGCATAGAGGTAAAGGAAAGAATACAATTTGCCATTTTGAGTGAGATCAGCCCTTGGCTGTGCAGGAGAGAGGGGCTCTGCATGTGCTGGGAGCTTCAGGGGCAGCCGTGGAAGAGTGGCTGGGGTGACCACGGCCCCGGGGAGAGCTATGCCAGGCTCCTATGCTGTCAAAGCTTGGCTGGTGGAGTTTCCTCTCAGATTGGATGTGGGTGCATGGGAGAAGGATGCAGAACCACCCAAGCCCAACCTGAGCTCCTAGAGCTACTGACACCAGAGAGCCAGGCTGCACACAGGGAGGGTTCAGCTGGGGCCTGCGACTTTGGATGACTTGGGCACACGAGAGGAAAGGAACACAGAATCTCAGGGCAGATCTTGAGGCCAGGGTGGCTCTGGGGTCACCAGCTGTGGCCTTGGAGCCAGGCTTCAGTGAGTCTGGGACAGAGGAGCCCAGGGAGGGAGTAGAGTCCAAGCCCAGGACAGCCGACGCAGGGGGTTGGGCAGACCCATGTGAAGAGGAGAGGTTTGAAGAAGAGCATGGGGTCTTGCAACCCTGGGGCTTGGGCAGGTCTACGTCATCAGAGATGGACTTCGTGGATGGAATAAAACACCTAGCCCTGGCACCACCAGGCAGGTCCCTGGAGCAGGCCTGCCAACACGGTCACCTGCTGACAGATGTGCTTATGGGCTGTGGACAGCAAGGTCTGTGGTGCCAGCCCAAAACATTTTAGAAAACTTATTCCCCTTTGTCAAGTAGGCCCATATGACAGTCCCACAGTAGCATCTGTGGCCATCCTGCGCACTGTCCCTATCAGGTGGCAGGGCAGGGCACCTCAGGAGCCTGCCCTCGTCCTGCTTTCCTCCTCTTCTACCACCATCCACAGGCCTCCAGCTCCAGATCAAGGCTCAGTGAATTTGTCCAGTGTGCTGGGAGAACCCACAAAGGAGGGTGGTGGGCAGAGCTGGGGCGCAGCGCCTGTCCCCTACTCCCCTGCCCTGGAGCGTCTTCCCTTGACTCTCCCGGGGCCTAAGGTGGCAAGACCTCTTCCCACTTCCCTCAGTCTGAGGGAAGAAGACAGAGGCCACTGAGCCACTTCTGCCGGGCTTAATCTAAGATAGAGAAGCAGGCCAGGACTTCTGTGCCGCTGCCCAGCTACAGGAGCGGACAGTTTTAGAAAACCTGCATCTAATCCAGAGAAGTGAGAAGAGTCTGTGTGGGCCATCACCTCTGTGCACATGATCTTGAAATATTGAGTCTGTTTATTGCTCTGTCCCATCCCCTTCCACGTGTCCTTGCTTGACAAAGGCTCTATGTTGCTATGAGACAGGAAGAGTGACTTCATTGCTCCCTACTAGGAGACAGAGGGGTCCATGGAGGTGGATGGGCGAACCACAGCTCCCTGAAGACAGTCCTGACCTGTCACAGGGGTTTGGTACCTCTCCCTAGCTAAACTGTGGCCCTGAGGGCCTCACTGGCAGAGGCCAAGTGCCTGTGGACAAGTCAGCTAGGACAGCATTAGAAAGGAAGCTCATGCTTTTCACACAACAGAAGAAGCCACATTGCCAGTGAGCAAGACAACAGGAAACCCTGGCCACCCTGGGCCCTCCTGTGGCACTGGGTGGGATGTTTTCACTCCTGTAGCCAGGACTACAGAAGAGACCCTAGTTTCCGTCTCCTTCAAGAATCTGAGTTTGCAGACCCATCTAGAGGAGGCACAGAGTGTGGAGTGTGGATTTGTGAGGAGTGTAGTAGCTCAAGGGCTTTCCCAGTTGGGAAAAAATGCATAGTTAGGGGTTATGATCTTCCTGCTCAGATCTTATTTTTCTTCTAAACCTGTCACTGGTCATGGGGAGGCAGGGTGGGTCAGGTGAGCTGGGGGTGAAGGGCAGCAGCCCTGTCCAGTCCCACTGCAGATTCATGTGGGCTCCACTTCCAGTCAGCAGAAGAAAAACAAGCATAGAAAGACAAAGGGAGGTGAATGGCACCTGGAGGTAAAGACTTAAAAGTATAAAGCTCTTGGGGCTGGGGTGTGGCTCAGTGGTAGAGCACTTGCCTGGCATGTGTGAGGCACTGGTTTGGATTCTCAGCACCACATACAAATAAATGAACAAAATAAAGGTCCATCAATATCTAAAATTTTTTTTTAAAAAGTATAAAACTCATAAAATCAAATATTCTAGGAAACAGTTTTATAAAATGGAAAAGTTTTTTTAAAACAGTTTTTTTAAAGACATAAATTTTAAAAATTTGGAATTGATGGTAATTTGAAAACTGGGTATTTAGCAATGAATATAAACAACATGAAATTAAAATAATAGAAATTTCTTTTAACTATATATACTAAAGTAGTGTCAAAAAGTTAAATACTATCAAATTCATATTTGTGGCACCTAAATTGGCCAACTGTTGGCAGTTTACTATGGTTCACCCTGATTACGCCCAGGGCTTCCAGAGCTCCTCACCCCTGCAGATCCACACTTGGTCTCCTGCCAGGAAAAGCACATCAGGGACTTCTCAGGATCTGACAGGTGCTGGGAAAGTCCTGCTTGCTTCCCACCCAGGCCACCCTCCCTGCAGAAGGGCTCCCCCTCCTGGCTCTCCTTGCTTCCCTTCCTGCTGTCTTGGCTTCAGACTCTGACCACAGAACACCAGGCTTGGGCACACTGGGGCAGTAATGCCTTCCCCTGAATTGCACCTGCCCGGGCCCCTGTGCTGTGTCCACTCTGATTCCCAGCTGTCTGACTGGCCAGTGCAGGGGCTGGACTTGGTCTTCCGGAATCTTCCGGCACTTTCCTCTTAAACACCTGTCGACTCTTGAGCATACATGGGACGGGTGTCATACAGACCAGCTAGGTCACTGCAGATGCCAAGGAGCTGACGGAAGGGGCCACTGTCTTCATACATGGTCCCCGCAGCATGCGATGCTTCAGCCTGCAGGCTGCATGTGTGAGTGTGGGCCCCAGGTGGCAACAGGGCAGCCTCCTGCCACGATGGTGCTGCACGTACACCGAGCTCGGTTTGCGGAGGCTTGCCGAGCTGCCGATCGTGTGGCCAGGCATGCGGCATGTGGTGGTGGTGAAGCATTTAGGGTGGGAGAAGAGTCCAGCACAAGAGGTCTTGGGGCCAGCATCTGTGTCTTCCAGTTTGTGGCTACCTTGAAGCTTCATGAAATACCTTATAGTTATAACACTTATAAGCTGAAAATGTTACTTTACACCCCAAATCTCTGTTCTGGTACTTTCCCCGGCCTTCATTTTATGTTTTTGTTACATTTACATCTTTACACATTGTGTATCATTAGGAAGTTAATTTGTTTGTATCCCTTTAATTTCTTTCTCCTAATTGCTATGGCTAGAATTGCAAGGATGATGTTGAATACAAATGGTGAAAGAAGGCATCTTTTCTTGTTCCAGTTTTTAGAGGGAATGCTTTAATTTTTTCTCCATTTAGAATGATGTTGGCCTTGAGTTTAGCATATATAACTTTTATGATGTTGAGGTATGTTCCCACTATCACTAGTTTTTCTAGTGTTTTGAACATGAAGGTGTGTTGTATTTTGTCAAATGCTTTTTCTGCATCTATCAAGATAATCATATGATTCTTGTCTTTTAAAAAATTTATTTATTTATTCTAATTTGTTATAAATGACAGCAGAATGCATTTCAATTCATACTACACATATAGAGCACAATTCTTCATATCTATGGTTGTACACAGAGTAGAGTCACATCATTTGTGTCTTCATACATGTACTTGGGGTAATGATGGCCATCTCATTCCACCTTCTTTCCTAACTCCCTGCCCCTGCCCCTCCCTCCCCTTGGACCTATCTAAAGTTCCTCCATTCCTCCCATGCTCCCACCCCCCATTCCAATTATGGATCAGCATCTTTATATCAGAGAAAACATTCAGCTTGTGGATTTTGGGGATAGGCTTACTTCACTTAGAATAATATTCTCCAACTCCATCCATTTACCTGTAAATGCCATGATTTTATTCTCTTTTAATGCTGAATAATATTCCATCGTGTATATATACCACAATTTCTTTATCTGTTCATCTACTGAAAGACATCTAGGTTGGTTCCACAATTTATCTATTGTGAATTGTGCTGCTATAAACGTTGATGTGGCTGCGTTACTATAGTATGCTATGTTTAAGTTCTTTGGGTATTAACCAAGGAGTGGAATAGTTGGGTTAAATGGTGGTTCCATTCCAACTTTTCCAAGGAATTTCCATACTGCTTTTCATATTGGTTGTACCAATTTGCAGTCCCACAAGCAATGTATGAGCCTTTTGCCCTATATCCTTGCCAACACTTACTGTTGTTTGTATTCTTAATAGCTGCTATTCTGACTGGAGTGAGATGAAATCCTGGAGTAGTTTTGATTTGCATTTCTCTAATTGCTAGAGATGTCGAACATTTTTTCATATATTTGTTGAATGATTTTATATCATCTTCTGAGAAGTGTCTGTTCAGTTTCTTGACTCATTTATAGATTACGGTTTTTTTTGGTGATAAGATTTTTGAGTTTTTTATGTATCCTAGAGATTAGTGCTCTATCTGATGTGCATGTGGTAAAAATTTGTTCCCATTCTGTAGGCTCTCTTTTCAGCTCACTGTTTCTTTTGCTGAAAAGAAACTTTTCAGTTTGAATCCATCCCATTTATTGATTATTGATTTTATTTCTTACACTATAGGAGTCTTATTAAGGAAGTCAGGGCCTAATCTACATGATGAAGATTTAGGCCTACTTTCTCTTTTATTAGGCACAGGATCTCTGGTTTAATTCCTAGGTCCTTGATCCACTTTGAGTTGAGTTTTGTATATGGTGAGAGATAGAGGCTTAATTTCATTTTGTTGCATATGGATTTTCAGTTTTCCCAGCACCATTTGATGAAGAGGCTATCCTTTCTCAGATATATGTTTTTGGTGCTTTTGTTTAATATGAGATGTGGGTTTGTCTCTGTGTCTTCTATTTTGTACCATTGGTTTACAAGTCTATTTTTGTGCCAATACCATGCCATTTTTGTTACTATTGCTCTGCAGTATAATTTAAGATTTGGTATAGTGATGCCTCCTGCTTCACTCTTCTTGCTAAGGATTGCTTTAGATATTTTGGGTTTTTAAATTTTTTCTAGATGAATTTCATGACTGATTTTTCTATTTCTATGAGGAATGTCACTGGAATTTTGTTTGGAATTGCATTAAATCTGTATAGTGCTTTGGTATATGGTCATTTTGACAATATTAATTCTGCCTATCCAAGAACAAGGGTGGTCTTTCCATCTTCTAAGGTCTTCTTTAATTTCTTTGTTTAGCATTCTGTAATTTTCATTGTAGAGGCCTTCCACCTCTTTAAGTTTATTCCCAAGTATTTTATTTTTTTGAGGCTCTTCTAAATGGGGTAGTTTTCCTAGTTTCTCTTTCCGAGGATTTGTCACTGGTGTACAGAAATGCCTTTGATTTGTGGGTGTTGATTTTATATTCTGCTATTTTGCTGAATTCATTTATTAGTACTAGAAGTTTTCTGGTGGAATATTTTTGATCTTCTAGGTATAGAATCATATCATCAGCAAATAGTGATCATTTGAGTTCTTCTTATTTCCTTCATCTGTCTAATTGCTCTGGCTAGAGAACTATGTTAAATAGTAGTGGTGAGAGAGGGCATCCTTGTCTTGTTCCAGTTTTTAGAGGAAATGCTTTTGGTCTCTCTGTCTCTGTCTCTCTACTTCTCACTAAACCGAGCAACTCCAGCCCTTCCACCATGACTTTTCTGCCTTGGAGCCAGCTGACCATAGACTGAATTCTTGGAGATTGTGAGCCAAAGTAAATCTCTCCTCCTCCAAGTTATATTTTGGTCACAAGCACAAAGAGTAACACATAAAGACTTTCTATCATAGATTGCAAGAGCTTGAGGTGGATGTGGGTTATCTAAAGAGTTTGCCTGGATGTCTCTCTCCACCTTCTTGATAGATTTCTGTGCAAACAGGCAATGCTGCCTGCAAAGGTACTTAATGTCTTCTGAGGCTCTTGGCCAACCTGTACCCTGGTAGGTGTCCTGTGAATACCTATGTATTTATTCTTTATTCTTGTATTGAATAACAATGCATAAGCCTGCTACTATCTCTCTTAACTTAGTGTTCAGTGTGTGGCTCAAATGGTGTTCCTTTTGCATCTCTGAGAAATAGATGATAGCATGTTTTGTTCATGATGTTTTTCAACCAAAGAATAGATGAGGAATGTAATTCATCAGAATCATGAGTGATGCTTACAGCAGCATCAAATTAAGGCTTAGACGCTACAAAGCAATGCTGGCCCAATGCTGGCCCATTGAGGACGGTGTGCCTGCCACACCATGTTGCTCCAGATTCAGCCTGGCAGTGGGCACCACGGTGCTGTGAAGAGCCTCTGCCAGCCTCTGCACAGTCACAGTGGCCATGTCACTGATACAGCATGGTCCTCCAGGCACAGACCATCCTGAAAAGGCTAACCACAGGAAGAGGAACACTGACAGACCTGAACTGAGGTTATTAAGAGTGGTGGCAGCTGCTGAGTATGCTGGTGGAAGGCCACCATTGCTGGGGACATGCCCTGGAGACAGAACACACAGAGAGCAGGACAGAAGAAGGAGTTAAAGGAACAAGCAAATAAGTGGACTGATTGAAAACTGACGAGGAGAAATTCTGATTGAGCTGTCCCCAGGGTCGTCCCCAGGGATGGGACCACATGTGGCACACACAGGCCAATCAAATGGTTCTGGACTGGTGAGCCCCACAGGCTGATTCGCATTCTAAGCACTTTGCCCTCGTGTGGCTGTCCAAGGCTTTGTCTTCCTCTGGGAAGAGCCCGGCTCTCACTCCACTTAGAGGTCCAGCCATGCCTGTCCTATTTTTCTCTAGCCACAGGTCTGTCACAGTTCTGTAGACAGCTCCTCTGCCACACCTTGCTAGGACAGATGCCTAGGAGCCTGTTTTCCTGGTGTAGAGGCCCATGTCTCGAGAAGCCTCCTCTCCACCACATGGACGGCCACCCCACTGTGGGCTCCAGTTGTAACCTGTAGCCAAGGGAACCCATGCTTCTGCAGGCCATGTTCTTCCTTGGGTCCATCAATAGCCAGTTTAAGCTGGTGTTCTTTGTTCTGCTGTGCCTCAGGACGCCTTATGGATGGAATCAGCACTTTATAGGAGCACTCACAGTCCCCGAACAGGCGCCATGGAGAGGTGACAGGCACCTTGTCTTCAGGCCCCTCCGCCTTAGCCAGTTCTGATTCTAGAGCCACAGCCTACCCTCCCCTTACCTTCTGAGCCTTGATCACCCTTCTCACACAGACATCCATCCTGCTCAACGTGTTTTGAGATTCATTAAATTATAAACCCTAACAAATCAAACCATGTGTTTTTTGCATTGCAGGGACCACACACTCACTGAAGCCAGGGAAGAGGCAGTTTTCTGTGGATCCTGTCCAAACTTCAGTATCCTGCTATCCAAAAGCACAGTTTTGAAGGCTGAGGTTAGGCACATTCCTGCTGTGTTGGATGGGATTTCATTAAGTGAGAGGGGGTTTGTAGTATTCTCAGACCGAAGCAAATTTTATTAGGCCTAATTATTTTTAGGTGAATCTATGGAGTCTCTCCAATTTGTTCTGTCCAAATATCAGACACTCTGAAATTTTATTTTGTTTTCTTTTCAAAATTTCCTTTCTGTTTCTCTCTGATATTATGTGAAGTAAAAATAAATTTTTTCATATGGGGCCAAGGACAGTGGGGACCCTGGATGTGGCTAGAGTTTCGTTTGTGTGCTATGGAGGAGAAGCTCTTTGGGTGGCCTCCTCCTCCTGTGTTCTGCCGCTCTGGGCCCTGCAGGTCATCCTAGGCCCTGCACATGGTGCCTTCCATACTGCATGCACAGGTGCCACAGTGGCAGCCCAACTTACCCGCTCCTTCCACAATGAGCAGTTGGCAGGTATTTCCCTAGAGAATGGCCACCATTTGGATTTCCAGTATCTGTGTACTCAGTGGTTCCTCCCTCCCTTCACTGACAAACCTTTATGTGGTGGTGACTGCACAATGACCATTGAGCTGTGAGTTCCAGATCCCATGCACCTGCTCCTCAGCACTCCATTCATGATGCATGTGTCTTGAGCTCACCACTCCAGGTCAGCCCCACAGCCCAGGACTGGGACATCGCCTGGAAACCCAGGCTCCAGACCCACCTCCTGGGTCCCAGGCAGCAGGTCTGCCACCATGAATCCAGAGGCCAGGCTTGCTGCTATGGGCATCGATCAGGCCCATCTCCATGGACCCTGGAGGCCCCACTCCCTGCACTGGCCAGCCCCAGTGGATGCCAGGTATGTTCAGGGCTTTAAGTGCAACACACACAGTCTCCATATCCTGTTTCCAACCTCCTAAGCCATAACTCCCTGAGGAAAAAAAATTTTGTTCAAAAGAGACTGGCTTGTTTTCAAGCTTGTGAAAGCCAGCCAGAGGGCTCTGGCTAAGTTTAGACAGCTAAAAATAAAGTGAAAACTTGGATTTTAAAATTATTATTATTATTTGAAAATATATTTTTGCAATGTACTTATATAGTGGTACAAAATCAGATTAATAGAATTTCATTGTTAATATGAAAATAAGTCTGGCTTCAGCTTGAGTAAAATAAAGAACTTCTGTCATGCTGCCTGTTTTTCTTCTTAAAAACCAAATGTGCACAATTCTGTTGGAGAAACGAGGAGTGTAATTGTGTGCTTTGCCCACCACCCTCAGCCTGTCTGTCTTCCCTTCTGGAGGCTCCTTTAGCTTCACTTTGCCCCTGATATGCATCTTCAGCCACAGCACCTTAGAATGACATATTTCTGATATAATTAAGAATTTATCTAGGGACATTGCTTTCCCTTAAATAACATATCTTCAAAATATACACTAAATATATTAAGAATGAGGAATGATTCTGAAAAGGGGCAACTCCGGTCTCCTCTTTTCTGCACTCATGGAGGAAACATCAGCTGTCACAGCAGCGGGACAGCTGGGAGGTAGGTGATCCCTACTGCTGTTGAAACCACAATGTGAATTCTCTGAATCTCACTAAATAGGAAAACTATTCTCAGAACTGACCAAGGAAACATTGATAATATTATACAGTGGGTTCTATATGAGGGTGCTATACAACAAACTCCCAGGGATTCTAAAAAGACAGTTTGAGGACACCCCAGGGAGGGCCGGTTTCTAGTTCTCTTCTCTGCAGAGAGACATCAGCATGAACAATTGAACTCACAATACCTTCAGAGAAGCTAAGGAATCCAGGTAAGAGATGGTGAATCTGCCAGAGCAGAGGAACAAGCTGAGTTGAAGAGAATAGGAAGGAGAGGTTTATAGTACCCAAACAGCCCCTGTGCTGTGACCAGAGCAGCCAGACTTGTGGTACTGGGGGCAGTGGGGGATTAGAAAAAAAGATACACACACACACACACACACACAGATAATGGAGCTAGCTGGGGCCAGGTGGAGCACTGCTCTCTGATGGAGAAGCAGATCTGAAGAGTTAGGACAGCAAACATTATCTACATATGTCTCCTTATCAGCTTAAAGACTATGCAAGCATTATTTGTTGTATCCAGGAAAGTTACAGAACTAGAAACATTTATGCCCTTTTCCACAGTTGCAATGTGCAATGTTAGGAGCTTTGTGTAGCGCTCAAGGAGAACCTAAAATCAGTTTAAAGTGGCCATTAAACAGGCAGGTTCAGGAGCAGCAGAGCTGGTGAAGCATTGTGTTCTCTGGCAGGAGAATCCCTCTATCCCTGGGAGCTATGTGCCTGAGATCAAGGTCGAAGCTGATAAGACGTTTGCATGGAGCCTTCTCCTGCAGGGCATTACCATAGCGTCTAGGTATCCTGTGCCCTTGCACAGGTGCATTCCCAGGCACCAGGTACATGACAGCCATGAGGTCATCAGAGAGCCCAGTCTCAGACACTGCTCTCTCATTGTCACCACTCTCCCCACCTTGCCCCAAGGGAATTCTTTCTCCATGGTAGTGAGAGGAGAGTAGCATCCCACTGTCTGTGGACACCAGCACCAGGTCCACCTCAGTGAACTTCAGGGGCACACTGGCCCCTATAAACCCAGGCTGCAGGCCCACCAAGGTGCCAGGCTGGCCTCTGCAGCTCCTAACTCCGGGTCAGCTCCCACAGCCCAGGATTAGGCCATCGCTGGGAGACCCAGGCTCCAGACTGGCCTCCAGAGTCCCCAGGCATCAGAGCTGCCTTCATTCCAGGATGACCGCCATGGATTGGACTCAGGAGGCCTGACCCAATGCTAGACCAGCCTCTGGAGACTCAGGCTTAAGTAGCAGTTGGTCCTGTGGGCCTAGGCTTCAGGCCAGTCTTAGGACTGTGGTATGGAAGCGTCTTATCAGCTTCGACCTTGATCTCAGGCATATAGCTCCCAGTGATAGAGGGATTCTCCTGCCAGACAACACAATGCTTCACCAGCTCTGCTGCTCCTGAGCCTGCCTGTTTAACAGCCTCTTTAAACTCTCTGCACACCTGGTCTCCAGGCCCATTGCTGACCCAGGACCTAGACCACCCACGTAAGAATTGAAGCTCTGAGCTCACCCACTAATGCCATCATTCATCGTACTCACAACCTCTGGAGGGCCCACCCCTCTGAAGCCAGTCTGCAGACAATAGACGAGAGGCCTCCCTCTTCTGGCATGCAGACACCCACACAAGGCCTCAAAGGTCTCAAGTAACCAGGGAAGGCGACACCAGCCACCAGTGGAGAGGAGGAGAGGTCCGCGGGCCACGTGGCTGGCAGGACTCAAGATCCCACCTCGCCCCGAGAGCTGCTGAGATGTGGCGTGACGACAAAAGCATGAACAAAATGACAGCTCAGAGACAGACACTACCTGGAAGAACCCACAGGTATTCTGTGGTGAAGCACAGGTGACTGAACCAAGCCCCTCCCCCCAGGCTCCAGCAGCAGCCTCCAGGACCAGGTATGGACTCCAGGGTCGTTTGAGGAACAGAAGAGAGGAGAAGTCTGAGAAAGGCTGCGGGACTTCCGGACACCAGGCAAACCAACACACAAGCCACGAGAATGCCAGAGGAGCTGAGGGCCAGGCCAAAAACCGAAAAGCCAGGTCTGTGAGGTCCAAAGAGGCACATGGCATCCAAGGATGGGCCACCGTCCTCAGACACTTTGTGACCAGGTTCTTCAAGGCCAAGGAGTAGAGACTGTTGGGAGCAGCAAGAGAAGCGAAGCTTGCCCAATACAAGGGCCTCATGCATCCACATCTGCGAGGACACAAGAGGGGCACCAGGGCCTCTGTGCACATCCACGACATCTTCCAGGGACTCAGAAAGGGAAAGGAAGGAATAAAAGCCTCTACTGTGAGATAAGTCATCAGATCACACAGAAAGGTGCAGGCAAGGAGGAAAGGGACTACAAAGCGACACAGACGAGAAAGCAGCACTGGTAAGTCCTGGCCTGCCAGTGATCACTCGAAGTGCCGCGCCATGCCGGGCTGAGTGCGAAAACAGGAGCTTGGGCCACAACCCACCACAGCTCAGAGCTGCTCACCTGGAAGGGCAGAGGGAGAGGTGTCCCACACAGCCATGAAAGAGCAAGGCCATTCACAGGAGCCAAAGTGGACTTTGTTCAAAACCTTAACAGGAGACAGACAAGGTCACTGTTTTAACAAAGGGATCAGTTCACCAGCAGTGAACAATGTTTGCAAAGACACATGTGCCCAATGTTGATTGAACAAAGGGAGAAACAGAAATGCAGTAACACTTCCAACAATGAGGTCTTCCAAACAGCATCGACACGCACTTCAGGCTAAATGGACCTGGAGACACACAGCACATCTGTCCAGTAGCTGCACCTGCCTTCTTCTCTAGCACACGAGAATGCTCTCTAGGATAGAGCACCTGTTAGGCCACAAAACCTAATAGGACTGAAACTTTTCCAAATACCTTTTCTTATTATGATGTTATGAAACTAGAAATCAATAACAGGAAGAAAATTGGAAAATTTACAAACTTGGGGAAATTGTAGTACACACTCTTGGACATTCTGGGTCAAAAAGGAAATCAAATGAAAATTTAAAAAATCTGAGGCAAATGGAATATTAATTAGTCTGAGTTATGGAAAAAGAAGTTTTAAGAAGGCAGATTTTTGTTTTTGTCTTTGTACTGGGGATTGAACCCAGGGGTGCTTAACCACTGAGCCACATCCCCAGCCCAACTCTTGCTAAGTTGCTAAGGGCCTCAATAATTTGCTGAGGCTGGCTTTGAACTTATAATCTTCCTGCCTCAGGTCCCGGTTTGCTGGGATTACAGGTGTGTGCCACTGTGCCCAACAAGAAGGCAGTTCTTAATGGTAAATTCCTACATGAAGAAAAAAATTAAAAATCTGAAATAAACACACTAGTTTGATACTTCAAAGAATGAGAAAATTCAGTAGAAAGAAATAATAGAAATTAAAGCAGAATTAAGTGAAAAGAGACTAGGAACAACAATAGAAATGACCAATGCTAAGGGTTTTTTTTTAAATAAAGTTGACAAATCTTTAGCAAGCCTAAGCAAATGGATAAAAATTTAAATAAATTAAATTACAAATCCAAGAGGAGACATTTCAGCTAATTCATTGAAATATAAAGGAGAATAGGAATAATTATGTGCCATGCAGTTGAATGACCTAGAGAAAGGGCTAAACCCTAGAATTGCACAATCTACTAAGAAGGGTCATGGAGAAACTGGAAATCTGAACAGACTACAGCAAGCAAGGAGGTTGGATCAGTTTTCAACAATCATTCATTGCAGAAAAGCCCAGGACCTGATGGATTTAATGGTGAAATGGACCAAACATTTAAAGAAGAATCAGCATCAACTGTTTAAAATTCTTTCAAAACATTAAAGGCAGGTGAGACCAGCACACTCATGCTGAGTCCAGCTTTGCCCATTACCAATGCTAGACAGGATGCTTAGAAGAGAAGATGGAAACCCACATCCCCGGTGAACACAAATGCAAATATCCTCAGCACAATGCTATCAACTGAATTCAAAAGCTTGCTGAAAAGGTCACTCCCTAGGTCAGGTGGGATTTATCCCAGGATGGGTCAACAGGCACAAGTCAAAAAATGCAATGCACCACGTCTGTGAAACAAAGGATGAATCACACAAGTGTTTCAAAAGGCACAGGAAAAGCTTCCAGCAATATTCAGTGCTGCTTTCCATGACCAAACTCTCAACCAATCGGATGTAGAGAAAGTGCTTGCCAAGACTGTATTGAGCCTACAGCTGACGGGCACAGCACAGGGCTGAAGACCTCCGCCAAGACCAGGAGCAAGACAGGTACCATGCCTGCACTTCTGCTCACAGCCTCATTGATGACCAATCTTTTCTACAGTACCATCATAAACCTTGGGAATGACTTTAACCAAAACCATGAAAATCCACCCACTGAAGACCACAAACCACTATTAAGATGACACAAAGGAATGGAAGTATATCAAGTGCTTCTGGCTTAGAAGGATTGATGTTAAAGGGCCTGGTACTCCAGGGATCTATGGACTCAAGGCAATCACCATTAGAATTGCAAGGCCATTTTCCACAGAAAAATAAAATTTAAAATTCATATAAAGCCACAAACCCTCCAAGTTGCCCAAATCATCTGGAAAGAGAATGAATCTGGAGGCATTGTGTTTCCTAACTTAAAAGCTTACCACAGACTCATGCGTCAAAGCAGTGTGGAATTGGCATGAGGACACACGTGTGGACCTACAGATCAGAATAGGAGTCCAGAACTAAGTTTATGGTCAATGGATGGTCACCAAAGCTGCTGAGAACACATAGTGGGCAAAGAAAGTCTTTAATAAAGAGAGCCAGGAGAAGTGGAAATTCTGGGCAAGTAGTTACTTAGACAAGATGGACTAAAAATGGGCCAAGCTGTGGGGTGAGATCAGGGAGAAAGCCTGAGCTGTTTGGGTGTTTGTTTGTTGCAAATGACATTGAAAGCACAGGCAAGAGATGCTGAAAGGGGCAGATACAGTTGCATGGAGCTAGAAACTTCTACCCAGGAATGGAGCAAGCAGCAGGGTGGAGGTGCTATGGCACAGGAACCAACTTCCTTAACAAGACTTCTGAGGCTCAAGAAATGAAACTGAGAATCAATACATGGCATGTCACCAAATTTAAAAGGTTCTGCACAGCAAAGGAAACGATTAAGAGCATGAAGTGACAGCCCACAGAATGGGAGACAGTCTTTGCCACCTGCTCCCAGATGGGCATTAATATCCAGAATATTTAAAGAACTCAAAAAAACCCTAATACCAAAAAATAAGAATTACCCAATTAATAAATGGGAAAGGAACTAAACAGATGTTTCTTAAAATAAGAGATATGAATGGCCAAGAAACACATGAAAAGATGTTCAACATCTCTAGCAATTAAGGAAATAAAGATCAAAACCACAGTGAGATTTCATCTCACTCTAATCAGAGTGGCAATTATCAAGATTACAAACAATAATAAGCATTGGCAAGGATGTGGGGGAAAAGGTTCACTCATACATTGTTGGTGGAATTGCAAATTAGTGTGACCACTCTGGAAAACAGAGATTCCTCAGAAAACTACGATTGGAACCACCATATGACCCAGATATCCCACTTCTTAGTATTTATCCAAAAGGTCTAAAATCAGCATATTATAGTGATGCAGTCACATCAGTGTTTATAGCAGCACAATTCACAATTGCCATGCTATGAGGCCAACCTCATAGCAGATGAATGGATAAAGAAAATGTAATGTTTGAACAACCAACAATAAAAAATTTAAAAAAAGAAAATGTGCTATATATACACAATGGAGTATTTCTCAGCCACAAACAAAAGAATGAAATCATATATTTGCTGGTGAATGGATGGACAGGAGACTATAATGCTAAGTGGAATAAGCCCGACTCAGAAAGTCGAAGGTCACCTATATGTAGAAACTAGTCTAAAATAAAGAGAAAAGAGAAAGAAAAGAAAAGGGGTGGGGGAATTTCATCAAAGTAGAAGAAAGATCAGTGGAGTAGAAGAAAAAGATGGAGGGGCAAGAGGAGGGATGAAATGGGGGAGAGTGGGGGAATGAATCTGACCTAACTTCCCTTTATACACATAGTAATACACTACAGAGAATCTCATCATGGTGTGCGTCCACAAGACACTAAGTTTTACAAAGCTCTGAGTAAACAGCACAAAGACCAGCAGACTAGAGGCAAGGGAACTGGGGGAGGGAGAAGGGGAGGGGAAGGGAAATACTGGGAATTGAATTAGAGCTAATTATCATCCTTGCTTTTATAATTATGTCAAGATGAATCCTATAATCAGGTATAACTGAAAATAACCAATACAAATAGAAAAACAAAATAAAATGCAATTTATCTCTGAATGTGATTTCCTTATGTCCAGTGAATGACAAGCAATGGCAGCCAGATGAGGGAGATGTGGCCGCAGTGCCTGGGGCAGTCTGACCCTGGGACAGAAGAGGAAGCTGCAGGACTGGCTGAGGTTGAGAGGGGTCCATCAGGAGTGCCCACAGTGATAACCGAGGGCCCTTGAAGGCAGGGCTGGGAGAGGGCTGGACCATGCTGTTGGACCTGGGGGTGGGGGCAGGCAGAGCCCGGTTCAGGAGAGGTGTACTGAGCGCATGGTGATAGGAGCATCCTGTTCCCTGGCCTCTGCCTTGAGGACAGGGTGGGTGTAGACCTCTCCATATGCGTCTCTCTCTCTCTCTTCTGGTTTTCCTGCTGGATGAGGTCCTGCCTGAGAAGAGCAGCCAGAGCCACAGCCCTCAGCAACCACTGATCCAAGCCCACCCTAGGGCTGTGATCAAGACACTTAGACTTTGGTTTCCAAGTTACTAAACATCCTTTTCTGACTCACACTTATACACTCACACGATCTAACTGCAGTCTTCTGCCAGTAAAAGCCATATCATCTATGCCAAGTAAAGCTAGCCATTGACTTACTAGGGACAATAGTCAGGAACTCATTTTTCTCACAATACCTAGTGAGAAGCTGCTGTGCAGATTTCCACTTGGGTAAGAAGTGTCTTATCCTTTTAAAAACTGACTATGGAGTTGCACAAATTGAAATGAGAAACCTCACAGTGAGGTTTCTGCTTCCTGCGTCATCTCCTGAGTGCCCTGGCTGCTTCCACTCAGCCTGACAGACCACTGGGGCTGGTAGCTCTGTGCAGAGGCCAGCTGGTCCAGCAGAGCTGGTGGCAGCCTTGACCAAGCCACCACAGTAACCTGCCACACCTGGTGTGTTGCATGCTTAATGCTTGTAGGAACAGGAGTCCAGTGAATCCAGTGAACTAAGGCAGCAGCATGGTGGCACCTGAGTAACAACCAGGGAGCCTCAGCCAGTGCACTCCTGGGCGACCCCCTTCCTCCCCCTGTACAGGGGTCTGCTGTGGCTTCTGAAGGGCAGTGTTGTCACGCTCCTACCTATTTCTTCTCGTTTTTCCTTTCATGCAAGGAGTGTTAGAAAGGACTCAACGGTGAAGAATTGGACAGTATCAGTATCAGAGTGGATTGTGATGCAGGGGAGATTTTGGGATTCACTGTTTAATGGAGGTAAGATCACACAATGCATCACTGTGAAGGTCCCTCTGACTCCAGGCTCTTTGGGTGTCCTGAAGCATGGGCAATGGTGAACCATAGCTCCCCCCCAGGAGTTGCCAGGGCTGTCCACAGCCTGGAGCTTCTAGGTGCATGTACCCTTTGGAGCATTGGCTATCCAGTGACTGACTTTGGATGTCCTGCAAGACAAATTGGACTCTTTGAGTGTGATCATAAAACAACTGGTAACTTTCAAGTACAGACGCTCAGTGTGTCTCAGGTAGAGAATCTAGACTCCTGCACCTCCTCTCCTTGCTGTCCTGCCCCAGTCCTCTGAGCCTCAGAGTAGCCAGAGACAGCTTTACAGGAGGACTGAGCCCCCTCCTTAGTCGAGGGTCTGTGAACGGCTAGAATTTCTCCTTGGAATCCTTGGAAGGATTATTTGTAGAGCGTGTGGTTTACTATTGTAATTGAGAATGATTTTTAAAATGCTATTTCCTTATCTTTAGAAATGCTTGAAAGCCCAACTTTTCTATTATGCTGTCTTCATGCTTTCTGAAAAAGAATTAAGGATTAGGGTTGAGTGAAAAGTGGAAGAAGAGTTTGTGTTCAGCATTGCCAAGCACAGTCAGGAAGCACAACTGTTTTCCAGCCGCATGCTCATGGTTGTGGGTGTCTCAGTCCATCTTCCACTCCTGTACCAGAATACTACAGATTGAGTAAATTTATAAACATGGAAGATTATTTGCTCACAGTCTCTGGAGCTTGGGAAGTCTGAGAGCATGGAGGGCCTCTGTGCTGGTCGCAGTAGGGTGGAAGGGCAGGTGAGCTTGTGAGAGAGTGGGGGGCAGGCAGAGACGTTCTGTCAGGAGCCTGATGACAAGGGTATGGGCCAGGTCCACCCTCCCAGGTCCCACCTCCACGAGGTCAGAGGCAAGCGGCTTTCAGAGAGGACCTCAGACCAAGCAGGGGCCTCAGTCCAGGGAGGGCTTCCTGGTTTCTCTCTGGCTGAAAGGATACAGAGTTCATTTGCTAGAATCTCCTTGCTCTTTCCTCCCCCAGAGACAGTGATGGACATCTGGAATCCTGGTGCAAAGGGGAAGAACATGTGCTTGAGTCCTTTGGGTCCTAGATGTAGGTGCCCATCAAGGGCTCTTTTTGAACAAAGGCTCATCCAGGTTTCAATAGCTACTCTTGGAAGTGATCCCACAGGCTGCTGTCTTCCTGTGGCTGGAAGAGATGGGCAGGCATCCCGCCAGCTCCTCCAGGATGAGGCTGCATGGGGCCAAACAGATCTCAAGTACCAAGCAGTCCACGGGAGGCCAGTCGTGTGAGGAGAGTGCAGAAGAAGAGCAGGAGTAAAAGGAAACGGAGGGGGGAGGAAGAAGGAAGGAAGGACAGAAGACAGAGGACAACGGTCTCTGCGGCTGGGTTCAGGGAGGGTCAGGAGATATGGGCCCCGATTTTTCAGGATTTTGCTTTAAAGAAAAACCAACAAAAGTTCAGGAGTATTTGCAACTCACAGGTGCTTGGAAGAGTCAATAATAAATGAGGAAGGGTAGACATAACTATGTTGATCCAGAAAGCCTGCATCCTGGATCCTGCCACACCTGGTGTGTTGCATGCTTAGTGCTTGTAGGAACAGGAGTCCAGGGAGTCCCGATCACTTCCTGACCCTTTGTCCACTCTGCACTCCCAGAGGGGCACACTTCCACTGCTCACTGCTGGAGTGCATCCTTCAGACCCCAAGGTGTATGCCAGATGCAACCCCCTACCTGAGTACCTGCCCCTGCTCCATTCACCTCTTACCTGCTCCACACAGGAATCGCCTCACCTGGGCACCTGCTTCCCTCCTCCATTCATCTCTTACTTGTCCCACACAGGAACCACCTCCCCTGGGCACCTGCTTCCCTCCTCCATTCACCTCTTACTTGTCCCTCACAGGAACCACCTCCCCTGGGCACCTGCTCCCCTTCTCCATTCACCTCCCAGCTGCCCCTCACAGAAATCTGCTTCTGGAGGTTGTGCTTTTTTTGTGGAGCTTGAACACAGTCTTTGGCTTGTCTCTTGCCCCCTCATCTGTCTCCTAGGATGTCCTCTGAGGGAGGCATGGGCCCTTGCGCGGCCTGCTGAGACTCCCCAGTGGCTCAGAGTCTCCTCTGATTTACCTGACATCCCAGAATCTGATTGCAGCTCACTGCCTGGACATCAGAATAGAGTTGCTCTCCCTTTCAGCTTTGCATCTTGAAGAAGAATGTAAGTAAATAAAAGGATGGGTCCCAAGACACTTCTGACCTTACCACAGGGCCACTCCACTCAAGAATGCCACCAGGGAAGCCACAGGATGCTCCGCACCCAGAGACCGCACCCAGGCTCTTGCCAAAGAACAGCTATGTGGCTGCTCACACGGCAGACTGGTTTTGAAAGTGTGCAGACCATCTTTTGTGTCTAGCTATGGCCTGCTCTGGGATGTCCCTGCAGTGCATGCAGGGGTGCCCGTTCTTCCCCATGGAGTGCCATCCCACTGAACGTTTATGTCCCAATCTGAGGAATGTCTGGTGGCTTCAGGTACTGGGCTGGGGGGTTCTGCTCCTGTGGATATTCTGTGCAGGCAACCCTGGTGCATAGGTGAGCTGGGTTGCCAGGTGTACAGCTGGGGGGAGTCATGGGGCAGGAGAGCTCACAGTGTTCAGAGCCTTGGACACTTTGTGCCCACTGCTCTGCATGCATACTGGTGGCGTGTGTCCCCTTGTCTCCTCGTGCTCTGCTCCCAAGATGCTGCCTGGCTTCTCTGTCTCCTGATGGTCACCAACTCTTAATTTCCATAAGTTGCCTCTGGCAAGCCTTTCCTCATGGTTTGTGCCTTTGCATCTGATGATGCCTTCTTCTCTCAACATGGAGGTGCCTTCTGAGGTCATCTCCTGGGGTCCTCTCACCCTTGCCCTTTAGACAGCAGCCTGCTCGGAGTGTCTGTGTCTGCCTAAAGTGAGCCTTAAGTCTCTGGGTCTTGAGTGTGGACTTGCCATGCACTGACGCTCAAGAACCTTCGGCCAGAGCTTGGAGTCCAATGTTGGCAGTGTGATCTCCTCCTTCCTTCCCTCAGTTTGCCTCTCCAGGTCTGGATTCCAGCAACTTCGAGGAGTCTGGCACCAGGTGAAGCAGGTCCTGCCCTCGGCTGCTCCAGGTGGGCCTCCTCTGTCTGACTTCTCACCTCCACATGGATTTCAGAATTAAGGATGAGACAGAAATACCTGCTAAGGGCCTGTGGCTGGATGAGTCCCGGAACCTTCACTCTTACCTGGGATCACTGGCCGTCACCACATGGAGCCTCCGCTGTTTAGAATTTGCTCACTAGTTTCACCAGTTCTCTGGTCTGTGGCCCTGCACTTTACTTTGGAGTTGTGTTTTGTGGGATTCTGGATGCTTTTGTTTTATTTCTGACTTGTGGGACTCTTGCTGAGGTAGCAAGCAACCTTAAGTTTGAGCTTGTTTGGGGGTTTGGTTCCTGCCATCGTGGCCAGCCCTCTGCTCTGCCAGAACCCCGCCTCGGTGACATGTGCTTCCCTGTCCCAGTGGCTTCTTTCTGTGGATGCCCTGTGAGACTGCACTTCCTTTGCTTTCCTTTGTTTTTGTCCCCCAGTCCCTGGGGTCACCCCGTGTGCTCTCTGCACATCCCCAGATGCCTGGGGCTCCATGGCTTGGCCAAATGGTGGAAGAGTATTAATAAACACTTGTCAAAGGCCTGCCAAGGCAGAGCTGTTGAAGGACTTCCCCATGGTTGCTAGACCCCACACAGGCCCGCCCCGGCCCCACTGCCACAGGGGAGGTTCTTTGTCTCCTTCATTGGGTCTTTTTCTTGTGCTCTAGCATTTGTATTTTTCTTCTTTGAGTGAATCAGAACAACCCTTTGAAGTCTTCTGATTGTGTTTGGAATGAATTCAAACGCTGAAGGCCGTGCACCTGTCCTCCCTCCAGGCTCACTGATGCAGTTTCCACACTCATTATGCACTACAGGTGTACTTTATTTTTATAAAGACATCTATAATTTCACTGCATTTTTCTTGGATAATAATAATCACTGGAACCAGGAGGACAATTTTCTGTTGATAAAAGTACCTTTGAAAAATATAATTTTAATCATAAACTTATACAAATGGTGCTCAAGTCACTCCCAGACCAATTAAAAAAATGAATGATCAACTTGAATTTCAGGAATTTTCAATGCATTAGCTTCTTATCCATAAATACCTGAATCTCAAGTTTGTCTTCGATGATAACAAATGTGACTGGTGTAGATATTTTAGCACAGGGAGTTCCAATACCTTTACCTTGGACTCTGGGAGACACAAGCACAGAAGGTCCTCCTTCTAAGTAGGTTTTCCTAGGGCATGAAGGATTGTGTCTTCAAATGCTTCTCCCTGTTAATGCTTTTATTCATTTCTGTAATTTCCGAGTTCTGCTATGAATCCTTTTTTTTTTTAATTTCTGGGGAAAATAATGCAATTAAAGAAACAAGTCATTTTGCCAAATGTTTAAAAGATGCAGGATGCAGCCGCTATCCTGAGATATTTTTATGCCCAGAAATTAACGTGTGCTTCAAGATGACAAACGACGCTATTTCTGTCATCCCAGAAGCTCCTTTTCCGATTCTGAGTCAGCGGCTGTCTAGCCCAGGGCTTCAGCAGCTTCCTGCTTCTCCCAGGCCACTGGGCCTTCCCACTGGGGATCAGATGGTTCTGTTGTACCTGGCCAGCCTGAGTGGATTTCTAGGCTTCTGGACATTTGCAACACGACCCAAGCACAACTCAGTCCAGACTAGAACATAATACTGTAGACTCCCATGATCCAAGCCTCAGGGAGAAGAGCTGCTCTTTTCACTGCTGATTCATTCAGCAGATGGAGCCGGGGCCCAGCATGTGCAGACACTGGTCTGAGTGTGGGATGCAAGGGCAAAAGCTGGAGTGGGCTGGGGTCGCAGTGCGTGGGGTCTGCAGGCAGCTGCTATATCCAGTCTGCCAGGAGCCTGTGCTGTGAAAGGAGACCCAGCATGGGCCACTGGCCAGGGGTAGAGGGCAGGACTGAGCAGGGCCAGCTGGGGCTCATGGGGAGGAGCTGCAGCAGAACCCATCCCCGCCAGTCCTTCCCACCCCTTCTGAACCATCTGCTCCTCTGAAGGTGCCACCTACCTCTCCCTCCCCAGGCTGGAGGACTGGGTAGCCCTGCCTTGGTGAGCCGGAGCAGCATGAGGTCGTGGCCACAGCAGGTGCGAGTCCCTGCAGGGCTGGCAGAGCTTTATGTTAGCTGGTGAGTAGGAGGACCAATGCCCCTGAGCACCAGTCCCAGGGAGGCCATGGAGCTGTGGGACTGCCCACTATGGCTGTGAGAGTTTCACCTGGGCCAGAAGCTGGGCAGGCAGCTCACTCCAGATTCCAAGGCCCCTCAGTGAAGTGGAATGAGGGGTTCACCCTGCTGGGCTGCTCTCACGATCAAGTGCTGGTGATGCCTGGTCCATGACCCTGGTGGCAATAATAGCAGTAATGCTCCTGCCACTAGTACTAGTGACATGACACAAAGCCGCTCTGTCCAGTGCCCTTCTCATTCTCCACTATGAACAGCAGTTGTGGACCAAAACACCAGAGGCTTTGGGATTGAAACCTCTGCCCTGCTTGCTGACTATGCAACCTTGCACAATTTTTGACCTCTTCTGGCTCAGTGTCCCCATCTGTGAAATGGGGCAACCAGAACTTACCTGAGGGACCAGGTGAGGTTGTGCAGGTGCTAGATGGCATGGAGGAACAAAGTGGTAAGTGCCAGGTTATAGGAACAACTCTCAAGTACCACAAGTGGAGCTTCAAATGCAGCAATGCAGGTATCCATGAGTTAAGGCTTTGCCTCGAGGTGGAGACCAGAAGTCACCTTCATATCCTGTAGCTGGACCCACATGGGTCTCCCGCCTCTCTGCTTCTGCATGGACATGCAGCAGATGGCAGGTGTCCCTGGTCCATCGCCGACGACCTTCACAGCTTGAAAGATATTGGATGAATACAGGTAATGTCTAAAGTGACATCACACTGTTAGGTTATAGAAGTAGACTTACAGTGCTGGGACTAGTGATGCAGGGATATTCCTGACAGTATTCAGGAACTTGTGACACAGAGAGACAGAGGGAGGCACAGAGACATATAGGGAAAGAGACTACTGAGAGGGCCAGAGAACAGAGGCAGAAAGAGATTGACAGAGACACAGAGAGAGAGAGAGAGAGAGAGAGAGAGAGAGAGAGAGAGAGAGAGAGAGACAGAGAGAGAGACAGAGAGAGAGACAGAGAGATAGAGACACAGAAAATGCCTTGACCAAAAATGTGATTTCCTAGTTTGTATTAAAATTCAAAATCAGAAAACAGTGTGGTGTCACCTGGATGGTTTTAGACGCTGGAGGTAAATGTAGGCCTGCTCTGTCCTTGTCTGAGCCAGTGCAAAACTACCACACTCTTACTCAACTGTTGCCTGGGGATCGAGGTGACAATGGTGGAGGTGACCAGGGCGTCCTCTCAGCCTGTCTGCAAGAAGCACCAAGTGCATGGGCCTGGCGGGTGCAGGGTAGAGAGCTGAGTGCTCTCTGCATGCAGAGGGCTCGGCCTCCCGGGCGGCAGGAACCACAGGAGCCTTGGGTAGAGGAGGCCCAGGACCTTGTGTCTGTGTTCTGTGAGTGGCTTGGCGGGGCTTCTGGCAGGCTATTCTGCCAGCGTCTCTGGCCACTTTTGTTGAAGGCTGGTCATCCAAGAGCTGAGGGCTAGCAAAAGCTGACCCAAAGCCACAGCAGGGCGGGGTGGGACAGGCGCCAGACCTCACTTTCTCCCAGGCTCCGCAAGTTCCGTTCCTGGAGGCCTCCCAGCAAGGAGGCAGGGGCATGTCCATAGACAGATGTGAGTCTTGTAAGGATAAGCAGGGAGAACGATGGCGGTCAGAGCTGGTCCTCAGTCTGAGGTCTTCCAAGGCCGGATCCCAGCCTCATGGCTCTCAACCCTGACAGGCAGTGGTGACAGGGAACTCTGAATGTGACTAAATTACCAAGGAGCTCGTGGGCTTTGCTGTGCCTGAGCCTGACAGGCCAAGCAGCTGGGAAGTGCTCCCCAGAGGCCGTCAGCCCTCAGCAGGGGTGCTCAGAGCCTGGGTGATGCTGAGAAAGGAGAGCTCCACTGGTGACCCTCAGGGACTGTGGGTGCCATCCGCCCAGGTGCAGGGATGATCTGGCTTCCACATTCCCCTGTGCTCTCCCAACCATGGTGGTTTGACCCTATGGCTGACAGAGTGAGGAGCTGGTCAGCACTTTGGGTCAGCTGGGTGCCCCCCTGCGGAGCACACAGCCCAGAGGACATCAGCGCCACACAGCATCAATCATGGATGCAGAAACAAGACCCCTTGGCAATCCTGGGGAGCAGACAGGCGAGCATCAGCCAGGTCTCAGAATGTGAAGTCCCTCCCGCCCACGAGGCAATGCCGTCTCTCCAGTCCAGGACCTTCTAGTTGAGACTTAGTGTTGAACCAAGTCCTGCTTCCCAGGAGAGGCCACTCTAGAGCCGAGTCTGTATCCTTAGCCTTTCCCAACTGCCCAGAGCCAGATCCTGTGCCAGTTC
This sequence comes from Marmota monax, assembly GCF_021218885.2. NCBI lineage: Eukaryota > Metazoa > Chordata > Mammalia > Rodentia > Sciuridae > Marmota > Marmota monax. The sequence continues at coordinate 804,612 of NW_026695216.1, read as the reverse complement.
TTTCACTCCTCCTTCTGGTACAGCCATGGTCCCCAAGGCGTGTCCTCAGTTGCAGAACCACGCACACCCTGGCTCTGCTTTGGAGTGCTCCTGGGTGCTCCTGGGTGCTCAACCGTGCTGAGCACAGGTGCTCCTGGGCTCTGTGCATTGGGCATGGCATTCTGGGCTGTTCAGAGCTTATTGATTCTTCTTTTCTACAATGGAAGCCCATGTCTGTGGTTCTGGAGATGGTTATGGTCACCAGGTGGGCTGAGGGTTGAGCCCCTTCTGCTGCTGAGCAAGGCGCCACTCTGGGCTCTCATGCTGCTCGAACAGCTGAGCTCGGCACAGCAGTGTGAGCACAATGAAAGCACCACGGCTTAGGCAGGTGACATGGCCAGGACTGTCAATCAGCCCCTGCTCTTCAGACCTCACAGGGTCTCTTGGACTGGCAGAGAGTGTCACCCTGGGTGTGACAGTGGCACAGCTGGGGTGAGAGTGGAATGGCTACAACTGGCTCTGTGAGTACTGCCCGACCATGGCTGTGTTGTGGACAGTATGCAGGACTTGGGCTTAGCTATGAAGGGCAGGCAGGCTGCACCCTTGCTGCTGAGCCTTCCTGTCCTCATTGTGGTCACTCACCCACATCAGCACTCCCTGCAGCTCACTCCCCACACCCCAGACACTACAAGTGGGGCCACGTGCCTGAAGGCCACCAGCACAATGACCACTCTTGGCGTTGGAGGCCTGTTATTCTCCAGATGGGCCACTCAATAGCACCTCAGCATGGCAGATTCCCAGAGCATATAGGCAGGAGTGGGGTCGGAAGCAGAGCCAGGCTCAGCCCCAGCCCTCAGAGTAGGACTGTGCAGCAGAGAAAAAAATGTGGTGAGCATGTGAGCTACAGTATCTCCACTGGACAGAAGTCAAGCTTTTAAAGTGTTCAGTGTAGATTTTGCAGAAAGCTGCTTGTGGAGTGCATGGATGAAGCACAGCTGCACAGTCAACAGCACCCTGCTGCTTTGTCCCTCCTAACGGGTGGCGGTGGTGCGTTACATGCTGAGCCCGGCGCTTCCAAAGGGAACCCTCTTTTAATTGTTGAAACCGTCTTAATGACACTAGAAATTAAATCTTTTCAAGTTCTTGTAAATGAGTGTTTTCTAAAAATAGAATTCTTGCTGAGTTTATGAAATCTTCATCTTTAAAAAAACTCTGACAGTTTTTTAAAACTTTCTTTCTTTCTCAAACCTCCCAAGCTTTACACATGTGAATGGGGACACATTACTGGGGACTTGATTTTGTGGAAGGAGACATAAGCAGATGGGGGACTGCTGTGGAGCACAACCCAGGCACAGGTGCCTTTCTGGAGACCGGCACTGAGGGAGAAGTCCAAGAAGATGGTGGGAGAGGATGGGAGCCATGACATCTTTGGAGCATCTCAGCTCATGGAGGCACGACAAAGGCCAGGCAGCTCCTGAAAGTGCTCATGCTGAGATGTGCAGCTGCTGGGAACCTGCAGTGGAGTGCATGCAGGTGAGCCCAACAGTGCTGGCCTCTCACAAGCTGGCAGGAGACTGTGAGCCATTGGCACCAGGAAGAGTAGGCAGGCACCCTTCCAGGATGCTGCCAGTCTCAGAGGGACAGAAGGATGCTCACACCAGCCCCTGTGCGATGTGCAACACCGGTACGTGCTCCTGTATGCGTAACCATGGAGGACACCTCTTTAATGGAAAGTTAGAAACAAAGTTTAAACTTAGCATGTATCCCAGGACATGTCTGACTCACAGGACCAAGGACTGCTGGACCTCCTCTGCTGGACTCAGCATCCTACAGAAGTGCCCGGTATAGCTGTGAGGCCTCTGTGAGGGGTGATGGAAGAGAGCTCCCAGGGGTCCAACATGCTGTGGTCAGAACGAGTCAGTGGCCACCCACACCACTTCCACATGCATACACTTGGCTCTGTGATCCTATCCTCTGCGCATCTGTTCCATCTGCTCACGGGAGAAACTGGGGTGTAGCAGGGCAACTGGTTTGAAAGGGAAAAGCTGAAAGCATCCTGTAGAGTGGGCTAGGGACTCCTCTGAGTCACCTAGGAGCTGCTTGCTGGCCTGAGAAGTGTCAGTCTGGGCTTTGCGTCCTCTTCTTGGGTGGTGTGGGTCGGGCTCCTGGCAGCATACATTGCTGTGGCACTTGAGGACCCAGCATGTGGAGCCCCTGTGATGTGGGGTTTGGCCCTTGCTCATTTTATCAGCAACTGTTGGCCAAATGCCACTGCCTCTGGAAGCCCATCACAAGAGAGAGAGAGAGAGGGCACCCTTGTCCTCCACAGGACAAGTGGTCTGCCTGTCCCCTCACCCACTCCACAAATACCCAGTCTCCTGGGTTCCAGACTTTGTCTTTCCCAATTGTGACTTCCCCACCTGGCCCCAGGTCAGGCATCAGACTCCTATTCACTTGAAGTCCCCCCTGAGCGGATCCTGCTCCGGTCTCTGCTCTACTCTGGCCCCCATTGGCACACCGGGACGTCCTGGCCTTCCTGTCTGATCATACATCAGTCTTCTCCTGCCAGGGCCTCCGTAACCCTTGCCCTAGAGCAATTTCTGCCTCCGGGTGCACCGTGGAGCTCCTGTGTAGCTCTCCATAGCCCACAGAGTGCAGTCTGCACCACTAGTTTCTATTTCTCACTCACAGGCTGTTCTACAAAATGCGTGCATTTGTACACTCACTTTTCAGAAGTAGTCCTCTCTCCCAAATACACTCATTCTTGTGGCCTGGCTGCCCTCTGCACCTCCTGAAGTCCTCGCCCAGCTTCACTGTCAGCACATCCTCCGGAGCCCCTAGTCTTGGGTGGTGCCTGTCCTCAGAGCTTCCAGATGCTTCTCTTGAAGCATGGGGCAGTGCAGGGTGGGGGAAGGGTGGGCATCTGATCATGTGCTGAGCTTGTTGGCTTTGCTCTTGCTACCTGATTTTGTTCTACCTCAGTTGTGAGAGCCTTGGGGCAGCAGGGACTGCGTTTCAAGACCTTCACATGCCGCCCCTATGTATGCAATGAACAATACATTTGTTATGAATGGACGATTTGCTGTGTCCAAGAAGAGAAGAGTATCCTGAAGGAAGGAGCTAGGACACGTGTGGGGCATGGCCAAGACCAGAGCAATGAGGGCTGCAGCAGGAGATCAGCAGGAAGAGGACATGGAGAAGGGCTGATCCTGGAGCCGGATTTGTGCAGGGTCCCATGGTGCTGTGCACGCTCTGCGAAAATGGCAGGGGCATACTCACGACTGGAGAGCAGGCAGAGGGACCGGAATAGGGAGGAAGGAGCAAACATGTGGGTAGAACTCCAAAGGCTATGGCTGCCGAAAACTTGGAGACTAGGTCTTGGGAAACCATGGCTGCATTCTGGAGGAACTCTGCGGTAGCCTTGGGATTGTCTCCAAGCGGACCGTGTGGAGGGGGATGGGGCACTAGGGGCAGGTTGCAGGCGGCTCCAGGAAGGGTGTCCTGCCCTAGGCTGGAGGCCTCAGAACTGCCCACTGGCTCCAAGAGTGGCCAGAGTTGTGAGAGTAGCCTCTTCAGTGGCCCCCACATTTGGGATGATCTCTGGCACTATGTGGCAGGTGGACTTTCCAGGTGGCCATTTATTTCTGCTAGAGTCAGTCTTCTCTCTGACAAAAACTGTAGTACCTGTGTGTAGATAAATTCAAAATAAATAAAACTGAAAAAGTGATGAGGCTGACAGTGTAGCATGAGGAAGTCCCTGTTGCAGGGCGTGAAAGCGGTGAATACCCGAGGACTTTGTCCTCCATCCTGGAGAGGGGGTTTCTCGCTCCTTGGAAGAGAGAGCACTAGAAGTTAAAGTGAGGCGTGCTGAGCTGAGCTGAACTCAGGGTGGTTCGACCCTGTCTCTTGCTTGCCCCTGGGCAGGATCCTGAGCTCCTGTGGACCCCGCCTGTCTCTGGATGTCATGATTTTCGTGTTCCCCCACCCCAGGAACTCTGGGTTTTCTGCTTCTCGCATTTGCAACCATCGTGCTAGATTGATCCATCCATGGCTTTTTTCTTTTTTCTTTGTTGTTGTTTTAAATGCACACAGGAGTTAAAATTGTATAGGCTCTGTCAGCCCCCCCAGCTGTGGAAAGTGCCTCTACATTCATGGAGAAGAACTCTGGAGAGCTAGCTGAGGTTTGGATTTTGAATTCCCAGTTCTGAGTGGTTCCAGTGACATCCGTGAGACCCTGACTCATAGATGTGGCTGGCGTGGGGATCCTTCAGTGACTCCTAGTGGGTCTGAGAGGGCCTGGAACCAGAGGACGTGTCCTTGACTTCCAGTCTTATGTTTCCATTATCATGCTAAATTCCAGTTAAAATACAGCTGCTCCCTATTAAAACAAATAACGCTTAGCACAGTCCCCCAGGATCTGTGTGAACCTTTAACGTCTGGTCTGAGACTGAGGCCAACCGTGAGATTCACTCACAGCACTTGCTTTTGAATCTGAAAACATGCTGCAATGTTAAGGCAAGAGATCCAAGGCACAGCATTCAAAAACAACTTGTAGACCATGTGTGCCCAGATACATTATGAAATTATACTCCAGATGTGCCCTGTCCCTGAACTGTAACATGCTGGAGAATCAGCCTCTTGAAGCTGAATCATTTGGTTCACTATGAAACAGAATTCATAAAACCAAAGAAAATTTCCCTCTTTGTCTGGAGACACACTGGACATAGTACTTGAATATGGGTTATGGGGTGCACTTGGACATGGATGATGGGGTGTTGTCCAGGGTCTGTGCAGGAGGGACCAGGAGGGTGATCTGTACTGTGGACAGAGGCATGCTGTGAGATTACAACTCTCAACAGAAGTTCCATCTAATTTGACATGGAGATAGCTTGTTCCTTCTACTTCAGAAAATCTGAAAACGCTTAGTGGTGTTTGTTCTGGGTAGGCTGCTCCTCTTATCTCTTTGGACAGAGGGGTGACAGACAGGACCCTGTCACACAGAGCACAGTGGTGGGGCTCATTAAAGTTCACTTGAATGAGGTGTCCATGTGAAAGACCTGCCTGCAGGCATCATCAACCTGCCCTCACAGCATGGGGCTGGGGCTGGTGCATTTCTTGTCTTATTGACAAGGGGGCCAAGGTCCTAGGTGTTGGTGGACTTTGCCTTGTGTTGATCCTTCTCTGCCTTCTCAGACCTGCAAAGCCTGGTGGTCCATTAAGGTCCTTTAGTCTGTTTTCCTTGTGTCCCCAGTTCAGTCACACTCTGCCGGGAGGGTGTCTATGCCTAGAGTGCCTCTGCTTGCTTCATGAAGATCAAGAAGGCATGGAGGGACTACTGACTTCTGCCTTATCTATGTTTGCATCATTTCAGAGGAAACAAAGGTGAGCTCTATGTGGGATGGCATCCCTGCTTCCCCTGTATGCAAAGACAGGGCCTCAGACTTTGCATAGTTGGGAGCCGCTGCACTCGTCTGTCATAGAGCCCCTCAATGTGGGTGTTTCTGCATGCACCAAGTCCTGTGCTTGACCTCAGAGGACTCAGGGTCTGTGTCTGGCCACACTTACATGAGGTTTGTGCTTGTATTCTTCGGAGCTTCAGAGCATACATCTGATCACTGTTAGCTCAGGAAGAACTCAAAATGTTTTAATTTAGCCACTTTATCCCCTATCCTCAGGCTAAAATTTCTACAAGACTACATGGAGTGGGATACTGTTACTGCTTCTATTTTTTTTTTTTTTTTTGGCAAAATTGAACTGCAGTTAATAAAAGATGAGAATTGATAATTTCTAAGTTTTTAACTGAAACTGTTTAAAGTCTCAGCAAATTAGAGACATTATGTCAGAGTAGGCTGACTACTGCTGCACTGCTCAGATATCAGTGGCTTAGCAAACTAAAGGTACATTTCTTCATGGTGTAACTGCAAGATGTGGGGCAGATGGATCATTGCCCTGTGCAGGCTTTCTGGAACCTAGGGTCCTTCCACTTGGGCTTCACATCCTTTAAGGGTCATCCACACTCAGGTTTAAACCATATTAAAAAAGACACAACAACTGAGATACCAGAGGAGGTCTCAGACCAGTCTAAGACATCTATCCACACTGCGTGTGGTGGCATGTCACAGCAAGTTAGGTGGGGACGTCAAGACATGTCCCAGGAAAGAAAAGTTACCAGAGAGTGTCTGTTCTCTGGAGCAGCCTACATGGATCTGAGGCTTGCTTCTGAGCCACACAGGTCTGTTCCCAAAGGGAGCATTTATACTCTGGAGCAGCCTGCATGGACCCTCAGAACTGCTTCTGAGTCACACCAGGGCTCCTCTCACCAGAGAGCATCTGTGTTCTGGAGCACCCTGCATGGACCCTCAGAACTGCTTCTGAGCCACACCAGGGCTCCTCCCACCAGAGAGCATCTGTGTTCTGGAGCACCCTGCATGGACCCTCAGAACTGCTTCTGAGTCACACCAGGTCTCCTCCCACCAGAGAGCATCTGTGTTCTGGAGAAGCCTGCATGGCCCCTCAGACCTGCTTCTAAACCACACCAGGTCTCCTCCCACCAGAGAGCATCTGTGTTCTGGAGCACTGTGCATGGACCCTCAGACCTGCTTCTGAACCACACCAGGTCTCCTCCCACCAGAGAGCATCTGTGTTCTGGAGAAGCCTGCATGGACCCTCAGACCTGCTTCTGAACCACACCAGGTCTGTTCCCACCAGGGAGCATCTGTGTTCTGGAGCACTGTGCATGGACCCTCAGACCTGCTTCTGAGCCATACCAGGTCTGTTCCCACCAGGGAGCATCTGTGCTCTGGGACAGCCTGCATGTACTCCCAGGCCTGCTCCCGAGCCATGACAGGACTTCTCCCATGAGGAGAGACAAAATCAGCCCCAGCACTGCTCACAGAGCAATCACGTTCTCTGGGTTGTTTCCTGGGGACATAGCGAAACCATCCAGCCTCACTAGGTGTGTTCTCCTGCGTGGAATGGGTTACGGCCACCTTCCCTCTGGTTCATTGTTACTCTCTGGTCTTTACCTGTTGTGCTGAGGAGCTGGGGCTCCACAGGTTTACAGTTGGTCCTCTGCTCTCCCACGGCCATTTCCAACTACACTGTTAGGACTCTCAGTGTGGAGGATCTAGGACACCTGACGATGTGCCAACCTCCTTAGCACTCTGAGACATGAAGAGAGTGATAAAGTGTATTCTCTTCATTTACCTTTGCAAAGCTTGAGAATATCCCTTTAAATTCAAATGAAAAAGAGCAGAATTGAAACTTTCACATTCTTAAATGATAGGTTATCAGTGTAAATTAAAATCTTGATCTTGAATATAATATGTGCATAAATTCTCATCAATGAGTTGCTTTAGCAGGAAGTCAAGGAATTTTTAAAGAAACCTAAGAGTTAAAGCTAAAACAATATTTCCATCCAGTTAAATCATCATTGAAGAATAACAACCCAACCCGAGCTTCTGATGTTGGGCTAGGCACTGTCTGGGCTTTGCACTATAAGTGAATGTTGGACGTGAATTGGTTACTAATTTGCCTTTTTTGAAAATTGGTAAGTGGTTTTTTCACTACAGTTTTAGATCCCAGCAAAGCCAGGCAGACAGCATAAGAGGTGCCCACAACCTCTTCCTACCCACAATTAGAACCTGACATTAGTACAGTCCATGGAGAAGCATAGAGCGATCGCTGCAGTCCACAGCTTGTGCAGAAACCCCTTCTCTGCCCAGCGCCCCATCCTGGACCCTACACAACATTTAGTCATCAGGTCTTCATGGGCTCTTCTTGGCTATGGCAGTTTCTTACTTGTTTTGGACAATTTCCCTTCTTTTCATTTGCCACCTAAGTCAGTAATAGCTAAGGATCATCAGAGCATCACACTCTAGTCATCTTTCTGTCACTGTGGCAAAGTACCTGAGAAAACCAGCTTAAAGGAGGTGGGGTTTATTTTGGCTCATGGTTGCTGAAGCTTTATTCTGGGGTCTCCTGGCTCCATTGTTTCTGAACCTGTATTGAGGCAGCACATCATGGTGAAGAGGCAAGGCTGTGCACCCCACAGTGATCAGGAAACAAACAAATAAAACAGAATGACTGCAGAATCAATACCCTCTTACAGGCCAGCCCCCCACTTCCTCCCACACGGCCCCACCTCATCCAGTTTCCACCATTTACAAAGGTACCGCCAATGGGGACCAGCCCTTCAACACCTGGGCCTTTGAGTGATATGCAAGATCCAAACCAAAACATTGCGTGTCAGGTCCCCAAAGGCTCATGCTTTCAATCTATCTCCAGAAGTTCCCAGCATCTTACAGTGCCAGCATTGCATAAAAGTCCAAGTCCAAAGTCTTCTCTGAGATTGAAGGCAAGCCCTTAGCTGAGAGTTCCCACCCCCAACTTACTCTTGCATTCTGCGTACCTGAGCAGCCGGCACCATGGGATCAATGTGAAGGCCTGCTACCAGTGAGAGCAGTACCCCAGGCCCACTTGAACCATGGCTGCTGAGGTCTCTGCATACGTGGACAGCTGAACAGGATGAAGCAAGACCAGGGGAACCAACTTCCCAGGTAGACTATAAGAGAAGAGCACTGCAGTGTTCTCTTTTCAAAGCAAATTCTTTCAAATTAATTCACAATGTTATATCCTTGAGTGGTCAAAGGATGGAATCTGGCCAATTCCTGAGAAACCTCCAAGGCATCTTTGCTAGCCTCTCAGTGCAATGTACTTGGCTACCTTTTAATGGTGATAATCTCTTCAGTAACCCCATCTTCCCTGGCCACAATTCCATGCATTCCTTTCCTGAAAAGTGCAAATTTTTCAAAATTTCTATTCTGCCCCCAGTTCTTACTATAAATTTGGCTAAAATCATCCAGCAATAATCCATGCCTTAGTCTGAATGCTGTACAGTCTGGAGACTTCCCCTGGCAAATTAGTCTATCATCTTTAAGCTTAGCCTCACACAAAGTCTCGGGGCATGGACAAAACATGCACAATTTTTTTGCCAGAATGTAACATGGATGGCCTCTACTCTGATTTCTAATAGCATCCTCATTCCCAACTGAAATTTTATGAGCACTGTTTTTACTTTCCATAGATTTATCAGTGCTCTGGTTTTCTGAGTTCACACCAGAATCACCTATTCAAATCCAACAACAGCATTCCAGGGCTTTTTCTAGCCTGCATCTTTAAACCTTTCCAAACTCCTGCAAATTAATTCCAAAGGCTTCTGAACCACATTGTCAGGTGCAGTCATAGCAATAACTTGACTCTTTTGTGTGAGTGTGTGTGTGGGGGGGTCAGCTTTCCACTGTGTTGACAAAATACTTGAGAAAATCAGCTTAAGGGAGAAATGGTTTATTTTGGCTCACAGTTTCAGAGTTATGATTGAAACATGGCTGTGTTGTTTCTAAGCCTGTGGGGAGGCAGCACATCATGGTGCTGGGGAGGGTATAGCAGAGAAAAGTTGCTCATCTCATGGCAGCCATAAAACAAAAAGAGAGAGAAGAAGGGCCCAGGATCCCAGGATCCCACTGAGGACACACCCAGGACCTACCTCATGTCCCACCACCTCCTGCAGTTTCCCCCATCTCCCAGTAGCACCCCCAGCTGGAGTCCAAGCCTTGAACATAGGAACCTTGGGGGGACATTTCAGACCCAAGCTCTAATACATGCGCTCCAGAACTTGGAAAGTAGGTCTGTTCTTTGGTCAAGAACAAATCTAACATTACTCACAATACTTAATCAATTCCTCTGGCCAAGATTAAAGAATCAGGGCAAAGCCACATACTCCCATTATGAGGCTGTAAATCAACATTCTCATTGAATAACTATTCTCTTTTAAATGCTGTAAATTCTGCACAGAAACTTACTGTGCTCTCATAAAGTACTCGGAAGGTACACTGGTAGAAATAGCACCCTATGACCACAACAGTATCTGCAAAGTACTAGCAAGTGTGCTGGGTCCTCTGCAGGACCTGGATTGAGAAGGCTGGTATTCTCAGCCATTGATGAAATGCTAGTATTTCTGGAAGATCTATTCTCCTCACAGAATAATTCTCTAAACTCCAGATGCTTCATGTGTACTGTGTGGGGAAGGAGGACTAGCTAGCTGCCTCTGGGTTTGGCTCAACGTTTAAGGACAGCAAGACTTTGTGGACACTCTGCAGGTCTGTGCTCACCTGCCAGGTGTCTGCTGTGATACAACTGCCCAAGGCAGGATTTAGCTCTTCCTGCCCCTTGAGAGGAAGCAGCCAAGGAGGGGAGGGTTTGGGGAAGTTGTCAAGTCGTGGGGAGCACCTCTGACTTCCTTCTCATTCCTCTCCCTAAATAGAACCAGCACCACATCTTGCCCACTGAATTTCTAAACACTACAGAACTCCACCTCTGCACCCAGTTTATACTGCCCTTGCAGAGGTCTTCCCAACTTCTTCTAATGCCCCACAACCTACCTCAAACAGATATGTAGCTGCTGGTTTTTCTCTGATGCCACTCATGAGCTCACTAAAGGCCAGGTGCCCTCATAACTTCCATGACTGGAGATTAATGATCACTATAGTCATATAGTAAAATCCAGACTTCAGCAAGTGATTCCTAACACAAGTTCACTGTCCATGATTTTCATCTATACCACCCAGGACTGCCTTCCACACCACTCAGGACCTCCATTCCTACTGTCCACAGCCTCCATCTATAGCACCCAGGACATACCAGGCAGAACCAACATCTTCACTGTCCAAGCCACCATCTTCCCCACCTAGGACCTCCATCCTCATCACCAGGGCCTCTGTCCACGTCCAGGTCTGTGATTATCTCTGGCTCCCTCTAACCCCAGCTCCTGTTGTTTCCAACCCCTATGGCCCGGTTGAGTGGTCATGCCCATGCTGTCCTCAATGCCTGCCTGTCTTCAGCACCCACTGTCCATATGCCTGGCAAGTCACCTCAGCTCAGAATCTGAGCATCTTTATTTGTCAACGAAGAAAAATTTAATGCCAGATGCACAAAATACAACAGTTACCTTCTTGTGGAGTTGCTGAGATGAACTGAAGGCAAGGTTAGCGTACCCTGTGAATCACAGGAAAACATATGGAATGGTGTAAGATGTGTCCATATTCTTTTCTGCCCAACCAGGCCTGTGCTATAGGGAAGTATGAACTGAGACAACCCCACGCGGCTGGCCTCTGGAGGGACCCGTAGCCCAAGCTTTCTCCCTGACCTCTCTTCGTCTCTCACCACGCACAGAGGTGGTCAGTGCTCATGTGTGAAATGAGGCTCCGTGAACAAAAGGTGCCGGGGTGTGGATCTGGTGCACTGTCGTGCCTGACGTCCAAGCCCTGGGGTTGAGGTGGGCACAGGCAGTCTTGCAGATGTGCTCCTGCTTCTCTTCATGACGCTGCTTCCTGTGGCCATGGCGATCCACAGATCCCATGTCGTGGGGTTGCAGTGCAGGCACAGGGCCAGTCAGGCCTGGCTGTGACCCACTCCACCACCTGAGCGACCTGGGTTCTGAGCCTGCTGTCCCTCACCACCAAGAGTGGACTAGCTCGCTCCATCTCAGTGCATAGCTGAAAATAAAATAATTCCTACTCATCACACACTGTAGGACTCAGTGCCAGCCAAATGTCACGTGCTCTGGGACACGTGGGCTCCTCTGAAGGCCAGACCGCAGTGTGTCCCAGCATGAACGTGTCCAGCGATGATGAGTGGATGCTGCAGATCCCACGTCCTGGGAGGTGACGAGGGACGATGAGAGGAGGGGTGCTCGTCTTCATCTGGCCACCTGATTTTAAAGACCAGCCCAGATGTTCCCATGGGAATCTCCCAGCAACACGGCAGGATACTGGCCTGAGCTGCACCTGGGCCTGTCAGTCTATGCCCTGGAGAGACAGAGGCACCTGGATCCAGGGACGGGGTGGACCTGCCTCCTGTGTCAGAAGTCATGCCCTCTGCAGAGCAGAGTCAACCATGTCTGCTGAATGTGACTGTCATGAGAAACAGCAGGACAGTGAATTATGCCTGAGCGTTGAGTTTGGTGTCTGTAGGAACCATCTATCCACCAATTAGATGCCATTAAGGGGTATTATTAGAGAAAACTTTAACCAAAGTCACACAGAAATCGTTTTCCAATGCACAGGACTTCATGATCCATGGTGGCTCTAAAAACTGAAGCTTATCATTTCTTCTTAATGTAATAGAATCAGCCTGTTGACACAGATGCTCAGATCACTAGGACCATAAAACAAAGAGCGATTTTCCAATGGCCAAGAGGCCTGGATCCCAGTTCTTGTCAATGGCTCAAGGATCTCTTTGTGGTCACTAATCCATAGTCCACTCCTCACTCGCTGAATGCAGCTGACCGCCAGAACCAGTGAACGCCTCCAGCTCCGCAGGGCACAGCCCACCCCGGCCCTCGAGGGGCTCTCCCCAGGAAGGCACGGAGATAAAGGCAGTAGGTCCAGCACTCCACCCGTGCTGCTGGGGCCGCAGGGCCAGCGACCGCACCAGGAAAGCAGTCGGGGTGGACCACAGGTCTGCCTGGCTGCCTCTTCTGCTGTCTGGGGTGAAGTGGGACTCAGAGGGAGCCTGCTTCTCCCTCACAGGTGAGGATCCTCACTGTGGCCCAGGAGCCCCATGTTCACGCCACCATGGCCACACGGAGAGGCCCACCCAGGGCCATGGTCACAGCAAGGACCTCCTGTGACAGGGGAACGTGTCTGCTTCAGCCCAGGCTGCTCACTTATGGAGACAGCAAGAGGAGAGTCTCAGCTGAGCCCAAGGTCACATGCCCTTGGAAACTGGGCTGGCACAGCCAGGAAAGGGGAACCGTGTCCCCAGACTTCCCCCCAAGACTGCCCTTTCAGCGTGTGTTCTGACATGGCTAGCCACCGCAGAGTGCTCACAATGGGCATGTGGTGTAGGCCGTCCATGGCAGGATGGTGCTGGCTGCAGTCTGTCAGCAGGAGTCTACGTCCCACCTGCTCCACATCTCTCCTGGGAGACAAGCCTGCTGCCCTCTGAGAGTGCTGCCATCTTCCTGGCCCCAACCAAAGCAGCCGTTTCTCCTTTTAGGTCAGCTCTCCCCTCAGGTCAGTTGAGGGACAGGAGGCATAGGGCTCTGGCTGTGCTCCTCGTGGCTTTGACACAGTCCCCTGTCAAGGCGTGATCTCCACCGACCCTGTTCAGAAGGGAGAAGTGGGGCCTTGAAAGAGCAGGCCCCAGGCCTTGTCCTCCACGGGCAGAACTGAGGCCCTTGCAAGAGGCCCTCCTGCCCCTTCTGCCACTCGAGGACAGGCTTTTGTCCCCTCTGCAGGAGCAGCAGTAGGTGTCACCAGGAAGCTGAAGGCAGCCTCCCCAGGCAGCAGCGGGTGCTCACGAGTCGCTCACCTCAGGCGTCTCCTTACAGCGCAGAACTGACACCCTGGGTGCTGTGCTGTTGCTCAGAGCCTGAACCCCATCAGCTCGCGGCTGTTCTTAGGCTTGAAAACAAGTAGAGCAGACTCAGGCCTCAGCTGAGCACTCAAGGTAGAAAGGGCTGTGTCAGCCGGGTGCTCGGCCTTCTACCTCGGACACCGGTGGGGCTCTTCAGCAGCTGCCCAGGCCCTGTCTAAACACTCCCCAGACAAGTGACTCACTAGGGAGTCCTGGTCCAGGCTCAGCATCTCCACTAGAGTTTCTTGGTCTGTAACATGGTACACGATCCTGAAATCCCCACTCACTCTCTCCAGTTTGACTGCTCGCTTTCAAAGAGAAAGAGTGAACCCTCCCACGGAACTTTCACCTGTGAGGCCAGAGTCAGGCTGCCCTGGCCTGGGCTTCCAGATCTTTCCTTCTCTGCAGTAGGCCCCCCTCGCTGCCCTTCAGCAAGGACAGCTCCAGGCCTGCTCTGGTCATCACAGGGAGGCCAGAGTGCACTCCTGTAAAGGCAGGCTCCTCGGAGCAGCACCAAACTCTGGCCAGGCTGGCGCTGCTGTCACCTGTGAGAGCCCAGAACACACACTGTCTGGGTGAACTCACTGCCATGCATCTGTGCCCCGAGGGAGACCCTCAATCACCAAAAGTCACAGGTGACTTTTGAGATAATTCCTGTAAACTGGAGGCCAGAGAGACAATGTTAAAAATTCACTGGAAATCTGAAAGCATGGTTTTAAGCTACAGGGAGGTAACACAGTGATCAAGTTGGCAAACACTGGAAATGGTCTCTGCCCCAGCTCGGCCCTCGGATGCTACGACTCCACCAAACACACCAGCCCGCCTGTCATCCACAGCTCTCCATTCGGAGCCTCCTGCCCCTGCCCCTTCAGTCCCTTGGTCTGAGCACTAGTTTGTCTTCTGTTTGACCTTGCTTGGGCTGCCTGTTGCCCAGCAGGTTCTGACTGAGATTACTGTGATCGCAGACCTGTGTTGGCCGTCCACACTGGCATTCTGCCCCCTTCTAGCTTTACTGAGTGAACCTGTGCTGGATGTTGGCTTCCAGTGAAGCTGGGGTCTCTATCACAGCTGCAGAGACAGGTGGGTTGGGTGCACACCTCTCAGGTCAGGAGAAAAGATGAGGAGTGACTACCTATCCACCAGCAAGTGCCCACTCTTTGCTGCAGAAACCGGAACAGAGCTATGTCCACCAGGGCACGGACCTCCCGAGAGGCACTCCTCTGTTTGATGGAGTCCTGAGCCCAGGCCCTGGAGCTCTGCCTCCCTGGCCGTCTGGCTGGATGACCAGCCCACTGCTTCCTGTGCCTATGGTCAGGACTCTGTGTCTCCTCACGCTCAGCCTCCTAGCCCTAGGGACCACACGGCAAGGGAAGCTGGGCGGTGCCGGCTTTCAACCCATCCCACCTGTCCTCCAGTTGGGAAGCCCTTCTTCCAGGACCCTGGGGAAGTTTGCAGGGATTCCAACACAAGTTAAATCTGCTCTTTCGAGTTTACGTTATATTCTGCAGAAATATCTGTGCAGTTGCCGCCAGGTCTAGTTTCAATTGCTGCACAGCTGATTCGTGTTTCCTGTGATAATCATGCTGATGAAGCACTCGGTGGGCGGAGAGAAAGTTCTGGACCCTTCACACCTCCTCCTGGTCTCCTGCTCATCTAAGGTCACATAGGAGTCTTCCTTCTGCTCCACACAGTCACTGGAAAGACATGTGTCCAGAGCTGGTGAGGAAAAGAACCAAGTCACAGAGGGGAAGGCGGCAGGAGCAGCCAGGTCAAGGGCACCAGAGTCGGGGGGAGAGGAGACAGGACCTGGGAGCACACAGGTCTGTAGGCTGCTGAGTCAGGAGGAGAAAACGGCCTTGGAGAGAGGGGACCGGACGACATAATGGAGTAAAAGGCTCCCAGTCAGACTCTGACGGAGCAACTCTAATAGCAGATGGGAAACAGAAATCTGTTTCCATGAAAAGACCCTGGCGTCCGCCGAGAGCCGCAAATGGATGTGATGAGGGCCCCGGTAAACAGGATCCCTACGCGTGGTGACCATGGATACAGGGGGCACATGGACCATTGTTTTTCCCAGTTTTTATATTTTAAAATTTGAGGTACAGCTGCTGACGACAAGATCATACAGCAGAAAGGGAACGTTTTGTTCTGTAGTGGACTTGGTCTGCTGTGTCTCAAGTGGCAACAGATGACCCCCAGGCATGAAGGATTCCATGAGAAAGAAGATGCCACAGTCCAGCTGTGCATTCTTGTTCTAAGGCTGGATTTTGCAGTTTTAAAGTGTATAGAGAATAAAGTAGAATATATAACAACCTCCACTTTTCCTTTTTCTGGCCACACACTTTGAGTACAAGATGCTTCTCCCTGTGTTATTCTTTTTTTTTGTGGGGGATACTGGGGATTGAACTCAGGGGCACTTGACTATTGAGCCACATCCCCAGCCCTATTTAGTATTTTATTTAGAGACAGGGTCTCATTCAGTTGCTTAGCACCTCACTTTTGCTGAGGCTGGCTTTGAAATCACGATCCTCCTGCCTCAGCCTCTCAAGCCATTGGGATTACAGGCGTGTACCACTGCACCTGGGTCCCTGTGTTACTCTTTAAGATGAGTGCACCCTAAAATCCCCACACCCAGGACCTCAGCAGGGTACTGTGAGCTGGAGAACCTTGTGGGCTCAGGACCTCACAGCCTGACAGTGAGGAAAGATGGGTGAAGCAAGCCAACCAGAGGACAGGGGGACAGAGCCCAATGTCAGCAGAACCCAGAAATGTTCTGTGGGAGGCTCCCAAGTAGAAACCTGCTTCTAGCCCCCCACCCTTGAGGATATTACTGAAAGTCCTAATACTACTAGGTGAGAAATGAAATTGAAGGCTAAGTTGTTGCCTGATTTGGCAGGAATTTTCTTTCCATAAGAAGTCAGACATGGAGGTTTGGGGAGTTGCTGGTGCGAGACTCAGAACCTCTTGCTTCTAGCCCAGCTCCAACAGCGGGAAGAACTCGAGGTGAGGCACCAGCCCTCTGGAGGCTGCGCCCCAGCTTCTCCTGCACTTCAGGAACACCTGCGCCCTCAGGGAGAGACACAGCCCAATGAAGCCATGCCACCGCAGGAGTCCTGGGGCCACACACTTGGGGAACAGCTGGACACACTTGAGATGCGGGAGCACCTTGAATTATCCCTTCATTCAAAAGGGTAGAAGCAATAGACATAGACTATAGAAACATTTTAAAACGTAGCAATAAATCACAACTTTCAGGAACACAACACTTGAAGCAATTGACGAGGAAGTCAATAAATTTGACTGTGTAAGTAGACATTTATACCATGTGAGTGTGTACATAGACTGCGCCTGTCTCTGGTGTTGACACCATCCTGTACCAGGTGGGGTTGCCCTCCCTTCCTGAGAGAAGGAGACTCCCCCCGACCCCCTGCCAGCGCATGTGGCTGGACCTGGGGCCCTCACCTGCGTCCACCCCCTCCTGCTCCTTGGCTCTGGGTGCTTTGGCTAGAGTGCCCAGTCGTACAGATTCTTGCTCCTCTCCAGGCTACAGAGGCACAGAGCAGGGGGTATGCTATGCTGGTGCCTCTTGCTGAGGCTTTGACAGCAAGGGACATGGACAAGGCTTGCTTGGGGCTGCCTCCCGGTCTTAAATGTGGGGCACCTGCTGCTCAGCTGCACCCAGCACCATGCTGGCAGGTGAGGTGACCTGACATGGAGTCCTTACAGATGTAGTCAGGGTACAATGAGACCCACGGGCCTCATCCAGTGACTGGCACTACAAGAGCCTTGGAAACAATCCACTAGTTGTCAACGGAACACAGAATCAGAAGCATAAGGTGTCTTTTTATAAATCAAACCTGCACTTGAAACAGATGCTCATGCTCCATGCAAGACCTGCACATGCCCTAGTAGTAGGAATAGAGGTCAACGGGGACTGCCCAGAAATCTTTGCGGATGAATTTCAAATACTAAAATTTGTACACCATCTAACTCAGTCTTCAGGTATAAACAGATGAAGACACAGAACTAAAACCTAACTACGTGGAGGTGAGGCATGGAGGTGATTTGGGCCTCTGGGACGTGTGTTGAGAGTCTCTTCCTAGTAGTTACATGATGGGTGAACTTAGAAGCATGGTATTGACTGCGGTGTGATGCTGTGGACAGTGTTGTGAGCTTAAGACACTCAGAAGTGGAGATCTAAAGTGAGTACTCATGGTAAAAGCAAGTCTGAGCAACATCAGGACCAAGGGCTGCATGTGCTGGCCACACTGCGGCCACGGCTCTCTGGCCCTCGTGCAGAGTCCCATGTGGGGCTTGGTAACCTATCCAGTCTCTCAGGAAAACACAAACGTGCTCTGAGCACCAGTTCTCCACCTTGAGAATCTCACTGGCATCCATTTCTGTCCTGCAGGTTGGGGGCCAAGAGCTGTGCATGAGACGTCTGCAGAAAATGGCGGGTATTCCAGCCTATCCACGCTCAAAATGAGACAAGTTTACATAAAACAGCGAGACTGGCTCCCTTCCTCACACCAGTGCTCAGATGACCTCTAAACAGGCCAGCCTTAGATGTAGAAAACAGAGCCACGAAAACTCTACGAGAAAACGCACTTATGTTACCGCATGACCTGTATCACCACTTGTGGCTCCAAATTCCTACGCGTTGGGGGGAAGTCAACAAGTCTAAGTACATGGAGACGTCCTCTGGTGGAAATCATGACACAGTGACGCACTGGGAAAGTGTGGCTACGGACCAGCAGGGCAGCCAGCAGCTGGTAAGAGCGCCTCGGGTGTAGGGCAGGAGAGGAAGAGGGCACGTCGAGTTCCCACAGCTCTCCCACAGAACAGCCCAGTGCCAGGCCACATGAGGCCCCTCCTCACACTGATCCCTGCAGCTGTTGGTCATGTGGCCAGGAGCTAGGGGGAAAAGGGAGTGCAGATCAGGCTGTCCCTGTTGCTGATGCTGAAAGTCACCAAGCTTCACATCAGGCATGCCCTAAGCCCTCCCTTGTGCAGGCTGAACATCCCTAGTCGAGAACCCCTGAATCTGAACGGCTCTAAAATCCACTTTCCTTTTGGGTCTTCAGATCAGGTGTTGAAGTCTAAGTGAATATTCCTCAGGGCTCCGCCCTGTCCTCCTCGAGGGTCATCCTTCTCCAGTAGTTCCCAGGCAGCAGGAGGGGACCAGCTGCACCAGTTGGCTGGCCGGCTCTGGCTGTGGGTGACCCCATCACTGCCATGATCTCTGTACCAGAACCAACCACCTTCAGTACATGCTCATCTAGTCCTTGAAAACTGTTCAGTTGAAAACAGTAACTAGTTCTTGGAAAAAGCATGAATTTCAAGTTCAAAGCTATATCCGAAGCTACTATTGTTCAAATTTTATCATAGGACTAAAATTTGCTGACTCCAAACAAAATGTTACACCTAAAGTTTATACCCACTGTTATCAATCACAGACACAGGTGTACCAAGTCCCCCAAGGCTGGCAGATTTGGAGTGATCGAGGTCACCTGCACTGTTCTCAATCACAGACACAGAAACTCAGGGTCCCTGATGGCTGGCAGACCTAGAGTGACTGAGGTCACCTGCACCATGGTCAATCACAGACACGGAAGCTCAGGGTCCCCCAAGGCTGGCAGACCTGGAGTGACTGAGGTCACCTGCACCATGGTCAATCACAGACACGGAAGCTCAGGGTCCCCCAAGGCTGGCAGACCTGGAGTGACTGAGGTCACCTGCACCATGGTCAATCACAGACACGGAAGCTCAGGGTCCCCCAAGGCTGGCAGACCTGGAGTGACTGAGGTCACCTGCACCATGGTCAATCACAGACACGGAAGCTCAGGGTCCCCCAAGGCTGGCAGACTGGCAGTGACCAAGGTCTGTGCTCTCCAGGTGTCCTGGGAACAGCGCTAGCTGCTCCTCCAGATCCCATTTACAAGCAGGTGTGCACTTGATGCCAGGCCTGCTGGGCTGCCTGCTGCTGAGAGGAGGGTTTCATGGGGGCCAAGACCTGCAGGAGCCGCCCCAATGTGTTCCCAGAACAGCTGCTCCTTGCTGTCATTTGGAACTTAGACCAGCAGCAGGCTTTGGGGAGGGGTCCTTGCATTCCTGACATTGCCTCAAGACCCCCAGAATCCAAGGCACAGATGCTGGGCTGGTGTGCAGCGAGTGTGTCCTGCAGACAGAGGGCACCCTGCTGGGCAGTAACATCCAGTCTGAGGTGTCTGTGAGGACCTCAGCGAGAGGGGAACAGCGGTCGCCAGTCACCTACATATGTCCTTCCAGCCCTTCCAAGGGGTGAAAATGTGGACCAAAGGCTCGGGCATTTTCATATGGCTGATTCCAGAAGCGTTGGGTGGCTGCACTGTGTATGAGGTGAGCACACCTCCCCAGCAGTTAGATTTTGTTCTATGAAGCTCATGTGCTTCTGCACTGCCTGAGTCGTGGTCAGAGCTGCTGGCCTATAGGTGAATAGCTTTCCTCTGCCTCAGAGTCAGGCCAGACTGTCTTGCTGCAGAAAAGGCACAGTGCAGAACAGCCTCACAGCCGCGGGGTTGTGTTGGGTCCAGACACGCTTGGGCTTCCTGGGTGCTGCCTTGGCCCTGCACAGATGTGGGCATTGTTACCGCCCGTCCTTCACTAGCGATCGGTCCTAGTAGGAAGGCGCACTCTATTAATGGGTCTGCCCTGGACATTATGCAATTTCTGCTCTATAATTTCCTTCCCATTGTTTTTTCAGACAACTTAATATTTCATATTGATAATTAGCAAATTCTTGTTAGTGCTAATATTAAACCTTTCATCTATTTTTGCAATATCCTTTTTCGGTAAATAAAATAGCTGCAGTTTCTTCTAAATGTCACCACATTATTCCATAGACAGGAGATTGCTGCGTCACCCTGAAGCTCCACCCACTTTCCCACTGCATTGCTTCTCCCAGTCAAGGCTCAGCTCCACTGATTGTCCAGCCCGTTCCACTGTGGGGTGGAAGTAAGCCCCCACTGCACAAGTAGAAGAAAGCCCCTACTGTGCACATGGAAGTCAGTCCCCACTTGCACCTGGAAGTGAGCCCCCACTGTGCACCTGGAAGGGATCCCCTACTGTTTGTGTGAAAGGGAGCCCCTATTGTGTGCATGGAAGGGAACCCCCACTGTACATGTGAAAGGAAGCCCCCACTGTGCGCGTGGAAGTGAGCTCCCACTACCTGTGTGGAAGGGAGTCCCCACTGTCTATGTGGAAGGAAGCCCCCACTGTACATGTGGAAGCAAGCCCCCACTGTGCGTGTGGAAGGGAACACCCACTGTGCACCTGGAAGGGAGCTCCCACTGTGTATGGGTGTCTTCCTGAGCTCCTACTGTGTGTGGCAGGAGGAGAATGGTCAGTCAGGGCAGAAAGCTCTGGGTTTCACGGTTTGGGCCAGATTCAAGACTAAAGAGGGAAAAAGGAACCAACATTTACCTGGAGCTACTTCCCACCTGGTGATGTCTCATAATTACTGTGAATGGATTTGCCTTTCTTTTACCAGTTTTGCCGATAAGGACCTGCAACTTAGGGATGCAAAGCTGGGTGGTGGCTCTGCCTTCCCTGCTGAGCCTCCCACACGTTTCTGGTTCTCCCTGGGAGAACTTAGGGTGCTGGTTACCTCTTACTTGTAAATCGAGTCTCCAGATTCCGGGCCAGCTGTGCTTGCTGGTTCTCTGGCCGGTGGTTCTACCCAGAGTCAACCCTGCCCCAGGGCAGCCTGCCAGGTCTGCAGCTTTCTCAGTAGTCCTGGCTAGGCATCAAGCGGGGGGATGCTGGTGTTGCTGGGCACAGCACCGCGTGCGGGTGACCCCCACAGGCAGGAGCATGTGGCTGGGCTTTCAGGAGCCAGATGAGCAGCCTCCTCTGAGCTTCTCACCAGGGTGTGAAGATGGGTACAGACCCCTGGGTGCCCTCTGCCTCACCATGTCCACATCGAGTCTCTGTTCTCTCTGCGCGAGATCCTGCTGTAACTGTAGGCCTATAACTTGTTGCTTCCTTCCCCTTAAGATGTGGCGCAGACATGTTCGTCTAATAATTTGGTCTAGAATTTGTTTTTAAAGGCTCAGTTCACACCACTCCCTGTCCCCTGCTGACAGAAGAGTGGCTGGTTCTGTCCTTGGCACAGTCTTATGCATGTGTTTATAGGGTCCCACGTTTCCAGGGCCTTTCTCTAGCTTTGCGTCACCTCCTGGGCATCGAGAAGCCGTGGGTGTCTGATCTGAGCTGAGGTTCCCAGCTCACACCTGCCAGCTGGGGCAGTTCTGTCCTGTGGGAAACACCGCAGGAGCAAGGCACCCAACTGTGGGGTGCTTGGCATTCTAGTCCCGCTCCTGTGACTGCGGCTTCCCTGGGGACAAATTTCATTGGATGAGGAGTGTTTTCTTTGCTTGTGCAGGCTCAGCGCAGGTGCCCTGTCCTCCCGACTGCTGAGAAGGGCTCCCTGCCCTTCGGCCACCACACGTGAGGCCACGCTGTGCCCTGGCTGCAGCCTGAGCCAGGGCACGTGGGGCCCCTGAGTCCAGTGATCAGATGACTTGACAAAGCTCTTGACCTTCCGCATTTGGCTAGTTGCCTACAAGGCAGCTGGGGGCCATGGAGTGGAGGTGACACACAGGGCCACAGAGGAGCACGGCCACCTGCTGTCCCCATCAGCCCCACCTCAAAGAGCCGGAACTTGAGGTCAGCCACCCACCACACATTTCCAAAACCCATGGCTTCCCACAAGACCCACTCTGACAGTGAGGGGAATAGTTTCCCCAGAACCTGGTGCCTCTGGGCTGGGCCCTGACCCCACCTCATCACCCAGACCCTGTGGGACCACTGAGACCAGCTCACCATGGATGGGAAAGGGATGCAGAGCCGCTATGAGGGGACGCTCTGAGCTGGCCGGTGCAGGTGGGCACCCTCCAGGGGAGAAGACTGGGACATGGCCACTGTGGCTAGTACCTGTGAGCTGCTTTGGGTCTGACAGCAAGCACTGGGGCAAGAGAGCTCTGGGGGTGACAGTCGGGAGTGAAGGCCAGCAAGGTCGGGTCAGTTGGAGACTTGCCTGGTTCGGATCACTGCCGGAAAGTGGATCGAGCTCCTCCTGCCCAACGTCTTACAAGAACAACCCACAAAGTGCTTAAAACTAAGCATGGTGGTCAGTCTCAGTGTCCACTTGTAGGTGACTGGACCCTTCATTCAGTCAGTCAGATCAGTGTTACAGGTGTGGTCAATATCCACCTCCAGTAGACTCTAAGCAAAGAGATGACCCTTATGCTGTGGTGGACCTCGCCCAATCAGTTGAGGCCTTATGAGCAAAACTGGGGTTTCCTTGAAGAGAAGTGCGGGCAAGCTCCTTTCCAGACCCCAGCTGCTGGCCTGCCCAAGAAGTTGTCATCCATACATATGGAAGCCACTGAGGCGCAGGCTGCATCTCCTGGGCAACCCACAGAGTCCCTGGAGGAATGGCACAGGCTTTGACACCCTCCATGGGTGAGATCTGCCAGTTGCTTGCTCTGGGTTTGTGAGGACACAGGCTCCTCTGCCAGGCAGCATCAGTATGTCAAGTCACAGCAGGCCCTGCCTGGGAGGAGGACAGAGAGTCACCCAGCCACCCCCACGTTCTCACTCTGCTCCTGACTCCCTGGGCTGCTGCTTCTGAGCTGCTCTGGGGGTGATCGACACTATGCTTGCCTGCTTCCGCTGGCCACCTGAGCCCCCTCACAGCCCAGTTCTGGGTCTTTCCTGAGGACAGAGGGAGGCATCTCCAGTCCTCAGGCTGAATTCCCAGCACAGGTATTGCCTGCTGGCTGCTGGAATGGGTCTGTTTCAGGTAGGTGCCCAGACTCTAGGGCAGCAGGAGGGAATGGACACGGGAGCCTCCCTGCAGGGGCTGGGCACCCTGCTTCCTGTGGGGCTGGCCACTCTGCTCTCATCAGATTGCCACTGCCTTGCTGACATTTGCTGTTTCAAGGCGAGGAGTTCAGTTTATTGGTGGGAATGAATTTTGAGTGTGATTTAGACTTGGACACAGTCCGTGACCATCCAAAGGGAGCAAACCCGTTCTAACGCAAACACACCTGGATGGGGAGTCCACTCTGCTGTACCAGCTGGGCCTCTGATGCTGTGTCCACTAATGGTCCTCATCCTGCATCCTGCGGGCTCCTGAGGCCACCTGTGCTGTGCACCCAGATGCAGGAGGATAACACTGGGAATAAAAGCTACGGACCTGTTCTGTGTTTAATCTAATTAAAAAAAAACTCTCTTGCCAGCGTTGAGTCTTCCTGATGCAGTGTAATAGGCTTTTTGCAAACAATATGAATTCTTCATTATGTAAAACCAGCAGCCATTCACTTTCAATGCTGTGCTGAGTTAATCAGAGGGTTATGCCACTTCCACAGTGTGGTTAGGAATGAAGACGGCATCTTCCAGAAGACAGGAGGGCATCAGGCTGATGCACACTGAATTCCATCTGACAGCACAGCACAGGCCACTAAGACACGGGCTGCCTCCTTGAATCAGTTCCTCACACTAGAGCCGACTGCTCGGGCACATCACTCTCATGAGGCACACCAGGACTAAGGCAGAGCTCATCGCAAAGACAAGATGCTTTGCGAAGGCTAGCCTTGTCCCAGGACAATCTAACCATTCTAGTGTCTCAGGACCAGCAGAGCATCAAGCGTGCAGCCACAGCATGGGTCCCAGGCCTGCAGGGTGCATGCCTGGTAAGTACGTCTGTGGCCAGTGTCCTGAGCAGGGAGCTCTAAGGGCCACGCTGTGACCTGTGTCTCAGGGATCCCTGAAGCTGGTGTGGTTCTGTACACCAGACCCCAGGTGCTGCAAATCAGCATGTCCCTCTCATCCTGATGGCCCAGTTACGAATCACCTTGCTTCCTCAAGGAGAATGGACAAACACTATCTGGATTTAAATGGTATTTTTCATCATTTTATCATCTAAAATTCTTCTCTACATACACAAGTTTTAATTTCACTTGCCAAAGGTAAAAAAAACTTTGATATTTAAAAAAAAAAACTTTAAAAAGCAACAGCTTAGTTCTTTATCAGCCTAACACCTCTAGTCATTTGCTAAACCCTTAAAAAGTAAATCTGTATTTGATAAAATGCAATAGTGGTGAAAAGTCAATGTGATTGACAAGACAGGTGCTCTGGGGAAAACCAAGAGGGCAGAGCAGAGACAGCAGAGTCTGAGGCCAGGGGCGTCATCGGGGCCTGTCCCTCGGCATCCAGGGGGACCAGCAAATGGTGGTTGAAACCAAAACAATTGTGATAAAGACTTTTCTTGGAAATCAGACAGCCTCAGTTGATTGACATTTCCTCAGCATATTAAAATTTCACAGTTGATTAGCAATAACTGATAGCTTGCTGTTTGTTAATAAGCTGACTGCTAAGCCTTCTCCATGAAACTGGAAACCAAACTGATCAGACAGCTGGTTGTGGTCACCCAGTGCTGGCCAACGAGGCCTGGGTCTCATCCCATAACCAGGCTGACAGTGTCCCCTGCCTTCCTCTCCTGTCTACAGTCCTTGGGGGTCTGTGCCCACATGTGGTGCCCAGCTGTGCTGCAGGGCGGCCGTTCTACCCAAATGCGCTGGCTGGGATCCTTCAGCTGGGAGGCAATGAGAAGCCCCAGGGAATGGCTGACTAAGGACCCATGCTGCTGGCTCACAGTCCCAGCCCACACAGGGGCAGAACTACTGGGGTGATGGGCGGGTTGGGCCCACCAGCCCTTCTTCACCTGAGTCTGTCTTATGTCCTGTTGCCAGGACTCGATCTCCTGAGTGTCCAGCTGAGGGCTATGGCAGATCCCACTTAAGTAGATTCATGACTTCCTCCACACCTAGGGCAAGAAGCTTGGTCCTCCCACGTGGCCACAGCCAGCTGGTAAGGTCAGCATGCCCATCATGGGTGAATATTGCAGTGATCTGAGGAGGAGTGCAGGATGCCACTGTCTCCTAAGCATAGGAACAGGGGGAGATGCAGGGGTCCAAGCCACAGGAAGAACTCACTGCAGCAGTTGGTGGGAAATGGAAGGAGCTATAGGTTTCCTGCCTCCTTTTCTGCTGTCCCCGCCACTCTCTTCTCAGGCCCGCTGTCCTGGCCATGCCAGTGTAGGCCTTTTCTGGTAGTGGCCAGTCAGAATACTCGGGAGGAATGCTTGAAGAGGAAATCCGACTGGAAGTACAGAGCCCAGGAAGGAGGAGGTGTGTGGCCCTTCTCAGGAACTGACTGAGATGGAGAAAGGAAGTGGGGCCCAGGGATAAAGGCGGCTGGCTCACAGGTGACGGTGGCATTTCTGTGCATCTGGGCTGCAGACAGCTTCCACCAGCACAGGCAGACTCTGACGACGCACGGCTTCTAGGGGCCTCAGGGTGAAGAACCCACAAAGGCATGAGAAGCTGCTTCCCCACCATGGCATGGGTGAGACAGACTCAGAGAAGGGCTCTGCTGTGCTGAGGGCATGTGTTCTCAAGGAGTCAGCTGGTGAGGGGAAAGAACCAAGGAGCCGATAGAGCGGGGAGGAGGGAGAAGAGAAAAGTGGGTCTCAGGCTCCACCCCCTGTGTGAGTGACAGATTTCCACAAAGACCTGGGATGCAGAGGAGAGGGGGTGTAACGGTTAATCTAATTGTCAATTTGCTTGGATTAAGAGATGCCAAGGACTAATAGGCTCAAGGTTGTGTCAATGAGGGTGTGTCCAGAAATGATTGTCACATGGAGACTCTCCCTAAGTATGGACAGCACCATCCAATAGGCTGATGGCTTAGATGGAATGAAAGTTGGAAGAACAGGAAGCGGTAGCAGATGCAAGCTCCATTCTTCTTGAATGGGTTCTTGATTGCTGCTGCCATCATCTGGATATTGGACTCCTGATTCTTCACTCTTCCAAAGTGGACTCTGCCAGTGATTGTCCAGAAACCTTCCATCTCTTACTAGGGCAGCACTGTTGATCCCTCTTGTTCGGGGGCTCTAGCCTCTTGGACTGCACAGCTACTGTTCTCCCAGCTCTCTGGCCTGCCAGCTTCTGGACACATAAGTCAACCTAATAAGTCCCCTTTTCATAATTATAATTCCTGTTGATTCTGTTCCTCTAGAGAATGCTGACTAATCCAGGGGGTTTGGAGGGCAGAGATGAGTTCAGTTGCCTGGCATTTGAGCTCCCTGTGTATGGCCAGCAACATCCAGAAGCATTGAGGGCAGGTGTGAAGGTCAGGAGGAACTTGGCTTCTACATGCTACTTACTGGAGGGTTAGTATATGTCCTCAGAACTTGAAGTGTTCTATCTGATGATATCAAGAGTCCAGTTCTTCGGCAATGACAGTGCTTCTTGGCTAATGTGACTGAAAATCATGGGAGCAGGCACAGTCTGAAGACACCTCAGGGATCGGCACAGAAGACCTGCAGGCTCTGGTCAGGTCTGAGTGGATCCCTGTCCCCTCTGAACCAGCGGTGGACCCTGTGGCTACCTATAGGCAGGAAGCCATGCATGGGCTGAACAAGATGGATGAACCTGGAGTACGAAGGTACAGAAACAGAGGAGCTCCTCCCAGGGAGGGGTTTGGTTTGATTTGGTTCTTTGGCTGGTCAGTTGGTTTGTGTCTACTAGAGCTCCTGACACACTCTTGCTCCTTCAGGTACATTCTTCTGAGGTCAGGTTGGTTTCAAGTTTGAGATGGTCCACCAGGTGTGGACCCTGCCCCCAAGCCTTCACTTTGATCTCATTCCATCTGATTCTTGACTTTGAGGGTAGATTTGGATGGTGTTAATAGGCTACTCAGGAACACCTGATGCTGCGGGAGCTGGGGTGTTCCCCAAAGGCCATGTGCAGAAGGCTTGGTTTCCAGCCTGTGGCTTACTGGGAGGTGGGCCCTGGTGGGAGGAGCTGGGTCAGAGGGGTGTCCTTGAAGGGAACACTGGACCCCGTACTCTCTGATTCCTGACCTCCATGGGTGAGCGGATTCTCTGTCGTGAGCTTTGCCGTGAGGTGCTATCTTGCTCCAGGCCCAGAAGCAATGGGGCAAGCACCATGGACTGGAACCTCTGAAACTGAGGGTCACAATGACCCTTTCCTTGGTTAGGTTGATTTTCTGAGGTCACAGAGGTGGAAAGCTGACTGCACACATGTCTTCTGTCCTCTAAATTTCTGACTTGGGTATTTACAAAGATATATCAGGAAAAAAATGTTTAAAATTAAAAATAAAATGAGAATCTGTAGTAAAACAAGACCAGGGAACCCTAAGGTCTTTATATCTACTTTCATCTCGGCCAAATCTTAATGTGGGCTGGTGCATAAGAGGATTCCAAGGATAAGAAGAGGGTGGCAGACAACAAAAAATTAAGAAGGAGATAGAGATTGAGATAGAGATGGAGACAGGGTGGGCTTTGGATGAGGACAGGGATAGGGGTGGGGTAGAGATGGAGCTGGAGCTAGAGAGAGAGATGGAGACAGGTGGGCTTGGGGATGAGCATGGGCATGGGGAGGTAGTATAGAGGGAGGTAGATATGAGATGGACGGAGGTGAGGATCACATGGAATGGCTTAGCAATTGGAGTGGGATGGGGTGATTGTGGATAGGGATGAGGATGGGGAGGTGGTAAAGATGGGGATGGGGATGGGGTAAGATGCTCCACCTCACTCTCCTGGGAATCTCTGCCCTAGGTCAGTTTCCCTGGGGTAAGATCCTCAAACAGCAGCTTGACCCATGAGCAAAGTCAGGGAATCAACTTTGTCCCATAGAACACATCACATTTGGGCTTCCTGCTGTCAGGAAGAATGTAGGAAGGGACAGAGCAAAGGAGAACATAGTGGGAGGAGTGGACACTCTCCTCTCCCCAGAGGCTCCGCTGTTGGTCAGATCGGCACATCTACTCCTCTCCAGGAAGTGATATCACTAACCGTAAGACCCAGGGCGTGTCCCTCCTCAGTTCCTGTAAGGCTCTGCTGGATGTGAGCTCTGGTAAGCCAAACCACAGGGAAGGGGATGTGTTGGGAAATAGCAGGAAGAAATGCATTCCTTCTCATCCCTTCAGGGCATAATTACCACTGCCAGCTTTCTAGAAAAGGATCCGAGGTGGCCAACACATCTCTGGAGTAATGGGCACTCAGGAGTGCAGGCTGGCCACCACTCCATCTGCTCTTAGACGTGAGGGGCCTGGGCAGCTTTGGGTGGCCAGCAAGTGCCTTACCTGACCAGCCCTGAGGGCCACTGTGTGAGCTGCTGCTTGTGCCTCACTTGTATTGATGCACGTGGGATCAGGCATCCTCCAAGGGAGGTGAGGGTGATGCTGGACACCCAGCTTTAGGTCAAAGCCAGAGTTTCATGCACGGCTTCAGTGTGCTCTGAGAGGGGCTTGTCAGTCAGCACCACACAACTGTGCTGTGGCATGTCCTGGGTGCTAGCCCAGTTCCTCCTCCTGTGCTCCATGGTGCTGTGACCTTCCCCGCCTTCCCTCTTGTTGCCCTTTTTCTAATGAGTCTCAACTGAAAGCCAAAGGTTACGATCACTTTTAGAAGGAAATGTGTTTTCTGGGATGAACTTGGCACGGAGATGTGATCCGGTATAACTGCGTATGTAATTCAGTCCCTGTTGACCTCCTCACGTGACTGACAGCCATCAGGATGCTCCACACATCACCACCTATAGTGACATAGCAATGCACAGTGGTGGATTGTGTTCCAGTATTCTAGAGTCTGCAGCTGGGCTCCAGACCATATGACTCGTTTTCCTTTGTAGAGGTAGAGGTCGAGGCACAGTCCTTGATGTGTAAACAGCATGAGCCTCGATCCTCTGAGCGACAGTGATTCTTAAGTGGCTTAGAGGCTAGACTCAGCAGAGGCCCAGCATGGAGACAGTTGCCCAGAGCCCCAGCAGGAGCCCAGAATGGGGGTCAAAGCTTAGAGCCCCTGTGGGACACCTCCCCGGGGTGTTCTCAGCATGTGGAGAGGGGGATATCTGGTTATGAGAGGCGGTTCCTTCCTGGATGATGGGCAGTGTTCCTGTTCTGATCAGGTGCACGGTTTCCATTTCACTGAAAGGACCTACTAGGACTTTCTACCTGTCACTTGGCCATGGTGAGTGGGGGACAAAGTGCTGCTGAGGACAGGCCATCCTGCTCACTGCCCTCACTGCGGACTGTGCCTCCTCCGCTGTGCTGGGACCCAGTGCGTCCTGCTCCTCACATCACAGGGGCTTGGGGTGCATTTGGTGTTTAGAACATCCTTGCTCAGTGAAGGAGCTTGTGAAGGATGAAGCTGCGCAGACCCAGGTGCCCTCATGCAGGCTTCCTAATAGTCCAGGAAACCCAAGCGTTGCTGCTGAGGGATGTAGGTTCTCATGGTGTTCCTGGAAAGTGCTCTCGGTGAAGAAAGAAGTGTCATGTTGATATTTCCTATTTCCCCCCCAAACCCACAAAGGAGTCCCCAGAAGAGTGTCCACAGCATCTGGCCAGTGGCTGCTGAGTATGGGTCCAGGTCATTGGGCACAGGTGGTTTGCTTCTGGGGCCCTGACCCGCAGCAGAGCCCCTGTAAGGTGGTGGCCACCTACACAGACCCTGGCACTGTGTGCTTGTGGACGTTCATGGCTGAGGAACCTCCTTCCTATAGACTGTTCTTCCAGGTAGGATTATTTTTATTAGCATTGGAAGTTCAAAACAGTTTTATTTTGTCCTTAGCACTTGTAAGTGTCATGGTTTAGATGTGAGGTGTCCCCCAAAAGCTCATATGTGAGGCAATGCAGGAGAGTTTAGAGGTGAGATGATTGGGTTATAAGAGGTGTAAACTCTATTAACTGGGTGGTAGCTGAAGGCAGGTGGGGTGTGCCTGGAAGAGGTGGGTCACTGGGGGCCTGCCTTTGGTGCTGACATTTGTCCCTTGTGAGCAGTGCTCTCTCTGCTTCCTGGCAGCGCTTGCCCTGAGTGCTTTCCTGGAGTTGGCCATCTGTGGGATGAGGCTCTGAAACGGGGAGTCAAATAAAGTTTTTTCCTCCACTTGTTTTTGATGGGCCTTTTGGTCACAGTGAGGAAAAATTGACTGAAACAAATCATGTATGTTTGCTGAAAGAACAATAGGGTCTGAGAATGACCTGTTGCTAGAAATCATTGCTTCAAGGCCCTTTAAGGACTGCATTGCACCTCATAGAAAGTCTTCAGCTACTTAGGTGTGAAACTGTTTGTGCCATTTAAGTACAATGTCTCTTCAATAACCTCAAACGTGTGGTTTTTTAAGAGAATTGCCTGGGTTGCCTGGTTTCAGAGGAGAGTGGAGGACCACGGCCTCACTTTCCCTGCTCCTCCCTCTAGCATGACTAGATACCTCAAAAACAATGCCACAGAGAACCATGGAGGCCCTGGGCTGGGGGGAAGATGCCTGGGCCAGGCCCGACCCCCAGGACCTGAGAACTACCCTGAACTGGGCTCCAGAGAGAGGCAGAGCTCAGAACAGCCAAAGGCCAGATGCCATCCTGAAACCATGAAAACCGGCCTCCCTGGGTGAGGTGCCATAGCCCCAGCTCCCAGCGGCCAGCAGGAAGGAGCCCCTGCCTATACATTGCTGGCCCCCTCCAGGGGCACATGGAGCCCAGGCACCACTTCTCATCCAGGTGTCACCCCCAGAGCAGAGCAGAGGTCCGTGGAACCCTGTGTGGTCAGAGAAGGACCAGGTCACAGTGTCCTGGGGATGCTCCCCACCCAGACTGCGAGGAGCAACCCTGAAAGTCGATGGTGACCCACGGCCCCAATCCCACACAAGCCCAGGCAGAGCCAGAGGGTCAAGCAGGGAAGAGGCACGTCCCATCACCATGGAGTGAAAGCCCTCGGAAGCAGCCACAGCCAGCTCCTAAGTGCAGACGGCACTTCCCCTGAAGGAGGGGCCTGTCAGAGCTGCTCGCCCACCCCTCCCCACACCGGGGCTGCAGTGGGAACCAGGAGCAGGAAGGGCAGGACTGAATGGAAGGACCATGTTGGGGCCCACGCGGAACACCACTGAAGGGCACCAGAAGTGGCAGGGCGAATCTCCTGAGCCAGTGGTCTCCTGTCAGGAAGACAGGAGGTACAAGGTGCAGTGGTAACGTGGGGAGAAGGGACCGAAGTGAGCCTTGTGGAAAAGGTGACTGACCGTGGCATTGCTCTTGGGCTGTGGAGTTTGCTTAGAGGCTGTGGATGAGGAAGGGTCTCTGTGACAGCCTGATTCTGGTCACCTTCACAGCTGCACAGAGCACGAGAGCCTCCTCCAGCCCTGCCTCAGCACAGGGTAGGCTTTTTCCACACAGCTTAGTGTGGAGCCAATAAGAAATACCACCAAGAACGAGGGAGAAAGTGTAAGGCCCTTTCTTAGCATCTGCACAGCCATCTTAATTGACAAGGAACCATTTTAAGAAGAATTTTACTTTTCTGCCCAAGGACAATTCTGAGAAGGCTCACCACTCCCTCATGCCAACCCCAGCATCAGGACCTGCCTGCCTCCAATCCCTGAGCCTGCCCCATAAAAACCCTAACCCCAGCCTGTTGCCTCTCTCCGTCTGTGGAGAGATGTCCCTTTATTTGTCAGCTCCGACAAATAAACTCTCCTGTGGATCTCTGCCTGGTCTCTGTCGTTCATTTCTGGCTCACCTGTCTCCTGGATCCTTGCTTTCCTTTCATTTGTGTTGAAACCCAGGATTGGGTTCCCCCGGTGTGCCCGCTCCCTTCTTCCAGGATCACTGAGCATCCCCAGGCCCTTACCCCAATTCCATCATGGGACCAGGCCTTCCATTCTGCCAAATGCCCTCTCTGCACCCTCCACTGGACATTTCAGGTAAAACTCCTGTCTCCGTTCAACCTAAATGACCTACAGTTCCTGGGAAGAGACCACGGATCACCTAGGACTCCTAGGGTTACAGTGCAGTTGGGGGCCCCCCAGCCACAGCTTTCACAGCTATGGCTGATCCCTACTGTCAGCCAGGTCTATAAGTGGTCTTTTATTTGGACCCTGGGTTCTGAGAAAAACCACCAAGGGTGATTGGGAGTTGTTCCTGGAGAGACCTCTTGGCCTTGGGTGATCTGCATGGTTTCTCCCCTGTGTAGTTCTGGCTGGGCACCCAAGTGCCTCTGCAGACCCAGGCCCCAACACCCTTCCCCTATGCCTGCTTCCAAGAGACAGAAAATCCTACCCAGGACCCCTCCTCCTTGGACCCAGGGGATGAGCCCCCACCACAGCACAGTTCTCTTTCTGATGAAGCTGCCGCAGCAACTGCCCCCTCAGCCCCTCCACCCTTCTTTCCTCCTGCTGCAAGCTCATGGGCTGCCTCTGCCCAACCTCATCTCTGCGTCCTCTCTGCGAGGTGGCTAGGGTGGGTGGTGTAATCCGGGTTCATGTGCCTTTCTCTTTGTCAGATCTTTCACAGATAGAAAAGCAGCTTGGGTCCTAAACTTCAAGCCTCACCACATAATCAAAGAGTTTCAATATCTGACCCAAACATATGATTTGACCTTCCGCAATGCGCATATGATCTTGTCTATCGCCCTCCTACCCAAGGAGCACAGGGGAGTTTGGGAGCAAGCTAGAAATTATGCTGATGAGGTTCATCAGACCTCCCCTGCCCATCTGATTGGCACTGAAGTGGCCCCTGATTGGAACCCCAACTGGGATTAGGATTCGCCTGGAGGAGTAACTAGTAGAAACCACTTCATTACTTGTCTCACGGCAGGACTGAGAAAGGCAGCCCATAAGGCTATCAATTATGAAAGCCTCCAGGAAGTCATCCAAGATAAGAATGAAACCCTTCAGCATTTTTACATCACCTGACCAAGATGGGAGACAACTACTAATGACCTACTTTTCCTCCCAGTTTCCCTGATCTTAAGGCCAAACTAAGGCGCCTCGAGAGAGAGCCCCTAACTCCCTGAGCTGAGGTTCTGGGTGTATAAGGTGTACAACAGGAGAGAGGAGAGGGCCCCAAAGCAGAAATACCAGACTCCCTCCAGCCATCCCTCTGGCCTCAGCATCTGTCCCTGGTTCCACTGGCCCACTGAAGGGTCCCTCAGGACCACCTGGACCCTGTTTTAAATGTGGTCAGATGGATCAAGGAGCTTGTACATGTCCCAAGCCTTGCAAGCCTCCGGGTCCTTGTCCTAAATGCCATTAGGAGGGACACTGGGCCATTGGCTGTCCCCAAGCCCATAGGAGCCCGTGGCCATCAGCCCTTCTGGTTCCCCTTTCCAACTCTTAGGACGGGCTACAGAGGACTGACGAGGCCCAGGCACCCATCACTGACCACTGCCATCACTCCAGGGGAACCCAGAGTAACTGCGTATTTCAGGTAGGCCTGTCTCCTTCCTCCTGGACACCAGGGCTACATATTCAGTCCTCAAGGAGTTCTGGAGGCCTACTACTCGCCCTATGACCTCTATTGACAGGGTGGAGGGTACACCTGACCCACCTTCAAGACACCTGGCCTTGTTTGTGCCTTGGGCTGTCTAGTTTTCACCCTCTCCTCTTTGGTCACTCCACAGTGCCCTTTTCCCCTGTGGGAAGGGACATCCTCACAAAGTCGGGGGCTATGCTTTCCTTCTCCCCTCGTATTCCCTTCCATCCCGACTCGCCTGCTGCTCCCCTGGTCCTCACCCTGACCTTAGGACCATCCCCTATTCTGTCTGCCAGGGCCTCCCATGACCTCCTTCAGAGGTGGACCCCGCTGTCTGGGGTGCTTCAAGTCCGCTGTCGCCTCACACCACGAGCCATTCCCATCTGCCTCAAACCCCCTCCACATTCTGCCCATCACAATGCCGCTGTCCCTCCTTGCTGCTGCTGGCGCCTCCCTCTGCAGAGCAGCCTGGTACAGTAAACCCGCTCCTTCACCCAGGCGGTGTGTGACTGGTCCTGGCCACTTTTCCTTCACTGATGCCAGGTTCTCCCATCAGCGTTGCTCTCCCCTCCAGGGATCTGAGCTGCTTTGGGATCCTGGCCTGAGGGCCCAGGACAGTTGCCACACACCTTCCTCCATTCATCCAGCGGCTCCTTTTCTTCTTCCACACTCCGGCCTCATTCAGGTAAGTGACTTCGCCCTTCCCTTCCCCTCCTCCTCACAAGTCTCCTCTCTAGAACTTAGGTCTTGGCCCAGCACCAAGATTCTCGCCCATCCCTTCCCCTCAGTGGGTTCCCTCCTCCCTTCTCTCAGTCCCAGACTCCAACTTGCCACGGGGAACCCCCAAATCCCATCTGACTCTCCCCTTGGCTGCCTCTTTGCCCACTTAGCCCCACTCCGTTTGGCTCCTGACCTAAAGGCCCAACAACCAACTCAACTTTCCAATTTCATGACTTTTGCAAGCGCTCAGGAAAATGGAAGGAAATCCCTATGTGCAGGCTTTCTCCTTTCTCCACTCTAAGCCTTCCCTTTGCTCCTCCTGCTCCCCAACCCACCTTCTACCTGCCACTAAAGCTCTGGATTCCTCCAGAGACCCTACTTCTAGGCAAACAAGGGACCCAGAGCTCTCCTACCTTGTGAAGCCCTAGGCAGCCATCTCCCTGGCCACGGCCACACTGAAGCTGACATTGAAATACAAAGGACAGATTCAGCAGGCTTGGTGAGAGGCCTAAGGGGAAAAAAAGAAGAAAAGTGTCTATTTAACTTTTCCCTTGGCTACAAGGCAGAAGAATGACTTCAAAACTTTCTCTCTCTATCTCCCTATCTTACAAGCACATTTCACCTTTACATAGCTGAAAAGCAGGGATTTGCTCTAGGGGTCCTCAGACACAGGCTGGGGCCAACTTTTGCCCCTGTGGCTGATCTATCGAACAGTGAGTCCCTTGCCTGTCAGTGTTGGCTGCAGCCTCTCTACTCATTAGCGATCAAAGAAGCTCACCTTTGGGGTCCTACTCGCCATCCTGGTTCCCCATCACCTAAAGGAACTCCTCACCTACCAGGGCTTACGTTCCTTATCCCCCAGTGGCCATTTATCTCTACAGGTTTCCCTGGTGCAAGTTCCCAGTCTTACTCTCCACAGGTGCTCACCTTTAAACCCTGCTACTCTCCCCCCCACCCCTCAGGACTCTCCCACCTCTCCTCTCACCCATTCATGCATTGGAACTCTGGAGGAGATTCTCCCACACCCCTCCCACACACAGGAAGGCCCCTTGCTCCAGGTCATATACACATGGCCCACAGATGGCTCCCCCTTCCTGCAGGAGGGAGTCCGTGGGGCAGGGTCTGCTACAGTCTAACCTCGGTTGTGCAAGAGCTTCCCTCCCCAATAACACATCCAATCAGCAGGCTGAACTGGTCGCCCTCACCAGAGCCTTCCCTTGGGCAAAGGGAGCCTCCCTCCATGTCCACACTGACTCTAAACACGCTTTCCACATGCTTCTCTCCCACTCCACTATCTGGAAGGAGCGCGGATTCCTTACCACCCAGGGAACCTCAATTACTAATGCCCCTTTACCCCCGACCTCCTCAGGCCTCAGAGCTTCCCACTGCCATTGGAACTGAGGACGGCAGCTAAGGAGCCCCTTCTCCAGTGGCACTTCCTTTCCTGACCTCTCTCCTTGCCACAGGCCTTCTGCTAATGCTTGCCCCCTGCGCCTTTAGATTCATTCAAGATGAGGTGCCAAGGACCTCTAACCAAACTGTGAACAGCTGCTGTCACAGGACTTCCAACCCCTCACCAAGCTTGGGCTGTCAGGGGTCAGCGTCGCCCAGCTCCTCCTGACCCTCACCATTGCCTCCATGACACTCTGCGTCCCCAGCAAAGGTCAGATGCTGCCCCTTCGCAGCAGGAAGAAGCTACAGAACATTGGTCTACACCCTGTCCATTAAGGGACCCAATAACAAACAAAAAAGGGGGGAATGTAAGGTCCTTGCTTAGCATCTGGACAGCCATTTTAAATGACAGGCACCATTTTTAAGAAAATTTCACTTTTCCACCCAAGAGTATTTCTGAGAAAGGCTCACCACTCCCTCATACCAACCCCACCCTTAACCACCAGCATTAGGACCTGCCTGGCTCTAATCCCTGAGCCTGCCCCATAAAAGTCCCAAACCCAAGCCTGTTTTGCCTCTCTCCATCTATGGAGAGATGTATCTCCTGTGCATCTCTGCCTGGTCTCTGTCTTTCATTTCTGGCTCACCTGTCTCCTGGTTCCTGGCTTTCCTTTCAGAAAGGGCTTCTCTTCCAAGGCACATGGTCTCCACACCCACCAGACGCTGGTCCTGATGGCCTGTCGGCCTGGCATCCAGGAACATCTGCACCAGAAGGAGAGTCTGGGAGCACTTCCTGGAGACCCTGGCATCCTCTGCCTGTTCGAAATTCCACAGGAGCCCAGCTAGGCACCAAGTCCACCAATGGCCTGCCTGGGGGACATGGGAGAGGCAGGTGCTCCTGCCACAGCCCTCTCTCCATTGTCCCTGAATACTGCGAAACAAAGAGAAAGCAGTTTGACAAAAGCACAGCTGTCACACCCAGGTGAGGGAGTCGGGGGTTGGGGAAGTTTATACCGGACCCAGAGAAGACACCAAAGGGGACACTGAACTCAAGGCCCGTGGAACCGAAGTCTGCACACGAGGCTCCAGCCCCTGGCCTGGTGCCTCTGCCTGAGCTTTAGTGGTGGGAATGGAGGAGAAGCAAGGCCACAGTTTCCCGTGGACGCAGCCCAGAGGGCACAGGAAGAGTGTGCGCTTGGCGGAGGGCTGGCGTTTGGCCTCGCGGGCAAACCACCAGGTTAAGGCGCGCACTGCGCAGGAAAACCCAGAGGCCGACCCCAGCCTTTAGTTCCCAGCTCTGAAGAGAGTCTGGACTGCCACAGGCCCCTGCCAGCCCCCAGCATGGCCCGAGGACACCGAGCAGGCCATGCGCCACAGCAGGAAGGAGGACGGGGAAACAGCAGGGTAACCGTCAAGGCAGAGTGAGCCAGAGAACCCAGAAGACAAGACATTAGAAGAGGGTCCGCGACGGTTCCTGGGCCTTTCCCAGCTGTGTGCGCCCCAGGCTCTTCCTGGACTTGGGTCCCCCAGCCTCCCACCGCCTCTGGCTGACAGCCCCACCTCCACGCTGACCCTGCCACGCGCTTCCCTTCTGTGTGCCTGGGTTCCTGCTGCTGGCTCTTCTTCCTGGGAGATCGTCTGTGGAGTTTCTCAGCCTGACCTAGGTCCAGGGCTTAACCGAGGCCTTGGATTTGGTGTCAACCAAGCTGAGGGCCGGTCCTGGTCCCTGGGGTGTGGTGGGCAGGGCTGGAGAGGGAGAGAAGCCCCATAACTTGGCGGGCGGCTGGACAAGGTGCCCCCTGGGTCTGGAGCTAAAGGTATTTTGCTTTTTGACCATTTTTACATGGAGGGCATTGATGTGGCCTGAGAAGTTTCCGAGATTTGCTGCTGGGGCCTATGTTCTCAGGACCTAAAAACAATTCCCATTCTCGCTGTAAGGTTTCCAGTTCTTAGTCATTTCTGTCCTGGAGTTGGTCAGTGACCTGCCCCTTAGCCAGGGGCTTTGTGTCTGATGTGCAGCGTTTGAGGTCAAAGGAGTTCAAGATGCCAGACCCATGCACTGCCCCAAAGTGAAGGCCACACAAGTCACTCCTGAGCTCTGGGGCTCAGTTCTTCATGGACACCATATTCTCTCAGCACTAGTGCTCAGCTTCCTCGTCCACGGGCATGGTGTGCATCCAGTTGCCTGATGAGTCGGGAGAACTTGGTGGAGGAGGGCTATCAGGTCATAGGAGAGCCTTTATACCCAGTAGGAACGAGGACAGGGATCCTGTGAGGTGGGTCGGGAGCCAGAGGCAGCCTCCCTGCACTGATGGGAGGGTCTCATGCCAGTGTTTGGCCATAAAGACAAGAAAACATACTTACCAACCGAGGAACTGTTGGTCTTTTTCAAAACCTGCCGATGTGTGCATTTCACGACACTCATCACGAGTCACTCTTGCTTCAGGCTGCTCAGCCTTGTGCCCCTGCTCTTCCCTGTCTGTCCCAGTGCCTTCCTGAGCCACCCTTATCTACCAGTGTTCCTCAAATCACAGACTTTTCAGCAGGTTTGATGCATTTTCTTTTTCAGCAGCTAAGCTATTGCTGGAAGAAAAATTGTGGTAGAAGTTTTTGAAAATTTTCAGAGGCACAAACAAAAAGGGGTCTCAGAAGGTATAGCATGGGGACCAGCGAGTGAGCTGGGACTGTCACTGAGTGGGCCCTGGAGCCTTAACTTCGTCCCAGAGAGGCAGAAGCACCTGGCCCAGGACCCGCGAGCCAGAATCCCTGCTCTGAGCTCCAGGTCTGGGCGTGTTTGGCCCTTCCACTCCTACCTCAGTCCTTGGAGCTGTCCCTGAAGCAGAAGCTTCAGTGGTGCCAAGTCTTGGTGTAAACGGAGCCCACACATGGTGCCCTGGACCCCTCGAAGGCGCCCTTTCCCAAGCTTCTGCCTGAGGCCTGTCCAGTTTCCTCACGTGGCCATGGGGGAGGGTGCCCAGGTCGGATGGCAGATTTGTACTTGCAGTTTTCACACTGAAGATTAATTCAGTTCCATATGTCACAGATATTCCAAATTTGGATAAATACACTTGACAAGATGGGTTGGTTGATCTAGTCCTGATCGGTTTGATTTTAATTTGGTTATTGTCTGATACACTGTGACAATTCCTAATCTTGAGCTGTTGTTTACTCAGTTGTGATTTTCTGAGGTGCTCTTGCAAGGTGGACTAAACAAGAAATTACAACAGTGTTTATTAATTGTTAAACAGTTACGAGCCCAGTGTCTGTGGACCTGCATTCTTCCCTGTACTGTAACTCTGAACTAATGGATGTAATTGCCCCAACCTGCGTGCAGCCTCACACCCCGTGTGCTGAAGGGGCTCTGCTCCGTCTCAGTCACAGGTACCCTGGTCTTGGCTTGAGTGCTGGCGAGCATCCTCACTGTGGAAGGCAGGAACTTCTGTGAAGACAGTGGGGCAGCCCGCCAGGGAGGCCCACCAGGACGTGTCCCTTCAGGAACAGGTGGGGATAAAAATCACGGTTTTCTTTCTAATGGCTTTCTGCATTTTCTCCAATGTTAATTAGATTGTGTGTCTTTGCTTTTCTTTTTAATTTTATGGGGAAAAAAGAGCTTTGATTCTCGCAGTGTGATGAATGGGTGACCTTTTGGAAACCCCAGTGCTCAGGCCCAGGACTGCTCCCTGAAATGGGTCCCCGCCGCTCCCAAGCAGCAAAGGCAGCAATGAACACATCCCAATTCACGCCTCACAGGGTCGCGGCTATTTGTTTATAAACGACCCACTTTAGCTGAGAAAGCTGCGTGGAGCGTTTTTCCTCATGCAAATTGCATGAGGTCCCAGCTGGCAGCTGCTCTGTGATGGGAGGGTGGGGACCTGGCGACGTCGGGAAGCCTAGTGCAGCCCGTCCGTCTTGCAGCTCTGCTTCCAGGCCAGAGCCTCCTGCTAGCACTGGGATTGCGCTTTGTGGGAATCCAGTGGAACTTCAGTGAGGTGAGGGTGCATCTGCCTTTCCCCATCCGCACCCCGGACCAGGAGCACAATTTCTTTCTTCACTTCCCCCAGTGAAGCCACGATTCGTTTCACAAGATAACTGGCCGTTTCCCTGCGGCAGGTGTGATCCCTTGAGCACTACCTGGGTTGCTGCAAGTTCTGCAACATCACAAACAAAACCCAGTGTCCTTATACAGAATCGGGGCTGAGGGCCAGCCAGCGAGCCAAGGGAAGAGCGTGGTTTACATCCCCAAGCCAAGCTACTTCCTGACTTCCATGTTAATCTCCAGTAAGACCTTTCTGTTGGGCACTGATTTTGT
This sequence comes from Marmota monax, assembly GCF_021218885.2. NCBI lineage: Eukaryota > Metazoa > Chordata > Mammalia > Rodentia > Sciuridae > Marmota > Marmota monax. Next base: position 764,429 of record NW_026695216.1, on the reverse strand, counting down.
CAGCAGAACATTTGGCTATGTATCCCTATGTGCTGGTGTGAGACTGATTATAACTCACTGTGCACTTTGGAGCCAAGGGGTTGTGGTGCTTCTTACTCAAAGCTTTAGTCATGGTACATGCAGACGCTGTGGACATGGAAATGCCCTGCAGTGAGAGTGGCTCTGACAGGTCTCCCATCTCCCCTGCGCCCTGCAGGCCTCTCCCTCACAGCCCCTGTGCCTCTGCCCTGAGCAGCTGTTCATGAGAGGTGCCGCCAGGTCATCTGCCCTGCACCCTGCTGTGCCCTCAAGTCATATTTCACTTCTACAGGCTTCTGCCTGCCCGGGTCACCTGTGGGACACAGAAGAGTACCTGAGGCACTTGGAGCATCCCTGGGATGCAGAGGTGGGCTGGGCAGCTGTAGTAGGTTTCCAGGGAAGCATTGGACACCCCAGCCTGCAGGAGCTGCAAGGCCTGGGAGCCTGTAGGGTCACACGGGGTTCCTGGGAACACACGCATGGTCACTGTGGAGTGGAGGCAGTATGTCCATCTTTGCAGGCAAACCTCCTCACCTAGTACAAGTCTACACAAGGGTTCAAAGAAGACTTCTCTCACCTCCGGGCCCAAATGGGTGGTGCTCAGCAAATGCTGCGTCTACCAGGTGGAACAGGCACTTCTGCACCGAGGACAGGCACTCCTGGACTCAGCCTCTGCCAGGAGCCTCCTGACAACTCTGAAATGGGCACCATCTGACCTGTGAGGCAGGACTACTGGATTGATCTGCTGGGTGGGCGTGGGGTGGGAGGCAGCGTGGAGTGGAGTTGGCATGGAGTCAGTGACCTTGTGGTCACCCTCCACTTCCATGGCTGTCACTGACTCCTGTGGGCTCCCAGTTGGCCAGGTGGTCTTGAGGCAGAGCCACTTCCCCAGCGTTCCACTTTCTTCTAGTGTATCCCGCTCCCACCAGAGGCCTGGGCCAGGGCAGGTCTGCAGGCCAGTGAGGGGCGCCGGGGAGGCGGGCGGGGGTGCCAGAGCTGGTTGCCACTTCCATTCCCTAGACCCAGGCTGCGCGGACTCTGAGCCATCTGTGTGCTCACTGGAGTCGATTCTGCCTGGTGCTCTGCGTGGAGCAAGCCACAGGACATCAGCTCCTCTGTGACTCCCCTCTGCCTCAGGGTCTCTGGGATCACTGGTTACGCAGCTTCCACACAGTTTCAGAGTTTGCTTGGAAGAAAGGAGATGGCACTTACACTGTAGATGGTAAAAATTAGGAAACCTTAACTCACGGACACCTTGATATGCTGCTGGGTTTCAGTGCTTTTCCACAAAACTCACTTCTAAAAGACTCCTTGTCATGCTCTCACTCACGCCCTATGGACAGTGAGACGTCCCGAGGAGACTGACTTCCACGCTTGTCCAGCACCTGCCTTAACTGCCCCATTGAAGGACGCTGGAGGCAGACACCTGTGCTCCGCTCCGAAATCCAGCTCCTACAGGGCTCACAGACTCTGCCCTCATTGTCCAGCAGGGCACAAGGTGTGGAGGACACCATCCTGTCCATCGCAATGACAGACAACCTGAAGACTTGCAGTGGGGCTGGACTTCCAACACAGATTCTCTCCCTTCTTGGGCCTTACTCTCCCCCAGGACTGAAGGCCCTGCTGCCACCCAAGACATTCTCAGCCTGCCCTTTAGGGATTCTCAGGCCCCGTTATGATGCTGACACTAATCCCTGTGAAGGCCACTGGCTGTTGTCTTCATCCTATATTCTGGTGCCATATTTATTGTAAGTCATTCCATGTGACCTCTCCTAGCAATGGGATCCAGGTATTTATCTTCTGCATGTTGCTAATCCCTAAATCACACCTCATGCAAAAGTCATTTGTTAAGGTAGGTTTTATTTTAACGTTTCAAAGACAATGTAGAAACTAATCAGAGCTGATCTTGTGACTGACAACACAGAATTCCGTATTGCCAGGCTCTCTTCTACACACATCCTTCTGTGAATTCTTCAGATCCTCCCACCACCCTGCACAGGAATCCTAATGCAATTCTGTTTCACCAAAGTGCAATCTCTTGCCCACGAGTGCTCTGCTGGTGATTGGCAGGCAGGGTGTGGCCAGGCGGCATGGTGCTGGGGAGGAGCTGACTATCACACTCTCCACTCGGGCTTCCCACCCAGACCTGGAACCACAAGAGGCCTGCCCCACCTCTCTTGTCTTCCCAGTGCTGCCTGATCTTCACCTGGCTTCACTGGTATCTCCCCACAGCTTTGCACTGTGTCCTCTGCTCTGCACAGGATGAAAGACTATCAGATCTCTTCCTGGATCAGCAGAGACCAGCGTAGATACTTCCTGAGGCTTGCGATGTATTTGCAGGCCCACTCAGCAGTGGTGCCACTGGAGCAGACTCATGCCCCAGGACGCACTGAGGACCTCCTGTGTACCATGCACTCTTCATGGCACACTGAGTCCTGGTGCCAGTCTGTGGAGCAGTTTTATTAAAGAGCCATAGAGGATGCTGTAAGAGAAGTAAGTAGTGGACCAGCCCGGGGCTCCATGCTAGAGCAGTATGTGGAGACCCAAGTGTGCATCCAGAGGCCTCATCCCCAGCCTCCAGGCTCCCCGGGAGCTGGAGAGGCCCAGCTCCCTGTGTGCCTTGTGAGGGTGTTCTGCTGACTCCCGGCGAGCATTCTGGGACAGGACAACCAGGAGGCACAGCTCAGGCTGAGCCTGAAGGCAGAGAATGTTCAGAGGACAGACAACAACAAGGGGGGCTTCTGGAGCCCCGAGAGGACAGAGACTGAGCTCACTCCCCAAAGCTCTGACACCACGAACATGGCCCAGTGTGGAAGGAAGAGAGTCCTTCTCCCTGGAGCAAGACCCACGTGAGCAGGACCGACACGTGCATTCACCCATGAACTCTGTGCGGGTTCTTCCTCAGCACACACCTGTCCTGGGTAAGTGGAGCTGAGGGGAGCCGGGCTCCCTCTGGACTGTTCCCCAGGATCTAACTGCTCCTCAGGCCATCTGCCCCTCCCCTCCTCTGTGACACCTGTGGGTGTTGACTTGGTGTTTCTCTGGAAGGCGGGAGGCCTGGGAGGAAGGGGAGGAGCTGGAGTCCGGGCCCTTGGTGCTGCTGACCACAAGTGCCTTAGCACCGTGTCCACACAGGTAGTGAGCAGGAGCAGCCCTGTCCACCCTCACAGGAGTGTTCTTGCACCCTGGGGTGAGTCCACCTGCAAGTGGGGCTGGTGTACAAGCATCCCTAGGTGACCTGGGGCTCAGGCGGAGGCTGCAGGCCAGGCCACTGCCCTGCTGTGCATAGCTCACTGCTGAAAGGGCTCCGCATGCATGCCCACCAGGTTTTCCAGCAGGGAGTAGCGGCAGTATCCTACCACACCAGTGCCGGCCACAATTGCTGCACCTTGTGTGTCGCTACTTACAGTAGATTCAATGTGAAGCTCTCTAGTACATGGGCTTGGAAATGTGCAGCACTAGGTGATTTATAAATGTGCAGCACTAGGTGATTTATAAATGTGCAGCACTAGGTGATTCATAAATGTGCAGCACTGGGTGATTCATAAATGTGCAGCACTAGGTGATTCATAAATGTGCAGTACTAGGTGATTCATAAATGTGCAGTACTAGGTGATTCATAAATGTGCAGTACTAGGTGATTCATAAATGTGCAGTACTAGGTGATGTATAAATGTGCAGTACTAGGTGATTCATAAATGTGCAGTACTAGGTGATTTATAAATGTGCAGTACTAGGTGATTTATAAATGTGCAGTACTAGGTGATTAATAAATGTGCAGTACTAGGTGATTTATAAATGTGCAGTACTAGGTGATTTATAAATGTGCAGTACTAGGTGATGTATAAATGTGCAGCACTAGGTGATTCATAAATGTGCAGTACTGGGTGATTCATAAATGTGCAGTACTAGGTGATTCATAAATGTGCAGTACTAGGTGATTCATAAATGTGCAGTACTAGGTGATTCATAAATGTGCAGTACTAGGTGATGTATAAATGTGCAGTACTAGGTGATTTATAAATGTGCAGTACTAGGTGATGTATAAATGTGCAGTACTAGGTGATTCATAAATGTGCAGTACTGGGTGATTCATTAATGTGCAGTACTGGGTGATTCATAAATGTGCAGTACTAGGTGATTCATAAATGTGCAGTACTAGGTGATTCATAAATGTGCAGTACTAGGTGATTCATAAATGTGCAGTACTAGGTGATGTATAAATGTGCAGTACTAGGTGATGTATAAATGTGCAGTACTAGGTGATGTATAAATGTGCAGTACTAGGTGATTTATAAATGTGCAGTACTAGGTGATGTATAAATGTGCAGTACTAGGTGATTCATAAATGTGCAGTACTAGGTGATTCATAAATGTGCAGTACTAGGTGATTTATAAATGTGCAGTACTAGGTGATGTATAAATGTGCAGTACTAGGTGATTCATAAATGTGCAGTACTAGGTGATTTATAAATGTGCAGTACTAGGTGATTTATAAATGTGCAGTACTAGGTGATTCATAAATGTGCAGTACTAGGTGATTCATAAATGTGCAGTACTAGGTGATTTATAAATGTGCAGTACTAGGTGATTTATAAATGTGCAGTACTAGGTGATGTATAAATGTGCAGTACTAGGTGATTCATAAATGTGCAGTACTAGGTGATTTATAAATGTGCAGTACTAGGTGATGTATAAATGTGCAGTACTAGGTGATTTATAAATGTGCGGTACTAGGTGATTTATAAATGTGCAGTACTAGGTGATTCATAAATGTGCAGTACTAGGTAATTCATAAAACTGACAGAAATCCTTCTGCCAATGCCAGGAAAAACAGAATTTTCTGAAAGAAAAACAGGAATGTTTCCTTGTGTAAATAATAGATAAAGAATAGAAAAGAATAAATGAACACAGTTCAGCAGTGATCCCCTGAGGGGACAATAAAACCCGAAAAGTCCAATTTGCTAGCGAGATCCATTAGGCAGGAAGCTAGGAAGCAGGACGTGGGGCTCGGAGGGACCGAAGGGGCTGGGACTGACACGGCAGACAAGAAACTGGGAAGGAGAGCAGAGGCTCAGGCCTCATCATCCCATGAGATGCATCAGGCAGGCTGCCGCTGGTCTGGCCAGCACTGCAGGCAGCATGGCCTGGCTTCGGGGTGGAGGCATCTCAGGTCTGGCTGCCAGCCAGCTGCCCTGGGCACCCTCGAAACCCAGCACTGCTTATTCTAGTCGTGTAGGAAGCTATTTTCTGTTACACTAAATTTCATGATGAAAGATTTTTTTAAACAAGGAATAGAGCAGATTTAAAAATCATACAAATTTAAATCCGTGTGATGAAAATACCGCACACTGGTATTTTCTAGAAGAAAAAGAGCCTGTGGAGTTTTAGCCCCTATCCTGCTGCAAGGGCTGCTTTAGTGTTCTGAGTAGCAGAGCAGAGGTGAGAGAGCTTCACGGAGGTCTCAGTCCGGCCCCCCTCACTCATGAGGCGCCCACAGGGTCACTCACGGCTCGTGGGTTTGTGTTGTTGTTTCCCACGGTGTTGTTTTGTGGTTGGGGCCCACTGGGAGGCCACTGCTGCAGGCTGACAGCTCGGAGGCTGTGAGTGCCTGGCAGAGCTGCCCCTGCTGGTCCTCACACTCCGCTCATCACAGAGGCATCCTAGGACGTCCACCCAGGCAGCCATCATGTATTTTCTGCTCGTTCGATTGAGTATCAATGTGCCCAGGTTGACAGTGATGCTGACAAACCTCCTAGCTTCCTAAAGGGGTCCTGTGAGGAAGGCTTGAGCCCGCCAGCTGAGGAGCTGGAAGGGCATCCTTTCCTCACCAGCTGTGCTTGCCAGGCATGGCAGAGCATGGCGATAAACCGCCACCTGATTCACCCGCGTGCTCTCCTTCACACATGCCCACGGAGGCAAGACCATGCCTGGTATGATGCATGTGCAGTTTCAGGTGCTTGTGCCCCAAATCTGGGCAGCTCTGGGGACCCTGATGACCCACAGATAAGGCCCACTTGAACTTAGCATGCTGGCCATCTGATGGAAAATGAGCCTTTTACATATGGAATGGGTGAGTAGTATAGCTCACAGATGGTGCCTATGCCTGTCTTATCAGAGCTCATGGAACTTGTCACCTTATGGATCATGCATATTCATCTTTCTTCTCCCTTTGACCCCAAATGGATGACACATAATCAAGTCCAAGCAAGAGCTAGGGTCACGAAGTAGAGGGAGCATGCTACCTGCATACCTGTTTTGGGGTCTCCACCGGGACAGAGATGGGGTCAGACCTGAAGGAAGGCCTATCTGAGCATGAAGCCCTATGGAGGCCCCTTGTGCAGGGATGACAGGAGCGACTGCCATCCTTGTGCAGACTGAGGCATTCCGACTGGCTGCCCCTGGCCAGACACGCCCAGTCAGGCTTAGGAGAGGCACCAGCAGAGTTCCCCAGGGGCCCACTGGAGAACGGGGAGATGGGCTACTCCCAGGAGGGGACAGGATGGCAGGGGTCTGGCATCCAGCCCCATAATGAAGATGGACCTGGCACTCAGAGTGCATCCACACGAGGCCAACAGACTGCAAGAAGGGTGGCACCTGGGGTCAGCAGCACCAAAGGCCCGACTCCATCTCCTCCCCTTCCTCCCAGGCCTCCCGCCTTCCAGAAAAACACCAAGTCAACACCCACAGGGGTCACAGAGGTGGGGAGGGGCAGATGGCCTGAGGAGCAGTCAGATCCTGGGGAACAGTCCAGAGGGAGCCCGGCTCCCTTCAGCTCCACCCTCTCAGTCAGATGAGCCCCTCCTCCTCAGCTCCACCCACTCAGTCAGGTGAGCTCCTTCCTCCTCAGCTCCACATACTCAGGACAGGTGAGCTCCTTCCTCCTCAGCCCTACCCACCCAGGACAAGTGAGCTCCTTCCTCCTCAGCTCCACCCACCCAGGGCAGGTGAGCTCCTTCCTCCTCAGCTCCACCCACCCAGGGCAGGTGAGCTCCTTCCTCCTCAGCCCTACCCACCCAGGACAGGTGAGCTCCTTCCTCCTCAGCTCCACCCACCCAGGGCAGGTGAGCCCCTCCTCCTCAGCTCCACCCACCCAGGACAGGTGAGCTCCTTCCTCCTCAGCGCTACCCACCCAGGGCATGTGAGCTCCTCCTCCTCAGCGCTACCCACCCAGGGCAGGTGAGCCCCTCCTCCTCAGCTCCACCCACCCAGGGCAGGTGAGCCCCTCCTCCTCAGCTCCACCCACCAAGGGCAGGTGAGCTCCTCCTCCTCAGCCCCACCCACCCAGGGCAGGTGAGCTTCTTCCTCCTCAGCGCTACCCACCCAGGGCAGGTGAGCTCCTTCCTCCTCAGATCCACCCACCCAGGGCAGGTGAGCTCCTTCCTCCTCAGCCCTACCCACCCAGGGCAGGTGAGCCCCTCCTCCTCAGCTCCACCCACCCAGGGCAGGTGAGCTCCTTCCTCCTCAGCTCCACCCACCCAGGACAGGTGAGCTCCTTCCTCCTCAGCTCCACCCACCCAGGGCAGGTGAGCCCCTCCTCCTCAGCTCTACCCACCCAGGGCAGGTGAGCTCCTCCTCCTCAGCTCCACCCACCCAGGGCAGGTGAGCCCCTCCTCCTCAGCTCTACCCACCCAGGGCAGGTGAGCCCTTCCTCCTCAGCCCTACCCACCCAGGGCAGGTGAGCTCCTCCTCCTCAGCCCCACCCACCCAGGGCAGGTGAGCTCCTTCCTCCTCAGCTCCACCAACCCAGGACAGGTGAGCTCCTCCTCCTCAGCCCCACCCACCCAGGGCAGGTGAGCCCTTCCCCCTCAGCCCTACCCACCCAGGGCAGGTGAGTTCCTTCCTCCTCAGCTCCACCCACCCAGGGCAGGTGAGCTCCTCCTCCTCAGCCCTACCCACCCAGGGCAGGTGAGCTCCTCCTCCTCAGCTCCACCCACCCAGTGCAGGTGAGCTCCTCCTCCTCAGCCCTACCCACCCAGGGCAGGTGAGCCCCTTCCTCCTCAGCTCCACCCACCCAGGGCAGGTGAGCCCCTCCTCCTGAGTTCCACCCACCCAGGGCAGGTGAGCCCCTTCCTCCTCAGCTCCACCCACCCAGGGCAGGTGAGCTCCTCCTCCTCAGCTCCACCCACCCAGGGCAGGTGAGCTCCTCCTCCTCAGCTCCACCCACCCAGGGCAGGTGAGCCCCTCCTCCTCAGCTCCACCCACCCAGGGCAGGTGAGCCCCTCCTCCTCAGCTCCACCCACCCAGGGCAGGTGAGCTCCTCCTCCTCAGGCCTACCCACCCAGGGCAGGTGAGCTCCTTCCTCCTCAGCCCTACCCACCCAGGGCAGGTGAGCTCCTTCCTCCTCAGCCCTACCCACCCAGGGCAGGTGAGCCCCTCCTCCTCAGCCCTACCCACCCAGGGCAGGTGAGCTCCTCCTCCTCAGCCCTACCCACCCAGGGAAGGTGAGCTCCTTCCTCCTCAGCTCCACCCACCCAGGGCAGGTGAGCTCCTCCTCCTCAGCTCCACCCACCCAGGGCAGGTGAGCTCCTTCCTCCTCAGCCCTACCCACCCAGGGCAGGTGAGCTCCTTCCTCCTCAGCTCCACCCACCCAGGGCAGGTGAGCCCCTCCTCCTCAGCTCCACCCACCCAGGGCAGGTGAGCTCCTCCTCCTCAGCTCTACCCACCCAGGGCATGTGAGCTCCTCCTCCTCAGCCCTACCCACCCAGGACAGGTGAGCTCCTTCCTCCTCAGCTCCACCCACCCAGGACAGGTGAGCTCCTTCCTCCTCAGCCCTACCCACCCAGGACAGGTGAGCCCCTCCTCCTCAGCTCCACCCACCCAGGGCAGGTGAGCTCCTCCTCCTCAGGCCTACCCACCCAGGGCAGGTGAGCTCCTTCCTCCTCAGCCCTACCCACCCAGGGCAGGTGAGCTCCTTCCTCCTCAGCCCTACCCACCCAGGGCAGGTGAGCCCCTCCTCCTCAGCCCTACCCACCCAGGGCAGGTGAGCTCCTCCTCCTCAGCCCTACCCACCCAGGGCAGGTGAGCCCCTCCTCCTCAGCTCCACCCACCCAGGACAGGTGAGCCCCTCCTCCTCAGCCCTACCCACCCAGGGCAGGTGAGCTCCTCCTCCTCAGCTCCACCCACCCAGGGCAGGTGAGCCCCTCCTCCTCAGCTCCACCCACCCAGGACAGGTGAGCCCCTCCTCCTCAGCCCTACCCACCCAGGGCAGGTGAGCTCCTTCCTCCTCAGCCCTACCCACCCAGGACAGGTGAGCTCCTCCTCCTCAGCTCCACCCACCCAAGGCAGGTGAGCTCCTCCTCCTCAGCTCCACCCACCCAGGGCAGGTGAGCTCTTCCTCCTCAGCTCCACCCACCCAGGGCAGGTGAGCTCCTCCTCCTCAGCCCTAACCACCCAGGGCAGGTGAGCTCCTTCCTCCTCAGCCCTACCCACCCAGGACAGGTGAGCCCCTCCTCCTCAGCCCTACCCACCCAGGGCAGGTGAGCTCCCTCCTCCTCAGCTCCACCCACCCAGGGCAGGTGAGCTCCCTCCTCCTCAGCTCCACCCACCAAGGGCAGGTGAGCTCCTTCCTCCTCAGCCCTACCCACCCAGGACATGTGAGCCCCTCCTCCTCAGCCCTACCCACCCAGGGCAGGTGAGCTCCTCCTCCTCAGCCCTACCCACCCAGGACAGGTGAGCCCCTCCTCCTCAGCCCTACCCACCCAGGACAGGTGAGCCCCTCCTCCTCAGCCCTACCCACCCAGGGCAGGTGAGCTCCTCCTCCTCAGGCCTACCCACCCAGGGCAGGTGAGCTCCCTCCTCCTCAGCTCCACCCACCCAGGGCAGGTGAGCCCCTCCTCCTCAGCTCCACCCACCCAGGGCAGGAGAACTCACCTCCTCCACTGCTCCTCCCATCCAGGGCAGGTGAGCTACCCCCCTCCTTAATCCCATCGACTCAGAGAGGGTAGCTCTTGATCTTCTCATCTCCAGATGAGAGGTGGCCTGAAGAGGTTGGCCCCACTCCCAGCCCATCATAGAGGAGGTCAAGGCAGGGCTGAGCCACCTGACTCCTGAAGTGTCCCTGAGGCTGAAGGAGGTGGCATGGGGGTACTGTGTGGTTCTCTGCTTGTCTTCCTGCTGGCATTGCTGAGGCCTCACATGGTAGTCAGAGCCCCTTGGTCCTTGGGCATTGGAGGGCTCTGCATGAAGCAGATGTGCATGCCCACCTGGCCTCATCTCCCAGAGGACCACCCACTAAGAGGGGCGGTTCAGAGTATCAGAGTCTCCTGAGATAGGCATTAAATGCCCCATGTCCACGAGGCCACTCACCACAGAGCAAGTGAACTGTCACGTGAGAAAGGGCTTCTTAGGTGTGCTCTGAGGTGGCCATGTGCTGGAGCTGCCTGAGGACGAGGGACAGCACATGGCCATGCTGGAGCAGACACCCACAAGCTCCCCTGGATCTTGGGGAAAGGTGGACCACCCCAGCAAAGCACCAGGCCCAACAGAGCAGGCAGCACTGAGAGGGGACAATTTTAACTGGCCTTGAAAATGGTAGGAAAAAATCCTATATCTCACACCTTCTAAAAATTAGTGCCAAGTGAATCATGGACTTACACATAAGAGATAAAATTATAAACCTTTCAGGAAAAATAGAAAATCTTTAAGATCCAGGAGCAAGCAAAACCTTCTTAGACTTGACACGAAAAGTGTGATCCATAAAAAAGGGAATTAGAAGATTGTACTTCATCAAAATTAAAACTTTCTGGCCTGGGAAAAGACTGTTAAGAGGATGATGACTCAATTCTCATTCTGGGAGCAAATATATGCAAAGCACATGTACCAAGGACTCTCCAAACTCAGTGGCAGAGTAGCAAAAACCTTCGTCAGAAGAGTGGGCCATACACAACAAACACCATTGACCAGGGTGTTCATGTGGCCAGTGACATCAGAGAAAGGCAAATCAATGCCATTGAGAACTGTTGCTGCACCACTGGGGCTTGAAACAGGAGGGCACTCTGAAGGAGACAGAAAGACTGGCTAGCTAATGCACAGCCGATGGGAATGTACTCTGCAACAGCCACTCTAGATGGAGCATTTCTTAGAAGACTAGGTATGCGAGAATCCTATGAGTGGGTAATTGCATTCTTGTACATCTGTCTCAGGAATAATAATGTTCACATAACAACCACTCTGTAGATGCATGTGAGTATCAGGGCTATTCTTAAGAGCCCAGCACCATGAATGACCCTGGCATTCTTTAAAGTGAATATGGTGAAGCTGGGTACTGCTCAGCACAGAAGGAGGAGATCTCATGCCTGGGAAGATCTGGGGAGTCCACAGAAGATTATCCAGAGGAAAAAGCCAGCCTCAAAGGTGCATACTGCATGCCTGGGTTGTAGAGTGTTCACTTATTCCGTGAATAAGTCTCATGCACACATTTATAGGAGGATGACATTATACCTGATGTGATGTAATGTTGTATACAATGGTATCTATGGTATACACAATGTTTCAGAACATTAAAAAATAAAATTACAGAGATGGAGTGCAGATTAGTGATCACCAGGGGAGCCATCTATCAAGTAAAGATCCTTGCGATTTTCTACTGTGATTCTGCATGATTTTACCACAGCAAAAAGCTGAGCCAGATCTCCCTATGTTTATCCAATAAGAGCTTGTAAATCTTCCATCATCCCAAAATAAAAGTTTTTTATGAAAAATAAAAAAACATACAATTTAACTAGAAAAGGTGCTATCAGGGAAAAGAATGAAACAGAAGAAGACTTGAAAATAAATATAATTGATATCTCAAGAAAGATTTTAATGGCTGTCACATTTATTAAACAGTAACCAAGAGGACTTCAAATTCCTTGCAGAGAGTGAACCAGGTTTATCTTCTTTCATGATCAAATCCCACCAAAATAATAATAAAGGAATAAAATTTTACAACAAGTGGCAGGCAAGAAACAAAATACACAAGACCAAGGAACCGAACCTCATGATGAGCAGGATGGACTCATACTGGAGAAAGCAGAAGTTGAACTCCCATGGAAGGGCTGAACCAAACCCATCCCCAGGGAGGACCCAAGAAGTCTGGGAGCAGGCACAGTGGCCCAGGAGTGCTGCAAAGGCGGAACCGTGCCTAGAGAGTCTGCTGGGCATCACCTGGGGCCTTGTGCCTGTGGCTGTGGGCCACAATGAACTCCCTGGACAGAAAGTACACAGATAGCCCAAAATCTGTGCACAGGACTCTGTGCATGCCTGAGTTTGAGACCAGCTGCTGTGTGAGGAAGCCCCTTTCCCACTCCAAAAGCTCTGCCAGGAATCCGCCCCATCTCCTCCCACACCCGGAAGCCTGGTTTTCAGAGAAGCTCTCTTCAAACTCCAGTGTGCCCATGGATTCCTGCTAAGATGCAGATTTGTATCAGAGAGGTGTAGGCTCAGATGGGGCATTGCACATTTAACAAGCTCCTGGGGGATCCATTACGGCTGGTCTGAGGATAGCACCTGAGGGTCAAGGGTCAGACCACTGGCTCACCTGGGGAGGCTGTGCACAGTTGAGCCTCTGTCCCACCCCGGAGTCTTTGCTTAATTGGCATGGTGTGTGGCCCAGCACTGATTTGGCCTCTTGGGTTATCTGCTGTACTTCCAAGGCCACAGTCCCCTCAGGGGTGACCGTGGTGCAGCTGGAAATGGAGAAAACCTGGATATTTAAATACTGAAAAGGGAAACCTGCTCTGCTCTGATTTTGCTGCTTGTAGGAGCTTATGATTAAAACTTGCCCCAGGAAATGGAAGATGGAGCTGAGTTTTTTTGTTGCAGTCTGAGCAGGTGACATGCTCTACCAGATGCACCCTGGAATGGCATTGTGAAAGAGCAACCAGCCAGCAGCTTTCAATTTGAAACCATGAACACCGGAGAGTCTCCTCCACACAATTCCTTGAGCTCCTAGGAGTAAGAACTGTGCAAGGCTTATAGTTGTGCAAAACTACAGTGTGAGAAGGTAAAGCTGAAGCCCAGCTGAGGAGACAGACTGAGCAGAAGAATTTGCCATTTCAAAGCTGTTAATTATGACCATGTATTTTTCTCCTGTACCAGATGGCCAGAATTCTATAGAATTGATTATAAAATGTTTTCAATACAAAAAACTGAATTCTCTCCAAAGTTAATCTAAGTCAACTAAAAATAGAAAATTAATTCAATTACTATCAGCTCTCCTAAAGGATTTTTTGTGAAACTTGAAAAGCCAATTCTAAAACTCATCCAAAATATGCTCAGGAGTAAACATTTCCAAATAAATGCTCAGTACACTCATTTGCACTCACTGCCCTGATACCTTCCAGAAAGGTCCAAGATTTGTCTTTCCTGTGTTGTTTGAAAGCCCATCTCCATCATGGTGAGGGTGGGATGGCTCCTGTGCACCCACACGCCAACCAGGTCACAAGGAAGCTTCCTGAATTGAGTGTGTGCTCGTGGCTTGTGATAGAAACAGGGCTGCCGACCAAAATGCACACCTGGCACCACCACTCCCGTCCCTGAGACAGGTCTCAGGGAGCCCTCTGCGTGAGGCTGTGTGCACAGATGTGGCCCAACTTAGGTGTCAGTGCCTGTCAGCGGACCCTGGCAGATCTCCTGAATGGGTGCACGCTGGGAAGTCTGCAGCTCTGCTTCACTGTGTGTCTTCCGCTGGTCCACTCCTCGTTAAAATCCAAGTCTGATTTTAAAAATCCAGGTCTTCCCTCACCTTGTGTGCTCTGCTCTGACGCCTCTGCTCTTGTTGAGTCTGCGCTGTTCATTCTACAATTACCAGGCACCAACCTTGAAGCTAGCCAGTTCTGTGGAACTGGACTGTGTGTGTCCCATGATGAGGAAGGTCTGGTCACTCTCAGTCGTTTCTGCCTGTAAGTGGAGCTTAAGGCCATGACCTCGGAAGAGTGATGACTAGCGCATGTTGAGCAGGACCACTCTCCAAGCCCTGTGACTGGAGCATGTCCCTGCTCCTCTGCTCTGCTGATTCCCCTGGAATGACGTCCTTTCTAGAGAGGATTGCACAGGATAATGACTCTGTGACCAAAAGCAGCCCTGCTTTGTCCTGGTCTGTGTCCCAGTTGCCTTGGTGATGGGCTGTGGTACCTACAGCACTCTCAGAATCTGCCTATCAGTCCACTGTGTGATGCTGAGGAGAACTTCACCCTCTCGGTGACCGCATCTCTAGTCCCGGGGAAGAGGCGGCTCCCTCACCAGCCCCACCTTGCCTTCGCTCCCCAGGAGTCTGCTCCTCAGGTGCAGCCCATCAGACCCTTCTTCATGTGCCCTAAGTTTGCCTGGGTTCTGAATTTTATTGACAGGCCATCATGTGGCTATCATAAAGGTGAGGCAAGGCCCAGAACAAAGAGCCACAAGTGACCTGTGGAGCTATCTTCTAAATGTGCCTTACAAGCCCCCACACCTCAGTGGCCAGACAGTAACCCTGTGCTGGCCATGGCCCCAGACCTCTAGGAAGACAAGGAAAGCCAGAGCTGCAGGTCATGTCAGCAGGTCATGGGGCAACACAGAGGGCACTGAGGCCCGGGGTCACAGAGGCCAGGAGGGCATAGAGGCCAGTGGGGCCTGAGGATAGGAGGCCACTGAGGCTAGGAAGGCACTGAAGCCAGGGCGTGTCTGAGGACAGGAGGGCACTGAGGCTGGGGGGGCCCAAGGATAGGAGGACATGGAGACCAGTGGTTCACAGAGGCCAGGTGGGCGCTGAGGCCAGTAAGGCACTGAGGCCAGTATGGCACTGAGGCCGGGGGGCACAGAGGCCAGGGTGGCACAGAGGCCAGGGGGCCACAAAGGCCAGGGGACATAGAGGCCAGGAGGGCACAGAGGCCAGGGGGCCACAGAGGCCTGGAGGGCACCGAGGTAGATCCCAGGTGTGCCTTTAAGTCCAGCACCTCCAAGTAGGAGCTCCACGTAGGATGGTAGGTCCGAGCTGTGCCTTTAAGTCCAGCATCAGACTCACCACACAGGCCCTCTTCTCTGACACTTGACCAATGAGGGCATCCTCGGACTCCACTTGGTGGTCCCAAGCCCTCTGCCCTCCACACGCAGCCTCACCCACCAGCCTTCCCTTCTCATGTTCTTGGAGAGCAGCTCCAAAACCTTTGTGCTGAAAATCCCTCCTGCTTTTGAGGCCCACCTCCGGTCCTTCCTACCTGGTGCTCTCACGCTGCAGATTCATTTCCAACAAGGATCTTGTTGCCCGAGCACTTTCTAGATCTCCGCACACAGCTCATCCCATCATGACCACCACGTCTGTGTTGGTCTTCCCAGGGCGCTGCTGTTTCACCCCTCGTGTCTGCTGATGGAGGGGCACATTTGGAGGATGAGGTGAGTTGGCATGTGGGTGGACCTCTGAGACACCTCATTCCTGGTGATGGTGATGTGGATGCAGCACTATTGCTGGGCAGACAGGGACAGGAGCAAGGTGTGAGTGGGGACGTGGCCTGTCCTTCTGTAGCACATGAGCCAGCAGGGGATTTGCCCAGGTGGAGAGAGTACAGGCCTGTCCTTCCCAAGGAGGGCACGGGGCAGGGAAGCCGAAGAGGGCTGTGAAGGGATGGCAAGTTGGTGGAACCCAGCAACAGCCAAGCCTCACAGAGTCAAGACCCCGAGAACGGCTGGAGAGGCCAGGGCTCCAGGCACAGGGCCGCTGGCTGTTGAGGGTCCTGGGAGGCCCTGGCCCATGGGGCAATCTCGGGACACTCTTCCACTGGACTGTACTACAGCAGCTGGAAGTTCATCTTTTTTTTTTGTGCCAGACCTGTGCAGCCCTCATGGAGGGCAGAGCTAGAAGGCCTGTCCCCTCCCCTGGCACCATGCTGCCGTGGAGCTGTCCATCAAGTGAGGTTTTCATAAGGGGCTATGCGCGCACATGGCTGAGGCCGGGCCACCACCTCAGCCGCTTGCAGCATGATTAGCGGCTCTGGCCTGAACTCGGTCCAGGGCTGGTGTTATGCAGTTTTCCCTCTGGAACATCAAGGCAGAAAAATGTGTTTCTTGAGTCAAGAGGCTGCTTTGGAAGGCAGCAGACCAGTGTCACAGTGGGGCGAGGCTCAGGGCCACCTGCTCCCAGGGTGCTGAGGCCCTGTGCCCTCCCTGTTCCCCTCCCATTCCCTCCTCAGAGCACCTGACCCCAGGGCCTCTCAGTGCTGGTGCTGTGTTCTGGGCCTTGGAGAGCCAGAGCAATGATCCTGTTTAAGATAAACCAGATGGAGTGGATTTTAAAACTGGTCCCACATGAAGCACGGGAGCGTTCTCCCACAGACAAGCCCAGGGGGAGAACTGAGAATGTTAGCCAGGGAGAGCCTGAGGTCAACGACCACCTCGTCCCGGCCAGACAGAGTAGGTGGTGGTCCCCCAGGCCCATCTGCTCAGGCTCAGAGGGGCGTTCAGAGGCACAGTCACCAGGTCCACACCAAGTCCAAGGACAGGGAATGAAGGAGCAGACGGAAGAGAAGCTCTGAGGACGGCCAGTTCCTGCTGCCACGGGCCCTGACCCACTGCTGCCTGGCGGCCACCCCACCTTCTCACTCCGTGCAGCCACGTCTCGACAGCCTCAATCAAGTTTCCCTCGCCAGGTTCCCGAGTTCCCCAATTGCCTGGCTGCTTTCTGGGAAAGCTACCAGGGACTTCTCAGCCTTCAGCACCCTGCTCAGCTCAGCCTATGCTGCCGGCCACACTGCCTGCCTCCAGGGGGCACCAGCCTGTCCCAGGCCTCTGTCCCACTCTGCACTGGCTTGCTGGGAGTCTGGCCAGCCTGAGCTCTGCTTTCCACCATCTGGACACTACACAAGGACAACGCATGGGAGCTTTGGCTTGCCCCCTCTTTACTCTGAACCACACCCCCAGTCCCAACCAACTGACACTTGGGTTCAGAGTCTTCACTAGCATCTCTGGCCCCATCCCTGACCTGTGGTTTCTGTGGTTCCTGACGAACGCTCTGTGACTGCTCCCCCCCACACACGGTGTCCTGACCATCCTCTTCATCTTGCCCTGGAACATCAAGTGGCTGTGTTAGTCTGCCTGATGGCTGGCCTCCCTTGCTCCCCAGCAGGGCAGGGTGGGTTCCTCCCCCGTTGATCCTCTTGGGGGTCCGGCGGGAGTGTGGTGCTGAGCGAGTGCTCCCCAAAGAGTCTGGGAGGACTGAGTTCCTGAGGAGTGTCTAGTGAGCCAGCACTGCACCCTGGGCCACGCAGAGGGGCAGGCCTTAGGAAGCCACAGCCAGGGTTTCCACTTCGATGAGACCCAGGTTGACCTTCACATCTCTACAGTGAGAACACAAATGGACAGTTCTTCTCCCAGGAGAAGCAGTCCAGTAGGCCAGGAGAGTCATTGGCATGGACCCAACACTTCCTGCACCCTTCTCTTGCCTCCAGGGTGCCTGAAACGGGTGTTGCTGCCTGGGTTCACTGGGGCTGCTTTCCAGAATCGCTGTCTTACTGTGCCAGATGGGATGTTCTCCCAGTAACTCCTTCTCCTCAGCATCCCCTTTCCCTTGGAGATCCACCCTGGTCTTCTAAACGGAGGCTCCATCTTCCCTCGCCACTAGAATACTGGCATTTCATAAATAAGCAGTTCCGAACTCAGGCTGGAGGTTTGGGTGAGGACACACAAAAAGCAAATATTTGGCAAGAAAAGTTGAAACCTGAAGCCATAATATTACTCAAGAATGATGAGCAGACAAGGCAGGCATGGGGGCTTGGTTCCAATAGCGGGGGGGTGGCAAGGGGGCGGGCTGCAGTCCCAGGGATGTTTACCCAGCACCCTTCCATGGCACAGAGTTGCCTAAAAAGTCTTCTTAATGATATACCTGGTAAGAAAACTACTCATCTTTTTCTCTATCAAGGCTGGATATTTTCCTTAGAGAAGTTTTCATCTGTTTTATTTTTCTTATAAATAGAAAAGTATTCTAACATCTGGGCACCAAATGCCCAGAACCTCTGGGTGCATTCATGGGATATCAGCTCTATGAGAACAGGCCACTGACCTCTCTTCTCTGCAAAGTATAACGTGCAAAGCCTGATTCAGGGTACCCCAGCCCCTAACCAACATCAGATCTGCTTGCAGAAAACCTTGTCCTCGCCAGTAGGTGCATCTTGGCTCTGTGGTTGGGTGCCTCGCCTGCCTGGAAGCTTAGCCAGTTCATGTGTGTGCTAAGCAGTTCCAGGAGGCAGAGGACGTAGGTCCTGAGATCATTCAACCTGACAACAGCACCCTGGGGAAGAGTCCTGGCCTCTGCCCACTCAGCACTTCTGTGACCTGGGGTCAGTTCCAGCACATGCTGGCCTGCTGGCCTGGGATGGGAGCACTGACCAGGAAATGGTGTAAGGCTCTGAGATCCAGGTGTGCCAGCACAGGTTTAGGAACAAACTCTGGTGTGGCAGCTGCAGCCACTCAAATGGGCCATAATAATGCTGCTGGCTGCTCCTTGCCTGCTGTGGGCTCATGACCAAGCTGCTTTTACTGCTGTTGGCCCAGGAGCAGAGGAGGACATGGGCCCAGTGTTTGACAGAGATTGTGTGCATGGACGTGTGGGTGTGCATAGAGATGTATGCATACCTGTGTGCCTGTGAATGCTCATGTATGTGTGTGCACGTGCGTGTGTGTACCTGTGTGTGCAGTCTATACACGTGTACACATGTGTGGCTGTGTAGACACACATGTGCAGGCATGTGAATATGCACGTGAGTCCAGTTGCCTCCTAAGAACACTCTAAGATAGATTCAAATGTAATAGACCAAATGCTCCTAGAGTCAAAACCATTTTCCAGTATCTGACTCAGCATCTGAGCCCATATCTGTAGGATCTACACAGGGAAAAGGAGGGTGTGGAGGGGACCTCTGCTGACCACAGCCCACAGAGGACTCAGCAG
The DNA here is from genome assembly GCF_021218885.2 of Marmota monax. Taxonomy (NCBI): domain Eukaryota; kingdom Metazoa; phylum Chordata; class Mammalia; order Rodentia; family Sciuridae; genus Marmota; species Marmota monax. The sequence continues at coordinate 745,516 of NW_026695216.1, read as the reverse complement.
AGAGACCCCGGACACTGGGCAGGATTCAGACAGAGGGAGAGCACAGAGTCAGTCACATGTCTGGCTTACCCTCAGCTAATCTGCTGCTGAGCCCCTCTGCCCCCTTCACCCTGCATGAAAAATGAAAACTCAACGATGCCCGATACCTGGCCGTCTTTGGGGTGAAAGATGACCGTAGGCCTCCCAGGCCCTCTGAAGAGGAGCTGTTGTTGGGTGGGCATTCTACAGTGCAAATGTGGATGAAATGCTTTGAAAACCTGCCTGCTTTCTGCTGCCTGCAGACGTCTGCCCAGGGCATTTGCTCAGGTCACCACGCTGACAGTGGCCCTAGCTTGGCTCTTCTGGGGCCACATCTCTGCCAGCTGTGAAGTCCTGTCAAATACCAAATTGTTCTGGTCCACCCTGTGGAAATGGCCTCCGGTGCCCTTTTGTGCACAGGGCCTAGTTGCCACACTTGCACTGCAACAGCTCCACGGTCTGCAGGCGAGGGGTCCCTCTTGCTTTCTCTGGGAGCCCTCACAGGATCAGCACAACATGCGCACACAGCTGACACCACAGACGCTCATTCATTGCGCCAGCTGTGTCTGTGATGTTGGGGTGACAAGTGAACGGTTGTGACAGTTTCCATGTCGGGGAAGACCCTGTCTTTCGAGGGACTTGCTTCTCTCCTGCTGTCCCTCTCTCCATCCTGGGAGCAACTTCACTGCTCCTCATCCAGCTGGAGACTTGGGCCCAGAGTTTAAACATCTTGCCGCAGGTCACAGGCTGGAGCACCGTGGCCTTTTCCACGATACCTAATCCAGAGTCCAGGGCCCCTCCTGAGTGCTGGTGGGGCAGGAGGTGGCCTTGGGGCAGGAGGTGGCCTTGGGCCACGGGTTTATCTTCGGCCATACATGGCACACTCCACAATACCCTGCTTTTGTTAAGCCTGGAACCGACCACCTTCCAAAGTGGACAACAGAAAATGCCTCACCAGCCAAGCTGACAACTATCCCAGGCCCAGAGCTGGCAGGAAGGGCCATGCAGAGGCAGCCTCAAGACTGTCGATGCACACCGGCTCAGGATGCATGACCGCCACCTTCTGAAATCCAGGCAGAAGACAGGCAAGTGCCCACAGCTCAGCTCTTCAGTTGGGTTCAGATAACCCAAGCAGGAAGCCTGACCCCAGAGCTTCACAGCTTGCTCAGGGCGGAAGTGAGGCCTCACTGCGGAGGAAGCTAGTCTGCTCCTCAGCCATTTCCTTAGATCACAAGAAAGCTGCCTCTCTGGGCTCCAGGTCCACCACACCCATCTCCCTCAGCCACTGGGGCCTGCTTTCCTCAGGACCAGTGAAGATGTAGCCCCCAAGAGGCACTGCTACCTGGCAGCTCCACCACCTCCATCCTTTCTCTGGGTCTCCGTGCCCAGGTGTGAATCTCCCCGCCACCCCCTACTCCCTGGCATCTCTGCTGGGCACAGGCAGGCCGCCTTCTTAAACGTCCACGCGCCACAGGTAAGACCATCTAATACCCCGTCCGGGCTGCTTCTCTCTGACTCCTCAGTGTTTTCAGCACGACACACTCTGAGCAGGAGCGGGGATGGCACAAAAGTGGGTGAAGCTGCTGGAGGTCTGTGCTGAGGCGTGGCACCGGGAATGGGCGCGTGTGGAGCAGGCCCGGTCCTGCTGCTGCCTTCTGTTCAGGGACTCACTAGTGGAGAGAGGCTTCTGTGGACCTGGTCTTGTCCTGTTTGTGCTCCTCTGTGGCTGGGTGACCTCCTTCTCCTCTCTGGTGCTCTGTGAGGAGGAGCAGTCAGGTGCCAGGCAGGCGGGCAGGCTGGGGATCCGCAGGGTCCTTGGTGCTGTGCTCCTGGACGCTGGAACAGGGATCCACACTGGCCCTGAGAGCTGGGCGGGCACAGGTTGCCCACGGCACCTCTGCCAGGTGACACGTGTGAGGCAGATCAGGCCACTGGGATCACACTCTGGGTCTGGGAGAGCGATCCAGATTGGGGAGGTGGCCAACATGGCTGACACTGTCAGGCTGAGCGGCTGTCTCCTGTGAAAACAGCGTCTTCCTGCACCCACTCGCACTCCGCCTTGCTCGGGTAGCTGGGCAGGGTGCACCCTGTGTGGGCCCCGGGTGAAGCCCCTCCTGAGGACGCAGTGCCAGCCAGCAAGGCTGCTCTCCATGGCTGTCCACCGGCTTCCTGCCAAACGCAGGCAGGCGGTCTTGCTCAGATCACCAGCACCCGGCAACCTCCCCTGAACACGTGTCACAAGCAGGTCTTCAGACCACGGCACGTGGGAGACAGCCGTGCTGCTCGTTGACGCCGTGGCTCACATGCTCTGAGAACCCGCAGACAACGCTCCTTCACCGGTCACCTCTCAGGGCACCATGTGGCGACAACCGAGGTTGTTTCCTCTGACAACTCAGAAAGGTACAAAAGGACCCATGAAGCTGGGAACGCTGGCTGCCAGGAAGCTCAGGAGGCCAGTCGTCACTCAGACAAATAGAGAAAAGAGATGAAGACTCCAACAGGCCGGCCCAGGTGTCAGAGAACAAGAGCCAGGTGCAAGCGTCAAGGAGCGAGGCTCTGTACCCTCTGCTCATGCCACTGCTGGCAGTCGTCACAGCCTGTCCCCCCAGTGCTCAGGAGACAGCTCATTCTCGCAGTTCTTTGTTCTCTCTGGGCAACCCACACCTTCCTGCCTCCTGCCCCACGTTGCACAGTCTCCTCCCACTGTCCTGCCTTCCAAACACATCAACAGCTTGTGCCCCAATCGCCGTCCCCTCGTCCCTGCTGACTTCTCTCCTGATTGCACCCTTTCCTTCCCCTCTTCTGTGCGGGGCAGACATGCTTATTTGGCACTTGATGGTATCTTGTCCTGTATGGAATCCAGCACCCAGGTCCCGACAAAGCCAGGGCAGGTGCCTGGAGGGCCTTCCTGCACAGAGTTCTGGCGAGACACTGCTTCCCGTGCTGCTGTGTCAAGTGCAAGCTTCTCCTGCCCGCTGCTCTTGGCACGGGCACTCTCATCTCGCTCTGCCTTTGAACTGTTCCAAGTCATTTTCCAGGAAGCGACCTCAGGTCCCCTGATGAACCAGCAGGAGGTGGGGACGCCAATGCCTTCTGCGCCAGGTGGGTCCGGCCCCTGCAGGAGGTGGGGGCCCTGAGCCCTGCCAGGCCATCCTGCTGCCCTGGTCCTGGACCCTGACCTTCACAGAGCTGTGTCCCGGGCACACAGGCCATGGAGGGAGCGTGGTGCAGCCACACACTCCACTGAGAAAAGCTCATCTGGTGGAGGCAGTGTTGAGTGGACCACGGTGTGGATGAGAGCCTCAGGCAGTGAGGAGTCGCTGTGCGGGCCATCAGCAGAGCCCTTCAGGATCTCAGGCTCCTCACGGGAGCCATCCGGCATCCTGGGAGCAACTCTTGCCTCTGTTCTTTGGGAGGTGCTCTGGGTACTTGCAAGAGTAAATAAGGGGCAGCAAACCTGATGTCCCTGCTCATGAGCCTGCCGAGGCCATCGTGCACCCAGGAGGGTCCTGAGCCAGATGCTAGACTTGGCCACATCCCTTCCTGGCTGGGTGCTGATCCCAGCTGGCACCTAATGATGCTCCACAGGCACTTCAGAGTGAGAATGGCCTTGGTCCTGTGGCGGCAGCTCCACCAGAAGAACAGAAGGCTGATGCTGGCCCAATCACATGGTTTCCCTGCCTATGGCCTCCGTGGTCTGGGAGGGGGTCTGTGGTGCCCCCATCTGCATGCACACCCTCTCTGTTCTTTGCATGTTCTGTGGTTGCCGGCTGGTCCCATTTTGCTGTTTCAATGCTTGCAAGCTTAACCAGATGCTTCTGAAAAAGTGGCCATGCTGAGTTGGCTGCTTCAGCTCAGCTCTGCTGAGAATCAGCAGGCCATCCACATTCCACACGCTGTGCTCGTGGGGAAGCTGGAAGGTTTCCAGTGCAATTAGAATCTGATACCGTTTCAAGGTCTTGACTCTCTCAAGAACCCTCCAATTTTCCATCCCTTGGGACAGCCAAGATGACCTGCGGCCAGTGTCCACATGAGGATACTAACCCCAGCAGATTACAGAGCAGCTCAGAGGAATTCCCAGGGCCCAGCCCCTGTAGCACTACATACAGGTTCAAATCCAAGGCCCAGAGGTCCACTCTTGCTCCTCTGCAGCGAGAGTCAGAAATGAAGCTGGGCTTCTGCAGAGCCACGGTCTCCACAGTGAGTCAGAGTGCTGCCGCCAGCCTCCCTGGAAACTGCACAGGGAAGCCCCAGTAGACACAGGGAATTGCAGGCTGGACTCTGCTACTGGCCACAGTGCTACAGGATGAGTGGGAGGGGATCTTCCATGTGGCATTGCCCCTGTCCTGGGCGCCAGCACCTGGAGGGCATGCCCCTCCAAGGAGAAGATGTCCAGGCCATGGCAGCAGACAGAGCACGGGGCAGGGGAGACCAGGCATGTGGAGAGGCCATGGCTTGCTCCACAGGCAGGGACCCCAAAAGCGCCTTCAACATTTTGCTTCTCATTTAGTTTCTGAACCCATTTCCCCTGTTATGTGGCTGCTTAAACTTTCTTAAATCTCTCACTATTGCACACACTCAGTGTTGGTGCATGTTAGTAGCTAATGCTTACGAATCTGTGTAGAATGAGCAAGAGGGGATTTGTAGGTCTCCAGGTCAAGTGGACAGAGATGGACGAAGGTCTCACAGAACTCGTGCTGAGGAGTCGACGAAGGCCTGAGAAGCCACTTGGCAGCTCTCTAACCACAAGAGAGGTGCTTGACGTGCCGTCATCTCCATCACTGCTGAAGGGCAAGCCACCCATCCCCATGCCCCTGCACGCCCATGTGCAAGAGCACGCCCAGTGCCCAGGGCCTGCTAGACACAGAGAGTTCCCGTGGGTGCAGCAAGAAAACTCCCAGGGACAAGAAGGTGGCAGGGACATCTGGGCCAGTGTGAGCTTACTGCTGGGCCATAGAGGAAGGCCGGATCAAAGCCATTGCTGCCCTTTCTATCCAAATCTGAGTCCTCACCCTCCTCTTGGATGAGAGGCCCCTGGGGATGAGGCGCTGGGTCCCTGCTGTGGGTAGGGAAGCTCTGTGAGCCGTAGTAAAGGGCAGAGGGGTGCAGCACAGGCTGCAGGCTTCAGTTCTGAGGTCTCCCCGAGCATTCGCCCTCTGTCTCAGCAGCCCCCACCCAGGTTTCCCACACTCCCCTGAGAAAGGATGACTTATTCCTCAGTGCCCTGGACTCCAAGTGTGGACGAAGCAGGTGGCTCCTGTGTGCACGACTCCTGCCCCATGCTGTGGAGGCGATTGGTGGAGTCCTGGAATTGGGCAGGTCGCAGTGGTTCCATGGGCAGTGAGCACTGTGCCTCCGAGCCCATCTGTCATGGCAGCAGAGATGGGGCAAAATTCACAGCTCAGCTTTTGAAGCCTACTATCACCAAATGTTCCGCCAGGCCCTGGGCTTGTCCCAAACAGCAGGGACAGGCAGGCAGAGTGCGGCAGCAGGGACAGAGCTCCCTGTGCCACAGAAACCAGGCTCCATCCCCAGACTCAGGAAAGGTCCCTTGACACCCACACAGCTCGCTTTCACCCACCCGGGACCTCCCTCGACACTCGCGCCTGTCCACAGCAGGCCGACTCCGCAAACACGGGTCCGTGGGGAGATGGTGGTGTGTGGCACAAGCTGCTCCTGCATGAGGAGGAGGGACTGGCGGGGGCAAGGCCAGGGCACTGAGATGAGAGGCCTTGTTTGCTCCCGTCCAGTGTTTTTAATTTGGAGAGTGCTTCTGGGGTCATTTCACACTTTGTGTTGAGCGTCAGGGGGAGCACTCACCCCCTGATCATCCCTGCTCACCCCACCTTGCCCCTGCTCACACCCCGCTGGTTCCCAGTTAATCAGCAGTTTCCATCGGCCACGGCTTGTCCTGGGCCTCAGTTCCCCTCAGAGACCGCGTCTGCTGTTCATGGGAGGCTGGACGAGTGCCTCGGCCGATCTCACCTGCTCTCTGGCCTTCTCCCCTGGAGGCCGATCTCACCTGCTCTCTGGCCTTATCCCCTGGAGGCAGATCTCACCTGCTCTCTGGCCTTCTCCCCTGGAGGCCGATCTCACCTGCTCTCTGGCCTTCTTCCCTGGCCTGGAGTGGCCTGAAACCCAGACCTGCCTCCTCCCTGGAGCGGGTTCTGCAGGGCTGCTCTCTGGGGACAAACCCCACCCATTGCCTTTGTCGGAGGAAGTCCTTCCTTTGGCTTCACATTTGAGGCGCAGCTTGCTGCTCGGGGGTTCCAGGGGCCAACTCCTTTCCCTGCTGATGGCTATCCTGAGTCCTGGCAGCCTGAAGCAGCCTTGTCCCTGCTGCCCCGGGTCGAGGCTGCAGGTGTCCTCAGTTTCTTGGAGCTGTGGTTTGGTGTCCATCTTTAAATCAGGAAGTTTTTCAGTCAATACTCATCACTTGACCTTTTATGGTCCTTTCTTTTTCCTGGGCACATGGCCAGCGCCTGTGACCGGCGGTTCCTCCCTATCCCTGTTTTCCTGCTCCTCCCTCGCTCCCTCCCTTTGCTTTCCCCTCTGGGGCATGGTACTCATGGCCTGCGGGCCAGCCTGCCTGAGGTGCTGCCGTTCCCTGCAGGCGAGGCCCGGTTCCCCCAGCCTTCCTCCAAGGGGCCACCTTCTGCATACCCGCCTCTGTTCCTTCATGTTGGCACGTCCTCCATCGGGGCCATAGCTCACTGATAGTTGCTGTTTCAGATTCCTGGTCTCATCATTCCAAATCTGCCGTGTTCTTGTCCTTTCTTTCTTTCTTTTTTTACATTTACTTGGTTGTAGATGGACACACAGTATCTTTATTCATTTTTATGTGGTGCTGAGGATTGAACCCCGTGCCTCACACATGGGAGGCAAGCGCTTTACCACTGAGCCACATCCTCAGCCCGTTACTGTCCTTTCTCTACACTGACAACAAAGTGTCCAAAAAAAAAATCAAGCAAACAATTCCATTTAAAATCCCATCAAAAAAATAAATCAGTAGGGAACTTAACTAAGGAAGTTTTGAAAATTATAAAGCATTGGTAAAAGAGACTGAAAACACAAAAAAAGTTGGAAAGTTATCCCATGTTCATGAATTAGAGGAATTAATGTTTTTAAAATGTCCACGCTCTCCAAATCAAGCTGTAGGTAGGGTCAGTGGAATTCCTATCCAAATTTCAGTGTCATTCTTCACAGAAATAGAAAAAAAGACAGGACTAAAATTGGTTCGGAAGCACAGAATATTCCAGTGGCCAGACAGGACAGAGCAGCCCAGGGGCCGTGTGCTGGCACTGCCTGCGTCTCTCCGACTGTGTGTCTGCTCTCTCTTACCGAGGCCTTGCAGTTTTTCTGGATGCCAGGCACACGCTGAGGTGAAAGCAAGAGAGGCAGCCTTGTGCGGCCACACCTAGGCCCAGCCTGGTGCCAGTCTTCGCTCACCATGGGCGGAGCTGCAGCATTGGGGGCAAGTGGCCCTCAGGCCCTCCTCCTGTCCCTCACAGCTCTGTGGAACTGCGTGAGCCTTCTTCCTGCTGAAGAGCCCGCAAGATACAGGAAGAGGCGTCCTCCGGCCCTGTGCCTGGGTCTCCTTGCTCAGTGAGCCAGTGTCCTTGGACTGTGACCTCTCAAGCACTTCTTGCTCCTTCCCCTTTGTGACCCAGGAAGGCTGGAGGCCCACACTGGGCTTTCCCGGTGACCTCAGTTCCCCGATGGGTTGATTTCCAGTTTGTTGGACCTTTCCTTGTCAGGGTGAAGGGGCTGGCGATGGCCACACCCTTCACAGCTGCACCAGGAGCCAGGAGAGTGCGGTGTCCTCCTCCTCCACATCCCACTGTCCAAATGTGCCCTTAGACCTGCTCACTAGCGTTAATCTAGCCACTCTCCAGTGCTTGGAAGAAATCTTTTAAATGGTCTGAACTTTTTGTTTTGTAATAAATAATTTATAATAAATAATTTGCGTACACATTATAACTTTTAAAATATTTGCATGATCTTAAGGATCTTAATCATTTTCAGATATGTCTACTGAGTTTTGGGTTCTTTTTTTCCCCTAAACATTTGTCAATCTTAATATTGCCAAACATATGGAAGCATTTTAAATACGTAGATCAAATTCCTGAGTCTGAAAATAATAAGTCCTGTGGGAGGCTGGATGGACACATCCTCTGAGCAATTCCTCCCACACCTCTGCAAGCCAGACTTTCCTCCAAAGGCACCTCATGATCACAGAGAAATACAAAAAGAGCACCTTCTAAGAAAAGTGGCACTTGGTTTGTTTCATAAAAAATAGATGTTCATTAATATGTCGACATCTTGTTCACACAAGGTGTTCTCAGGTTCTCTGGTGATGCCAGGACTCTGCACAAATGTCAAGCAAGAGCGACTTTGTCTGTGGCTTACAGGAAGCTCACAGCCAAGGGACCAGGGTGCCCCTATAGCCCCCAGAATCGAGGCTCTGGCTTCCAGCACAGAGAGAAAGAGCCTCGTGGATCACGTCCACTCTGGGGAGAGACCTCCGTGTCAGTGACCGGAGCCTCCTTCAGGACTGTGACTGGAAGTTGGCAGTCAAGTCCTCACTAGAAGGACACTTAGCAGCACCCTTATTTGCCCCATCACAAAACAAGGAGGCATAAGTGGAGAATGCCCAGCATCAAGGGTGGTGCTGCAGAGACAAGAGACGGCCGTGCCACGTCCTCCTTCCCAGCCCTTGCCCCTTGCAGAGGGACTCTGGGAGCTGGGGCACCTGAGGCACTTGATTTCTTCTTGTACTGTGAGAATGGGGAAAGCAAGCAGCCATCAAGGCACAGAGCGCACAGAGGTCCTGGTGGGCATGGTGGGCACAAAGGACACAAAGGGCACAGAGGGCACAGTGGGCATGGAGGGTATGGGGCCCAGGGAGCATACAGGGCACAAAGGGCACAGAGGGCCTGGTGGGTACAGTGGGCACAGAGGGTATGGAGGGTATGGGGGCACAGAGGGCACAGTGGGCTCAAAGGGCATGGTGGGTACAGTGGGCACAGAGAGCATGGAGGGTACAGAAGCACAGAGGGCATAGTGGGCACAGAGGTCACGGTAGATCCAGTAGACATAGTGGGCATGATTGATATGGGGCATGGTGGGCACAGTGGGCATGGGGGCATGATGGGCATGTTGGGCACAGAGGGCGCAGTGGGCACAGGGGGTACAGCGTGCAAGGTACTCTCAGCAAGTATGCTGTTCAGTCTTGCTCATCAGCTGACCACACAAGGCTCAGCCACATGGAGCCTCTTGACCAGGGACAGGCTGAAGGTGTGGACTTGGCTGTCAGGGGCACACCCGACCCCTGCAGAGAGCAGGCACTTTTGTCCTGCCAGCGTGCTTGCTGAACGGAAGCTCCCCTGTGCATCCATGGCACCGACCCTGGAGGTAGAGTCGCTCAGGGTGGGCAGAGTGAGCCCCGCCCCACACCCTCCTTAAAACTCCATTGGTCTCATTCCGAACTTTGTTTCACAAAAGTTGAGTTCCTTCTCTTTACACATGACATGTTAATAGATTCCAGAAGATTTTTAAGAAATAGAAGAGATCGCACATAAGGAGGTAGTGTCAGGCCTTCAGTGCCTGTTAAAACTGCGTCCCCTCCAGCACTTGGCTGGTGTCAAGGACACAGCAAAAGGTGATCATAAAAGAGAATTTCTCCAAGACCCAAGACCTGCCTGCTGCACAGAGGGTTCTTGCATCTCCCTTGGCTGTTCCTCCCAGCCTTGTGGTTCCAGGGCAGCAGCACAGAGGCTCTGGCCTCCAGTCACAGGCTCTAAATAGAGGACCAACCAACTGGGCTCTTGCGTCACATGGCTGTGTGGAGCTGTGTGCTTCTCTCCGCCCCCTGAGTCCAGTTGACATGTGTGTATTCTGGATGATATGAGCCTGGGGCTGTGAATAGGTGAAGTCTTACCGTCTTTGAGGCTTCTGTGTCTCGTGAGTGTCTGCATGGCGGACACTAAGTGCTGTTGGAGAAATGACTCTGCTGTGAAGAAGGCGATGTGCAGCTCCCTGGTGGCAAGAAGCCCCCTGGCAGGCTGGCCCAGCACCCGGAGTGCTCCTATGGAGCAGGTATTTCTGACGAGTAGGATCTCAAGTAACTGCAGGACTCTATGTGTAACTTTTTGCATCAAGTATTTTAGGAAAAATGTTAATTAGCTCAAAATGGGAATGCCTGAGTCACTCTCCTGCCTGGAGTTGTCCTGCCCTGCTGGGTCCCTGTGCCCTTCTGGTCATCTGGGGGCTGGCAGCTGTAGCCACCATTCCTGTAGGAAGTACACCCTTTCACTCGGACACTCACTGCTGCACCGAGACGTCTGGGGGACGACCGGCTAAGCTTGTGGGCCACACGTGAGGGAGATGCAGGCTCGGCTCTGAGACAAACACTGCACCCACCAGCAACATCATACACGCCACACTGCCGGTCCCCAGGGCGTGTCTACCTGCTGGGGTCGGCCCAGGGGTGGCTGAGGGCAGACACACCCCAAGTCCCTCTGAGGTAGGAGGCCAGAGAGGGACACTGCTCCAGGCCCCACTCTGGAGCCATCTTCCTGTCGTCAGCTGAGTAGAGTCTGTTTTTCTTTTTCTGTCACAGTTTTGCTATCTGCTATGCATATATAAATAAAACGAAATCTCCGTCTGCTGTTAACGTTTAAAAATACATGGAAATAGCTGGGTAGATTTTCCCTGAATTAAGATTGTGAATTTTGGGTCTTATGACTAAAACAGCAGCAATGCCTGTGTCAGCCCTGGCAGAGGCGTGGGACGCCACATGGGCTGCAGCCAGGCGTGCACCCAGGGCTGGGTGCAGCTGTTGGCCTCACCGCCCTGCTCACTGGGGTCCTTCCCAGGTCTCGCAGGACGAGGACATTGCAGAGCCAGTAGTCAGGCACATCCTGCATGCTTGGCCGGGCTTGCCCATGCCCCAGCACATCCACCAGGGCAAAGGCCATTTGGGGCCTGGGACAGCACCCTTTAGGCCCAGAGGTTGCATTGGAGATCCTCTGACACTGAGCCTTCCCCCTCTGAGGGGAGGGAGGCTGCTGTGGTGGCCAGGCCGTCGGGCCGAGCTGTTTCCTGAAGAGTCCTGGGACATAGAAGAGTGACCTGTGGTGTGGCGTCTGACCTGTGCTCCTTCTCTTGGAGCCTAGGGTAGTGTCTCTGCTGAAATGAACAGCAGCTCTATTCCTTGCCCTGAGCTCACTTTCAGAACAAGCTGGATGCGGCCATGCTGGTGCCCAGCTTCCCTCTATTGTCTTTCTTCTGTGTACCCGAGAGCAGAGCTAGTTCTGTCTGGGACCTGGGAGGCCCTGGTTAGGGAGCCGGTTAGAGCCAGCAACCAGAGCCCGTTGCTGTACAGCAGGACCTTCTCTAAGTTAGTCACAGGAGGACCTCTTAAACTTCTCTTACAAACCAGGCACTGGATCCAACACGAGGCCCAAGAGCCCAGAGCTTGGGGAAGGCTCAGAGCTCTATGACAGCCACCACGTGTGTGTCCCTGAGGATGTCCCTGATCCACGGCACAGCAGGCCCCAAGTAACCAGGCCTGAGAGAGAAGGTTCCACTGGTGTGAGGGGGCCACGTGCAGGTGGCTCACATTCTGTGAGCTACTGGAGTGCCCAGGACAGGAGGGGTGATGTGATGCTGTCTCATGAGCAGGTGCCCACTGAGACTGGAGGTGCTGGTGAGGGGCTGGTCACTGTCTGGGTGGCCTGTGGCAGCTGCACTGAGTGCAGAAGCTGCCTGTGGGGAGCACTATTCTGCCTCCATGGATTGGGCACTGGGGCTCAGAACCCAGTGGCCATGCAGCCTGCTCTGGCTGGAGCCCAGGGCTGAGGAGCTGCTTGGCCAGCTGTGCCCTGACCTTCGGGAAGGGAAGGGACAGGGTATTTTTACACCAAGAGATCTGGAGTTTAGAGGGTTCATCCCTGCCTGAGGCCATGGGGGTGTTTGACAGCTGAACTGGGTGCTTGGCCAAAGTCCCCATGGCTGTAACCATGCTCTTTGAATCCCATCACCCTGCCTTCCCAGGAAATCCCTCACACAGGCCATGGGTCCCTTTGCCATGACCCACTCCTCAGGAGCCTCACAGTGTCTCTCCTTAAGACAAGTGTGCTGAGGAACCCTCCATTCTGTGACGGTGCTGAGTAACAGTCGGGAGGGACTCTGCCAACCGTGCGTGCCCTGTTCCTGAGTGGTTCACAGACAGCCAAATTCAACAGGCAGGTGAAATGGCCCAGAGCAATTTCTACAGGAGATCCATTTACTTGTGAACTCGCAGGCAGGCCAGACGTCAGAGCCCAGGAATGGACTTTGGATGTGCAGACAGCTCACCCTAAGCCCCCTGTCAACACACCTAGGATGGGGCTCCTGCAAGAACAAGGGTCCCTCTGTCTCCTGGAAGGGGCCTCCTACAACTCAGAGCCCAGGGGCCACAGGTGTGCAGCTCTGCAGATTTCCACTCCTTAAGGGACAGTTGGGTCTCATGGCCCTGTTCCAAGCAGAAGTGTCTCAGAGTGCATCATGCTGATTCACTTTTAGAAGTCGACTCTAGATTATGTGTGTGAGACAGAGGCCAGATCCAGTGCATGGGTGCACTGGAGTCCAGTCCTCCACGGCCCTGTCTGTGTCCTCGCCACTGTTTACAGCTGCAGAGTTAAGCGGGCCACAGGCTGCTCTGGTGACACTCTGCTTCCCTCTCTGCACATGTTGAAAATGTCATTCTGGAAGAATGGTGTGGTGGCATGCAGGCTGTTCTGCAGCCTTCAACGACAGCTCACCCCTGGGCCACGCAGTCTCAGAAGAGCCCCAGTTCAACCAGTCCTGCTGTGTCCAGCACTGGCAAATAAGCACAGTGCTGAGCCACTGCTATACATGAGTCTGTGTTCAGTACTTGTCTCATCACAAGGACCTTCTGGGAGTCATGAGGCTGACGTGACTCCCAGTGGTGCCCTGGAGCAGTGCCGGGCAGTACTGAGAAGGGCCTGCCTCAAGGGCTTCATGGAGATGCAGTGGTCTGCTGTTCCTTTAATCTGACCCCTGGATTGCTTCTGATATCGAATAATTTCTGGGGCTGTTGGCATTTCCTCTTTGACGGTTTATTTTTCTGTTTTGGTGCTGGCAATGGAACCAGGCCCTTGGCACCTGGGCCATGTATTCCACACTGAGCTGCACCCTAGCCAGATAATTTTTTTAAATTAATAAAAAGTCAAAAATATCCTTATGATTTTAAAAGCAATATTTTATCAATTATAAAATATTTAATTATAAAATATTCATAGCTTTTCCATCTGCATCTTCCCAAGTTATCTCCAAAAATAAAAATTGTAAGATGAATCTTTAAAAAGGAAACATTTCTTTCAACACACTAGATGACAGAGGCTGCTTGAATTCAAGCTCACCTGAGCAGGAAGAAGCACAGAGAGAGCGATCCTTTAGGCTCCCTGCACATGGCTTTGCCATGACCCAAGGCACTTTTCAAAACCACAGAAAAGAAATAAGAGAGGAAACATCAGGCTGGGGTTGATGTAAAACCATCAGCACTAGGAGGAAAACCCCCCGAGTGCAGAGGTGGAGGCATGCTGGGTTTGGGAGAAGCAGCCTCAGAGGAGCTGGGGTCTGGGCAGCAGTCTTCAAGGTTCCTGCTCCCAGGGACAGCAGTGCCCAGGAGGTAGAGCACTCTCTGGAAGCCGGGGAAGTGTAAGGTCTCATGTGAGGAAGAGAGTCAAACAGCAGGCCACAGGCCCCTCCACCACCCATGCCACCCAGAAAGCCTCCTAGGAAGGCCAGTTTCACCCACAGATCAACCAGGGGCTGCCAATCCAGGACTTCACACACTCTGGAGCCCCAGAGCCCTTGGTCATGGGTTGAACCCCCAGAGCCCTCAGTCATGGGTTGAACCGCAGGAATTTCCCCCTTTATTCCCACAAAAGAATCACTAAGCCAACGTAGACTGCAGCCACCATTCCAAACTAATATCCTCAATAATCATTTGTGAAATATAAAAATTCAAGCCACTATAACTAAAATTAAAGAAAATTAGAATGAAATGAGACTTCATTGAATCCAGGGGAAAAGCAGAAGCAAACCATCTCAGAAATAAAGAGCGGAGTAAAAGCACCTGCAGAGGAAACTGACGTGAGGTTTGACAGGAGCACCAAGAATGGTGGAGAGTCCGTCAGAGCCAACGGCAAGGTGGATGGTGGGGGGAAGATGGTACAACACACATACAACTGCAACCACCACAGCAAACCAATACTGAGAACACCATCTGAGAAGACTTTTCAGAACAAAAGAAACCTTCATCTATGTAGTCCAAGCTCTGCAGATGATGAGGAAATCGACCCACAATGGTCAGTGGCTGTCTACAGGTATCACAAACAGGTGAAGGAAGGCCAGGAAATCATGTCCAAAGTTGAATGAAAAGTGTTGTTGATCGCAGGCTCACAAGTGGGTGGCAGCAATAGAGAAATTACAACCAGCTGCAGTTCTCAAGTTCAAAAGCGTAATAGCTGAAGAAAGCCTTCATAAAGACACTGATCCACATTTTCTTGTTGTCTAAAAGCACCAGCAACTCAAAAAAACATTGTCTGGGATTGTGCAGAGGAAGGAGGAGTGGGTAGGTACAGAGGAGCCAGAACTCAGGTGTGGCCAGGCTCCCAGTGTGCAGAGCTGCTCTTCTCACAACCGTGTGGCCCGAGGCTGAGACCAGGTGCAGCCAGTGGGATTCCAAAGAGTACCCCTTCCCCGACTGCAGACTGCTGGTTTTCAAACGTTACCTCCATGCCCTCTGTCTGAATGGGAAAAGGAAGGTGAACACTCTCAGGGCAGCCTCTGCCACAGAGATGGGGTCAGATATCTTGCCAGGGTGGCTGGAATCAAGGCATCTAAATAATTAGTTACTGCTGTGTGTGTCCTCTTCTGCAGGTGGCTGCCCTCCCTCCAGCCTCTGCTGGTGCAGACAAGGCCAACAGTGGCTGAGCCAGGGCCAGACTGCTGGCCACTGAGTTCCTGAGCAGTGTCACTTCATCACAAGGTTTTCCTATGACCTCCCATTTTGCCTTGACACACACCGGAAGCTCATGTGAAGGGGTCTGTGCTTGGGGACCTGGGGGGCTGCAGTCATGCTCCAGTGGCTTACCTCACATCCCCGAGTTCCCCACGGCTCTCCCAGCACCGTCCATCAGCCCCAGAAGCATTGCAGGGCCGGAGACCCCAGGACAAGGCAGAGCCGCTTTGTTCTGGGAGACTGCAAAGTGACATTACCAGGAAGAAACCTGCTTGGCGCTATTAAAAGCAGAAGGGACTCTGCAGAGAACAGCAGGTCTGCACTGTGGGCAGGATAGGACTGGCCCCTCCCAACAGGCTCCCTCCGCTCTGGGGGCCCAGGGGCAGCTCCCCTTCCCTTGTCAGCTGAACTTGAGGATGGCAAGGAGTGAGCGAGGGAGGATGCAGAGAGAGGGAGCACCCCCCTCACACACACCCGTCTCCCACGGGATGTGCCTCCCAGGTCAAAGCCAGCTCCCTCTCCTGGTCATGCCTTCAATAGACTGTTCTAGAAAGCGGTTGTGAAAGTTAGAGGGAAAAGAGAACAGCATCTATGTAGAAGTTCATTACTTGCACCAAACCTATTTCCAAAGCAGCTTTAGAGGTGACTTCTACTTTAAAAATATGTAACACACGTATACAGTTTGTGCTCAGTGTTTTAACTCTAGGAAGTGAGCATGCTGATCTCGCAGAGGCAGTGCAAAGACACGCGTGTGGACTGGAAGGGAGGAATGAACACTGCAGGCACAGACGTGGGGACACTTGAAGGAAGCAGTGGTCTCGGGACGCACGCACACTGGTTTTCAGATCTTCCTAGGTCTGAACTCTGCCGAACACACAGCGAGCTCTGCAGGAAGGGCTGGGGAAACCCTGGCCAGCAGATGTCTGCAGAGGCATGGACATCCTCCACGGAGCTGTTCTTATCAAGACCCTCGAAGGCAAAAGCAGGTGCTGAGTTGCAGTTCGCCACGCCGTTCCTATAGGAAGCCAAAGTCCCTGTAGACAAGTTGCTATCAGGTTGAAGTAACTGGAGAGATGAATCATTCCGTCCCTAAGGCCCAGCTGAAGCTGCTGTCTCCTCTGCCAAGAGATGAGCCATGCCTTCAAGACCCGACCCTCACCAGCACCTCAGGTGCACTGTCCTCACTGCTGGTGAGAAAGAAAAGCAGCTCTTTTGGCTGTTGTAAAGTCAGTCTAGCAACAGAACCTTCTAATACCTAGAGACAGGACTGGCTACTTAAGTAAATTATAATACACAGACTTTCTATCTGTATTTAATTTCTTTTTTAAAAAATTATTTTTAGTTGAAGATGGACACAGTACCTTTATTTTATTTATTTATTTTTATGTGGTGCTGAGGATCGAACGCAGTGCCTCACACTTGCTGGGCAAGCACTCTACCACTAAGCCACAATCCCAGCCCCTGTATTCAATTTCTTAAATGCTTTCAAATTTCCTTTTAACCTTTAAATGAAGTTTTGCCCCAGTAACAAGTTGGAGGGTGAAGGATGCCTTGCAAGTCAGTGCGTCCGCCATTCACATCTTCCTTTCCCACACCCTCAGGGCTGCTCAGGCCATGGCTGCACACAGGTAGCTGTGATTGACTTAGCCTCTGCCTCTGCTCTGACACAACTGCAGGACAAGTAGATGTCGACATGACACAGCTTCACTCAGTTAGACCAAAGTGACTTTCTAGCACACGTTAAATGTTTGATCACAGAAGCGCCATGGGTCTCTTCTGGTTTGCTTGGTTACACCCTCAGCCTCCCAGTCCTGGGTGGCTGCCTGGACTTCACGTCCCTGCAGCTCTTCTGCTGACAGGTGGCCTGGACAGCAGTGGGCTGTGGGTGGGTTTCTGGGCTAGTTTCCACTGCCTGCAGATGAGCAGAGCTGAGCAGAGTGTGGTCATGTGGGAAAGTGCTTCTCCCCAGCTTCCTGTCCCTCCCCTGGCCAAGGAGCCTGGGAGCTGTCTCTAGCAAAGCTGGGACAGAGGAGGCGGAGTCTGGAAAACAGAAGTCCAGTGGCCCCGGCCCCCACCCCAGCAGTTCACAGCAGTGCGGCCACCACAGGGATTCCACAGTCACTGTGCAGAGGACCCAGCTCTTCCCTGCAAGGCGTGGCCCTGTGCTGCATGCAAGTGTTCCCCAGCCAGCACTTCAGTCTCCTCCCCTCTGCCCGCTGCTTCTCCCCTGCAGTGCCCAAGCTCCATGAGGGGCCCTGAGCACAGGCTGGCGGGGGGAGCGCCACCCTCTGCGACTCTGCCTGGATGGCTCTCAGCGGATTCTGAGGACTCTGTTCAAGAGCTAAAGCAAACTGGCCATCTTTCTGAACTCTGTGAATGGAACAAAGCTCCCGAGTGCCACGGAAGAATTGCTGTGTTTGATTTCAGCCTGCAGCCTGCCGCACCTGCCCCGTTTGTGAGCACATGGCATCCTTTTGAAGAGTTCTGAAACATGGAGTTGACAGATCCCATCAGAGTTTGGCTTATATGAGACCAAAAAAAAAAAAAAAAAAAAAACCCAGCAACTTGCTGGCTTAAAAAGACTGAGTATCCACTCCATAGTACATATGCATAATGAACACTGAACATTCCACTTCTAAGTTTCATTTCTATTTATCCCTACACAAAAGAAACGTTATGTTGTAACTTTCTGGGGACATCAAGGAAATGTTCTGTTGATCCAGGATCTTCTCATTCAGTGAAGCCTTGCAAGAAATATAACCCTTTCATAACACACATGCTCATCTTCCTCCTCTCCAAACTGTCAATTGTCAGTTGCTGTTTCCAGCAGATTTAAAGACAATGAATTATTTATACAGGTGGTTGCTGAAAATGAAACACCCTTCAGAACTGAAACAAAAAGCTATAAATCTGAAGAGGAGTGGGAGAGTCCTGCACTCACATGTCATAGAATCACCCTTCACATAGAGGCCATGGGGTTTCACAATGTCAAGTTCATCTCTGCATACAAAGTGGGGTTTCCGGGATGCCTGGAGTGTTTTCTAAACTCACTGATGTGTAGAGACAGAGGTGCAGCCACATAAAATCACAAATTATATCATCATAATTCTAATTTGAGCAGTTTAAGTTAACTGCCCACGTTAATTCAAATATTTCATTATAAAGATCGCTTCTTAAAATAAAAATAATTCAAGTTTTCTGCTGGGCTGCATATTTTGAAAGGAAGGTTATAACTTTTTATGATATAAAATGCATACTCCCAAACTTCCACTGTTGTGTTCAAACAGCCTCTTGGTGTGTACACCCACTTGGCAAACAGAGAACTTACATGCTTAAAACGAAGCTTCCAGAATTACCACAAAACAGATTCACCCAGGGCCTCCTGCAAGAGCTACTGACAGCCCATGTCTCAGGAATCCATGAAAGAAAGACTCCTGTCTCCATCACGATAAGAGCCCTGTGCAAGCCAGCAGAGAGCACTGGCCAGCAGAGGGCGCCAGACAGCAGAGGGCGCCAGACAGCAGAGGGCACCAGACAGCAGAGGGCGCTGGTGAGTGTGGAGGTGTTCTCGTCTGTAGTGGGCACTAATCAGTAGAGCACACCCATCTGGTCTGCAGAAGTGTTGTCAGGAGAGGGTATTGCCAGCAGAAGGCACTGTTCAGCAGGGAGCTCTGGTCAGCAGAAGGCACTGGTCAGCAGGGAGCTCTGGTCAGCAGAAGGTACTGGCCATCAGGGAACGTTGGTCATCATTCTTGGTGATGGTGACACCATTGCTCCGTTGCTCCAGCCAAACATTTTGGAATTGTTATTTTTTCTTGTTCTTTGCATCCTGAATCTAACCCTGAGGCCTTGCTATGGGCTCTGCTTCCCAAACACACCATAATGGAATTCCCATAACATGGCCACCAGTTTGCCTAGCTGCAGGACTGCAACTGGCCTCCTGCAGGAGCCGCCCCAGTGGCCTCCAGTCCCATATTTATCCCTTTGGAAGCTGAAGTCATGCTGGCACACATCCCAGGCCACACAGACCAGGTCTCTGCTTATGCTGTGAGTCTCTGGCTTCTCTCCACGTGCAGCTGCCCGTCCTCCAGCACACTGGGCTGCCTGCCGTCACCCCCGTCTGAGGTCGTCCTCTTGCCTCCAGCTGTGCTCCCCTCTAACCACGGTCCTCTGACCACACCCGAGCTTTGCACTTGCTCTCCATTTGGCGGATCACCCCTTTCCTGGCAGTGTTCAGGTCTTGGCTCAGAGGACACCTCAACAGAAGGCTTGACCAGGGTGCTGAGGACCAGCCTCTCCACATCTTTTGACAAAGTGCACCTGAACACCAGAAACCCCAGACCGTCAGCTGGTGCCACTCCATGTGGCTTGCGTGTCAAGTCATCCATTGCCATTCCCGCCAACAGAAGGGAGTTCCATAGGACACACAGGTGGTAGGTTTTGTTCAATGGTGCATCTCCTGTAGCTGGGAAACAGCACTCAATAAATAGTTGTTAAATGAAGAAAATAATTCCCACAATAAACAAGTAACATCAACTTCCCAACTTGCTAAAACTTGGACAAATGAGAAAACAGCTTCCAACTCCCCCTTCCCGCCTTAGTAAACTCACACAGTATCTAGAGTGTTTGACAATAGTGTGGCCTCATGTGAGAGAAAAGAGGAGGTTTAAGGCGGCAGCTGCTTGGTCCTCCACATGCACACTGCACCTCTTGAGGCCTTAGAAGCCCATCAGCAGAACACTGGGCTCCCCCTCCCCGCCCCACCCTGGCCAGCCCTTCCACCCTGGGAATAGGCAGACCTCTTCAACACTGGCCCCACTGAACCTGATTGGGGGACTGCATGGCTGCCAAAATAGGACGTGTTCCTAAGTAAAGATGTGTGCAGGACACGCTCATCACACCTGGCTCCCTGCTCCTCGTGCTTATGGATCCTCCAGTGCTGGTGGGATCCGATTTCCACATTCAGACATTAGGCTACGGGAACGCAGCTCCAGGTTACACAGGCCGGTTTCCATCCTAACTCACCAAGGTGTCCTGGTGGTAGAGGGCAGTCGGAATTCTCTCTTATGGAGAAAGCCTCAGTGTCCTAGTGAGGTCCTTGTGGTCCTGTCCCACCCTTGTGCTGGGACCCTGACCAAGCAGCTTCTACCCAGGAGCTGCACCCTGGCAGCAAGACCATTGAGGGGACAGGCCATCCACTCCAGCTGAGTGCAGGTCACCAGCAGATGGAGATATCCACTGTCAGCCACGTCTTTATTCTGTGACCAGTCAAAAAAGAGGTGGAGTTTTTCTCATCCTGGTCTGGCCATAGTGGACTATGCTCAGTCCTGCCCAAGTCCAGGCCTGGCAATGGTGGACCCTGCTCACTCCTGCTGGATCCCAGTCTGGCCTAGCAGGGTGGGAGTTTCAGCCCTCACCCACATGGGCCCCTCCTGACTGGGTACACCTGGTCATGTGATCTCAGCTCCCCTGTGGGGCATGTCCCCTTCTCAGCAGAAAACAGCATGGTTGGTCTTCCCTGGGTCTGGCCAGTCAGGCTGTCCTTAGACCTGACCTTCCCCTGGAGGACCACTGTGCCCTGTTAGGAGCCAGTTAAACCTCCCTGGTTGTTAAGGATTCATTACACATTTCTTGGCAATTCTGTGGATTCCCTGTGTTCCTGGGAAGAGATGATGGTGTTCTCTATCTGGAGATGCAGAGATGGTGTCCAGGTGTCGCCGGGAGACCATGCCTGGGCACAGGAGCCCTGCTGTGAATGGGTGTGTGTGGAGGATGCCGACCATCTGTTCTGGAAGGCCCAGGTCCTGCCACGTTGGGCCCACGGGACACTGCACTCAGCCTCCCTTCACCTGCTGCCTCCACAGTCCCGAGCCTCCACCCATGCCTACCCTGAAGGACATGGTAAAGCCTTCTGCAGTAGGTGACTGGCAAGCACACATGTGTGGCCCTGGGGCAATGCTCACATGTCAGAGCAAGGCAGTTTGGATAGGCTCTTAGGCCAGGGACAGGGACAGCTTGTCACTCCCCGGGCCCTGCAGGGGGTTCTGGGCTCAGCTTCCATGTCCCTTGGTGGGGCTCTGCAGGAGCCTCCTCGCCACCATGAGAGCACTCCAGCTCCTCCTCTACCTGCTCTGTGAGGCACCCTCTCTCCTCGTAGGGGGACACCTTCTGGCCTGGTGTGGAGGAGCAGCCCCTGGAGCAGGCTCTCCATGGGTGTCCCCTTCCTGTGTCCTTAGGCCCTTCCTTCTGCAGGACTAGAGAAGGCCCAGCTGGTGGCCTCCTTGTCTTCTACCAGGGTCCTGGGGAGCTCACAGCTTTGCTCCAGAAAACCTGCCCTGCACTCTGGCCATCACAGGAACCAGCCTTGGAGGCTCCATGGTCACTATGGGCATGGCCAGCAGGCAGCCCCACGAGCGTCCCCAAAGAACTGGAGGCTGTGAGTGTGGAGCCAACTGTGGGGCCACTTGAGGAGTGGCTTGCTGCTACTCCAGACTCTGGGCCTGGCCCTCCTCCCCTCTGGAGCCTTCGTGATCCAACTGCAGGTGCTGAGGGCCCGGCGTGCATTCGGGTGGGCAGTGCTGCAGATGGCCTCGCAGTGCTCACGTCACACCTGCTCTGGGGCGTGGGTCCAGCTGCAGCCTGGATGAGGGTCGATCGGACTCTCAGCCTGGTTGGGTTCACTGCCCCACCTGGCCTTCACAGCCTCGGCAGGGTGCAGCACTGTCCAGCACAGACTGAGTTCTGGGGAACGCCAGCGCTGTGGTCTGTGAGTTCTGATGAGTTCCGGGCTCTGCTGCTCCCTAAATCTTCACAGAGGCAGAACTGTTACTTACCAAGTTCTTCCAGATTTAAAGACCTTCCCATTATTAAAAGGTTTTTCTAATAGTATGCCTGTGGTGCATATGAAATAATGAAATTTAGTTTGGGGTATTTTTTGAGAATCTGATTCATAATAATGTGTTGTAAATGTGTTTACAGAATTTTTGCTTTTTAAAACTTGGGTTTAGGATTCTTTTGCCAATTCTGTTTGGCCTCTGGACGCCAGAGAGGATGTGAAGACGTGGGCAGGAAGCTGCTGCCCCAGTTGCCCTCCCAGTGGCTTCTCCCCTGCTGCGAGTCCTCATCCAGGGCAGGGGAACCTTGCTCACTCTGCTGTCCTCTGCCAGCTGCCCAGCTGTGGGGCCCCCAGGGATGTGGGACTTCACTGAGTCCTCCTTCCCACAGTCCCCCTGAGAGGGCAAAACCAGACCTGGGTGTGAAATGAAATTACCAGGACCTTATGGCAAGAAACCAAGGCCTGGGGAAGGGGTTGGTTCTGCTCCCCTCTCAGCCTTTCTCCAGGAAGCCTAATTAACCATGGGTCTCGACCTTTTGGATGGTAAGTAACTGCCCTAAGAGTCTGACCACTCCCTCTTGAAAAGTAACAGATACCTTGGAAAGAGCCGTTTCTTATCTGTTTCCATGAGCAGGCTCCATGTTAGAGACCCTGCACAAGGCCCTCAGCCACACAGATGAGGAATTAAAAAAAAGAGAGAGAAAAAAACCCAATGATAGGATGGGTCTGAGATGACATCAAATAACCTCTAAATGTTGTGAGAAACTAGGGATCAGGGCTCAGAATCTGGAGTTTGGGTTTTCCTCTGGGCCCGCCAGCATAAATCAAGTTTGGAGTTCTCCTCTCTGGGTGCTGGTTGTGCTCCTCGACCAGTCTGTTCCCTACAACACTTACAGAATTGGCCTCCTGTGACCCCGCCAGTGCTGAGCCCCCAGGGACAAGGCACAGCACCAGGGGAGTGCCGGGAAGGGCACAGTGAGCAGTCACAGCCCAGAAGCTCTCAGAACATGCCACAAGCCACCCCTTGCTACACAACCACACCTGGTGGCCACAGAGCCCTGAGCTGGTCAGCGTCTGCTGGAGGGTTTGCCCATGCTCCACCATCCAGCCTCTGCACACCTGTGGGGCCTTGCTTTCAATGTGGGTCACGCATCACTTCATTTGAGACTCTCAAGCGAGTTCTCTGCTTCCACTTGACGAGTCTAAGTGACTTGACATTCATCCTAGGCTGGTAAGCAACAGAACCTTGAATTGACTAGCACAGATCTTCACAGCCCCAGAAACAGAGGCCTGGGCAGGAAGTCTCAAGGAGAGGCTTCTTTGTGCACCTGTGAGACCAACCTGACTGTCCTCAGAGGAGGGGCTGTCTAGTCCCTCTCCCTGAGGACCAGAATGTAGCATGGTGCTTCTCTCATGTGCTGGTTAAAAAGTAAAGATTCAAAAATACAATCATAACGCAAATGATGCATGTTACATTTCAGTAAAATTGTTTTTAATTAGATAACAACAAAACAACAAAAAGGTGAGAGCAGATCCTTTTTCATCATGGGAAAAATGAAAGTTGGTTGAACTATGAGGTGCCCACCAGGCTCCTCTCTCTCAAGAGCTGCTCTGGGAGGAGTTCCCCTGGTTCTGCAGAGTTTTACTGCAACGAAGCAGCTCTGCTTCCCCTGCTTTTAGACACTGTGGTTGCTGCAACTTACGCTCTACAACACTTACAGAATTGGGTTTCTTCCAGGTTCCCAGCTCTGCCCTGGGTCACTGCCACTGTGGAGGTGAGGAGTGTAGCCTTCCCCTTGGTAGCACTGTGTCCTGTGTCCTGGACTCTCTCTTTGTCTTCCTGGTGTCTGTCTCAGTTCATCTATTGATCCTGAAACTCTTGGAAGCAACTGCCACTGGAAGCTGAGGTGCAGGACCCCCAGGACCCTGAGCTAGACTCTGGAAAGACTTGATGAGCAGAAATCTGACAGACTGTTCCTTGGAGGGGGCGTGTTCAGCCTAAAGCCTGCATCCGGGGCTGACTCCTGATGACCTTCACCACCTCCCACCTCTCACCTACCCCAGCAGCTCTCTTGCCGTCTTCCTCTCTCCAGGGTCTGATCTCTCTGTTATGCCCTGCACCTAATCCAACAACCACTAAAAGTATTAGTTGAAGAAATGCAAACAATTAATGATGAATACTGATGAGCTAACTCACTGTCAACATGGACTTGCACACACTGTCCACTTCTATTCTGGGCCACTCAGCCTGCTGTGGACCTGAGCAGAAGGTCCTCTTGAGGCAGGAGGACACTTGGCCACAGAGCTTGCCCCTTCTGGACGTCCCTGCAGGAGCCTGGGGGCATGAGGTGGTCTGGGGCCTTGTGAATCCTTGTGGTGTTGCCTGCATTGTCAGGTCACTCCATGACCACAATCCCACAATATTGGGAAGCCTTCTAGTTGGTTGTCATGGCAGAGATCATGCATGTCCAGAGGTCGAGATGCCCTCATAAGGCGAAGAATGGACAGTTCACAGGTTGTCATGATCGATGGGTAAGGCAGGGAGGAAGCAAGATGTACAGAGATTTTGCCAAAAATGACAATTAGAAGCCTCTGTTGGCCAAAGAGCACCCCCGTTGGAACCAGCCACCCATCTGTCACAGGGAAGCCTCCTGCAGCCCCAGGCCCCATGGGCCTCATGGAGACAGAGGCCATAACCTGAAATCAGAGGAAAACCGAAGCACTAGAAGGCCCTGCCTCTGAAGAGGCTCTTCCTCTCAGGTCTTAACCTGCTCCCTTGCCCACGCCTTAATCCTAGTTCCCTTCCTCCGTTTTCCTTGGACTGTGCTGGACCACAACGCTCACCCTGTCTCCAGTGAGTGCTCTCAGGATGTATGTGCAGAACCTGGGCAGAGCTGCCAGACGCACTTGTAGGAGAACCAAAAATAACCTTCAAACTTTCCTAAGTGGCGTGGGCATCCTTAACTTGTGGTTTGTTTTCTTTATTCATGGCTATCTCACAGACACTTGCTGGATGATAATGTTCAGCTACATGAGAGCTTCCGTTTGCCTAAACAGTAGACCTTGCCGTCTCCTTTAAATAACTGAATCCCCACCTCTCTGGGTTGTCTCTGTCTCTCTCCTTTCCCTGGACTTGGCTTTGGGCTTCCTACCATGTTGTATCTTACTGGAATATTGGAATATTGACAATCTGAGTGGAGAGAAGGGGATTTCTCCACCCCAGCTCGGTTGACCTGCGACTCGAGGAAGTGCAATGAGAGCACAGCTGGCAATGGGGCTGCTGAGCGGGGGTCTCCAGGGGAGAACAGCATCTCTCTCTCCTCAGGGGTGGAGGGGCTGTGCCTGGAGCTCCTGCCTCTTCTCTGGGCCTCTTTGTGAGCATTATGCTGCTGGAACATTCTTTGTGGTGGGTGGGCAGGCAGCCCTTCTGCTTTGTGAAACAAGTACTGTGGCACTTATTATTGTGAAGGCTTTCTCTAGATTGCAGTTCACCTTGACCCCACGACTAGCAGTGTTGAAAATTTTGATCTGTTTATTGGTTGATTGTACTTCTTCTCCTGATTTCCTCAAGTGTGTTTTAATTAGCCCAGTTCTTTAAAAAAAAATAGAACTTTAGAAACTATGAACTTCACGTAAAACGTTTTGATTAGCATCTCAGTTGTGTTTCCATTATTTTAAGTTAGGAAACCTTTCTAACTTCCTGCATTTTCTCCTTTGACCTGTGGGTTATTTGTAAAAATGAGGTTTAATTTTTATGTACTCTGAGCAGCTCACCCTTGATGATTGTTACTCTGCCTCGTTATGGAAAGAGGACGCAGGTCTGAGCACCCGTGTGGCAGTCCAGCCTGCGGAGCTGCCCTGCACAGGGAGTGTGCTTCTGCCTTGTTGGAGAGAGTGCCTGCCAGTCAAGTCAGACAGGCGACTGCTTGGGCATCCTGTGTCCCTAGGGATTCTTTCATCTACGTTTTCTGCTAATGACTGAGACCCACATCCCCACACTGTGCCTGGTGCGTTTGCCTCTCCATGCAACCCGCACGGCCTCCGTGGCCTCTGATTCTTGCAGATGCGTCCTCTGAAACCCCCAACTCTCCCAGGAGGTGGCCTCCTCATCTCCGGTCTCTTGCTTCCTTGCAGTTGCCAAACCTGCTGTCAACACACCTGCTAAGCTTCCTGTTGATTGGTGCTGGCCAACTTGACCCTTCCGCTACTTCCTTTTAAAAGCACATATTCAGAGCTTTCGCTTGTATCCAGTTTGAGTCTCTTTTTAAATTGCAGTGCTTAGTTTGTACAATGTAATTATCGATGTCTTGGTTTGGTCTGCCACCTGGCTGTTTGCTCTCCATCTCTCCCATCTGGTCTTATTTCTCTCTTCTTTTTCCGTCTTCCTTTGGACTGTTTCAGTTTTCTTTGTTTTGTGTGTGTTTCAGTATTTATTTTGTTCCTCGTATTTTTTAAGCTGACTTGTCTGTAGATTTTCTCACTAACGGACCCTCTGGACCTTACAGTCTGTCTGCACACTTAGGTCACCATATGGAGTGAATATTGATTGTGACACTTTGCGTGTGTGAAAACCTCCTCGAGTGGCACTCCTGTCTTTTGTCATTGTGGTCATGGGTTTTATTTCTAAACATGCTCTAATTCCAGAGGAAACCCTCAGTCCTGGTTTTAAAGGCTCAGTTGCCTTCTATAAACCTCAGCAGATGACAAAAGGCCCCTTGTGCCTGGCACCTCGGGCCTTTCTGATCTTTCCCGTAGATCCCATTTTCCAATTCCAATCCTTCTTCCTCCTCTTGATGACAGCCCAGCTCTGATGGCACCATGCTGTCTCGACTCTTGTCGAAGGACATACTGCTCTTCCTTCCACTCTGGAGTGTCCTCAGGTCACCTCTCCTGTGGCTTCCAGTGTATGGGTTTTGGTCACCAAAGGCCTGGGTGGGTGCCAGGGGTGAGGATGGGCACTACCTGGTGCCCTTTCTCAGGGGGGCTGAGGCCTCCAGTTCAACTCTCCCACCTGCCCTTCAGATACGAAACTTGACCTTTGGCTCCTCGAGTCCCCGGGGATGGGATGCACCCTTTGGGCCTTTGTTCCACTGTGTCCTCACCTTCTGGAAGCTGGATTGTCCAGGTTGAGTGTGGCTGCCATCTCCTCAGAGCTGGGTTTGAAAGAGGAAGCTGGACCCTATGTCTGAAGGAAGCTAGTGGGCCACTGTCACCTTCTCTGAGTCCTTTCGGATGGGAAGACTAGAGAGACAGGAAGATGCTACTGATTTCCAAAAGGGAGACCATCAGTCCAGCATTCAGTTACCTGGGCAGGAAGAACTCAGAGCAGGCAGGACCCCACAAGCCTCTCCAGGGACCCAGCAAACACACGGGGCCAGAGGCCTGAGAACCAGGAGGGCTACACAAGCGAGTCCTGGAGTCAAAGGCCTGAGGGCCTGGATGGGACTTGTGAAACTGGCCTCCTCCGTGTCTCCCGCAAGACCCACTCCACATTCAGCCCCAGAGCCCTTCTCTGTTAGCAGCTATGAAGGCCGATTCTAGGTGCCACTGGGGCTGGTTAAGAGCTACCTGGAAACTGGACAGCATACTTCAGGCAGGGCCCAGGAGTCCCAGCTCTCACAGAGACCATGAGCTGCTCTTTCCCTCTGCCTCTGTCCTCCCTGGGCAGGTCATGGTCACTGCTGCCCATGCTGTGCAGCTTCCCCACCCATCCACGCAGGCACACCCCAAGTTCCCTGGCAGCACCCTCACAGCCATGAGCAAGGGTGCTGTCCAGTTTCCAGGTAGCTCTTAACCAGCCCTGACACACCTAGAATCAGCCTTCACAGCTGCTAACAGAGAAGGGCACCTGCCTACGGCTCTGGGGCTGAGTGTGGAGTGCCTCCGATTTGATCTGTCCTCACTGTTCTGCTCTGTAGCGAAAGAGCCCAACGAGCAAAAGGCGGTAGAGGAGGCCCAGTGCTCGTAAGCGCATGGAGGGCTGCCACGGGGAGAGGGGTGAAGAATGCTAGGTGGCCCAGCTGGCTTACTCCCCAGACATGAGGACCTGTGTGCGGGATTCTGGACTAGACGCTCAGGGCAAAGCCAGAACGGCCCCACAGCTCCATCCTCCAGGCTCTGTCCACTGCCACTATCGACATCCTCACCTCAAAAGTAGAAGTTCCCAAAGAGAACTTCCTCAGGAGAGAAGACACATCCCTCCACACAGGAGTCCCTGCTGCTATTTTATGTCCCAATCCCCTGCAGTTGCATGTAGCCTACTACACCACACAGCACTGCTGGCAGCTGGAAGTTTGCTGGGGCCCCTTTGGCTGTGGCTCTCAACACCCCCCCACAGGTGCAAAGGCCTATCCACAAGTATGGCTGTATGCTGGACCGGTAGTCAGTGACGGGTATGATCCAATTGCAGTGGTACCAACCTAAGACAGGAGGCTGACGCCTAGAGGTCAGTTCATCCGATGACGGGTAAGGACCATATGTTGAATTGGACTGCCTAACAGGCACGGTCCCTAAGCCACATGCTTGTTGTTTAAACAGAGAGGGGGAGATGTTGAGAGCCACAGCCAAAGGGGCCCCAGCAAACTTCCAGCTGCCAGCACAGCACCCCTGCGGATGTGTGACCATGTCTCCAGCCACATGGCAGCTCAAGGCCACAGCCTTGGGCTGGAATCCAGTGCACAGCCTGAATCCTGTGGTCACAAGTGACTCTGGACCCCGCTGAGGTTTCAGACCTGCTGACATGGCTGGTTGAGCCTGAAAACCCCCTTCTAGGCCTCACAAGTACCCCCTTGGGCCTTGGATCTGTGCTTCCTCACACCTGTAGGTACCTGGAGTCATCTCATTAGGAGGGGGAGGGGAGCCTCTGTACAGCCCTGCAATCAGGGTCTGAAGCCAGCTGCCACTTGGCGCGCCCCACCCTCTGGATTCTCAGCACCTCCTCGCCGCTTGCTGAGGGAAGGCCGGGTTCGCAGGCTCCACTGCTCTTGGTTGACCTGCATGCACAGAGGCAAGAAGCTGGCGCTGCCTCCGGAACATACCTCAAACTGAAGGCCTCTGGGGGACTAAACTTAGATGCTATGAGTGATTCTGTGGGCACAGTTGACACGGTTGAAAGTGGAACATGTCCAAGGACACAGGCATCACCCACCTCCACCAACTCCGACTCCAAGAGGGTCCTCAGACTGCCTGCAAGATGTCTGCCATGCTCTCTCCCCCATGAGGAGCTCCTTCAAGCCAGGCCTCCCGGGTGCATGCCCAGGGCCTGGGCTGGACTTTGACTCAAATCAGAACCTGTGCTCAGTGCCCTGGGCCAGGAAGTGCCAATTCCTCTTCACAGACTCTGAGCACCTCTGCATTGGTCTGCTTGGCCAGCTGAAAGATGGCCCACATGCACCCAAAGGAGGGGTCCAGGTGGGCTCCTGGGTCTTGGCCTGCAGCGAGCCCACTCCATGAGGCCCAACTTGGTGCAGATTTGTCCCCTGAGCCCACGCCCCCCAGCTGGACAACGACAACAGGAATCAACAATGCTCATGTGTTCCAGCCATAGCCAAAACAAGTGGTTCTGCAGAGCAGGGAACACGTGTTCCATAGAGCAGGGCCGTGGTCCCTCTGCCAGGCGTGTCCAGCAAGTCTGCACTGAGAACAGAGGCGAGGGAGCCAGGAAACAGGGGTCTGGCCCCTGCACGGCCGTCATTGTCCCTACTACATGTTGCAGTGGGTGACAGATCTGCAGCTTGGCTTCTCACTTGTCACCCATAAAATGGGAACAGAAAGTGGAGTCCAGAGCTGTCTTAGCTGGACAGTGATGTTAGCCTGTCGGGAGGTGTGCTGTTGTCTTTTATAAGCTTAAATGAGTAGGAGAAAGAGTATCCTGAAGAGGCCGGCCTTCAAGAAAGGCACACATTTCATTTCCAGATGATTCCCTCTGGCAGACAGTGAGCCCCTCCTGCCTGGCCACTGTGATGGAGATACCCCTGAGAAGTCGACGGCCTATGAAGCTAGTCATGGTGTACAGTACCTTTGCTGGGGACCAAGATCAGAGGCACAAGCCTCGGTTCTCTCCATATCCCTCACTGCTTCATAGCAAAGAGCAGCCAACCTGTGCTCTGGGGGATTTACAGCTGGTTTCTAGGCCACTGCTTCGTCTCTTGGGTACTTTGCCAACATCATGACACTCACTGAATTTCCAATTCCCTTGATTCTCTTGGCAAAATGTATGTACCGGAGCCGATTGAGAACAGAAACAGGGTTATGTGGATTATGTCAGAAGTCTCTGCAGGCTCAGTGAGTGAGCGTGCAAGTTGAAAACCTACCCATTCAGTCAAAAGTGGCATGCACTGCCTCGGCTGTTATGGTCAAGTTCAGCCTCAGGACAATGAGGCCTCTTGCTCCCAGCGTCCCTGGGAGGGGACCAAGATTCATCTAATTGATCCAGTTGTTTAATTCAGGAGGTTTAAAAGTGACAGCAGTTTGGAGCCTATTCATGATTTATTTGCAAAATAAAAACATCCATCTTTCTGCAGATCTGTTCCAGAAGTATAAGTCTCTACTGTTTTTGGACTCTGGATGTCTTTGAGGTGCCCTGTGCTGCCGAGATGTGAGTTCGGCCTGGTACGGATGCCATCCCAGGAGAGCCCTTTCCAGTTTTTGATGGCAAAGTTGTTCTGGTTGGTTTGTTGCAAGTTTGTTTCTAAACAATACCCTGTTGAGTAGGATGCCCTTTGCACTGCAGACTTACTTCTTTCAAGACTGCTTCCCGAAGACAGTCCTGGGAAGACCAGTGTGGCCACTGCTCCCAGCTGGCACTGCAGCTTCAAGACCTCACCAGACTTGGCCGGGCCATCTCAGTCGCATGTTGTACAGTGAGAGATGAGAATATCCACAGATGATGGGCACTCAGGTGGCCAATACTGGGACAGCCCTGTGCCATGCTCCTCAGGTGCTGGCCAAGCCCCTCTGATGCACCTGGAAGGAGGTCCCACTATGACCAAGAGCAGTGGCCACAATCCGGGGGCCAATGATGCAGCCATGGCCTTGAGCCATGAGGCCAGAGGGAGGAGAGCCCTCCAGGGGCTGCAGCCCAGGACTTGCTCCCTCTCCCACGGGCACGTGGAGCCTCCTGACTCCAACTGACTTCAGGAGAGTGTCCTGAGCACCTTCCTGAAGCCAGTGATTCTTGATTGTTCGCTTTGAGGGGAGGGCTGGCACAGTCAGACAAGAATAAATAAGTGTGATCAGGAGGTTTGGGCAGAAATATATCAAGAAGTACAGGGCCTCAAGCAAGCAACAACCAGCAGGAGGGAGAGGCCACTTGGTGGAAAGGTGCTGGTCACAGGCAGCTGCATCCAGTTCACACCAGCACGGACCCTGTCCCAGATGCAGGTGATGCCCAGAGTCACTGCAGCAGACTCACCCAGTGCCCACCAAGCACCAGAGGGTGCAGGTGCTTGCTGCTTGCCTCTGTGCACTGGCGGAGATACACATGGAAGCTCTTTCCTGCTGGGGGCCTCCAGGGGCACAGCTGCATGTGATCCGCTCCATTCACCAGCCAAGACACACGTGTGAGAGAGCTCTTGCTTGTAGGGCCTCCAGCTGAGGCTATTTCCAGCTAGGGATGAAGCCAGGCTCTTCACAGACATGCAGGGCCCAGACTGGAGTATCCTGACACCCCTGCAGGCCTCTGTTCCAGCTCCCATGTCCAATACTAGGGAGGGTGGGATGGCTTTGGACATGGGGCTTCACAGGCAACCCTCCGGGGCTCCAGTCCAGGGTCCCCAGGCTCCAGCTGGAAGATCTTTGTATTTCTGCCTTAATTCTGGCTAATGTCTTGGGCTGGAAAAGCAGTGATCGAGAGCTGAACATGGTCACTTCACCCCATCTGAGAAAGTAAGCAGCGAGGCTGCTGCTAATCAATCTGAGTGTTTGGTGAACACACATCTGAAGTTTTCTCCCACAGTTCTCTTCTCAAAGTAACACAGTCTGCCTGCCACCAAAAATCACTTTCTGCTTTCTCATTTTTCACCAGCCAATAAATCAAAGATTAAACAATTCAACTTAGAAGTGTGACCATGCTGGCCACTGACCACCCATGCTCACCAGTCACATAGCCAACAAAATCTAGCAGAAAATGTCCACAGTCAATGTGTTTCCTAGTCCTTTTTTCTGACTGTTGAAAACAATTATTTTTTATAAGCTTTCTTTGAAATCCAGGCAAAATTACCTGTAACAAATGGAACTTGATTGATTAGGTTATGTCATTTATCAGAAGAGGAGGGAGGCAGGTCTGTCCCAGAGAAGCAACACACTGCTCCAAAGAGCAGTGCCCATGAGAAAGCCCGGGGAGGCCCGGGGAGGCCAGGGGAGGCCGAGGTCTAGCAGTGGGCAGTGTAGGTGGATGGAGCAAAGTGCAGGAGCCAAGGGCGTCTTCCATTTATCCCTGAAGAGGCCAAGCGCCCACTGTGTGCTTGCTCACGTTAGGTGCAGAGGACACTGAGATAAAGAAAACAGTGCAGCCCTGGAGGGTCTGGTGATCCGCAGTGAGCACAAGGACAGGACAGCAGTTTGGAGGTGAGAAGGCTTCCTGGCACTGTTGGGACTCCCCCCACCCAAGAGTTGAGGAGGGGCTTCCAGAAAACACACCTGAGTGGAACCCCGGGATGACCAGGGCTGTCTGGCCAAGGGGCAGGTGCAGTGGCCTGGAAGATCCAGATGAGCAGGGCTGGGGCAGTGGCTTGGAAGTGGCAGGGAGCTGATGGACCCAGGCTCTCTGAGAAGATCCCCTGGTGCCAGCTACACTGGCACCCACTCTGCTCCAGCCAGCACAGAGCCACAGAGCTGTGGTCATCCTCATCTCTGTCCTCCCGCCTGCCCAGGGCAATGGCTCTTGAGAAGAGAGCAGGAGCCCTGGTGAGCAGAAGCCCACTGAGGTGCTTGCTGAGAAGCTAGGGGTTTGTCCTAAAGGCAGGCAGAAGCCACCGCAGAAGGAGAGGCCCAGCCACACGTGTGATTCAGGATGACCCTGGTATGGGAGCGACACCGTGCCAAAATCCAAAGGCACATCCCTGAGGGGACTGGGGACCTCCAGCAGTGTCAGTGGCCAGGCCAGGGCAGCAGAGACAAAGAAATGAAGGGTAAATCTGAGACATTTGTGAATTTATTGCTTTTATTGAAATATAAATAGATGGGAGCAGGGGTCCCACATCTACAGCCTCTGGGGTCTTGACAACTGAACACAAACTGACCACAGCAAGAAGTGGACTGTGTGAGTCACCACTGCCCAGGACCCAGCCTGGTGGCATTCCACCATCAGGCCTCACAGAGTGAGGGCTCCCTCTCCCTGTGCTTCGTCCTGCGTGGCGGCAGCACCTGGCCCCAGCTCCTGGTCTGGGCAAGGCCTGTGACTGTGCACTGAGTGGCCCTGACAGGAGCTTCAGAGTGGCCGTGTCCTTCCACTCAGCGTTGGCTAGCTCTGTCCCCTGGGTGGGTCCATCTCCTGCTGTCCACAGCAGGCCTGCATCTTCCTTTTAGTTTATGGGATCTCAGGTGACCTGACCTCCTTGGTTCAGTTTCAATATTTCATAGTTTCTTCTTTTTTCTTGGTCAGTTTTGCTAGAAAATCACCATATTTTTTAAGCTTTTCAAAAAATTCATTTTAACGTTGGTTTTCTCTATTTTCAATTCCATGGGGGTTTTTGTTTGTTTGTTTGCTCATTTTTACCATTCCTTTTGTCTAATTATGTTTTAAAATTTGCTCCTTCTAGTTTTTCAAAGCAGAAGCTTGGCTGACCATGATAACTGCCTATAGTCTCCCTGCTTCTTTGTCTGCATCATGTCAGCTCACTCCCACACATTTTGATACATTGTGTTTATATATCAAGTCCCAAATATTTCTGATTTTCTTAAGGAAACTGTAAGATCTTAACATCTTTCCCATTGTTTGTTTGGAAGGGAGTTTCAAAATCCCAAACACCTTGGGTGGCCGTTGCTGTCGATTTCTAGCTAATTCCATGAGGATCTGCTGTAGTCTCAGACCTTTCCGGAGTCAACCCAGGGTCACACCTAGCACCGGGTCCACCTTAGGCTGGTCCTTCTGCATGGAAACACCTCGTTTTCTGGAGGTAGGTGCAGTGATTTGTGGGAGAATCGGGCCAAGTTCTATGCTCAGTATTTTACCTTTTCAGACACCGATTTAGGAAAGCAGGTAACACCCAAGGGATTGCAGGCCATCTCCAGAGGGAGAGACAGCCCACTCCAGTCTCTTCCTGGGGTTTTATTTACATATTCTGTCAGATTCTCAGGAATCATCCATGTCGCTTTCTCTTAACAGACCCTGGGTCTGGAACAGGATGGGTGCCCTGAGAGCCATGTGCACCTCCAGGGCCTGCCCAGAGGCCTCATGCCCAGCCGTCCCAGCCTATGCGGAGCCGGCTACCCTGCACCTCCAGGGTCTTCCCGGAGGCTTCGTGTCCACTGATCCTAGCCCATGTGGATGTGGGATGTGTCCTCAGGTGCCAGAGCCCACCGTCTGTTCAGGTTCCCCTGGGTCTTTCTGATCTTCTCTTCTGCTCCGGGTCCTACCCAGGACACCGCCTGACACTTAGCTGTGGGCTTCCTTGGCCCTCCCTGAGCGGTGGCTTCTCGGACCGCCCGTGTCTGCACCACCCCTGAGAGCGCCAGCACAGCTCCGGGCTGAGCCAGGCCTCAGGCAGCCCACCAGCTGTTCTTCCAGGTAAGATGGTGTTCACGGTTATTGGGAGGAAGACCAGAGGAACAGTCCAATGCCATGATGCCCTGTGAGGGTACCTGGTGGCCGGGAGTTGGGCTGAGACCCCCTGGCTGGGTGGATCCCCCACAGCAGGCCCTCCTTTCCTGCTGCACGTGGCTGGATTGGCGGCCACATCAGAACAGGGACACCACATCCCTGCATGGAGGCCCCATACCAGGGTGTGGGTGGACCTGCAGGGGAGACGCAGCTCTGCTCCTCATTAGCTTCCTGGTCTTCTGCGTCAGTGCGAGCAGGGGCCTCCTTCCTCACATGGGCTTTTTGGCTCCTCTGTTGCTCATCCTCCGCTCGCACCGTGGGTTCTTCAGGGGCTTTGAGGGAGCCCTGTGCTCTCAGGGTGGCTTTTGTTTGAGTGCTTGTGTGGATTCTCTGACTTCCTGGCAGGCAGGAGGTCCAGGCTCATGGTGAACTTCCTACCCATCCTAGAAGCAGCTCTTTCTAAAGGAACCTGATTTTTTGCTGGAGAATGTCCTCGGTAGACAAGACCCAGGGCTGGAGTGCTGCTTTTACGTGGCTCTATGGGCAACAGCAGAGCCTGGGTGTGCACATTCCACCCAAAGCCTCTGCACAGGGCTCTCATGGCCATCTGCATCCACACTAGGCTCCACACTCACACTGTGGCACGGACCTTGGCACTACCCTCTGCCTGTCTGCAAACGGCGGCAGCAGGGGGCAGGCTGACCCTCTGCCCACCACCCTCTTAGTTTCTTCAGTTCAGGCTGTGTGGGGTGGTCATTACTGACCCCCACCCTGTAGCTCCAGCATCCGGGTGGTCCTGGGAGCTGGGCTGTGCTGGCCTCTTGCACAACACTGTGTCTGCAGTCTCTGGACCGGCACCTTTCTCACCCTCAGTGAAGTTGTTTCTCACATTTGAAATACAACTAGATCCTGTGATTGGTCAGTTGGGACTTCCTTCTGGGACCCCCAACTCCTAAGGAATTTTTTATCTTATATACAATGAAGTTTCACTTTTTCTGCCATGAAAATTCCCTAGGTTTCGGCAAGAGGGAGAGCTGTCTCACCTCTAAAGCTGCTGGCGCCTGCCTCCTCAACCCTGGCCACTCAGGCACCGCGTGCTGGCAGCTGCTCCATAGCTTTATTACCCTATGGTCTTCTTCTTTTTTAGGAGTGCTGTGCAGCTGGGGTCCAGATGGGCCCCACCCACCTGCTCTGCATGGCTGAGCAGTGTTCCATGTGTGTGCACACCTGGATTTGCTCTCCATTCACCTGGGAGCCTGTCTTGGTTGCTGCTGCTGTTTTGAAGAAAGTGGTTATGAACATTTACATGCATTTTTTGTGTGGACACAGATTTCAGAGGCACTAGGGGGACTCTGGACACATGCAGAGCTGTGTTCATTGTTCTGAGACACGGCAGACTCCTTGGTGCTGCCCCACTCTGCATCCCACAGTAGTGAGCATGTTCCGGGTGCTCAGCCCTTGCCAGAGTCCAATATTCTCCATCATCTTCAGATTTTGTTCTGCCTGTTCTCCTAGGTGTGTGGGGCAGCTCATTGGTGTTTTAATTTGCAATTCCCTGATGGAAAATGATATTGAATATCTCTTTGCATGCCTACTTGCCATCTGCCTCTCTTCTTTGACGAGGTGTCAAAGGTGCTTTCTTATTGTTGAGTTTTAAATGATCTTTGTTTATCTTCGATACCAAAGCTCTTATTCCATTCTGTAGCTGGTCTTTCAACTTTTCAGTAATTTCCTTTAGCACTTTCGGAGAGCAGTTTATCATTTCAATAAGTGTAAATTCACTGACATTTTCTTGCATGGTTTGTGGGTGCTGCAGGTAAAGACACATCAAAGCCCGTGGGTTTCTCTCCTGTGTTTCCTCACTGTTGGGTGACCTTGCTCCTGCTGTGCATGCCAGGTTCCACTGGAGTCCCTGTGTGTGCTGCACACAATGCCTGGTCTGGTCAGGTTTCACTCTCTCCAATTGCCTCCTCACCTTTGTTGAGAGCATCTTTTCTTGGTCTCTTCCCTTCTGTGGGTTTGTAGAAGGGGGCCAGGGCTGTGTGAGTGTCCCCCACCTGGGCTCTCTGGGGCCACTGACCTGCACACCTATTCCCACCAGTGCCACACTGTCACCATCACTGCCGCTCCGTGGCACATCTGGAGGCCGGAGGCACCGTCTTCCCCTTGGCGTTCCTTCTGGGTGGCACAGTCTGTTCTGGGATTTCACCTCTGCATCTGGAGTTTGGGCTCCGCTCGGCTGTGTGGAGTCTGTTTGGCATTCCCACTGTGACCCATGTGAGCTGTTGGTGTTGGTGGACTTGGGGATGTTCCCCTTTGTCCCTCATTTTCTGAGATATCACTGCATCGTTCACTGTGAGCCTGTGGGTATCTTTCCCCTCAGACAGCTGAGGTGGGTTACATCAACAGATCTTTAAATGTCGGTCATCTGATTGCCGCTGAATGCTGTCTGTCTGGCATCTTTTCCACTTGGCCCTCCCTTGTGATCCTTTCCTGCATTGTGCTCAGCTTGCTGATGCTTTTCCATCTCATTTTTCCTCTTTTCTCCTTCTTTCTTTCCTGCCACAGGTCTAGCTGTGCTGCATAACTGGTCTCCAACAGCCAGCTCAGCGGTCCTCCTTCCCCAGCCCCAGGAGCTGAGCCACAGGTGTACCACGGTGCCCATGTCCATTTGCTGGTGTGTAGTTGAGGATTTTTGCCTCACTACTCATGGACACTGTCCAGCATCTCCCTCATGAAGCGTTACCTGGTCTTAGTGTTAGAGGAATGCTGACCTTGGAGCATGAATTAGGTGACCTGGACTTCTATTTTGTGTCTTGTTTCCTGCAAATATCTACAGTTTTTTTTTATTCCTTGAGCATTTGGCAGAATCTACCAGTGAATTCATCTGATCATAGGCCTTCTTTTCTGGAAGGTGAATAGTTGACTCAATTTCTGATTATAACTATTGTAATTCCTGTACGCCTACTCAGGTATCTCCGTCCCCAAGGTGGGTTTTATAGGTATGATTTCCAGGACTTGGTCCACCTGTCAGTCTCAGTCCACAGGTGAGCAGTTGCTAAGCACACACTTTGACCTCCAATGCTCCTGAAGGGTAGTGATGCCCTCTCATTCACACAGAGCCAATTCTGTCTCTTTCTTGTTAGCCTGGCTCAAAGTTTATCATCCTTTTATTTATTTTTTCAAAGAACTAGCTTTTGGGTTTATTGGTTTTCTCTATTTTCCTGCCTTCACTTTCACTAATACCTAATCTCATTTGATTATGTATTTTCTCCTGTTTTTTTCAGGTTTAAAATTCCTAACAGCAAAAGGCTGTAGTCTTTCCAGTTTTGGGGTAGAAACTTGGATTTCCAGCGTGAGATCTCCGCCTGGTGAGTGTGTGCCTGATGCTGAGTGTTTCCCTCTGAGCTTTGCTGGCATTGCAGCTCACGAGTTCTGGTGAGTCGCCTTTTAGTTTTCACTTAGTTAAGCCTGCTTTGGAGTTTCTCTTGAGCCTTCTTCCTTCCCAGGGTGGGGGGAGTGTGCTGTTGAAGCATGTTTGGGGTTTCCAGCTCTGTTCCTGCCGCTGATCTCCACTCCACCTTCCCTGTGTGTGGCAGTGCCCCCCCCACCATCCCTGTTCCCTTGAATTTGCTGAGGTCCCTCCCCACCATGCCCAACTCCAGGTGCAGAGTGACAGCAGGTTGGCAAACAGCAAGAGGCCGAAGGGCGTGTCCAGGATCAAAATGAAGAGGCCTGGGATGGAGACGTCTGGTAGGCTCTGACGGAGCTCAGGTCCGTGCCAGACATCGCCTAGGTGAGGCCGACACAGAAGTGCAGGGCCTCAGGCCACCTCTGTGACAATTCTCCAAAGGACATGAGGGGGTAGGGGGACTTAATAAATTGGCTGAGTCCCCATAAGGCTGAGAGCCACGAGGAGACCCATGTTAGCCTGTCAGGCTGGGTTTTAGCTGCTGCACTCAGAGCTCCTCACACGGATGCCCTGCGCACCTCAGCACGTGTGTGACACTGAAGCTGAGCACACAGGGGACAAGAATACGGTGCTCAGCAGGGAGCTGTGACTCAGGTCTCCCCAGCACTTGGGGAGGCTGGGGGCCTCCACAGGCCTAATGACTGTTCCACACTCAGGCACACCATGGGAAGTCCCCAGATCAGCTTCTGATTTGTGACAAAGGACAATGCAGGCAGCTGCACAGGGGTGGGGCCAACGTGAAGTCCAGGATGGTAAGGACCTGGTAGATGCAGGTCTAAGGCAGAGAGGGTGCAGTCTGGGGGAGCACGTCCAAGTCTCTGGGAGCACGCACACTCAATGTTCATAGGACAGTGTGCCTGGCCTCGCTCGCTCATACCTGGACTCCAGAGTTGAACTGTTGGCGGCACAGGGAGAGGCTGAGCCAAGCCAGGTGGGCAGGTGGGAAGACCTGGTCAAAGGGGACGGCACCCCACTTAGCAGGAGAAAGTTTTCCATATCGATTGGTGACCATGGTTAATAATCTGCTAATGTTTCAAACTGGCTGATAGTAAATTCCCAACGTTTTCACTACAAAAAAAGTCAATGTAGTTAGCTTGATTTAACTATTCCACATTGTACTCATAGATGATAACATCATTTTGTACCTATGCATACATGCAATTACAATTTGTCACATAAAAATAAAATAAATAATAATTGAGGGGAATATTTTAAGTTGAAATAAAATTAGAAGCTTTATTCCACAGGACAATGTGCAGGAGGGAAAGCCCAGGACTGCAGACACTGCTGGCCATACCAGTGACCCACAGGGGTCTAAACCAGATTTCAGAACTGAGAGCAGAGTACCACCTCTTTCAGATAAAAACTCAGCAGCCATAAAAGGACCTCAAAATAGCACCTGGACAGAGAAGTAAAAAATCAACAGGTAGCAAGTCAACCTACACCATGTGTCCACTCTCTCCAGGGCGGAGGAAAGGCACAATACAATCACAAGGTGCCACTCCAAGTGCACCAAGAACCCAGCAGGACCCTATGCTGTGGGCTCCTGCCGTGGGCTGGGGAGGCACTCAGCCCTCGCCCACTGCAGGGGTCACTCAGTACATCAGCTGGATGCATGTAGACTTGGTGCCCAGCTCCAAGCATCTAGTGGTCACCCACAGTAGACTTGTTAAATAAACTGTTAGCGTCAGAATGGAATACCACAGGACAATAATTTATTAAAATGTTGATACAATGAAAGAATGAATTTCGTAAGACAATATTGAGCAAAAGCAACCACACACACACACACAAATTATTCTTTTAATTAAAATTTCAAAATCAAACATAATAAAAATTTTTTCCATCATATATACATATGTCCAAACATTATGTTGCATACCATATATATATATACACACACACACAATCTAAACTATCCATTTAAATAATAAACAAAAATAGATGATTTAACAGGTTGCTTTTCTTTTTTTTATAAAAAGCATTTAGTGAAAAAGAAATTTTATAAGCTTTGGTAGAGGACCCACCAGGAATGAGGAATACAAGATACTATCATATCTGCAATGCAGATCTACTCCTGAGCACAGGAGTCTCTGGCAGGTGCTTCCTGTTGAGTTGCAGGTATCTCCAGGCCTGGGGTGGCAGAGCAGCAGTAGTGCGGTGATTGTACCAGTGAGACCAGATCTATTCAGCTCCCAGCGCAGAGGAAAAGCCATGTGTGTATTCACTGATGACTTAAGCTAAAAAGTTCTCAAACATCTGTTTAATCCTACCTTTAAACAAGGTTATCACACAGGTTAGAATTTTAAAAATATTTCCACTGCACAAGTAAGAAAACTACAGCTCAAATAATTTAGGATGTGCATTCAGAATCCTGTAACTAGTTGAACACAGTGGAGCCTGGAGCCGGTCCACCTTCTTTCCACACCCCACGCAGGCCAGCACAAGGCTGGGGTGCTCCAGCCCAGCCCCACCTTTTACAGAAAAACAGTATTTTTTTCAGGTTCCTAGGCTGATTGTTGTTTTTTCCACTGTGGCTCTGGAATTAATTATAAAATTTAATTTTAAGAGAGACAGTCCCTGTCACTAAGATTCCTAGGAAACTGGTCATAAAATAAAAATAAGAAGAGTAAATACTGGTAAATGAGAAACTTATGCAATTTTTTTACTTAAGTGCATAGCTGAAATTTAAGGATGATGTGCATTGAAATAATAATTTAATTGGTTACTATTGCTTCCTTGCCAAATTCGAAATAAGGTCTCTACAAGTGCTTGATATGGGGTTCAGCACTAGAATATTTTAGATTTACAATTTCTGCTGGTACCCCCTTAGTGTTTTCATGTAGGAAAGGTGAGCTTATGTCCTGTGCTTCACAGGCATGCTCAACAACCCTGGTAAACTACAAAGCCTGCTCATGCCATCAGACGGAAGCTGCTACAAGCCTCGCAAAGCAAGAGACAGAGGTGTCTGCCATACTTCCTGTTCCACTTCTACCAAACCCTTGTCCCTGGCTGGAAGAGTGTTTCCACCTGAGGAGTGAATTTCCAAGCATTTCTAATTGGAAGTCAAAGAAAAGAAGGCCAGCTAAGAAATCAACAGAACCTTCAACACATTGAGTTAGGACACTGCCAAAAGGCCTCTCCTGCAGCATGGGCCAGAGAAGACAGATTCTGGAGCAGACATGGTTGGTCCAGAATATATCTTTCAGATGCATCTTATACGTCCTGGCCAGTAAAGCCTTCAGGAAAGGTATCCAGTCGGCTTGAAGACCATACAAAACTTCTGAGTTGCAGCCTAGCACAGACCATCTTGCCATAAGTCATCATACAGTCCACAGGACATTGACTACCAAGTCATGTGGATGACAACAGACCATTGGCACAGATGGGAAGGGTGGAAAATCATCTCCAGGAGGCCCAGGTCCTGCCATCACAGAAGAGGAATGTGGAGGTGAGCTCCATAAGACTCAGGTCTTCCAAGAGAGATGAGAAGGTGGGAAGTGAACTCCAAGAGACTCAGGTCCTGTCATCAAAAATAAAAAGGGTAAGGGTTATCTCAAGGAGAATTAAGTCCTGCCATCAATGATGAGGATGAGGAAGATGAGCTCCATGGGACTCAGGTCCTGCCATCAGAGATGAGGGGGTTGGAGGTGAGCTCCATGGGACTCAGGTCCTGCCATCACAGATGAGGAGGTGGGAGGTGAGCTCCATGGGACTCAGGTCCTGCCATCACAGATGAGGAGGTGGGAGGTGAGCTCCATGGGACTCAGGTCCTGCCATCACAGATGAGGAGGTGGGAGGTGAGCTCCATGGGACTCAGGTCCTGCCATCACAGATGAGGAGGTGGGAGGTGAGCTCCATGGGACTCAGGTCCTACCCTGACAGATGAGGAGGTGGGAGGTGAGCTCCATGGGACTCAGGTCCTGCCATCACAGATGAGGAGGTGGGAGGTGAGCTCCATGGGACTCAGGTCCTGCCATCACAGATGAGGAGGTGGGAGGTGAGCTCCATGGGACTCAGGTCCTGCCATCACAGATGAGGAGGTGGGAGGTGAGCTCCATGGGACTCAGGTCCTGCCATCACAGATGAGGAGGTGGGAGGTGAGCTCCATGGGACTCAGGTCCTGCCATCACAGATGAGGAGGTGGGAGGGGAGCTCCATGGGACTCAGGTCCTGCCATCTCAGATGAGGGGGTGGGAGGTGAGCTCCATGGGACTCAGGTCCTGCCATCACAGATGAGGGGGTACGAGGTGAGCTCCATGGGACTCAGGTCCTGCCATCACAGATGGGGAGGTGGGAGGTGAGCTCCATGGGACTCAGGTCCTGCCATCACAGATGAGGAGGTGGGAGGTGAGCTCCATGGGACTCAGGTCCTGCCATCACAGATGAGGAGGTGGGAGGTGAGCTCCATGGGACTCAGGTCCTGCCATCACAGATGAGGAGGTGGGAGGTGAGCTCCATGGGACTCAGGTCCTACCCTGACAGATGAGGAGGTGGGAGGTGAGCTCCATGGGACTCAGGTCCTGCCATCACAGATGAGGACGTGGGAGGTGAGCTCCATGGGACTCAGGTCCTGCCATCACAGATGAGGAGGTGGGAGGTGAGCTCCATGGGACTCAGGTCCTGCCATCACAGATGAGGAGGTGGGAGGTGAGGTCCATGGGACTCAGGTCCTGCCATCACAGATGAGGAGGTGGGAGGTGAGCTCCATGGGACTCAGGTCCTGCCATCACAAATGAGGAGGTGGGAGGGGAGCTCCATGGGACTCAGGTCCTGCCATCTCAGATGAGGGGGTGGGAGGTGAGGTCCATGGGACTCAGGTCCTGCCATCACAGATGAGGAGGTAGGAGGTGAGGTCCATGGGACTCAGGTCCTGCCATCACAGATGAGGAGGTGGGAAGGGAGCTCCATGGGACTCAGGTCCTGCCATCACAGATGAGGAAGATAAAAGGTGAGCTCCATGGGACTCAGGTCTTGCCATCACAGATGAGGAAGGTAAAAGGTGAGCTCCATGGGACGCAGGTCTTGCCATCACATATGAGGAAGGTAAAAGGTGAGCTCCATGGGACTCAGGTCCTGCCATCACAGATGAGGAGGTGGGAGGTGAGCTCCATGGGACTCAGGTCCTACCCTGACAGATGAGGAGGTGGGAGGTGAGCTCCATGGGACTCAGGTCTTGCCATCACAGATGAGGGGGTGGGAGGTGAACTCCATGGGACTCAGGTCCTGCCATCACAGATGAGGAGGTGGGAGGTGTGCTCCATGGGACTCAGGTCCTGCCATCTCAGATGAGTGGGTGGGAGGTGAGCTCCATGGGACTCAGGTCCTGCCATCACAGATGAGGAGGTGGGAGGTGAGCTCCATGGGACTCAGGTCCTGCCATCACAGATGAGGAGGTGGGAGGTGAGCTCCATGGGACTCAGGTCCTGCCATCTCAGATGAGGAGATGGGAGGTGAGCTCCATGGGCCTCTGTGCTGACATCACAAATGGGGGCGTGGGAGGTGAGTTCCTTGTGCTCTCAGTCTTATTCACCCTAATGGTGTCAGTACATGGTGTAGGAGCATGGGAGTGAACACTGAGTAATGGCTCACAGGATGATCTTGGAATCTAGGGACCCAGCCAGTGTGACATGAGTGTTGGGACGTGGGAGAAGCAAAGAATGTCATGTACACTGGTCACTGCACATAACCCTTATTCAGCAGGCAGAACACACATACAGGGGAAGGCATGCCTGGCCACCATTCCCTGGTGCCATGGGTCAGCCTGTGTCCTCCCTGCCTCTGTGGGGCTTCCACCTGGGCCCTGAAAGATGTGGTGAACCCACATGATGTCTGGGTCCTAAGCAGACCCCGCACAGGCCTCGCCCTGAGGAAAGGCTGAGCTGCCTCATCGTGCTCAGCACAGAGTTTTCTGGAGACCAGAACTGCCTTTGGGAGGAACTGCCTTTAGAAGCCCAACCTCAGGGACAGCCAGGGCTGGGGTGCTCTCATGGCCTCTGGGGTGTGGTGAGATGTGACTCGCCAGCTCACATCCACTCTTGCTGGTCTTTTGATGGGTCAGAAGTTCCCATGGGCTTGCATTGCATGGATGGAGGGTCTGTCCTCACCCTGGACCTGAGGCAGTGGAAGAGGAATGCACTGCGGGGCATTCTGCGGTGGTCACTCACGGAAGAGCCTGGGGAAGGCAGCAGTTTCTCACTAGGAGAAGGAAGGGAGACCAGGGTGGAGCTGGCTGTGAGAAGCCCGCCTGCTTACTCAGCACTCGCCCGCCCACCAAGGCCTGAGCCTTCTCGGTGAAGGGTTCTTAAGTCAGAGGGAAGGAGGCTGTTAGACTCTAGATTTTAGAAATTGTGGTCGGAAGGCGCTCCAGCTAGGAAAAGCCAGCACAACAAGGCCCTGGATAGAGGGCCTGTTAGAGGCCTGGACAGGGGAGGATCACTGTGTCCACATGGTATCCAAGGAGACCCACTCCCCCCAGTGGCCGTGAGCCAAGCTCCAGGCTGCAAGCACTTAGACAGCCGGACATGATGTTTCTGGAGATCTGGCTGAACATTCTGTAGAGTTCCAAAGGCCCGG
This sequence comes from Marmota monax, assembly GCF_021218885.2. NCBI lineage: Eukaryota > Metazoa > Chordata > Mammalia > Rodentia > Sciuridae > Marmota > Marmota monax. Next base: position 700,821 of record NW_026695216.1, on the reverse strand, counting down.
GCATGTGCAGGACCCGCTTGCAGCAGAAGGACACAGGCGTCCAGTGGTGAGCTAGCGTCTGAGGGCTGTTGCTGGAGGCCATTCCAGTTTCTGGGACGTGGAAGCTGGAGCAGAGGCTTCTCAATCTGGAAGGAGGTGAGGGATGGAGCTGGACTTGGGTCTCCTGACGGAGCAGGTCACTAGAACTTGCACAAGCTTTTCCCTAGGACCTTCAAAGACTGCACCCCAAACAGGGAACGGGAGGACAGCTAAGCTCCTGAGTACCTCATTCCCAGATCCTGCAAAGACCATCAACCCGCTGGGCACAGTGGCCATGCCTGTGATCACACTGACTCTGGAGGCTGAGGGCCACCGGGGCAGCTTAGAAGACCCGATCTCAAAATGAAAATAAAAGATCAGTGTAGCCCAGTATCATACACACAAAAAGATTATCTGTCCTTCAGGGGGTGGTCGTCAGGAGCAGGCTAATTGTTATAGAGGGAAGATTCATCTAGATCTTGGAATTTGTGTCTAAGATTATTTATCTAGAATACATGGCCCTCCATCAAGAGTGTCCCAGCACACAAGAAGAATAGGAAAAACCCAGGTCCTCAGGAGGCTAGGTCTTGAAATTACCAGATATGGATTTTAAAATAGCTATGGTTAGTATGTAAAGGCATGATGTAAACTTCAGTAGAGGGCCAGAAACTATGAAATGATAGTCCTAGTGTTAAAAAATGTATTATTTTTAATAAGCATTCACTGCCTAGGTTTACTGCTGATGAGACCCGGCTCAAGAGGGAGTTTGGAAACACTCAGAGCAAGGGCAGACAGGACAGAAAAGCAGATGAAGCAGCTGGGGAGCACCGGAGCTTTGTTCAGTTGCAATTCTCAGAGAAGAATGAATACGAGGAAGCAGAAATGATGCTTGAAATCATGATACTTAAGTAATGCTTGGATTGTTCTGGAACTGAAGGGCAGCAAGCCATTGGCTCTGATGCTCAACCACTTAAACTGGACAAAATAAAAGATACCGTGTTTGTGATAGTGTGCCAGGACAGCTGCGAGCCTGAAGCCTCTCCTGAGGGTCACCACCTGCACATAGGCTGCCAGAGTCCAGAGCTCCTTCAAAGAGTGAGTGGACCTGGCTCTCCCAGAGGTGCCCAGGCACCAACCCCAGGAGCAGAGCCACGGAGATGTCAAACAGCAACTGAGGAAACCATGGCAGAGCTCCACAGCAGGGCAGCCCTTCCAGAGAGGACTGTACGTCCAATGGGGCCAAGGATGCAGACAGAGAGGAGGGATAGAGTCTGCCAGAACTGGCCCTATGGACCAATCACCAACCGCTCGGGCTTACACATACCTCTGTGCATCTGTGCACTTAAACACGCTCAATGGACATTCATGCAGACGCACACAGCTAGACAGACACCTTGCATAAGTACAAATACAGATAATTATACATGCACCAAAAAGGCTGAGAAAGCAAGAAAGCCTGGTACACGAGTTACAAAGCAGGGCTCGAATTATTTGGCAGATGTTAAAAATATTGGTTTGGGTTCTATTATAGTAGGTTGAGGATGTATGCCACAGCGGCACCATAATAGTTCTTCAAAGAACAGTAAAGGATGTGTCTTTAACAAGGTAATATATGTTTAAAAGGCGGGTGGGGGTAAGCCAAATTAACCTGATATGAGTAAAGAAATGAGAAGAAAAGAAATATAGAAGGAAAACAGAGTCAAATATAGGAACCTGACAGATTCAAATCTAAACATACCAGTAACTTCCTTAGATGTAAGTTACCTCAATTCTCCAAATTAAGGATATAAATTTTCATCATGGATAAAAATGATCCACTATTATGCTGCTAGTTCAGATTCAGGAAAACCCGATCCAGCTCCATGTATTTATGAAAGATGCCCCTTACCTGATGAAAGTAATAAGATATAAACACACACTCCCTGCAAACACGTCTTGGCTGCATGGAGAGTGCCCCAGCAGACCCAGGGCCAGACACAGGCCCTGTCGAGAGCAGAACTGCAAGTGTCAGGAGCCTGCTGAGGTCACTTTTAACTCCAGGCAGATGACGTGTGTGTTCTCAGAGCTGGGTGGGCTTCAGGGAGCTGTTTGCTCTAAGATACGTCCCTCAGTCACCAACACCAAGGCAGAGGAAAAGCTGCGAGGTTGAGGCCAGTTGAGCACTCTGACAGCCGTCCCCAGGCTGCACAGAGGTCAGCACAGGGAAGGGCAGTTGAGACAGCACAGCATGTGCCCTAACCAACCTCGTCCACGCCTCAAAAAAAGACTTAGAGACTTGCTCCCCACAGTCCGTCCAGGGAACCTGCATCTCAGCTGGCCAGCCGGGGCCTCGCCTGGAGAAGGGCTGGGTGAAGGATGAGAGAGGGAACCCGAGTTTCATGCTTCTGGGGAGAAGCCGCTGGACCTTCTCCATGGGTTCCACAGAAGCACTGGGATCCACAGAGTCAAGCCGGGAGACATGAGTGAAAGACGCAGCCTGGCTGTGCTGGCCAGGGACAGATCAGCTCCTGAGGTGCTGTGAGCCAGGGCCCTCTGTTTCCACTTTGAGCAGGAGGAGGTTCTGGAGGCAGAAGCAGGGTCACCAAGAAGCTGCTTTCACTAGGACATCATGGCCTCACAGAACAGTGAGGTCCCTCTCACACGATCGCCCAGGCAGGTCCTGTGGCTCTTCATCCCCAGTGCTTCCGAGTTCCCTCCCGGCCCCTCCCCTAGCCCCCGTTTCCTAGTGGTCTTCCTTTTATGTATTTATAGGTTTGTTTTAATTCTTGTATTATAGAATTCATAAATGTAGGATTCACACATGCACATAGCACAATGTGGTAATTTTCATTCTGCCTTTTCTCCCTCTTCCCATCCTTCCTAAATCCTCTTCCTCTGCTCCACTGGTCTCCCTTCTACTTTCAGAGGATTCCCTATCCCACTTTTTTCCTTTATTTTGTTCTAGCTTCCGGGACTCTAGCTCAGTAGCAGAGTGCTTTCCTGGTGTGCACAAAGCCCTGGGTTCTATCCCCAGCACTGCAAAAAACTAAAGCCTCAACAAGAATGTCCATGTTTCTGCTTCAGCCTCCCTAGTAGATTGGATTATAGACACATGTCGTCACCATCTCAGGAAGTGGCTTTTCACATTAAAGGGACTCTGTTTCCCTCAGAATAAAGGGACTCCTAAAGAAACAGATCCACAGAGACCAAGAACACAACTGTGATTCATGGTAGAACATCAAGCACCTACAGAAACACAGAAGGGGACCAGAAGTCCACCAGTGGTTACCATGGACATGATCTAGCCAGTGCTGTGAAAGAAGAAATGACATAGAAGAACTGGAAAAGAATACGATGAATCCATCTTTAAACAAAGATCGCATGATAGTGTATATATCAAATTCAATTTCAAAATTAATAACCACATGTAGCACAACACTGAATAAAGATCAATGTAAAGTATCTACCTTATTCAATGGATGAATGGATAAAAAAAATGTGGCATTTATACACAATGGAGTATTACTCTGCATTAAAAAATGACAAAATCATAGAATTTACAGGGAAATGGATGGCATTAGAGCAGATTATGCTAAGTGAAGCTAGCCAATCCCTAAAAAACAAATGCCAAATGTCTTCTTTGATATAAGGAGAGTAACTAAGAACAGAGTAGGGTCGAAGAGCAGGAGAAGAAGATTAACATTAAACAGGGATGAGAGGTGGGAGGGAAAGGGAGAGAGAAGGGAAAATGCATGGAAATGGAAGGAGACCCTCAGAGTTATACAAAAGTACATACAAGAGGAAGTGAGGGGAAGGGGAAAAATAATATAAGGGGGACAAACGAATGTCAGTAGAGGGAGCAGAGAGAGAAGAGGGGAGGGGAGGGGAGGGGAGGGGAGGGGAGGGGAGGGGAGGGGAGGGGGATAGTAGAGGATAGGAAAGGCAGCAGAATACAACAGACACTAGTATGGCAATATGTAAATCAATGGATGTGTAACTGATGTGATTCTGCAATCTGTATATGGGGTAAAAATGGGAGCTCATAACCCACTTGAATCAAATTGTGAAATATGATATATCAAGAACTATGGAATGTTTTGAACAGCCAACAATAAAAAATTAAAAAAAAAAAAAAAACAATTGTAAGGTAATAAACTCCAGGATTCAGGTTCAAAAAAAAAAAAAAAAAAAAAAAGTATCTACCTTATTCTATACACCAGAAACATGTAATAAGAAAATAAAATTTAAAATCTATCTTTATAATGGCATTAAAAAAATCAAGGCTTAACAGTGCATCCAACAGAAGATGCATGAGACTTATTCAGAAATCCAGAGTATATTGTAAAAAAATAATTTTTTAAATTTTTTTAATTAAAAAGATTAATTTCCATGACCATTTTAATTAAATTTAATTAATTAAATGAAAATGGTTTAATTAATTTAATTAAAATGGTCATGGAAATTATGTCCGGTTTCTTAAAAGTGTTCTGTGGGTTTAAAGTAAGACCCTAAGATAACCCACGAGGTCAATCAAATCCTGTAGAACAAACCTGGAACAATTGTACACTTGGATGATGGTGAGGACTTGGCTCTGGGCTGGACACAGGGCAAGGCACAGGGTGCATCCTTCAGAAGCAGATGGTACAGGGACAGCAGTGAGCTGCAGAGCCACGGGGAAGCACAAGTGAGAGGGGTGCCCGTGTGGAGAGATGGAGTCCCAACTCCACCCAGCCAACAGGCCCCTCCTGCGAGAGGCCTAGACCGCGAGCTGTGCAGACCGGTCCCAGACCTGACTGTAGGTATGACGTGCACTAATGGCTACAGGAGCCTGCGGAGACCAAGAAGGGGGGGACCAAGAGGGACTAAGACCTTTGGAAGACAGACAAGAAGAGCAAAAAGCAAAGCCACCCTGGAGAAGAGGACTTCATCAAACATGAACCTTTGTGCACTAAGACGTGGCAAACAGTCAGGGGCTGGAGAAGCTCGCCTCATACCCTGAAAAGAGCTTGCCGTCGCGGAATCGAGAGGGACGCGTACGGAAAACACAAGGCTGGCGGCTGAGACCCAGGAGGAGAACCGGATACACGCTGGTCACTGGCCAGAGCCCTTCCAGGCAGAGCCACTGCACCAAGGAGCGGGGACAGGGACAGGTCACACCTCCTCCCCTCCTCTCCCAGAGTCCTCCCTCCAAGCTCCCTCTGCTGGCGAACCCGGGCCCCGGTCCCACGCGGGCTGGCCCCCACAGCTGCCACAGCAGTGCTGGATGTTCCCACCAATGGCCAGTTCTCTGGCTCCGCCTCTCCCAATTCTTAGAAAGGTGATCAGACGCCCATCATGTGTGGCCCCACTTCTGACAGTGCTCAGTGGGGCAAGCCCCTCTTCCTGGAGACCACCCACACCACCCTCCTGGCACACAGGCTGGGCAGAGCCTTCTCCTGAGAGAGTGAGGCCCTGGCTGCTCTGAAGGAGGGGTCATGGCAGCCACCAGGAGACCCCGTGGCCAGGAGGCGCTCAGCACCTGCCTCGCAGCAGGAGCCAATGTGGCAGGTTCTCCTCCTGGGCTCCGGGACCTGGGCAGCCTCCCTGGGGAGGCAAGGGGTGAGGGAACAGGAGCTGCCCGGTGGAGCTGCAGGGGGGTCTGGGGGTCCAGGTACCAGCAAGGGTCAGGCACAAGGATGGGGACTGTGGGTGCTCTGCAGAGCTTCTCCAGTCGGGCCTGCCTCATGGCAGCCTCTGGGCCCCAGCAGAGCCTGGCCGAGCTGAGTATGGATGCCTGGTCACAGAGACGGGGAGATGAGGGCCCCTACGCCTCTCCACATTCGCAGCAATGTGTCACACAGCCAAAGACGCGAGCCCCTGTGCCCTTCTTCCTGAGGCCCCTGCTGGGCCCAAGCCAGTTCCCAGTGTCCTCCCATGCTCTCAAATGAGGGAACGGGAGCCGGGATGAGCTTCAGTCTAGAACAGGGATTTGATGGGACTTAGTTTTGTGTGTGCACATATGTGTGCTGGTGTGGGGGAAGGTGCTGTATTGTGTGCACGTGTGTCGTGTGGTGAGTGTGGTGAATAATATGGGTGTACCTACTTGTGTGGGGATCACAGTGTGCATGTAGCATGGGGCCTGTGTTCACACATGGGTGCGCATGTGATGGATACCTGTGTAGTGTGCATGGTGTGTGGTGCTGCACTTGAGATGTGTGTGTATGGTGTATAAGTGCATGCCATGCCTGTGTGTGACATGTGTGGAGTGTGCCTGTGTGTTGTGCACATAGTATACATGTTATAGTGTCTGTGCATGTGTCATTCATGCCTGTGGGTGGTGCATACATTAGGTGTATGTTTGTGGTATGCTTGTGTGTGGTGGGCATGTGTGTGGTGCATAAGCACATGGTGTGTACACATGTGGTGTGCATACATGTGGTGCATACCACGGGGCACGTTCAGGAACCCTCCATGGGTCCTGTCAGCTCTGCAGTTGTGCCAGGCACCCCCGTAATAAATGCTGTTGAGGGGCCAGCCGCATCCTCAGCTGGCAATCACCTAACCCACGTCCACACGAGAGCCACCATGTGGTCAGCAGGACCCTGGGCTGTTGAAGCAGCTATCCCCAGGCATGTGATCCTGTGGCCCTGGTGCAATGTACTAAAGAATCATTCTTGTAGGGTAAAGAAATAAATATAATTTTATGTGCATTTCCTGTCAATGGTCAGGTCAGCTTGGCAGGAGGGTGGGTGGATTCGGCTGTCGCCTAGATGTTCTGGTTCTCAATGGGCCACATCATTGTGTGAAGAGCTTTATTCATTTTAGCATCGGGGGTTCCATGCATTGTGAGTACATCGAATAGATACCGGAGATTGGTTTGTGTCTTTACCTGTCTGTCCTGACTAGAGAAGTCCATGAGGTGGCCAAGGGGAGGACAGCTCAGCCTGCAGGTCAGGTCTGTGTCCTCTGCAGACAAGGCCTGCTGGACAGGAAGATCCATGAGGGTATGACTGGGCAGAAGACACTGGGCATGAGGAAACGAGGGGACACCTTACTGTCCCTGAGATGAGAGGGGCCTGGTGAGGCTCCTCGATGCTGAGGCCAGGAGAAGCCTGTGACCCAGAGCAACTGAGCAGCAGCAAAATCAATAAAATTCAAGTCCAAAGAGTTAAAGCCTGGTAGTGTATGATCTCTGTCTCTATCTCCAAGCGCGCACACACACACACACAGCTGAAACAAAGGAACTCGGGTTTTGTAAATCATCAGAGACTTCAAAACCTGTGCTGCATTTCAGAAATGTCACCAAGGTGACTCACTGCCCGGGCTGTCGGAAGCAATCTCTGGAAGAAAGGCTTCTTCCTGAATGAGTTGGTGGGAGGTTCTGCCCTCTGGCCTGACCCCACCTGGCTGTGCGGGCTGAGTCAAGGAGGATGTCTGAGCTGGACAGCGTGGTGCAGAGTCATGCTGCTCAGAGAAGTGCTGGCCCGCGGCTCCCACTCTGAAGTATGATTAGGTTTGATGGACGCGCTGGTCACTGAGTAGCCGCCTTGTGCACACGACACTAGGACAGGTCTACTTTCCTTGCACTCAGGAGATGAGTCAGCAGGCTGATTCATATGCCCTCGCCTCACAGCCTGTCATATCCTGATGGAGTCACACCTGAATATCAATAGAGACTTTGAAGCTTTGATTTGTTACATCTTCAAAATAAGGTCATGTTTTTGTTCAGTACCTGTCACTGCTTCAGATTGTCACGACACTCAGGCTGGCGTGGCAGATGTCCACTGCTGCCCTCCTGCAGGTAGGGCCTGGCTCCTGGCCCACTAGGTGCATGGGAAGACTTTGGGCCTTGGGTGTGGCAAGACCCTGGGGTCTGGGAGGCCTCCACAGGGATGAGCCCCCACCCCTTCACGCCACAGCACAGCGCTGAGAGTTCTGCTGCACAGATGCGGGCTCTGTTGGAGGGGTGGCCAGTCTGGGGAACTCCCTCCCACCCCCACAGCCAGCTCCAGGGCCACCTGCAGCCTCATGGTGCAACAGCCTGGCCAGACCAGGCTGCTCAGCTGCAGAGCAGCACAGCAGATTCACCTCCAGCCCTTGGCACTTGACCCGGGCATGGAAGCCCCCAGCCTGGCCGCAGACAACTCTGGGGTTCACAGGTTTGAACATCTTCAGGAGCCACTTGGCACTAACGTATACCAGACAATTTCCACAAGAGAGGCAGAGAGCGGGTGTGCTTGGTTTTCAGGACAGAGCACTTCTAGCCACTGAAGTCACAATATGACGATGCTTTAGATCTCAGGGGAGTGGGTTGTTCTGAGGCAGGTGGTGTCACGGTCAGTGCTATCCTCAGACGAACCCACCAGAAACGTTTCTGCCCTAGAATCTGCAATGCCCCCTGAACAGCCTGCAGATGTGGTAGTCCTGGCAGGTCCCCATGTCCCCCCTCTGCAGGAAGGGTGGTCCTGGCCCCCAGGCCCCAACCCAGGCAGGTGCCAAGTGATACTTTATCTACTTCACACAGCAATTATTCAAAACCAAACTCACAAGCTGAGCAAACTGGGGAGAGGGGACCACCGAGCCACCCTTTAAAAATATGAGGGATGGACCCAGCCAACCCTGCAGGGAGCTCGCTTTCCGGCAGGTCTGAGGCCCAGGACCCACATCTCCTGCTGGTGGGGGTGGAGGAAATGCCAGTCGTCCGTCTTCCATGGGAAGTCGCTCTCGGGTGCTTTGGCCTCGTTTTCACTTGGCACCCACAGAGGACACAGCAGTAGGGTCCGTGGACCCAGAGTGGAGAGTGCAGACACGCTCTGCTCTGGTGTCAACCTCTTGCCTTTGCAGTGATGCAGCTTCAAGGCCAAGGGCTCTCTTGGTGGCTCGGGTTCACTGCAAGGAGACAGAGATGCCATCACCTTTCTAGGCCCCAGGAAGTGGGCAGTTCTCCCACCAACTCTGAAGGGCATGGCTGCCCACTTTAGAAAGTGAACCCCAAGGCTCAGGGGATTTAGATTGCTCAGTCTCCCCAACATCTCAGCTTCCTGATATGGGGCAAGTGTGGTGCAGGCCTCAGGTGGGCCGGTGAGAAGGTCTCTGCAGTGGAGTGTCTGAAGGTGAGCTGGACTGATGGTGATGGACAGTGTGCTGAATCAGTGCCCCTGCTGTGGATGAAATTCCCTCAAGAAGTGTGCAGGCAGGGGGTGCTACAGGGCTGTGCTCAGTGGGTGAGGGTGCAGAAGTCCCGTGTCATCTGTGCATTTCAGCCTAAGGAGCCCCCTCTGCAGGACGCTGGTGCTGCAGAGTCAGCCTGCCCATCACAATGTGTGCGTGTAAGCCAAGGTGGAGCCAGAGGACTATCCCTCCAACTCCATACAGCCTTGAGTGCAAGTGGCCACTTGGAAATCTCCTCCTGTCAGGGAGCAAACAAACTCACCCGTGCAAGAACAGCAGGATGGCTCTTTTCACCAGAATCCCTGGGAAGACTCTTCTCCCAGGACAGGCTCAGAAAAAAGTCCTGGACTCCTGTTCTCCAGCACCTTCTTGTGCAACAGAGTAACACTCAGGTCTGTGGAAGGGCTGGAGATTCACGCCACAGCACAAATGTGGGGCTCCAGCACTCTCAGCTGGCCACACTCAAGGCTGGCCTAGGAAGCAAAATCTTACTGGCAGAAACGCGTCTAGCTAAACAAATCCCACTGTTGCTTTAAAAAATGCCGATGTTTAAAATTTTTATTAATTTGCTCTTTTTGCCAAGGGGGGAAAAAACAAACAGAAGCACTTCCTTCCACTGTGAGGGCACGGAGCTCACGGAGGCTCAGAAGTGGAGTCAAGTCCATGACGCAATGACCACCTCCTGGCCCCCGTCTTGCCCCCTGAGCCATGAGCCTGCAGATGACTGAATCACGCTGGCCAACAGATCCTGGCCAACAGGATCCTGATGCTGCAATTAGCCTGAGTCCACCCAGAGCACCAGGCTGCCTTGAAGCACATGGCCCTAGAGATTCAGAAGCAGGTGCGGCAGGCTGGCAGTAGAAGGGACAGACCCTGCACTGCTGTCCCCACCTTCTTTGTTTTCAGCTTAGCACCTTGGGCAGCAGCATCTTCCTGTATACAGTGCCCAGAAGAAAACGTGTCCAGGTTTTCAGTGGCACAAGAGTTGCCCAAGTAATGCCTCAACTGTAGCCACAGATGCTTGGTCTGGAGGTCACAGGCTTGCCAGAGAGATTTGCTGGTTTGACCACAAAGACAGATTGTGCTAACTTCCTCATTAAACACAGTTACTGACCAGCGGACATGATCGACTGATCAGCGGGTCCCTTGGTTTCTGCCAAGGTCATCTGAAGATGACCTGGTGAGGAAAGTGTTGGTGCCACACTTCAGGCACCAGGCTTCACGTATGTCAACCAGAGTGAGCTGATGAAGGAGTCAGCATGGTGCCAGTACTCCTGGTGACAAAGCCACCTCTTCACCCAACCTTCCCCAGTGCCCTGCAAGTCAGTCATTCCCGTCTTGAGACTAGAACCTCTGAGACAGTAGCAGTGACCTCCAGGTACTTTAGAAGCTTGCCTCTTCCCAGGTGCTCTCTTGCATCTCCCTGAGGGGTGGGCATCTGCTGCAGTAGGTTTTAACTGGGCAGCTGAGATCATGAAGTGTGACCCACTCAGGGCCAGCTGTGTATTCAGCAGCATGTGACCATCCAGTTTCCTTAGGTGCCATTTGAACACAGGCTACTACGTACATGCACTTGGGTGGCAGCTCTGCAGGAGAGGCATGCAGGCATTAGCTGAGTGACAAGGGACGTTCTCCATGACCCAACAGTGACCCCAGTGGTGGCTCTCCTTGTGCTCCCGCGGTCTGCTCAGGAACAGGAAGGACGCTTCCTGGCTCCTCTTCCTCTGACGGCAAGCCACAGTGCTCTCCCCCCTTGCAGGGACTTGGGCACCTGCTCTCATGCAGTTCACCTTATCCATGCCCCATACCTTCCCATGAGGACCCACAGCACACGCTTGCCCAAGAGACTGCATTTCGGTCCCTCTTGTCAGGGCATCTGCTGACGCAGAGCGGAGCAGCTAATGGGCTCCCCCTTGGCCCGGCCCACCCTGCTTGTTGGCACATTGTCTGTGCACGTTGTTTGCATGTGCAGCTGGCTGTGCTATTCACAGGGGCCCAGCTGGCAAGGCAAAAATATGCCAGGGCCACGTCGATGAGCTGCAAGACCCTGAGAGAGAAGGGGTGCCAGAGGAGCCTTGCTGTCGGACCTGAGGGGGAAGATGTGCAGCCTTCTGGCCACTGACGCCCAGCTACAGCACTGGGGAAATGGCCTGCGCTCACACCCGGTGCAGAACCATAGAGCTGAGGAGCTGCGCTGGTCTGGAGCCAGCCTCCCTGCGAGCAGGCACGCTGCCTGGCCCTGCTCCTCAGCTCCTCCCACAATGACCATACATGCTGGCCCTGTCACGCCTGCTCTGGGTCACACTGCAGGGCTGGGTCTCCTTTTGAGCTGCCTTGGTACTGGCTCTTTCATGCTCAAAGGCTCCAGTTGGGCACAGGAGTGTTCTTGTTTTGAGTTGCACCTTTGAGCAAGGCCCAGGAGTTCTGGGCAGGAGAGTCCATGTTGACCTGAGTTCAACTTGGGGCAGGCCAAAGGACAGAAGCCTGTCCTCACATCGACATGTGATCTGGGCTGCTGGGCAGACCACTGCCACTGAGATGGGTGAATGCTTTCTATGTGCTTCATGGTGAGGTGAGCCGTGGGTTCAGGAAGCTTGGTGCCTAAACAGCAGGGGCCTTGCCCCTGGCCTGATCTCTGTTAGAGCAGCATGCATCACCTGGCCTCAGCGTTCATGCATTGATTTTTGTGTCCTTTGCTATTTCCTCCTTTCTGCTTCCAAAATGAACCTCATGTGCAGAAGTAACTCAGGCTGAGCAGTGGACTTCCTCAGCACCATGTTCCAAGTCCCTCACCTGCTCCCGCAGCCTCAGGCAGGCTTCCACTCTCCTGCCTGTCTTCTTGCTGCAATGGATTTTCTGGTTCCACTCCATGTGTGCTGACAGTGCTGTGGCTCTACATTGCTTTTGTTGCTTTTTCCTCACCCAGATGCATGTTTGAGGGTGATGCGCTCATCTCCAGCAGCTGGTGACGTTGCTGACAGCCCCTGGGTGTGCCTGTGTGCCTCTTCTATCACCTATTTCCTGTGACTACCTAACAAGTTATCACCAAGTCGGATACAGGAACCACACCTGCTCAGCCTGTGAGGTCAGGCCCAGCTCAGCTGGGCTTTGCAGGGGCTGCCGCAGAGCTGGGCTGCACCCCTTCCCACCCAGGCCTGACAGTGCACATCTTGGCTCTGAGGACACCTCAGATCCTCGCCCTCGTGCCAGGTTACACAGGGCTGCCATCTTGCCAGGCTGGGGTTGGGAAGCAAAAGGCCACCTGGGGTTCCTCACCCATGGCCTTCCTCATGTGGTCTCCACCAAGCTGCAGAGTCTCCTGCTACAGGCTGCGAAGCAGAGCCCCAGAGGGTCACTGATGTAGGGAAGGCTGACTTGGAAAATGCTGGAAAACAGGATCACGAGAGTGAGCCTATCTGAAAACTTCAGTGTGTACAAATTGGCAAGATCTCAAAGCATGCATGCACCCCAAATCTACCAACAGTTATTTCTGGACAGTGAGGCAGTAAGTGAGTTTAGGTTTTTTGTTTTGTTTTAGCTTACTTTTATTTATAAATTTTTTATAATTGAGCAAAAATTGCTTTTATAATAAGAAAAAAATATTTCCCTTAAAAATATAAACACGTCATACTAATTGTAACATATTGTATCAATTTTCTACATTAGCACAAATAATATAAACAAAATCTGAGCACTGACTGTAATGTCAAAGTTTCCTCCCGTTTTGTCTAAAAGAATAATCAAAGCCATCACTTTTTAAGAGAGTCCAATGTAACTTTAACTTGAAACTTCTTTCTACGTTTGTGTTTTAGCATAAGAGTGTTACATTATATTTCTGCAGTGTGCCCGGGATTTAAACTCGACAGACATTTGAACCTAGAGCTATCAAGTTTCATTGTTTTATTGGAAGTGGTTTGTGGTGTCACCTCAAAATCTCCAGTTCACCACGGAGCTTGTTCTTTGGAGGAGGAACTCAGATGCCTTTCCTGGGGCCCGTGGGCCCTGCAGGGATGAGAGTTCCTCCAGCAACTGCGGGAACATTGTCCGGTGAACACCTTTGTTCTGCACTTCCCATGGGTAGGCACTGCTTGAGAGCCGTGGTTCCAACCCAGCACTATGGACTTCAGAGTGGCTGGAGGACAGCTGTCCTTCTGCAGGGCTTGGAACCAGAAGGAGAGGCAGGTGATTGCACTTCTGAAATCTGAGTGTGAGGAGCAGAGCCCAAACCTGCCAGCGCCCCCACAGGGGAGCCAGTGTGTCCAGGAGGGGCCCAAGGCCGGAGTGGGACTGTGGCACGGGGGGGGGGGGGTGGGGGGGTGGGGGCTGGCAGAAAGACCTGCTGGGGACTCTGCACACCAAGTGCAAGCCCAGGAGGGTGTGGGGCTGGCCACTAGGGGCCTGGCCTGGAGGCATGGGACGGGCAGGTTAGGGCACCAGGCTGAGGGGCAGCCTGCCGCCCCTGGTCTCTGCCCTTGTGTTTTGTTTTATTTTGCTTTTTTCTTTTTTTCCAAAGTAGTCTCCCTGTGCCAGACATGCAGAGTTAAGGTTCTGGAAGTCACCATGGTCCGCCTTCCTGGGAACTCACAGGAGCGCAACTTGTGGTGACAGGTGCAGGCCCCTGGGGGTGGGAGATGCTAGCTGAGCGACGTCGTGAGGGGGCTCTGCCCTACCCCACCTGGGGTTGTGAGCGTGGCCTCAGCTTTGTGGGACAGTCTTCATTCCACGGAAGCAGGCCTCTGGCCCTCCCCGTCAGGTACCAGCTGACCACCAGACCACCTCAAGGTGGGGGTCCACGTGGTAATAAAGGGACCGAGCCTCTGCTCTTTATGTGGCAAGCCACAGCCAGATACATCCGGGTGTGTACACACCAGGGACCCCCTGACCTGGCCTCTCACGCACTCTGACAGGAGGTTCAACAGGGCAGAAGCCACTGAGCTGCAGGAGAGGGTGGCTGCTGCCCCTCTGCCTCCTCAACCTTCTCTGGTACTCACTTCACTCTTGGAAGATAGGGGGTTAGTTAAGAAATGATTTTTTTAACCTGGTGAAATGTGGGTTTCTTGCAAAATTACTGGGAAGATGGTTGGGGCAGCGAGAAGATCCCCTGCGGGTTGCTTTGTTCTGTTCTGTTTTGTTTCGTTCTTTCTTGAGTATTTTAAAACTTATTTGGGAAAACTGAGTCCATTTTGCCACCCCAGGACACTCCTGTGGGAAGTCGTTCCTCCGCTTCCTGGCCCAGGCATGGAGAGACGGGGCCCACGAGTGTGGGCAGCAGCCAGACTGTTCAGGCCCAGTGTCATGGTGGTGCTGGCTTTCTGGACAAAACTACCTTGGGGCTGCAAGTCTGCTACCTGCTCTCCCTCCTCCACTGCCTTAGCCTTCACACACTGAGGAACACCTTTCACTCTTTAACCCAGGTCCCCATTTGTCTTTGAAAAGGGGAGGGAGTTAGTGACAAGCTTAAACCTGGAGCCACACCTCGCAGTGAAGCAGAAGCTACTGTGGGCCCAGCCTGGCCTCTTTAGAACACGGCTGGAGTCCACTCCTGGCCCATCTCCCTCATCTGACAGCACCGAGGGTGCCAAGCCCAGCAGGCCACTGTCTGCCCAGGAACTGTCACCTGAGACATGACCTGTCCCAGGCCTGCCAGGTGTGTCTACGTGGCTCTGCAGAGATCCTGCCTGTCTAACTCTGGCTCATTGTGAAAAATCCATCCCTCTTAACAGTACCTGCTCTGGTTCACAGGGAGGAAAAGCCCGTGTGCACTTAGAGACATCAGCGCTGAGAGGCGGCAGGCGTGAAGCAACGGCCAGGTCTGCTCGTTCACAGCGACTCTCACTGTTCCCAAGACCTCTGTCCTGCCACAACTGGGCACAAGTCCCATGAGGTGGGAAGCTGTGTCTCAGGTTAGAGGCGTGTCGATGGGAGAGATGCCCACCCACAGCAGGACTCCCTCTTCACAGAGAAGGAGTGGAACATCTAAGCCAGCCGCTGGTGAAACAGGAGAAGGGGCCCTGCCATTCCTGTCCCTTGCCGCTCGGGCCCAGGACATCACACCTGCCCATGTGGGGTCCCCACTATGAGTTTCCCAAAGGGGAGACATTGCAGCCCATGGAAGCCTCATGGTTGGGAGGGCCTGGGCGCCACCCACCTTGAGAAAGCCAGGAGATCAGCAAGGGGCTGGTCCTCACTTTCTCATCTGCTATTTTCTTTGAAAGCTGTCAAACCAAGGCTGCATTGCCTTAGGACAGCATGTCCTTGGAAATCAGGGGACTTCAGAATCCATTCCACAGCAGGCCGCAGGCATAGCTGCACCAGGAAGGCAGCCCCTAAGGGCCTTCCTCAGACTTGCTCCTTGCCTTCTCCAAGTCAAGGCACCACCTGCTGGGAACAGCTGCCTGCCTGCAGTGGGACCCCCGGCCTCTCCTGATGCAAGAGCTGTCACACCTACCTTCCAGCGTTCGCCTGAGGAACACACAGATCCCAGAGGGCACCTCTCAGAGTCACACTGTTTGTGCTGAGTTTGACCCTGATTTGTCCTGAGAAAACTGGGCCCCCTCACACCTGCCCCAGGGCCAGGCCTGTGCTCAGCCAGAGGAGTCTGGGGCTCTGCAGACGTGCTAATACCCAACCGGAGCACTGCCCAGGCCCACCCAGCCTGGCCACACACCTAGGGTGTCCTTGAGCAGGAGTGCTCTCTGGCTACAGAGCTGCTGCCTTCTCGATACCTCTCGTCTCCCGGGGCCCATGTCCTACTGGCCAGTCAAGCACGTTCTCCACTGTCTTCTGGCGCCTCTGCCACCTGACACAAGCAGCCTAGCAGCTCTAGCAGCACATCAGCCAGCACGCTGCTCTGTGAGGTGCAAGCTCACAACAGGCCCAAACCATTCCCAGGTGCTGCCCCAGGGTCCCCCAGAGAGCAGGCATGCA
Source organism: Marmota monax (assembly GCF_021218885.2). NCBI lineage: Eukaryota > Metazoa > Chordata > Mammalia > Rodentia > Sciuridae > Marmota > Marmota monax. The sequence continues at coordinate 684,747 of NW_026695216.1, read as the reverse complement.
GCCAGTCACACCTGGGTCTGTTCAGTCAGCACATACATGTGCTGGACACACTGACCTGCACCATGGGCAGCTGCGGGGCCCTTGCCCTGTGGCTACACATAGGAAGGCCTCTCCTAGACATCAGGCCTCTGACGGTGGCCCGTCATCCACCGGAGGAGCCAGCCTGCAGCTCACAGTCTCTGCCGTTCTTTTTTCTTGTCTCTTTTTCTTTTTCATTTAAAATTCACTAATCTGGGGCCCCCACAGCAGGGCGGTGCGTTTTCAGTCCCCGGTGGCTTTGCTCTAGATCCCACATCTGCCTAGTGGGGTGTGAGAAAGACAGTGGCTAGCGACTCTTCCGGGACCTGAAGCTACTTCTGCTGGGAACGCTGACCTCACTTGGGCCTGCAGCCATCCCAGGGTGCCTGGACGGGATGAGCAGGCCTGGCATCTGCTTCAGACTGAGACTGTCCCCTTGGCTGCCTATACCTTTGGGGCAAGCTCCACTGGCCTGCAGGTAGACAGGTTGAGCATCCACTACAGCCAGGGTGCGTTTCCTTCTACTCCACTCCTGAGCTGCCCCAGCAGCCCCAGCAGCCCCAGCACCCATGGTTCTCCAACCCCATTGCAAGGCCCAGATTGAGCTGCAGGCCAGGATGTTTGCCCAGGATATGGGATGAAGCTGCAAGATAACTCAGCAGACCCCAAGGTAAGCTGACTGAGTAAGCTGGTCTGAGTCTTGCGCTGAACAAAAACACATTTTGGAACATTGTCCCTGGTCAGTAGAAAATTACCCACCCCACAAATCAATAAAAGCCTGCATCTCGATGCTCAGGAGCCGCTGGTCTCTCCATAGGCGCTGCCCCCCCAGCTGAAGCCCCACCTCTAGCCTTGCCTGTGCACACAGGACACTCAGTCTTATTCCTGCCATCACTGGGTCAGAAGTTCCTGCTGGGACAACACAGCACCCTCTCAACCCACCCTGCAGTCAGAAAATGTACAGAAATTCACACAGATACATGGAAGTCATATTTCAGAGCACCCAAGCAAACTTGGAGAACCTCCAGAGCACATTCTGCCTTGGCTTTACAAAACTGACCTCAGTGCAGCCCAAAGGTTTAAACCAACAGCCTTAACAGGAACAAATCAACACAGAGCTCCACTGCAGAGGGAAGCACACCTGAGTGTCTAGCAGAGTTCTGTGAATTTCACAAGGTTGATTACCCCAATGCTATCTAAATTATTCTGGAAAAATATTAACTTCCAAATTATCTTTATTAATTGCAAAACATCGGTCCCCAAAACAAACAATGGAACATAACTACAAATCACTTTCATTTAGTAATACTGATGCAAAATATTAAACAAAATATTTGCAGAATCTAACAACTCGTTTAAAACATGATGCTTCCCTAACATGACATCTCATATAGAAAGGCTTCTTGTGCCCCAGGACCACACCAGCTCTCTTGCTAGGCCCAAAGTACACTGGTTTCAATTATTGATCACTATGTCAGTGGCGTTAGTCCATGCAGTAAGACCAAAGAGAGAAATTCCAGGAATGGATTTGTAAAGGAAGAGGTAAGACTATCTCTGACTGCAGATGGCTTGATTATACACCTGGCAATTCCAAGAAAATGACATGAAGACCACTGCGGTTGGTCAGAGGATCCAAACTCCACAATATTGTACACTGCTCTTCCACCATGCCCCCCACCCCCCCCCCCCCAAAAAAAAAAAAAACTGGTCCAAAGATAATTGAGAGAACTCCACTCCAGGTAGAAAGATAAAAATTCTTTAACTCCATGGTGCTCCAGCCTCTGGGATGCTCAGAAAGCCTCGGAAACAAAGGAGGAAGAGGAAAGACACACCCGAAACCTTGCCCTACAGGTGCTAAAACAGAGGAGGGTAGCACATCAGCAGGTGAGCGAGAAGCTGCTCCCAACAGAGCCAGCAGAGGTGGGCAGGGGTGAGGCACTGCGCCAAGCACCAGCCAGGATGCAGGTTGGCGGGCAGAGGGTGGAGTGGGCGGCAGGCATCAAGACTCTTCGGAAACTGCCTGAATCCCTCTTGCTTCTCCTATCTCCAGTACCTTTAGTCGTGATTTCAAGTGATAGTGTTTAGCACCACAGTATTTCACAAGTTAAAATATACACAGAAAGAGGAGAGCCACATATTATGAAACTAAAATGACACACTCAAAGAACATTTTTGAACACAAAGCTTATATTTAGATGTTTTCTGTTTTTTTTCTTCCCACTGCTTCCTGGGTTCCTATTTTTCACTCAGGGGAGTTTTGCTTTGATTCAGTAACTACCCTGCATCTAAATTCAAGGTAGGATGAAGCTCCCAGTCGGATGACGTTCTCATCCTGTGGGGTGAGTTCCCTCTGCTAGGAAGTGTCCAGAAGAGTTCTAGAGACCAGCAGCTAGTTGCTGCAGAGGAGGCCAGTGACCGAGAACCGGGCCGTCTCCCCACTGGCCTGGTCCTGAGGTGTGGCTCTACGCAGGTGGTCCTGTGTGCAGGCAGCGCCAACAGGGGAAGCCAGCTACTAGAAGGGAATGAGGCCTCAGAGCCAGAGGGGCTTTTGCAAACTCTCCTCTTACCTACACACCGAGAAAATAAATAGAATCTGCATACGTAGGGGAGTGTAGGATTGCAGAAAGAGCATCAGGGGGATGGATCATCCGTGTGTCACACTCGCCACACTGCCCGTCGCCCACTAGGCCCCTAGAATCCCGTAGGGAAGGGCCTGTGAGGAGCGTGACCCAGGCACTCCACCAAGGACACACTGAGTGCCAGAGCTGGTCAGGGAGTCGTGCTGGTCTCAACCTGATCTGAAAAAAGTGGCAGCTGCCCTGGTGACCCTTCAAGGTGCCCAGCTTGGCAAGACCCGATGTCAACGCTTCCTCAGAAAAGCAGAGTTGTTAACTGAAGTGACGCAGACTCTGGAGCCCAGAGAGGAAGGGTGCACACTCTTGAGAGGCAGAGCTCCACTCAGCTGAGCAGCGAACTGCTCTCTGTCCCGGAACCCGACCTTCCCATCTCACACCAACTGGCCGGAGAGGCTCCCCGACATCTGAGCGGACTACCCTGCAACTTCTGCAAGTGAACGGGGGCACCGGCCACTCCTGCTCACCGAAGCAGGAGGGAAAAGTGAGAGACAGCACCCAGTGCTGCTGCAGGCCCCTGCACCTGGAAAAGGTGCTATTTTGCCTTCACATTTCCTGATTGGCTGAATTTAATTGCCACCCTAAATGCAGAAGCTGGGTTCCTGAGGTCTGAGTGAAACCCCTGGAGTCCAACCCCTGTCCCTCTGCCACCCAGATGTGCGTGGAGGCCAGGTTGTCCTCCCTCCCCGTGTATTCCCACCACACTGTGGGAACAGAATGCCTAACCTGCAGGTCCTGCAAGGATTCTGCCTGGAGCACCCTGCCCACACCCAGGGCCGTGTCTGGCGCTAAGCCCTGGTCCCAAGAACAAGTGAGCCCCGGGTCCGCATTCTGTCTGATAAATGCTCCCCCCAGGTATCTGGAGGGGATATCAGCTCTCCCAGCTCTCAGCACCTGGTCTGGTGTCCACGAGAGACACAGCCATAAACGATGGCAGGTGCTGGATGAATCTGGATGGCATGTGCCTCACACCACACCCAGGGTGACACACAGCAGACCTCACACCCAGCTTCTCACTTTAGTGACCTGAACGTGGTGTCAGGAGAGAAGGCTCCCGTGAGGAGAGAGCAAGGCCAGAGAGGAGGGAGTGGCGCCCAGACCTCGGTTCTCCTATGGGCTCTCCCTCCCGGCAGGGGAAGCCCCTGTGCCTGAGGCCACCCAGAGACCCACCATGGCGCACCCAAAGAGCCTGGAACGCCACCCACAGCGCTCCGTGGCCCAGGAATGTCCTAGACTGTCTGCAGTTTCCAGCCACCAGAAGTTTTCTGGTCACACGTGAGGGCTCAGAAAGAGCGTCACAGCCAAGACGAGGGGGAGCAGGCTGCCAGAGACGGCCTGCAGCCCTCCAGGACTCAGACTCCCCACACGGTGGGCTCCCGAGTGGAGTGGAAGACCCCATGGGGGAGCCCTGCCTGCCCATGGCCTGCCCTCACAGGGACAGACTGGCCTTGCTACACAGCACAGTGCCTTTGGTGGCCCTGGGGCCTTTGTGGTGTTCTCCTCCAAGCCCGATTCCCACAGCTCAACAAGCCGAGCAGGGAGCAGCCAGTCCCAACCCCAGGTGTGTTTACAGAAGCTGGGACCCTCAGGGGCTGTCGGGGTCAAGATGCATCTAAAAGGCCATTTCCACGTTTCAAAATGAAGAGCAATGTCACACACTCACGAGCACTCGGTCTGCTCCAGTTTCCATGAGGCCCCTCAGGGTTGGCCAGCCTGCTCAGCTGTCAATGCGGCACGAAACAGCTGTAAGCAGAACAGCTGCCGTCCTGGGGGCCATCGCAACGTGGTTCCAACTTGGATTGAGTGTGATCGACATTGTGCAAGGTGCCCAGCAATGGCCGGCTTTAAAGAGCGCCTGTCTTCCTGGGCCCTGCTCTACAGGCCACGGGTGCCCAAGCTCTGTGAGGAGGGGCACGGAGGCTGCGTCTCAGCACACACTGGCCCAGTGCCCTCAAGGCTGATCGGTCACTGGCCCCTGGAATGCGCCTGCAGCCAGCTGCACAGGCGAGGGGCTGGGAGGTCCGGGTCTCACCTGAGACTGAGATCGAGGCTGCCTTGTCTTCCTTTCTCTGCTCCCCCCCCCCCGCAGCCTTCGTTATTGGAGCTGGGGTGGCACAGGCGGCATGGGTGGCCCTGTGAAAGGCTGTTCTCTACCCCGGGCCTTGGCCATTGCTTATTTTCAATGGCCTTGATAAAAACAAACTAGAAATACGTTGGAAGGAAAATGTATTTTGATACTTTAACAATTTGGGGTAATAAAATAAATCTTGGGTTATATTTGCTTCATTGATACAGAAACAAAAATGGGTGGACACATCTGAAAAGGCCAATAGTATCAACTCCACAGTCCCAGCAAAACACCAGGAGTGTCTCTGACGGAATTGCTCATCTTCACATTCATGCTGACTCACGATCTCAAGTTCAAGGTCACAGTCTGTCTAGACCGAGTGCATTCTTTCAGGAGTGGCACAGGATCCCTCTACATAGGAAAAGACAGGGAGGGATTTGCTGCCCTGGACTGTGCGAGGCTTCGCTGACAGCCCAGCAGGAACCTGGGACAGGCCAGCCCTATCTCTGCTTGTCACCCTGAGGAACAAAGCTAAGGGACGTCACAGAGCAGCCAGGACCGCCTGCATCTCATGCTGCTGATGTTGAGCTGAGCCTGGGGAACACCACTTCTCCAAGGTCCCTCACACTGCACACCTCACACTCCACTGCGAAGGGGACCTGGACATCCAACAGCCCTCTGGACATTGAGTGTGTGACCCACCTCCCAGCCCCTACATGGAGACTGGCACCAGTGCCAGCCCTACATTCCTTCTCAAGGCCACACGCTCCCCCCTGCACCCTAACGGCGGTACCCTTCTTTGCAGGGCAGGCAGGAAGCCAGTGGAGCTCCACCAGGATTTCCGGTGTCCCTGAGCCTGGTCGGGTGCAGCGCTGGCCAAGTGTGGGTGATTCTGTCAGTGCCATTTCATCATGGGGCCCCGGCAGAGGAGGAGGGTGCTGTCAGGCCCAGGAGTGACCCCAGCGCTTCCTACAGGACTCTGATGAGGAACCCCAGGCTGTAAACAACTGTGAAGTCCAAGTGTCCAGCCTGGGGCTAAAGGCTTGTTCACCTTTGCCACACAGGGACATTGATCAGGGGCCCTTGTTCTCCCTGCAGTCACCCCAGTCAGAAGCACACTCCCAAAGAGAAGGCCGAGGGCAGCTGTGAGGGTTTCAGAGGGGTCCATGGCCGGCAGCCAGGTTTGCAGTATCAGGTGTGCAGTGTGAGGGGCGCGTGTCCCCGCCTGTGGCGCCTGCAGGTGGGCCAGCACCCGCTTCTCTGTGTCCCACCTGCCCCTGAGGCAGGGCCGGGCTGAGCTGGGCTGCTGTCCACCGAGTTTGCTGCGCCGCAGTTGCCGGAGGACCCCTGTGGATCTGGCTCCAGCCAGCCCAGTCCTGGGGAGACAAGGGTCAGGACTGAGGGACAGGGCCCTTCATAAATCTTCAGTAATTAGTTTTATTTGCTCATTTTTTCATTTCATTTGGTGTCTTCACATATTATCCTCACAAACCCTCCCTAGTACAGCAAATAAAATTGTACAAAAGTACAGGGACAGGGGAAATTAGGTTTTCCCAGCACTCTAGAGTATTAATTAAATTTAGTTATTTACCAGTTAAATGCTAAAGGTCTTTGGGTGATTAGGAAGAATAATGACGTCGTCAAGGGCCCTGGTAATTGTGTGACAATAATGGGATTACACTGTGAAGCCCTGTGCCACACGGGGACCAGGGGCTATCCACCCCTCTCAGCTGTGGGGAGCATCTCAGACCTCCAGCTGTGGCAAGGAGACCATCGGCCATGTGGCTATGGCCACCAGGTCCTCCTGCCCCTGAGCAGCGCCACCTGGGCCTCATGTGCCCAGGCCTCCTTTCCAGAGTGCTGCTGCTTCCTGCTGTGCCACGGCAGGTACGGGCACCAAACACCACTAACTGGCGCCTCCTGATTCCAGGCTTCTGTCAGCCTCTCTCAAGCCCCACATCCCGTCCCTGCCGAGTGGACAAGGACAGTTAGGTCCATGCCCTGTCTCCTCTCTCTGCTGCCCTGCGACCAAGTCCACCCCCAAACCAGTGCAGCACTGAGTCCCGCTGGACCGCCCTGGGCCTGGTCCCCAATCGCACAGTGTGCACCTTGCACAACCCTTCCATGTGCCCCACCCCTGCCCATGTGCATCCCTCTCACATCCCAGTTCTGGACCTTAGTCAAAGGGCCTTCCTCAGCCATCCTGCTGGATGGAAGGTTCTGGAATGTGTCTTGAACTCACGGCCTGTCTTGTGTCCGGTACGGCTCCCTGGCTACCAGCTTCCACCTGAGGATGCAGATTCAGCTTCATCCAGAGAGTGTGTGTGAAAAGCTGTGTGCACTCGAGTCTTGGGTGCCTGGTGGGCGTTTGTTCAACGTTGGGAGGACATCCCAGGGACGGGAGCATGGGACGAGGAGAGCAGAAAACGCCAAGTGGCCTTGCTCTGCCCACATGATCCTCCAAAAGCAGGCCTTACGGTGGAGACTGCCCGTTTCCCTTCAAGGACTGGCATGGCCTTTTGTTTCCCGATTCCCTGGTGGTCCTGTGACTGCAGAAGTGAGGTCCCCAGGCCCGTGGTGGGGGTGGTCCCTGAGCTGAGGACCCCCTGACTGAGGAAAGATCAAGGAGCAGCTCTGCCCCTCTGCTGCCTTCCTCAGGTGAAGGAGCATCAAACAGGATACAGAAAGGCACCTTCACTGAGACTGCCCCACCCCAGCAGCAATCCCCCGGGTCAGGAGACAGCTGCCAAGCCAGGTGCTGCACAGGGGCCCCTCCTGACCCCACTGGCCTTCCGCCCTGGAGACCCAAAAGCAGCCTTGGCCAACCAAGCTCATGGCTAGCCGAGCTGCGACAGTCCACATGCTTCTGCTGTCCAGGGCCAGGAGAGCACGAGCCCTTGAGGGTGTAAAACATGCAAAACGCGCACAGTGCCTGGAGTGCACGGAGGCCCGTCCCAGTGATCACAGGAACAAGGAGAGTAGGTGACATGAATGCCAGAAATAGGTGTCTCTGGCTTTCTTGAGAGGAAAGGCCACCTGCCCAAGATATGCTTCTTGGAGACGGGAAGAGACATAGCCCAAGTATACTGGGTAGTGCCCAGTGGAACATGGGGCATTTGGGAGCTCAAAGGCCCCGTCAGAGTGGTCCCCTCTGAGGCCAGGTCAGGGTCGGTCCTGTGCCCCTTGTCCACCATTGCTTGGGCACAGGACAGAGGCTGCAGGGCCAGAGCTGCTGCACACAGGCCACCTCTCCAGGCACCTCAGTCTAAGGCCTCGGCAGCCCTTGCCTGGGTCCGACCCTGTCCTGGGACTCCCTGAGAGGCGTGACCAGATTATGACCACAGGAGCTCTTCCAAAACCCATCGGCTTCACAGATGCAGTCCTTGCAGAATCGGGCAATGCGACATGAAGCGCACTGACTGGCGCGTGTACAGTGGCCTGCAGTGTGTGTGCTGCGCCATGGGTACCTACAGGGCCAGGTCTGCGAGGACTGACAGTGTGAGGAGGTCTTGCAGGTGCCTCCCTACAGTAGAATCCACACAGCTTCTGTCTCTGAGCCAGGCTACCTTTGTGGGATTCATAGTAGAGGACCTAACGAGGGACTTGCACACAGCATTAAACAGAAGAGACGCGGTACCATTCAGCCAGACCTGCAGGTGGGAAGCAGGCCCCCCCAGGTGGCCAGAGAGCGTGTTAGATCTCAAGCAAGAGGTGCAGCCTTGTGGTGAATGGCACTGCCTCTGTCCTGCTGACCTGTAGCTGCACTGTGGGAGCGCCTCTCTGGGCAGAGCCGTGCCCAGGCCCTCTTGCCCCTCTCTGCTAGGGGCGGGGGACATCACCTGCTCAGAAGCAGCCTTTGCTCAGTTTTGCAAGGGAAAAGAATGGGATGTTTTGTCTCTCAAACCAAAATAAGGGGAAGAGGACAGTCATGCTGGTGGCCCTTATGTCCCTGTGCCAGACCCAGAGCCCTCCACTCCCACCAGGGCAGCCCTCAGCCACAGGCACCAGGAAGCTCAGGAAGTGGCAGTCAGCCCACGGGCCTTCCTGGTGGGATTTCTCTGTGGCACCTCGTGTTCTGAAATTCTCCCATTTGCCGTGATTATTCTTCACTGCTCTCTCATGTGAAGAGGAACAGAGGAAGGATTATTAAACCAGGCGATTTCTGTGGTGTGTTCTAGGTAGCACCAGAGACTGTTGTGTCATCATTTGGATGGTGCCCAAGACCCCAGAGGCTTCGGTCTGGAGCCAAACTTCTCCACTGGCAAAGTCTCGCTTTGTTCTTGTGTCATTTATCTTCTATCGCCTATCATCATCTGTCATCTATCATCTTTCATCTAATCTCCTTTTGCCTACCATCCCTCTGTTCATCTCTCTCTATCCAATCATCTATCTCCTGTCCACCCATCATCTACCCACCGTCTTGTCTCTCTGTGATCTCCTCTGTCAACCATCCATCCATCCACATCCACTTCTTCCTTGGATCCTACTTCTATAGAACTCCTACCCTATGGCTCTTGTCTCCATAACAGTAAGCTTCCTTTAACGTCTGCTTGAATAAAGCCGGCTTTGTTCCATCTATGCTTTTATAAAGCCTTTGCAAACTACTTGTGCCTTTCAATATTGGCATCCAACAAGAGTGTATTGCTGCTGCTCTGGTGGCACATGGGTCCATGTGACACAAAGAGCTCTGAAACCCTCTTCAGAAGTGTTTTCCATAACAGTCAGGAGTGTAAGGAGCAACCAGGGTCAGGAAAGAAGCACAGCAGTTCCACGTCTGTCACTAAGTCTTGTATGTCTAAAATAATATCATTACATTAAAATTTTCAAGAAAATTAATCAGCAACACAAGACAAAAGAAGTAAAGGTAATATGTTAACACTTCTATTTATATTGATTTTTTTGAAATAAGATGAAGTGCATATGGAATATCGGTCTGGCAGGAATGAGCAGCTACTTTGTGATTTCTGTTCTTGAGGATCAACTTTCAAAATTGCTTGACAACTTCTGCAAATACCCAGCATATTCTCTGCAGTTGCTTTTCTGAGAGGCGGTGGGCCTCTCGACCCCTCCTCCACGATCAGCAGGCTCTTTGTTAATTTCAAGGTTAGCGTTCTGTTGAGGCAGCAAAGGCGCACAGAAAGCCTGAGTGATACCTGGCCCTGGATTTTTTCACAAGCGTCCCAGGAAATGCAGCATGGCCTATGCTTCCCTGGGTGCACTTTCTGAGAGACTCTCAGAGGTCTGCAGAGACAGCGTGCTTCCTGCCGTCTCCCCGAGGCACATCTGCCACAGAAAACCAGCCGCGCTCCTCCCACTGTGCCTGGGTCTTCTCAAGTTCTGCTTCTCCTAAGTCAGAATGGCCAGGACCTGTCTGGGGTCTGTGTGAAGCAGCATCCTGGCCAGGGGTGTCGGGATGTCCTCTGGGGGCGTGCCCTGCTCCTGGTTTCAGGGAGGCTCCACAGCGCCTGATCAGCCACCGTCTGCTTCCTTTGTCTGCCAGATACTTGCTGCCAAAGCCTGCTCTGAGAGCTGTCTGCAGACACACGCAGCCACTGGTGTGGGGACACACAGCAGCAGCCAGGTGACCCCGAGTCCAAGCGAGGAGCACGAGGCTGTATCTGGGGTCTGGGGCGGGGATTGTGCACTGCTTCCGCAGAGAGGTCACTGCTCATTAATCTTCAGTTCCTGCGATTTGCCCATTCGAAGCTAACGTGTATTATTAAGTCAAAGCGATTTCTTAGAACTGAGGTTGACAAAATGTTTTCCAAATGTAGTAGATCATCATGTGAAACTGTTTAGAACTGAGGTCTTTATAGTCACTCTCATTGTTGTTTTCAAAGCCTGTGCAGACCGTGTCTCTGTGACCTTTCCTGACCAGCACTGTGGGCACCACACAAGACAAAGAATAGTGCCTATCTCCTGTGTGTGTGGGAGCACAAAGAGCCCACAGGTGCACACTCCACATCACACATGGGTTTGTCAAGGCCACAGAGCCTCTGCCAAGGGTGATCTTTATTCAGTGCACTTTGAGAGCTGCTTTTAGTTTAGTGTACCAGCTGTGGATTTGCTTTAACATCTGTAAGAAATTAATTCAGCAAATATTAATCTCCTGGGTACAGTAGGAATTCAGGGAACAGGGCAGAGCAATTACGATCCTGAATCTAGCAATCTCCTCAGAATCAACCTGCCAACAACTGAATGCCACGTGCCTGTTTACAGTTCCACCAAATGGTAATTATCGATTACTCAAAGTGAGTGAAGATTCAGTGCAAAGTTGCAATGACATTTTTCACAGAAAAGATAACCCTAAAATTCTGATGAGAATCAGAAAACACTCTGAACAACCAAAGCAACCAGAAAAAAACACAAAAGCAGGGCAATGATACTTCCTGATTTCAAAATGCAGGACGAGGCTCTAGGAACATGAGACGCTGACCTCAGTGCAGACACCTAGACACAGGGAACAGCAGAAAGACTCAGAAACAAACCACATGAGCCCACCAACCTTTGGCTCAGGCACAAATGGTCCACACAGGAGACAATCAGCCTCTCCCGATAGTGGATGACACCTGCAGAAAGTGAACTGAGGCCATCACCAACCCAGATTCAGCACAACACGCCACTTAAATATGAGACCCCAAACCAGGAAGCCCCAGAGGTGCACCTCGTTACGTACAGCTGCCAGGTGCTGGGGTTGCCTGTTCTGACGGGAAGTGCCTTAGAACATCCAGTTTCCATGCAGGAAGTGTTCATGTCACTAATATTTTAAATCTTCCATTTAAATGTCCCTCACTGACATAAGAAACATGTGCTGGTGGATGAACTGAATTTTTTAAAATCCTATCTTTACATTTATATATGAAGCTATTACACAGTGACAAAATTTTCTTTTATATGATGAGGTTTTGTTTTTTTAATACTAATGAATCAAGAGAGCTGTATAACCTTATTCCTGACTGTCTTTAGCTTACTTTTTAGAATGGGAATTTCAGCTGGGGGTGAGTACATTTTCTCAGGTCCATGCAGGAGACTACTCCAGGTCAGCCGCTCTTTCTGCCCCTGTGAGCACTCTGAGCGCCCACAGAGTCTTGGTGGTGCTGTGCTGTGCAGTGTGCGCAGTGTGTTTGCCCAGGTGAGGACAACTTGCTTGGGCAGCAGGGACATCTCCCACCCTTCAACTTCACAGGTTGTTCTCTGCAGTTCACGTCCCGGCGGGTGGAGTCAGGGTCTGCAGAGCCTTGCATGCACGAGGCCCTGTCTGCCACCACCCAGAGTGGAAGACACGGCCTGCCCAGAGGGCAGCAGAGCTGGTTGTGCCTCTTCCGAGGAGAGACATGAGAGGTGTGCCTTGGCTCTGGAAGGCAACGACCACGCTGGTCCCAAGGTCCATGCGTTGGTGTAGAAGCTGGGGACAGGTAGGACTGCTATTCCCACAGGCGCGAGGATGGTGAGACCTGGGGGATGGGTCAGGAGCAGGCGCTGCCCTGCAGACGTAAGGCGAGCACAGGTGGACACAACACACCCTGGTGGGAGGTGCCACCATCGAGGACCATGGCACAGCTGCACTGTTCCCACAAACATCAGCCCTCTCCTGGATGTCTGCTCTCCCGGGCCCTGTGCAGACTGCTCCTGAGGTGTTCCAAGCTGCTCTGTGGGACTGGAGGAAGCACAGGCCACTACTAAACAGCCCTGAGGACTTAATGTCTTATTAAGTGTAACAAGGTAGGGCCCTGAAAGTCTCTGGGGCAAGCCGACTCCTGCACAGAGAGCAGCAAAGGTGGCTGCCCAGAGGAGCCACCAGACGGGAGCCTCAGAGCCACCTGCTCCTCTGTGTGAGGCCCGTGCTGGCTGCTGCCCTCCAAGACCCCTCTGGCAGCACGTGGGAATCACCTGCCCTGGGCCTGATCTCTCTGGACGCCTGCTAAGAGGAGGCTGTTCTTCTGGGAGAAGCTCCATGGCTGACTAAGGCAGGAAGGACTGGGTCAGGTGCCTTTGAGGACCCTGTCTCGGGTATTGGCACCCTTGATGGGCGGTCAGGATCGCAAACGCTCCTGGGTGGACGGACACTGCTGCCGGGTGACTCAAAGGAGGAGCTGGCAGATGAACGGGCAGGATCAGCAACAGGGTGGAGAGGTGGCCCGTGATGTCGAGGCTGCAGGTCAATGGCAGAGTGGACGTCTATGGAGAAAACAAGGGAGGAAGTCAAGAAAAGCCTCCAGCCCGGACCATGAGAAGAGAGAAACCCTGGAGGCTGGGGCAGTGAGGTTGCCGGGCACCAGCCTCCCCTCTCCTCAGACAGCAGGTGTGGCATGGGCCTCGCACATCTGCTTGGAGTGCCACTAGTTAGATTTTCCAGCAGCCGCCAGGCTCCATGGCCAGTATTCTAGACCCTCTAGGGCAGGGTCTGAGTGGTCCACGGATGTCCTCATGCCCAGCTCCTGTTCGTCATCCCGTGGTCACTCCCCTCAGGAAGGCTTGGGAGTCGGGTCCTCTGGCCTGAGAGTCCATGGGAATCTGCCCTCTAGCCACTGTCCCTGACCTCAGCTGCTCTGACAAGCACCTTCCTCAGCCCACAGGTCTGCCTCCCTGACCCTGGGTCCCAGTGTGGCTTCCAGGGTGGGTTCCCCGGCTCTGCCTCTCTGTACATGGGACCTCCTCCTCAGCCAGCTCGGGGCTGCCTCAGGCCAAGTCCTGTGGCTCGTGGTGGAGGCTGTGGGAGAAAGTAGGGGGAGCTGTGTGATTCGAGGTCCCCTCACCTGGAGAGGCAGCCAACAGAGACCAAGTCACAAACAGAAGAGGACCCAGGACAGAACGCAGCGACCAGCAGGGCTCACAGGAACCACAGCAGGCTGGGAGCAGGAGGAAGGGGACTGGAGGCAGCAGCCGGTGCCTTGGAGAGCCTTCCAGTCTGCAGCTGGAGCCAGGGTTCTCCTGGGATTCCACCATCACCCCCCGCCCCCTGTGCCATCAGAGCCCTACCCTGGGAAGGACTAGAGGCAACAGCAGCATCACCTGGCAGCCTGGAACACCTGGAGGAAGAGCTGGGGAGGCCTTGAGCAGCCTGGCTTTGTCCCCAGACCTGGTTCCACAGCAGTGGGGACGCATGGGAAGAAAGCCTCTGGCGCCACCTGCTGCTCTCAAGCCACATAGCGCCTGAGGCTCCTTCCTGAGGGAAGTTCTGCCCTGGGAAGGACAGCACTGAAGGGGCCACACGGCAGGCGGACAGTCTGCATCTTACCCTGCTGTCTGTGGGCACCTGGGGTCAGACTGCAGGCTGGGAGGGAGCCCAGCATCAGGAGAGGAGCGAGCTCTGAGCGTCAGGCAGAGGGGCTGCGGGGGCAGGACCGCCTGCAGGACAACCCTGTCACCCAAAGCCAGCCTCTGGCAGCACCTGGGGGCTCGCTCCTCCTTGCTCAGGGCCGGGGATGGGGAGAACCAATGAGGCTGGTCGGCCCCCACCCTCAGGGCCTGTCGGGAACAGGCAGTAACTGCAGAGGACCTGAGCTGGCCCTGTCCTGGGCAAACCAAGGACTGAGTTTCCTCTGCATCTGGTGGGGAGGGAGGATTCTGGCAGGGACATTTCCAGAGCACAGAGATGGAGGGTCTCTCGACATCTCTGTTCTGGTGCACAAAACCCAGGTGGAGCCCATGTTATCAGCAGAATCCAGCTCAGTGGCCATGTGTTGCTCGCCTGGTCACTTCCAGCTTGACAGAAGTGATCGTACATAACACACGTCTGTATTCTGTATGTGCGACCAACTGGCATCTACCACTGGAATGTGAAGCAGACAGAATCTCCAGGGAAAAATCTAACTTTTTCCTAAATAAAGAAGCAGGGGTAAACACAGTCTGTGGGGAAACCCCCGCTATTTCCTTCTGACTCGCAGCTTTAGAGCCTTTATAAATGAAAACAAGAAAAACACCTCAGTTACACTCTCACATTGCTCAGAAGGTGAGATGGATCTGAAGCAAAACCTACCAGCTCCACCTTCTTCCCAGTGCTGCCTGCCCCCATCCCCGTGGGCACAGCCCATCTAGTACTCCAGCCCTCTGTGCCACATTAGACCAGCACTCAAAACCCATGCCTGCATAGATCAACATCTGTGGGGTGCACCAAAACAGAGATCAGCCCCTAACGTTAATCAGGCTCAGAGTGGCCAGGAGCTGATAGTGACCACTGAGCAGCCCCAAATAGAGGAACCCATCCCTTTAGGATTTGGCACACAAAATGTGACAGCAGCTAGAAATACATGGGATTTCCAGGCATGGTCACTCCAGCCCCCATCCATGAGGGGTCAGCCCTTGTTCTCAAACCATAGGCACATGAAGATGGCTAATGCACCTGACCCTCATGGCTGGAACCTGTAGCTCAGGGTGTTTCGGATGAGGTTCTTACATTCTAATACAAACATTCAGAGGCTCCTGTAACTGAGCATCATCACAACAAAAAATCCAAAGTGTTGCCAAGGGGCCTCCCAGGGCAGGAGAGGCAGTGAGCTCTCCAGCCGCCAAATTCCTCAGAGCCACATCATGCTGGGGAATTCTACTCAGTTGCATGTAAACCAGTTTTAGAACAGGACTTTATCTTAACCCGGACGAGTCTCAGAAAGCCTCAGGTTGTCAACTAGCTCAAAGTCTTTAGCTCATCAAGCAACTTAAATGTTAGATTTCTGTGTGAGCAGCTTTGGATGTGCATGTGTTATTTCTGTTAGTATCTTAAAGTCGCCTATATCATCCAAAGAAAATCTCACACATGCACACATTCACACACATAGACACATACCCCACACTCATGCACATACCCCCACACACAGCACGTGTCCCACACATGCACAAGTCCACACATGCAATGCTCACACACGCACATGTGCTCACACCTGCTCGTGCCCCTGGAACACTGCCAGTTACTTCTGGGCAAAGTAGAGGTTCTTCACGGGAACCCACGGGCCACGTGTGGCGAGGCCACGGTTCATTACAACAGGCGGGATTTCAAGAGGTCATGTCATGCTGAAGTCCCAGTTCCTGGTGGTGCTTGAAGCCACCTTTGGTCTGCTGTCACTGTGCCATGCACAAGGGTCTTTCCAGGATGCACCTGAATGCCAGCTTAACACTGGGATGTGAGGTGGTGTCTGCAGACATGCAGTGAAGCCCACTCACGCAATGCCACCTGGGCCACGTGCTCGTACCCACCCGAGGCAGCCATTGTGTTGGGGTATGTTTCCTCCACACTTCAACGTTTGCCCTTAACCACAGAAGGCCCATCTTGAAGTGGAGACTCACCTGAGAAGGACAGAGGCTGCGGGCCATCATGTGTCGTTGAAGTGTCACTGCAGCAGGTGGCACTGTGCTAAGGAGGTGAGAGGCTGTCATCTTAGATGAGTGGGTGTGGGTCAAGGGCAAGGGTGGTGGGCTTGGGCTGGCCACCAGGCTCCAGCCAGCCTGGTCTACTGGACAGTATGCCTGGAGCAAGAAAGCAGCCATAGTGATGTGTGGACCCCATGCCTCCATTTACCCACATGGTGTTCATGGTGCTCGGCTTGAGGCCTCCTGGCCTGCAAGACTGAGTCTGCTTCACAGCAGTGCCGACCACCATCACCACTGTGAAAGAAAACTGCAGAGCCTGCAGAGCCATTCAGAGGCTTGGGAAGCCATCATGAGCTCTAAAGGACCTGCTGCCGAGGTCCCAGGATGCCCTCTGCAGAGTGACCCCAAGGGTTTGCAGTGGACCTAATGTGATTTCAGGAGCAGAAAGGACACAAGGACAGCCACCCTGGCCATGCCACGTGGGCAGTGGAGAGAGCAGAGAGAGGCGTGAACACATACACAGTGTGGGCGGGGCAGCCCTTCCTCCAGGGCCTTGCAGGGCTGCCTGCCTTGGTGGCCTGCCCTGGCGGCCCCCACTCACATCAGCTCCCTGGTCCCCTGTGCCTTGGTGGACTGCACTCTGCCAAAAGTCCTGGATTCATGCAGCTCAGGGTTATTGAGACACATCTAGGCCATGTCCAGGCCCTTGGGTGTGTCCCCACAGCAGGCTGGCCAAGGTGTCGGGGAGCTGCGGGCTTATGCAGCACTGTTGGGGACAAATAACACCTGTCTCCTTCTGTGACAGGGTCAGACTGGAGTTCTTCTGCCCTTCTGTGTCTCTGAGTCCAGACACGAGGAGCCGCCATCCACCAGCACCGAGCCGTGCACCTGGTTTGGATCCCATGGCTCCTTGGGCTCCTGGGAGGCTCTGATGACCCTCTTTGGCTCCTTGTCCACAGTCAAAGTGTGACTGACCCTTGTGCCACTTTAGGAGAATCACCAGAGTGTTGACAAGGCTGGGCCTCTTCCGTCAAGGTCCTCATGGCCCCACTCCTCCTTCCCCAGCAAACACAGCTGTGGTCTGGGCTTCTCAGGACAGCAAACTCAGATGCTTCTTGCAGAAGACCCCAGGACACCGGTCAGATCAGATGCTGACTCTGTCTGCACCGGCACTGAGACCTGGACTTTGGAGGAGAGGGGAGGAAGTGTGCCTGCCCGTCACTCACAAAACTGCAGGGTCCTCATGGCTCCTGAGAGGCCACAACTGCTGATTTCCGCAGCGTGCAGTGCTCTCTGGGGATATGATTTTGTGAAGAGTGAAAGCAACTGGCTGGGCCTCCAAGCATCTCCACAGAGTGTGCATTTACTCTGGATGCGTAAGTCAGGTCTGAGCTCTGGGTTGTATTGGGCAGTACTTACTGCTAGCTACAGCCTGCCCGCAGGCCCTCTGTGGGTGCTCACCCACACACCCAGGGTGGGGTCACCCGTGACCCCCAGGCCCACCGAGTAAAACTTCCAGGACCTTTGTGTCCTGGTTCCTGGCCTCTGGCTAGTGTGGAGGATCCTGAGGAGGCAGCTCTGTTAGTGGATGGAGGAGCCACCAAGCACAGCCACCTGCAGGCCCCGGGCAGCTCTTCTCCGAATGAGTGGGGAAACTTGGGTTAGCTTGTTCCAGCAACAGAGTCCTTGCTAGTGCTGAGAGTCACACTGTCACACCCTCTGCACAAGGAAGGGAAGAGGGGAGTGACTGGGGGTGCTGTTGACCTTACAAATAGGGAAGACACTGTTCAGGGAGCGAAGGGGATTTCTGAGATCTGGAGCTGCAGGCTGGAGGTGATGCATATTCATATGATATTGAGGATGCTGTCACAGTTCCCAGTGCTTCACATACCAATGGCATCTGCATTTGATTCTCAACCTTTTAAACATTAAGACATTTCTATTTACAGGCAGATTGAGCTGGGCAGGTGAGCAGCCCAACGTTCCCAGAACTGGCATTCCCACCCCAAGAACCAGGCTTCCTCTTTCTGCAGAGAACTGACGGCCCCTGCACAACCTCCAGGGCTCCAGATCACCTTGTCAGTTTCAGTCCTAAAAACTTGAGTCTCCAGATAGCCGGTAGACTCATCCCTCATGAACAGCAAACTCAGCTCAGACCCACTGTTTAGAGTCTTCTTCTCCATGGGAACTGTGTGGCCAAGCAGAACGAAACCCCTGTGTATCCATTCACAGGGGAAAGCTAGTGGCACGAGGGAAAACAGAGTCTGCTCGGCTGGGCAAGGAGCTGGAGCAGCTTCCTGCTAAATCCCAGCACATCCAAGCCGGAGCGAGCCCAGAGCAGGCTTCGCGTTTGCTGACCAAGCAGGCGGTGCCGTGCCCACTTCCTGCGACCTCTTGCCCACATTCACACAGTGATACTTCAGAGTGACTCTGAAAGGCATCATTACTGCATTAAGTGGAACACACCTGTGCATGATCCAAGCACCACGCACCTTGGCTTTCGATCTGGAGCTCTCAGAAACCACATGCTTGTTACAGCAGTCAAAAGCAGTGTCGTCTGCATTCCGGAAACCTGGGCTTTGTGCCAAGCACATCTGTCCTGGTGGATAACAAACCAGTTTCTCCACCTCCCCTGCCACCTGCTTGCTGGCAGGGCCTTGGGAAGTCGCAGTCGGCAGGAACCTCACTGCTGCAGTCACCCAGCAGGCCCCGTGCCGACCTGGAGAATTCCTCGAGGAAAGCCGGAAGGTGGCTCTAATTCTTCAGAACTTAGATGCTGCCTTAGATGTCCTGGGGAAGGTGCATACATGACACCAGTCACAGATCCTAAAATAACGCGGTGGTGCTTTGTCCATTATCTGATTTTATGTGCGTGATCCAATTCCTTCCTTTACAAAAATGACCATCTGGTGAAATACTCATGAGAGGTCCCAAGTCATGATAACACAGACTTCCATCTTTTAAGCAGTGCCAGAATGCCAGACCTCACAGAAGACACGCTTTCCACGACTGTCCCCGTCTTCTGCAGTGGTCCTGTGGCTGGGGACAGCCGAGAGATGCAGACAGGTTGACTATTTTACCCAAATTAAGAGAAAGTACAGAGTGTAGATGCAGTTATGTCAGCAAACCCAGGCACGCTCTCCTGCCCTCCAGGCTCCACCCAGTGCTGGTTACCGGCCAGTTACCGACACCAGGCATCACCAAGGCAGGCCTCACCAACAATACACAATGTCCCCCCGGCACGTGGAGGGGACAGTGGCCCCTGACTGCTGGTGGGTACATCTGCAAGGGCCAGGGATCCAGACAGCAGCCACTCTGTCCGATGGGATGGGGTGAGGCTGGAGGGAGCTGCAGGACCTGTAGGGTACATGTCACATGAGGAACATAACCTCTGTTTTTCAGAGCCACCAGGTCAGGCCGTTGTCACCACAGAATGACAATGTGTTTCCACAGGGAAGCAAGCAGGTGCCGAGCTCTGAGGGGTATCGGGGACAGGGCAATGGGAGAGGAGTGACCCCAGGGCAGTGGCAGGAGGCCAATGCTGTGTCCATCAAAAGTCAAGGTGACTTAGAGAGAGACTTTCCCCAAAAGCACAGGGAGAAGACAGACCCAACATATATCATAAACTGGGCTTTTTCCAAGTCCCTCTGAGGATGATTAGGCTGCTCAGAATGGGCAAGTCACCAAAAGCTCAGTCCTCGTCCCCAACGCCAATGCAATAATAGGAATGGTTTTGAGAAAGAGAAGCTTTTTTCCTTTCCTAACCAAGGAAAGCACTGGGGACTCCCTTCCCAGAGGTGGTGATTCTGCCCATCAAGGGAGACAGGAGGCTTTAAAAGAAGCCATGAAAGGCTGCAGTCCACGAGCTCTGTCCAGAGTTGTGATTCGCTTGTTACTTTGCAGATAGTGGTTTCTGAGGTCTTCTGGTGCCATCCCCAAATCTGATTTGCTTGGTTCCTGTGGTGGGTGTGCTCAAGGACAGAAAACTCTGCCTAGGATGGGGAAGAAAGGTGATTCTATTTCCCCAGGATCAGGGAGGAAGAGGGAGAGAGGAAGAGAAAGAAACATGTCCACTTTAAAACTAAGTCGCAGCAGCAGAGCAGCAAGGGTTAATTCGAATCATAAAGTGGAGCCCTGCCACAGCAGAGCTCTGCCCCAGAGAGGAGGCCAGGGAGCGCAAGCCCGGGCAGCTGCAGGCCCCCAGGCTCTCTGGCCTGGCTCCTGCCCTGGGCAGCTCTGGGCATGAGGGGCGTGGTGCAGACAGCAGTGAAGATGTGGCCCCACACCTGTTGCTCCAGGAACGCCAACATGAGCCCAGCACGTTTGCTGCTTATTACCGAACCTCGTTTCTCAAGCTTCCATTATCTGGTTTGTGTGATGCCAAATAATGGGAAACGTATTAAGTATTCAAAATATTCTGTTTACGAGGGTGAATGCAATGAAATTGATAGCAGTTGCTATTCAGAAATCTGGGAAAGTGATTTTCTGGAATGGATTCTAAAATATTTTAGCAACTCAGGGGGTGGGTGTTGTCCGCCTGATTGCCGATAAAGCAAGGGTCAATTACAGAGCCGCAGGAGTCTAAATCAATGCCACATGGCATGCTCAGGCAGCTCAGCACCAATCTGCCTCTAAGGGGACTCGACGTTGGGCCCAGGGTCTGTCTGCTTTCAAGCCAGAGGCCGGGTGGGAGGCTGGGGGTGGGGGAGGCCAGTTGGAGAGTACAGAGTTATGACAGGCTTATGTTCCCACTGTGGGGCTTCAGTAGGACAAGGGAGCTCAGACCGGTTCTACTCCCTGCCGACCCCAGGAGGAAGCCTGCATCTACCCTCTGGACCCCTCAGCCTGGCCTCTAGCCCCAGGACAGCACTGTGACCCCAGGCTGGCCCCTTCCTGCCCTGGCTCACAAGTTCAGTGGCCAGTGCTGAGCCCCTGTGATGAGAGACCCACAGCTTCTGAGAATCTGGAGATAGCAAGGGACAGCGGCTTCCCAGGGCCCCGGGACCCCTCCGCAGCCTGTGGCCTGGGCTCCTGGTGCATCCACATCAGAGTCCCCACCTCTCAGACTGGGCTGTGATCACCTTCATACCCTCTGGGTCCACACTAACAGCCATATCATCAAACCCCAGGTCATGAGAGGTGGGTCAAGTCTCTCGTGGGTTATTGGCACATGGTAAAGAAAAGAGGATTCCACCCACGAGTACCCACAGCCTGGCCAAGAGGGAAGAAGACTGTTCAGGGCAGAGGCACGGAGCCATGGCCAGGATGGTGAGGCCAGTGGAGTGAGGAGAGTCACAGCGAGGAGCGGGGGAGGCGAGGCACGGAGGTGCCCTGAGAAGGCGCCCCAGGGTCCAGACCACCAAGGGGCAAGGCACAAAGCTTCCCCAGGGGAAGAACATGCCCTGGAGAGGAAGTGGGCAGGAGATGCTGGAGCCCTCAGGGAAGAGGCCAAGCTCACGTGGAGGCAGAAGGTCCAGATTAGCCCAGTGAGTGGCCCTGGGTTCACCCAGGGTGGGAGCAGGCCCATCCAAGGAACAGCTGCCATGCCCAGTGGGAACATGTCCTGGAATCAAGGGCCAGAGTGAAGCCCTCCGCGGCTTCTGCACACAGCCTGAAGATGCCCAGCCTCGGCAGCCTTGACCTCCCTGCTGCTGACAGGGAGCCCTGAGGCCAGCACCAAACGCTTCAGCCCAATGTGTTTGGCAGATATCAGTCTTCACATTCGTTGCTCAGAGGTGGGCAGGGTATGAGGCTGCAGCCAGCCATTTCTGTTTCCTGGTTTTCTTTTCTCAAGCCTCCTGAGATCATTTCTTGGACAGAGCAGAATGTGCTCACCAGTGAGCAGGAGCACACCCACCAGGTGCGCTGAGACTTTGTAACTTCCAGGATTATTCTGATGATGACCTTTGATGATGACTTGTGACAAGGGCCCACATGACAAGGGCCTGAACTGCAGCCTGCCCCGGCTCCCTGCGCCCACCTGCCCTCCTCTCTGGTTCCCCTGCCTGTGTCCTCCACAGACATCAAGCTGGGGGTGGTGCATCTTGACTTTCTTGGGGGAGCAACCTGCCACCGTCCAGAGCCCCCTGTGGAGTGTGGTCCCAGCTGGTCCACCGAGGCTGGGTGTTAGCTGCTGGCGCTCAAAGGTAGAACTGATTTCCAGGTGGCAGGAGGTGCTGCCCAAACCCCAACACTGCAGCGCAGACGCCGCGGGAGACCTGAGCAACAACAGCACTGGCAACTCTTGCCAAACCTCCATGTCCTGATGGAACTGTGTCTTCTCCCCTTAAAGCTGCGGTTAGGGCTGTCACCATGCTTAAATCACCCAGCATCACACGTGAATGCCCCCCCCCCCCCGCCGCAGTCACGACCATCTTAGTGTAGTTACTGTGTCAAAGCAGCCAGCCCAGCCCTGTTTCATTTATTACTTCTGAAGGTGGATCTTGGGGAGCTTCCGAGGTGCACATGCATTTCCCTTCAGCTCTGGTCACTCATCTCTCCATCGGCCCCTGCCGTGAGCCTGGGTTCCCTGGCATGCCAGAAACCGTTCACACAACGGCTTCTCTCATTTCTAGAACAGTGAGACACAGGCTTTGTGTGCTGGACTTTCCCCTGAATTCCCAGTTTCTACTAACTCGTAACTCAGGACCAGAGCCTCGAACTTCAAATAGAACATCGCAGTGACACCGTCCTCCTGGGAGCCTCCCACACCACGGCCCGTGGCTGCTTCAGGTCTGCGTGGGCTTCCCTCCACCTTGGGTCATCTGAGGGGTCAACACTGACACCTCCAGAACATGAGCTAAGCTTTGAAGTTAAAACAACCTCAGAAATAAAAATGTTCATTGTGCGGCACTGGTTCAGAGGAGCGGCTGCCTCCAGCCCTCCGGGCAGATCCTTCTCCGCCTCCCACTCTCCCTTCCTCCCTTTTCCCCTTCCCCTCTCTCCACTGACAGGCCAAAGCAAAACCTTCCTTCCTCAAGCTCCTTTTACTCCATCCCACGTCCCCCTGGGCCCCAAACTGCCCTCACAGGAGGGGGCAAGGTAGGTCTATGGTCACAGGGGAGCTGCAGGCTGAGCAGTCTGCGGAGGACCCCAGCCCTGGCCTCCTGGA
The DNA here is from genome assembly GCF_021218885.2 of Marmota monax. Lineage (NCBI taxonomy): Eukaryota > Metazoa > Chordata > Mammalia > Rodentia > Sciuridae > Marmota > Marmota monax. The sequence goes on along the minus strand of NW_026695216.1, from coordinate 661,613 downwards.
ACTCGTAGCTCACTGGGTAGCTTGAGGGCCACTCTCTGTCCTTCTTACACTCCCAGGCCTGTTCCTTCCTGTGAATTGCCTACTGTTTCAGATCCTCACACCTGAATGTTCAGAACATTGTCACTGCTGTCCTGTCTCAGTCAACACTCACAGCAAGCCTGGTTCTCATGGCCAGATCCCCTGAGCCCTTGTGAGACATGGGCATGGACATTACCCTGGCTTTGATGGTGTCCACTTTGCTGAGAAATGCCAAGAAATGGAGAAGGGAGGGAGGGAGGGAGGGAGGATGAGAGGAGAGGGGTTGAGAACACGGTAGCATCATCCCCAGGCACCTGCATTAGCGCTCTGGACACAGTGAGCAGGGTGTGCGCAACCACATGTGCCCTTAGTGTGTGTGTGTGTGTGTGTGTGTGAGAGAGAGAGAGAGAGAGAGAGAGAGAGAGTGAGAAACAGAAAGTGACAGAGAAAGTGAGAGACAGAGAGACAGAGAAAGTGAGAGAAAGTGACAGAGAAAGTGAGAGAGAAAGTGAGAGAGACAAAGTGAGAGAGAAAAAGTGAAAGTGATAGAGAGAAATTGAGCAAGTGAGAGTGAGAGAAAGTGAGAAAGAGAGAGACAGAGAGAAAGAGAGAGAGACACTCTGGTAGTCCATTCTCAGAATACAGTATTTGGCCTTAATTGGGACGTAAGAGCCAATTACAGCCATTTAACCATAGCCCCCTGCCTTTTGCCGTACCCCATTTTAAAAGCAGCCAATCGTATAGACTGTATCCCAGATCTCCCCTCTCAGGGCAAGGGGTGGTGCTGCTCTGGGGTAAAGCAGGGCTGCCCACCGGGGGGGCTTGCTAGCCAGGTTCAGCAGCACGCCTTCTGCAGAGGCAAAGATTGCCTTGCCAGCCGCTTCTGAGCACATGCTGACTCCTGGCAGCACCTGCTATCTCTAACCACGATGGCACCTGATGTGCTGCTCCACATATTACCTGAGGGGTCATGGGGACTCCCTCCTTTCAGGAGATGTGTCCTGCTGCCTTGCTGCGGTGGCCTCAGAGCAGGGGAGGAAACTGTGAACCTGTGGCTAATGATGGACCCGAAATTCAAAGTGGATCAGCAACACAGGGAGGGGCCCAAGCAAGCCCTGTGGAACCAGGGAATACCTGGCTTGCACCGACACAGGCGACCAGGTAACTCCATGCATGTACCCACACAGGCCACCAGGTAACTCCATGCATGTACCCACACAGGCCACCAGGTATCCCCGTGTGTGGACTGACGCAGGCCACCAGGTAACGCCCAGTGTGGACTAACGCAGGCAAATCTATGCTGAAGAAAGAAGCACATCCTTGGTTTTCAGGACGTCCTGAGGTTGTGTGAGCATGACTCAGACTCTGTTCAGAAACACAAGACCACACCCAGGAGAGCGGGACGGGAGCGGGGGGCCCAGATCTAAAGACACCTCAAATTAGGGGAAGTGAGTACACAGGGGAAACTCAACCACAAAATAATGGGGAATACAAATTCTAGACCCAGGAAGAGGGAAGGCCAATGGAAAGATCCTTGTAGGTATTTTCCAAGCAGGGGAAATGGATTGTAGTGATGATGATAGCGAATCTGCCCACGAGGGATGAGTAGCCACCGGAACCTTTGATTTCAGCATCCACCATGGCTGCAGACCCTTCCTGATGTTCCCAGGTGCACAGATCCCTTTCATGTCTGGGTCATACTGTAAAAATCTATGACAAGCTCTATTTTAATTTCTAAATGGTTAAATCTGATAGTTCTTTTGTTGCCTCCTCCTGTAGGAATTTATGCCTGGTAAAGAGCCATCAAATCCTTATTTCCTGTTTTATGTACACATTTGTACATACCTGCACACTGTAAGTCCTCTCCACATACATGCTGTGTATATCATGTACATGGCATCAAAACTGGCTTAAATAAATGAGTACTCATAAATTTAATGAATGGATCAAAATGCTTTTCAGTTCATGTGACTTAAAAAAAAAAAAACTTTTAACAAAAAGAGTCAATAGTAATTGGTAAGAGTAAAGATGCTTTGAAATTACCAACGCACACATTTTTCTAGGTGGCCAGCCAGTCAGTGTTGGTTTCTATGATATGTTTTAAGTGCAATGTCCATTGCTTCTAAGGATTCTTCTTTGGCAGAAATAACTGACTTAAAGTATTAACTAGACTTGATACTTTGGTTTTCATGAGTAACCTAAGTTAGAAAATGAGTGAATTAGTTTTAACATAAATGGGATTAATCTTTATAAGTGTGTCTGTAAGAGGAGACATCTAATTAATTTGCAAAGTTAAAATATCAAAACATCAACTAAGTATATAGTCAAGTTCTCTTGGTTTCTTGGATTCCATAATGTAATATGTATTTGGGTCTATTAAATGTGTTTTTACAAATTGGTAATTAACAGAAAGTTTTAAGATTCCTTATTTCTGGGTCTTAACCAAAAAGCATGGTTACTAAGGGTTAAAATTCAAACAGATATAATCCTATGTATGTACAAAAAGTTTCAGCGGTTTTTTGATTAAAGTACTATAAAGACTAAAGTATGTCATTTTATTAAAAAGCAGTAAGATCTATTTGAATGAGAGAAGACATCTTGTTGTGAGGGGGAACCTAACAGAGGGTTTTTTCCCACTTGGGTGTACTAGTCTGGGGACTTTGGGCTTCTGGATAAAGGCACTGATTAGAGTCCATGATGAACAGAACTAGGAGAACTGTTGGGCTGATGGTTGGCATCTGTGTTGCCCAGGCACCGGGAAGGCATGAAGGCCACTGGCTTGGCCCGACTCTAACAGACTATGCCTGTTAGTCCTTCAGTCTGAATTTTTCTGTAACCTCCCCTTGGGTCTAATCCCACTTCCATTTTCCTTCCGTTCTGGGACAAAGGAATTGGCTGGAATGTTTAACCTCACAGGGTGGCCTTTAAATTGTGGTGGCCTTTAAATTGAAAAACCTGAATTGGGGCTCATTACCTTGAGTGCCTGATGATTACCCTATCTTATTCAGGGGTAAAAACTGCCAGTCACAAGGACATATCACTGGGTTATAGTTAGATTATAACCTGGGGGGGGGGGGCAAACGGTCTTCCCTTTCAAGATCTGGCAGGATGCTCCAATTGCCCAGGGGACACCTCACAACAGGGCCTCCTGGAATCCCCATACATGCAGGCATCTGTGCCTTGGCCATGCTGATTTCTGTATAGAAGGGCTCTGCCTCTCACCTACTCCATGTTAGGATGGCTCCAAAGGAGGCCAGAATTAAGTACATTTAAAGTTATGCTCAAAAGTTTCATTTTTGTTGTAAGGGTTACTGCGATCTCTAAAATAAATCAGGGATATAATACAAAACTAAATAAGGGTTTGGGTAAACTTAAAAGGTTGCAAAAAAGTTTTTAAAAGAAGTAAAATTCATAAAGGATCTTATATGAGATTGAGTTGATAAATTTACGGGTCTTTGTAGAGGTAAAATAGATACCAAAGATATATTAGTGTTATTATAGAAATTTTTTCTTGATTCAAAGCTCTTATACTAAAAGTGTTTTGGGTCTTGTTAATTTCATTTTGTATTTTCCATATAGAACTTTATAACTGTTGTCTGTTAGTGTTTTGCAGAAGTACTGCTTCTAATAAAACAGCCTGCGTTAACTTGAGATAATCAGCACCACCTACAGGACAGAGAGAATATGAAGCTGACTTCCACTACTAATACTGATCCCAATTAAATGGAAGGGGTGACTGTAAGATTATAGACATTAGAGTTTAAAACCCAGTACTCCTATTTCAAGACTGGTGAAACTGGTCTTGAAACTTGGAGACCAAATTTTAGGAAGTAAAAGGGCCAAGGAAAAAGCAGACAATATTTTGGCCCTTGCCCTCTAAGGTCAACAAGAACCCAGGGGATGATAGGATCTCTCTTTGGGCCCTGCAACTCTGGTGAGTCACCCAATCTCCTGAACAGGGGTATTGAGAGGACCCTAGAAAACAGGAAGTCAACCAGCACACATTCTGCAAAGAGGAAGGTTAGTAGAGAGGAAAATGTCCCTGATGCTTCCAAGGGAAGCCACTGTGGTCAGCAAGACCCTGACCCATCCTGGCATATGGCACAATTGGTAGAGGAAAAGGTAAAGGAGTTAGGAGGCTTCTCACAAGTTCCCAAGAGGGATCCCTGACAAATGTCAGCTAACTCTAACAATAGATCTTAAAAAACAACAAAGGTCGATTTTGACCACCTTGGTCTTAAACACTTGGCAGGAGAATATAACCAAAGCACACCTTACACAAACAATTCAAAGATAAGACAATGGTTCTTTTATCAGAGATGAACATTTTTGTCAGTCTTCCTAAAAGTAAAACTGTGAGGTTATAAAGGAAGGGCTTTATACAGGAGTGCCTGATAATATCGCAGAAAGCTCTGTCAGAGTCACAAGTCTGTTCTGAGTCACCTTGAGATCTATCTGTGTTACTTTTTTTCCGGTACAATTATTATGAACTGCTGCTCAGACTCCTCTTCTGGAGTTCACAATTCATCACTGCCAGCCTGGTGATTTGGTTTTCATCAAGACCTGAAAGAAGACAAGCTTCACACTGAGTTGGAAAGGACCTTACCAAGTGCTCCCAATCACCGAACTGCTAAAAACGGGTGGCGTCATAACCACGGGTGATTTGCACCTCAAAAAGTTAACATATCCAGGATGGATGGCAATACCTAAGGGTATGGGAACAAAAATGAAAATGAGACCAAAAAGGATAAAAAGAAAAAGGAGGGACTTGTGAGAAACAGAAAGTCTGGTGGTGCTTTTCAGAATACAGTATTTAGCCTTAATTGGGATAAGATCCAATCGCAGCCACTTTTAACTACAGCCCTTCCCTTTGCCCAGCCCAGCTTAAAATTAGCTAACCATGCAGATATGGCCCTGAGTGCCAGAGCAAGGACTGCCCACCCAGGTGCACAGCAGCCAGGTTCTGTAGCTCGCCCGTCTGCAGAACTAAAATTTGCCTTGCAGAGCTGCTTCCAAGCGCTCCTCAGTCAGAAGCAGCAGTTCTGAGAACAGGAACAGCAGCCTCGACAGCACTCTGGTGCCCCCTGGTGGTTGGTGGAGTGTGCTTCCCCAGGCAAGGCAGCCTGGGCTAGGCCAGCCCTGGGAGAGCGCACGGCTTCAGCATGGACTCTACCTCTAGCTGGGAAACAGGTTTGTACAGGACAAGGCTGGCCGGTACATGAGGCCTGCACCCTGCCTTGCTGTGCTGTCTGTTCATGTCTCTTCCCTGGGTGGGCCAGAGCCAGCAGCACAGGGCTCCAGTGGTCCTGTAGGACAGTGGCTGCCAGCTGGGCGGCAGTGTGTGTGCTTGCAGCCTAGGGAGGTCTGAGCCTTGCCGCCTGTTTGGTTCTCACAGCGGCCTTGCCTTACTGGACAAGTACAGACAGTGTCCTTATACACCTTTTCATAGGGGAAGCTGAAGCCCAGGGGATTTCAGGGATTTGGTCCATGTTAAATTTCTAGAGAGTTTCTAGCAAGGGCAAAACTAACTCTCTAATCAGACATCACTTTCCTATGTTCACATATGACTACACGACCAGTGTAACTCCACATCACGTACAACCACCAGAGTGGAAGTTATACTCCATGTATGTATAACAGTCAAAATACACTCGACTGTCATGTATATCTAAACAGAAGAAAAAGAACAAAAAACTCTCTAGCTCAAAGACACTCTTCACACCAGCGTCTCGTTTCCCATGTAACATTTCCTTTGTCACTCCTCTGAGCAAACCTCTGGAACACCAGGAAGTGGAACTGACATCCTCTCCCCATGCAGCTTCAGGAGTACTGCAAAGGCCACTCTACTAGGTGCCAGGCCCCTGCAGGTTCCTGGTGTCTGAGGCCACAGAAGCACCTGCGGAGTGTCAGACACTGTGTGCTCCCCAGGAGCTCTTGGTTTCTGTGAACACATTTTTACAATTACAACGTGCTAACAGGTAGAACTCCTCCAGCTTGCAGCTCTTATGCTAGGAAATCAGTCAACTGCACTCTACTTTAATTTGCCACCAAAGTCAAGTGGCCTCCCTGTCAGAAGGGTCTTCAAACCTCCCTGGAGGAAAGTAAACAAAGTCCTTCTGCCTGTCCAGCAGCAAAAACCCGATCCTGGTCCTCTCTGCTTCCGGTTCCTCATCTGCTCAGGGCAGAGGTTCCAGGGCATCAGCAGCCTTGTCACTGAGTAGGGAGCTAGTCACAAGGGAGCCCAAGCCCAGGCAAGGCGACGGTTCTGCTGAACAGAGACCATACTCACCAGCACACACCCAGCCGTTTCAGGATGCAGATGCTCATGGTACTGTGCACCAAGTGTTTCCAGAGGTGCTTGGAGAAGCTTTTGCATCGTCAGAACACAAACTGTCTAAAATTCACCATCTGATGTAATAATGATCTCAGGAGACCTACAGAGAACTTGAGAGCAGGAGCCTTGCTGGTTGGCTTTGTGGATGGGCTAACAGTCTTGGTCAGTTGCCTGGGAGGAGAAAGCTCCAGTCCAGATGCTCAAACCCTCCTGCCCTGTGCTTCAGGAGCCGGGAGCTGGGTGAAGAGGTGACAATGTGTCTGGCCCTAATGCAAGCCTGTGCCACATGTGACCTGAGCACAGCTACAAGTGCAGGGATTGGCTGGTGGCACAGGGCTGGGTCCTTGTTTCCCCTGCTGCCAGCACTAGTGCCAGCGGGTTCCTTGCCAGCTGAGGAGGAGCCACAGCTCGGCCCCATAGGCGTCAACCCTGACTGGAGAGCACATGCTGTTCATCGTTCTGAAACTTTTCACCCAAGGCCAAAACAAAACTGCAGGCTGGAAATATATTTGCATGTACTGTGAATTTTGATATATAAAATTAGAAACATATATCTTTAAAAGCCTATACTGTAATACAAAGAATAAAGTACATGAACAGCCTATTCACAAAAGTGCAAAAGGCCAATAACAATTTGAAAAAATGTTAAATAACCCTCGCTGGCAACTGAGGATATGCAAAGCAGTGAGGTGAGACTGTCCCTCACTCAGCAAAGCACTTTTCCAAGTTGCCCGGAAGCACAGGCAAAGTCCAGAAATCGTGCAGGGCTGATGTGGGACCGTGCTTCCTGACAAGTGACTTAGCCATATTTCCATATTTATCAACTGCCAGCAAGTAGCTAGTTTTCAATTCCCTTCATGTGTAGGAAAGGTAAAGGATGCCTCTCAGGCTGCACATGTTCCTGCTGCCCAGTAGTAACCAGTGAGAAACGCAGAGTCTCCAGTATCAGCAGCTGCCGCAGGAAGTTGGACTGGCACCTGGTCTGGTTATCTGCCATGCCAGACATGACGTCACACAGTGAAACATCTTCATGATCAAAGGACTGAGCAGTCACTTCAGAGGAGGCAGACCTTCAGGGACAGTGGTGCTTAGTCTTGACAAATGACCTCTTGCCCCATTCCCAACAGGCGCGATGTTATACAAGCATAAAGAACGCCCAGGCCAGCTGAGATGAAGACGCAGAGCCCTAAGTCCACATTCCAACAGTGTCAGGGCAGGGAGTGAAGCTGAGGCTAGTGGCACACAGCAGTGCTCCCAGATGATAACCCTTGCATGACTGGGACGAGGACTGAATCCTGGCTGGCAGGGAAGGACCATGACAGAAAACAACACAGGCAGGCCATTTGTGGCCCACTGCCACCTGGGGGCATGTGGGTGCAGGAGGGGAGGTTCCACCTAGTCCTTCTGCCTCTGGGGACAGATATGCAATGTGTTACCCCAGTCCCAACACAGGAGCACCCAAGGCCAACTTGGTCTGTCCCTCAACAGGGGCTGGCACTGGAGCAGAGGCAACTGCAGACAGCCAGATCAAGACCAGGGGAAAAAGTAAAAGCACACAAATAAAACCCAGACCCACATAAAATAGGCATCTGATGTTAGGAGACTTGCAGGAAAAGGCTGGCGCAAATTCCTTAAGAATCCCACTTCTAGAGGACCCTGGACTCATGGGGTCAGTGCTAGATTCAGGAAAAAGAAATTAGAAAAGTGAGATGATCAGCACAGAGCAAATCGATGCACGCTGGGCTGGGCTGCTCCAGCCGAGGCAGACCTTCACAAGCACTCAGCACTGGCAGGCAGTGGTCTGCAGGTGGAAGGAGCATAGGCCCCGCGGAGGATGGAGGGCGAGTGCAGGTAGACAGCTGTGGAAGGAATGCTTTCAGAGCTCAAGAAACCGAATCTTCTCCAAGGTAAAGGCTCATGTTGTGCAGGGCCACCTGCTGCCCCCCAGGTCTCTGTATGCCTCCAGGTCTCTCCTCTAAGGATATGGTTGAAACACCACTGCCCTATTAATATCAGGACCTGCCAACATTCAGGCCTGCCTGCACCAGCCCTGCTCGTGCCCAGGGCTCCCGGCACTCTGCTGTTTCTTTCATGACACTCCTAAGACCCAGCATGCAGTTGGTCCTCTGGACCCCTTGCTTCTACATCCTTGCAGTCCACCAACACTGCATCACAAATATTTTGTAAAAAGTGGGGTGACTGAATACGTACACTTTTATTACCTCCTGAACAATACAGTGTAAGATATATTTATTCTGCATTTACATTGTATTGGAAATTATAATCAACCTAGAGGTGATTTAACACACAGGAGGATGTGCCTGGGTCTGTGCCACTACCACACTCTTTTCGGTAACCTGACAATTTTGGTGTTCACAGGTCCAGGGACCACTGCCCAGGGGACCACAAGGCAAGACTAGATGCACGGTCCACATTCTTTCCTATACTGTTTCCCTCCACTGCCTCATGAGGACAGTCAAGCAGTCGCCGGCACTCAGGAGGTCACCGGGGATAACCTGCCAGTCACAGGAGTACTTCAATGAACAGGCCAGGCCATGCACTCCCTCCCACGTGAGGACCTCAACACAAACATGCAGAGGCTCTGGCGGGCCACACCCCCTGCAACTGCTCAGCACACCCACAGGAGCCCTCTGGAAGGACTCAGAGGTTGGTCCTGGTCTTGCCCTGCCACTGACAGCCACCCGTGACAGCCTGAATCCTGAGTGCCCTTCCAGGGACCCCAGTGACTTACACATGTTCTGTATAATGTAGAAGAGAATGGCCCACCAGAAGCCTGGAGGAGGAAGCCTGAAGACCTCCCAAAGCAAGGACCTGGGGAAGTGGGGCTGTCAGGCGCAGCAGCTACCTCAAGCATCTGACTCAAGACCCAGGAGGCACCCCATGCTGCGCCTCCAGCACACCTGTGAGCACTTCTACTTTCCATGTAGATGTCTTGTGAAGGAAAGGAGCACCTCAGATTCCCTCTACCTTCTCAGTTCCCTAACAGTGCAGGCCAGGCACTTCCTTCTAATCTGAAGCACCCATCTCTAAGCCTGAGTTCATGTCCTTCTGGGGAGTTGACAAATTTCTGGGTGAGTAAAGGTCATGGCCAGGTGCTGAGGAGCCCACCCTGCAGTCGGGATCCTGTCCTAAGCTCAGAATCAGAACAAACACTCTCTGGGGTAAACATACTATGTACTATCAAAGGTTTTATTGCATACCAATCAATAAACTTACAGTGTCACAGGCTCGGAGTATGCAGAATGTCCTTTTTTCTGCTTTGTTCATAAACACATGGTAAAAGCACTTCCTAACTTAAGCAGAGGAGCAGGGGCCCCTGAGCCTTCCATTCTCAGAGCATGGATGAGTGGCGCTCACACCCCACACCTTGCTTTAACACTGGAGCCAGCACTTCAGGCATATGGGCAAGCGCCTGCCCCGCACCACAATCCCCACTGGAACCCTGCATGAGCCCACGCAAGTTTTACGAATTACTCAGTGTTGATGATTTTGGCTTGCAGAATTTTCTCTAATAAGAAGAAAAGATACAAAGATAGTTGCTAGCAATGCAATTTCCAGCCACTAAAATAGGAGCCTCACTAAAAAGTTCCATTTTTGTGAAAACAACACACATGTGAAACCTGGAGCCCACATCAGGGTCACATGTGGGCTGCACCAAGATACAGAGCTAACAGTACTATTACACACCTTTATCCAGGGAGGCTGGACTCAGTTGGACAGGCCCAGATCCACACGGTCCAACATACAGACAGGGTCTACCACCTTGCTGGTGTATTTCAGCTGGGCATGAGCTCAGACACCTTCCTCAGACATGTCCTCTCCAGCAATTTCCTGACCTGCTTCCCATGGCTGGCCTTGGATAGCTTGGCAGGGAACAGCCCTGGAGAGCCACACACGCCTGCTCTGAGCTCCTGCAGTCAAATATATCAGCCCACTTCATTTTCTATGAAACCACCTTGTGGGGTGGGAACTCGAGTGAAGCCATGTGTCACTAAACACCCTGCGGTGCACCTGGGATGTGTACCGTCAGACGTGCCACACAACCCCACAGGTGATGTCGACTTGAGACTGGACTTGCTTAAGATCAGGTTTCTCAGACACCTCTGTGTTCACTCTACAAGCTGAACAAATCCCAGAGGGACTGGGAAGAGCTACAGGCAAAGAGCTCCAGTGGCCTGGCTGAGGATTCTGTCTGCTCACATCTACCTCCTGTTGAACTCAGTCTAGCTTCTTCACTAAGAGCTTAACACCATGTAAAACTGAAAACTCACATATCTGCATTTCTAGACAATTCTTCAATCTGACAAACTGTCGATTTTTAACCTTCTAAATGTAAGTGCTTTCACTTGGACAGTTTTTTTCTTTCTGAAAATTGAAAAGTGTTTCACAGCACCATACCCCAGACAGGCAGCCTGAAGGTGCTCAAGCAGGATAAGACTCAGGGAGGGCACAAGGGGCCTGCACCGTCCAGGTTGGGTGGAGCCCACTAGGCCTCCAGTGAATGTTCCTCTATCTGCAAATTCTGCACTCAGAACAAAGTAAAGGGCTCATTTAACACATTCTTTTCCATGTAGTCCCGACTTCACGCTTCCCTTCACATTAGAGTCTTGAGCAAAAGTATTTTCAGTGAGGTAGCCCCATGTTGGTTTCAGAAAGCCTAACCTCACTGAGATGTGCCCAGCTGGTGGTTTCAGAGGGCCCTGGGCTCAGGGGACTGGTCAGTACATTAGATATGTTCCATCTTTGCCAGACCTGCTTCAAAGGCCTCAGGCTGAGAAGACGGGGGCCAGCACTCTGTACAGTCCTCTGGGGGGCCACAGTCTATCCTTGCAGGAGTTCAGCAGCATTTAGGCTCCACCCACTTCCACCTACAGTGACAAGCAAAAGTGTTACCAAACTGTCACAAGTCCTTTGGGGGCAAAAGTGCCCTCAGTTAAGAGCCATCCCGTGGAGCACAAGACACAGGGGGACAGCCAGGTGATGGGCCTGTGTGCAGGACAGCACTACCACTGGGGTTCAGATTCCACACCGAGCAGACACTTTGTAACTGACTATGGAGTCCTGGAGAGATACACAGGGCCCTCCTGGGGCTCAGCCAGAGACCAGGCATGCTAAGGGTGGACCCAGGCTCAACAAACACGCAGGGGTACAATCCGTGCTAGTTTGAGAAACAACTTTAGTGTGTGCTCCAGCACTGGGCCTCCAGAGGGAGCACGGCTTTCCCCAAGCCAGCTGAGGACGCCTGGGCCCCACTGCACAGAACCCCCTGGCAGAGGAAGCCAATGGGCACGACCTCACTCCTCCTTCCTCCGCTGCTTCTCTTTTCTTTTCTGTTGCAAGTTCTTCAGGTCAGTCATCACGTTCAAAGTCTTGCGTACCCACAAAATCTACAACAATCATTTTAGGACATATTCAGAACTGGGAAATAGGCCTGAAGAAAACCAGGACTTAAAAGTCTAAAGCTACATACCACAATGATCATGGCGTTGAGCAGCAGTGGTGCTGAGAACACGACAGAAATGAACATCCCCCTGGAGTCAAAATACTGGTATTTTGAAAACAACCTGTTTAAAAAAAAAAAAAAAAAAACAGCAAATAACTTGGCATCGCCACAGGGCTCTTTATGGGAGATGATGTTGGGGGAAAAGAGCCAAAATATACTTCAAGGCTCAAAAACCTGCCCACCAGGAGTTCCGGGCCCGCTGCAGGCGGGGCACCACTGCAGGTCTGCTAGTGACCTGAAGTCCTGGAGCTACGCAGCAGCAGCCTCGGTGCTCTGCACCAACGACAAGCATGGCTTCACAGCCAGCCTCTGCTCTTAAGGACCGCTGAGCTGGGAACGCCCTGAGCTGAGATTCTCAGCCTCCTTAGGAGGCTCCTGCAGGACCCATCTTTTTTCAATTCTGTAACTGAAATTAAAGTAGCCCATGAAATTCCCTCACTGTTATTAAGGATCAACCAACAGGTACAGTGGCATGGTTCAGTCACCAAAAGTAACGCAGTTCGTGAAACATTTAACCAGCTGCTTCTCAGGGTGTGGCGTACTCCTGCTTCCTGCTGTCTCCCATAAGTCTGACATTCACAGGGAGTGCTGCGTGTGAGCAGCACGGTGGCTGACTCCTGAGACTCAGCGAGACGCGCAGGAGCCGACTTTACCTCCAGTTCATTGCGGCCACTTCATTGATGTACTCAGCACAATAGACCAGGACCACTGAGAAGACAGAAATCACGTTAGAATGGAGATGGCCAGGGTCAGCACAGCGCTCTTTACACCAGGACACTGACACAATGAAGAGAAATGCAATTTCTATTTTGGCTACAATTAAATTGTGAATGTGGAACGTGCTCCCTGACAGAAAGGACTAAGAGCACCCCACACGCACGGTGTCAGTGGGCTAGATGGGACCCGTGGGACTGCTGGAGGCCCAGGTTGTGCCGCAGTCCGGCTGCAGCAAAATAACCGGGGGGTGACGAGCAACTTGTGTACATTGACACAGCAGGAGTGGGAGCCGTTTATTGCAGGACAGAAGGGGTATTTATACATTCCACACAGCTTATCTAATTAGCATAAACTAGATACATCAGTCAACCAATAAGGAATCTCCACACTTAATGGCTCGCTTTTGTTACTTCTCAAACCACTCCCTCTGGCATTTTGCCAGGCACCATCCAGACTTGTTTACAGACTCTAACAAGGTTGGAGTGCCCAGTGCCCACTACGAGGCATAGCTATGCTGAGATGGCATCTCCTCATGATTCCAGCCGCAGGTGGCTCCTGGACACCCTGCAGTGGGATCATAAGCAAGACTCCACACCTGGTGCCTAAACTGCTTCCTGCCTCATGTTCAGGCCATCCAGGTGAGACTGCTATGATACATCCCTACCTTCAAGGAGCCAGGTGGTGCAGCCATGGGGGCTGCTGACCGGGGGCTGCATGGCCTCTCTGCCCTCCAGCCTCCCAAAGACCATGGCGTTCTTGGAGCACAGGACACAACTGTCCAGGCCTCCTGCTAGTGTAGGGTGAGGCCTGTGTCCACGCAGGCCAGAGAGAGGGTGTGTGAGGGACTAGAGCAAACTCAGCAACTCCATGCCTTCACTGTCAGCCAAACCTTTTTGACCCAAATCGGAAAGTGGGTTAGCCCAGGGCTATCTACCTCCTCACTACCTGCCTGACAGGTAGACCCATGAAGGCAAACAGAATGCAGAGCCAGAGAGGCCAAGAGCTGGCTAGGAGCCTGGCCTCCTCCCTGCTGATGATGCACTGCACAACTAGGGCAGTCTCTGAATCTCAGTGTGTTTCATCTGTAAGAAGGTGGCAACCCTTAGTAGGGCAGCTTAGGAATTTAATGAGTCAGAGGACATGAAGAGCACGTGGAACAATGTGACCATAGTCACATCCCAACCCCACACTGTTCATAAGTTTCAAATTGCTCCATGGGTTAGCTCTCCTAGGAGGCTGCCCTTCTTCAAGGCACCTGCTGTACGGCCTTCCCACCCTGCCCTCTGCAGGGAGCTCCCCTGGCCCCCTGCCTGGCTCTGCCACCCCTTCCCACCTGACCTCTCCAGGGAGCTCCCCTGGCCCCCTGCCTGGCTCCTGCCACCTCAGTCTGGCATCACACACCTTCCCTATGCTCTGGCCTTTCCCATCAGAAGCTCAGCATGGTGGTAACAGTGCAATGAGGCCTCTGAGTATGTGCTGAAGGAGTTGTCCTCTAGGAAGTTCCATTAAGACAGGAGGCTATTTTGTTCCCCACTGTATCCCTGCCCTTCCTTAGGGCTTGACCTGGTAGAAGCTCTCCTGTGGAGAACTGGACCTAACAACGCAGATCACCTTGATTTTTACAGACCCACTTTTCTGTAATGCAAGCTCTGATCGTTTCACTCCAGTCTTCCTAAGGCAACCTGGTGTTCAGATTTCCTACCTTGCACAGAGCTTCTCTCAAAGTAGCTGATATGTTTTAATTACTTAGCAGAATCTTCACTATCTTTAGGGAGCAGGGGTGGTACAGGTGATTGAACTCAGGGGACCTTGACCACTGAGTCACATCCCCAGGCTTTTTTTGAGACAGGGTCTCGCTGAGTTGCTTAATGTCTCACTTTTGTTGAGGCTGGTTTTGAACTTGCAATCCTCCTGCCTCAGCCTCCCGAGCTGCTGGGATTACAGGCGTGTGCCACTGGGCCCAGCTCTTTGCTGTCTTTCTAATGTCTACAAAATCAAGAAGGGCCTGGTCAGGCTCAGAGGCTCTCCCCCACAGTGTTACCCAGAACCCCTTGTGCCTCAGAGGGGGCATCAGAATGCTCAGCCCTGCAGGCTGTAGTTTCTCTGACCTCTGGTCCATATTCCCTAGACAACTCCAGCCCTCTAGACTGGAATCTGTCTTCCTTCCCTCATTTGGATGCTCACGCCCTCTTACCTGGGCCAGCTAGCTGCTCTTTTTCTTTTCTTACTCCACCTTACCTGCTCTTCCCACCCTGTACCATGATTTTGCTTGCTCCATGAATTTTTTGTCAATCTTTTCCTGAAGCTACATCCGTTCCCTAAATTCCTTAGCCCTTACTTTTAAAACTCATCTAGGCAATATAATTTCAACACATAAACTTTCCTTCTTAGTTACATCCTTTCTCCAGAGCAAGCAGTGCAGGACTGAGCCCAAGCAGGGAAATGTCTGCTTTAAAAACAGCCAGATTTCATTACACTTAAGAAGTCTTTGTAACCATCTGGAATTCAGCACCCTCCCCTGCACAGGGGAGGTGCTCCAAAGGTTCCTTTCAAATTCACACAGAATGACTCACGGAAGGTATGGGAGGGGCTGTGAAATATTTACATGTTTTGGAGATGGCATGCTGGCATCAGGTGGCATGGCCATCAGAGCACAGGGATTTTGTTCTGTTCTACTCACTGAGACACAGGAAATGGCCAATCTGTAGTCGGTACCTCTGGGATGAGAAGCAAGTGAGAAGCAGGCACAGCACGTGGAAGACAGCCAGCCCCACCAGCCAGGGCTCACTCCAGTCTGTCTGCTGTAAGGATAGGCAAGTCAGGCAGGGCAGGCTCAGGTCCAGGATACAGCTTTCTCAGGGCCCCGAGCACACAGTCAGCCCTCATGGGAAGGTGGAAGCAGGAAAAGGAAAGGGAGAGAAGTAGGAATCCTCTCCAGTGCAACCACACCAACGAGTTTTTAAAGATTTTATAGTCTGAGCACACAAAACAGAGGGCATCACCAACCTGCCTGTTTGGGTGGTTGAATAAAGCAGTATTTTAAAGTTGGGTAAAATCTAAGCAATGACCACACCCTGAGATGACCAGGAGGTTGAGCAACTTCAAGGTGATACACTTGATTAATACCAAACAGAAACTAGGACTGTGGAAGCCCCCTGGACTACTGCCTTAGCACCAATGCCTTGGAAGCCTGAGCCACCTAACCCGAATGACCTGACCTTCCCGCCATAGGCCCAGCGCTGCCATAGGCCCAGCGCTCCTGGTCTCCACCACCAGGCTCGGAGCCTTCTGAGCCTGGACCCCAACCCCCAGGCCCAGCTCCCAGTACAGGATGCTGAGGCCTTCCTGTAACCCTCCTGGGTGAGGCGATCCCTGCTCCCAGGACCCTCAAGGACAGCTCTAAGCGTCCACACTGCTCTCAGGGAGTGAACACCTCTGACTTTTGGGCATTAGAACACAGAGCAGCCTGTCCATAGCCTGGCAGGGAAGGAATCTCTCCCTGCCCAGGCCCCAAACCAGGGGCCCACCAGGAGCCAGAGACCCGGAGATGCAGCCTGAGAGCAGCGCAGGAGGGAACCCAACCTGCAGAGCAGGCACTCGCCCCGGACCCAGCCCCGCCCCATGACTACAATCCCGCCCAGTTCCAGCCCCACGGGCATAGCCACGCCCCGTGACCGCTGTCCTGCCCAGGCCCCGCCCACCGCCACCAGGCCCCGCCCGCAAGGCCAAGCCCCGCCCTCGCAGCGCGGTCCACGCCTCCCTCCCGCGAACCCGGGGGCGGGGGGCCACCCGACCGCGCCCACACCGGTTCCTGCACCTCGGCGGCCGACTGTTACCGTGATCACCGCGGGGATGCTGACGGGGAAGGAGCTGACTGAAAAGGCCGACGGCATGGTGTCCACAAGGCCCGCCCTCTCCACAACCGCCAAGCCGTTTCGCCCCGCCCGGCTCCCCAGGAGGGACGCGCACTATAGTCTCGCGAGATCGCCGCTGGTCGCGAGAATGGTCGTCTCGCGACACTGCCCCGCCCTCTCGGTCCCTATCTCGCGGTCTTTGGGCGGTCGTACTGGTGGTGGTGCTCTTCCTGGGCTTGCAGGCGTTGCTCCCGGGCTCCGCGGTCGGGGGGCATGGGCTCCCCGCGGGCCGGGAACTGTCCAGCTGGGACCTGGAGAGCTCGGGTTGGTACCCGTAGCTTAGGGACATCCAGACCTTGGGAACTCACTCCATTGTTAAGGGACCGGGCGGGGGACGCGCAGCCGATGCAGCATATGAACTGACTGCGGGTGACTCCGTGAGGACCCAGGCCCTGCTGGTGCTCGTCCTACGCGGCTCACGCACAGCGCCTTTCCGTGCGCACCTGAGCGGCTTCTCTGGAGGCTGTGAGTCGGTCCAGTCTCTCGCCGTGGTGTGCAGTCCAGGCGGCCACAGTCCTGGGTGGACAGTCTCCTCCCACCCGCCAGCTGGGTAAGGAGGTAAAAAGATGAAGATGGTGGGAGCCCGAGGTTAAGAGAATAATTCTCTTAAATGAGCCCACTTTGCTGACCCCCCCACCATACTTTCTTTGCTAAAAATCAGTCTGCCAGCAGCCCCGCACAGCCCGAGTGCACAGGATGTCACGTTCCTTAGCAAAGGTCAGGCAGTCAGTGTAGGTGATGAATGATGGGGGTTGAAAGAGGATGAGGTCTGGTTATCAAACAGAACACAAGGTGTTGTTGTCCTCTACAATCTAATTGTGCTCCTGGACACTCTGGGTTGCAAACACTTGACCCCCTTATCCTTGCTCTAAGGTATGTACAAGGAAAAGAAAGAGAAGACAATACTTAAAAGAGGATTCCAGGGTCTATAAAAGAGCAACACACCTCTCTGGCAGGCACCCAGCTTTGGGGCCACTTCTGTTGCTATCACTTTCCTAAATAAACTTGCTTTCTATGCCTGCCTCAGTGTTTTGCTAGTATTTAATCTTCAGCACCAGGGAACAAGGATCCGTTCCTTATCTGCAAGACCTATATCAGCTGTACCCATCTAACTGCCTCCCCCCTTACAGGGAGCACCCAGACTCATGCTGTGGCCACCCTTGCTCCTTGTGGGCATTGGGATTGAGTGCCTTGTCCTTGTTCGTCTAAGGAACATGCTCCCCAGACATTAAGTGGAGCGGTGTCTCTCCCACTACACACCATCTGCCACCCTGAACTGGGCCACCACTCACCAAGTGTTCCATCAAGCATGAGGGTGTCCATGTGGCTATGATCTTGTCTCTTGAGTTCTAAAAGGTTTCTGCAAGCCACTGGTTCCCAATAGTCCTCCCTGCCCCTTGGCAGCAGGAAGTGCACCGTGGTACCCTGACTCTGAGTCATGGAGCTGGTGACCCTGGTGCACCGGCACCTGGGAGATGGTTGGCGCATCTTGTGGAGGGTTTACAGGACCTGTAGCTTACCTGTGCTTCCTCAGGGATTTGTGTCCCATGGATCAGTTCAGAGGAGGCATGGATCCCACCACGTCCAGACCTGGCTCTCCACATCTTGGCTCAGGACTCTAGTTCCAGCAGTGCCGGGGGTGCTGCCCAGAGGCTTCAGCCCAAACACAAGTGTTGTGCAAATGTTGTGTGACCTATTGTGCATGGCAGATCACTGAGGGCCAGGATCCAGTGCCTCAGAGCCTGGCAGGGATGACCCTCTGCCCAGACCAGCAACACTGTGTGGTTCTTCACTCCCTTTGAACTTTCAGGCTTAGCAGCAGCACCAGCCAGAACATCAAGTCCTGCTGGGATCCTGACCTGGGCAGACTCTGGATTCCTGGTTCCGTTCACCTTGCCTCTGGCTGTGTGATCTTGGCCTGACCTGAACTTTAGGTCTTGCAGATTCTGCAGTGCAGCTAGCAATAACACATTTGAGAGTTGTGCTCATTCTATTCAGCTTTCTGTAGGAGA
Organism: Marmota monax; assembly: GCF_021218885.2. Classification (NCBI taxonomy): domain Eukaryota; kingdom Metazoa; phylum Chordata; class Mammalia; order Rodentia; family Sciuridae; genus Marmota; species Marmota monax. Next base: position 643,094 of record NW_026695216.1, on the reverse strand, counting down.
AACAAAACTGGCTTGCACAACTTCACTGACCAGGTAGGGGCTCCTGGAAAAATGACAGCCTTCTCTTCTGTTGGCTGACCACCACCTTCCTGCAGCTCTGAAGCTTGGAGTCAGCTGGCCATCACCTCCCTGCAGCTCTGACCCCTGCCACCTGCTCTGGTCCTCCCCCTTGCTGCTGCCTTAGCTTCTTTTTTCTACTCCTGGGCCTGCTTGTAGCTGAAACATTCAGCAACAGTATCCCTCCACCAGATCCTCAGCTGTTTGTCCTTATACAGGGGAGACGGGAAGGATGGCTCCCATCCATGGTTTCTCAAGAGGGGGGGTGGGTGACACTTCTGCCTCGGAGATCATGACACACACACCCACCTTCTTTCCAGTTCCCTTCTGCCTTTGTCATTTCTCAGGGATTGTGTCATTTTTTACTTTCTGTGGTCCTGCTACAGGACTGTCTCCTGTCCCCCGTAATCTGAGCACTGCTTCCTTTCTGTGATACCCCCACCTCACTCTTAGGCACAGTGTTATCTTGGCTCAGACTCACACCCAGTTCCCTAAACCACAGTCAACGATCCAGAAATATAATTTTGTATGTTGATCTGCTGTGCTGCATTAAACACCAGGTGGGCATGCTGGCCTTACCACTGCAAGTGGACCAGGTGGACCACCTCCACCTGGCCCCTCTGGCCCAGCCTCGAGGTTAACACAGGGCCTGGAGAGAGATCCTGGTCCGGGAGGAGAGCCTTGAGGGTGTGCTGGGCCAGGTAACAGGGCTACCCTGCTCTTTGGCCTGGCGCTCAGTGGCAATAGGCTGTCCCCCTCAGCCTCCCTGATGTTTGAGAAGCGGGGAATTAATTCAAATGTTTATAGTTCCAGAAGTGAAAGATTTTAGTTTACACCAGTAAATTTTTCAGGAATTGGGAATAGACAAATCTGTTATTTTCTATCTCTTTGCATAAATTGACTTTAGAAAACTAGTAGTTTTTAGAAGTGCTTGTGAAAATGTGTAATCATGGATAACAAAATGTTTACAGAGAAAATGTAAGGAATGAATTCTCACACCTTCACCTTAAGTTCTCCGTCCTAAGTTCAGGATGTTTTCCTACCTCAGTGCTTCTGGAGGAGGTCAGGAAGCAGTTGCCTTAGTCAAGTTTGTTCTGTTCTGGTCTCCTCAGGTGCATTCTTGTGGCCCTAGCACTTCCAACAGGCGTGTGGAAGAACACAGTGGTGACTCGTGAAGAGGTGGACAGCTTGCTCATGCAGCGGAACGGAGGCTCCTCCAACCCCCTTTCTGGGACTGCACCCAAGCCACTCTCACTGGAATCCCTTCATTAGAAGGGAAGGAGGGTGGGAGAAGCCCTTGCGGCTACTGTCTTCACCCAGGGAGCCCTGGTGTGAGAGGCTGGTGCCGGCATGTGCACTGGGAACGGGAGCCATGTGCTCGGTCCCCGGGAGTTTCTGCAGAAACCCTTCAAGCCTACCTTGTCTCCAGCAGGCAAGGAGCCCAGTTGTGCTTGGCATCTGGAGATTTTTCTCTTTGCTTGATTGTGTTGTCCCAAAGCAGATGAAGCGCTTGAGGTGCTTGGAGAGTGGGGCACACCAGTGTGGTGTTGGGTACTTTCTGCATTTCTAGCAGGAAAACCTTGAGAAGCCAGCACCCAGCCCACGAGCTCCGTTGGTGTGGGGCCTGAACTCCTCGGTGAATGTTAGCCTCCACCTCCCACTCTGGACCTTCTGAGAGATCCCCTGATGTGTCCATTTCCTCTTGGACACATTCCAGTTGTATTAAGGTCCACACATTTCCCAGGATAGCCAACAGGTTGACACTGCTGAGACATTTGTCCCTATCCCTCATATGAGGCTGCTTGCTGAAGAGTGGGCCTCAGTGGAAGGCTGGTTCACCTCAGAGTACCTGCTGGGGAGCACAGCCTTCATTAGATGTGGCTTCCACCTGCAACAGCAGCTTGAGTGTGAGAGGAGGCTCCCAGCTGTGCGTGCAGGGCCATTCTGCAGAGAGTGGAAATCCTCAGGGGCACATTGGAGGAGGAGGACAGATTGGCTGCAGGCTCTCGGGAATGGGAGGAAGAAAGATGGAAGTGTCCCGTGAGCACAGGAAATGAGTGTTGAGCTGCAGTGGCCTGGAGCTCCCACCAGCTCCTCAGAGGATGCCCAGGTGGAAGCCCACACCACTACCTTCCCTGGACACATCTCCTTGGCCACACGTTCCAGGCTGGGAAGCACAGCCTTCCCAGACAGAGACAGGGGTGAGTCATGGCTCCTGATTTCTCTCCAGTGGCCAGCATATTCTGTTCTGTATCGCAACTAGTGACAGACTGTCTCCCTGTCTCCAAGGAATTCAAATTAAACTTTTCTGCAGCAACAATGGAAATGAAATATTTCAGTAAATAAAAGTAGCAAATTCATCAAGGTGAAATTCAACCAACAAAATTGTAGGTTACTGTCTTATATATTCTTTATTTTATTGATGTGGTACCAAGCATTGAACCCAGTGCCTTTACAGGTGCTAGGCAAGCACTGAGCCACAGCCCTAGCCCAATAATATCAAAGAACCACGAAGATGTCTTTTTCTCTAATAATTGCAAATTTATCCATTGAAACGTAACTCAAAATTTAAACTCCACCTCTCAGGACTGTGGTGGGGCTGCAGGCCTGGGGCACCCACCCCCACCCCTTCCCCGGGTGCTCTGCTCACAGCACGGAAGCTGGGCATTTCGTAGTGGGGTTGACAGCTTTACTGAGTGCACAACTGAAAGTTTATATTTGAAAATGAAAAAGAAGTTCATGTAATTTGGTTGGGGACCTCTTTGTGGTCACCTGTCCTTTTTTGTTATTGTTTGTTTGTTTGTTTTTGTTTTTGGTGCCAGGGATTAAACTCAGGGGCACTCGACCACTGAGCCACATCCCCAGCCCTGTTTTGTATTTTATTTAGAGACAGGGTCTCACCGAGTTGCTTAGTGTCTTCCCGTTGCTGAGGCTGGCTTTTAACTTGCAATTCTCCTATCTCAGCCTGCTAAGCCTCTGGGATTACAGGTATGTGCCACCGCACCCTGCTACCTGTCCTGGTCCCAAACATAATGATTCATGCTCCCTAAGTTTTTCCCAATCAGTTGTCCTTGATTATCTTCTTCACAGATTTGGCGAGTGTTTGGAGAAATTGCTTGCTATTCAGGTTTGAATTTCACGGGAGTTCTGTCATACCTGAATCAGTTCATCCCGTGTGGCGTCAGGGTAAATGAAGGCCTTCATTATGTTTGGGATTTAATGTGGACAAGATGTCCTCAAGCAGGTGGGGGCCCTCACTCCCCCAGGATCAGAGGAGCGAGAGCCTGCCAGGAAGGTGCTACCTAGGCAGAGGCTGGGGTAGAGTGGCCTGAGGAACCAGCTGAGCCAGGGGAAGGTGCCTCCTACAAGGTGGGTGTTTGAGGGCAGCAATCCCAGGGAACTGGGGACAGAGCCTGCAGGTAAGGGTGGCCATATCTTGTGGACAGTGGTTGGACATTGGAGGGTTGGAGGCTGGGACAGACTCCAGTGTTTTTCTGGCAGCTGTGGTAAGAATCGAAGGCAGGAAGCAAGAGCAGAAGAGGGAGAGCAGGCCTTTCCCGTGACACAGGAGAGAGGGGATGCTTCCTGGGCCAGGGGACACAGGCAGTGGGGGAGAGGGTCTGTGGCTGGGTTTAGCCTGGGCTCTGAAAGAACCGGGAGCTCTGGCGGCCACAAGGGTTTGGCCTGAGCTGCAGAGTGTGAGCTGCTCTGCACGGAGAGGCGGACTGGGGAGAAGCAGTCAGGGAAGCAGATTGGAATGCACTGTAGAGACAGAGTCTGAGCTTCCTGTTGAGAACTCATAGGACCTCAAGAACGAAGCAGGTGGATGTTTGGGACTTAATGTGGACAAGGGGGCACCTGGGTGAAGTCCACGCTCCAGGCCCGATCATGGATATATGCTGGAGTGGCACTTAAGTCCCTAAGACCCGGTGGGATGGTGACCGAGGGGTATCTGCAGACAGGTGAGGCCCTGCCACACCCTGGGCCCCTGGTGGTTAGGCAAGGGCTCTGGAGGAAACCAGGGATCAGGAGGGTGTGGAGAGAGACCATGCATGCAGAAGAGTCCGAAAGGAGCTCCTGGGCCTTCCTGGGGAGTGCTGCCCGGAAGGTGCTGGAGAGTGGCTGGCTGGGCAGAGTGGGTGAGAAAGGGAGGGGCAAGCGGAGGCCACAGCCACGGGCTCCATGACAAGCAGGCCCCTGGCAACAGCTGCAGGACAGGACTTGCGTCCTGCTGATTCTCCAGGTGCAGCTCAGCAGCCTGAGGACACTCTCCATGTATAGACATCACCACCACCACCGAAGGACAGCCCCTCCACCAGCGGGGCAGGCTTGATCAGCTTGCTGTCCGAGGAAGTTGATGCCCCTGGGGACCCTGCCTGGTGGGATCCTGGAACACCTTTCCTTTCTGACTGACCCCTTTCACTTCCCATCATATCATTAGCTCTGTCCATGTTGCAGTGTCAGTGTCTTCCCTGTTTAAGGCCAATATGTTTCTGTTGCCACTGTGTAGACAACACACACACACACACATTTGTGTACTGTGCATCTGTGGGTAAGTGGGCGCTTGCTTTGAGCAACTGTGAGTGTTGCTATTGTGGACCTGTGTGTGAAATACCCACCTCTGCTCTCAGGGTCTTCCAGGTGGAGTTGCAGGACCCTGTGGGAGCTCTGTGCTGATATCCTGAAGAGCTGGGGAACCGCTGTCCATGGTGGCTGCACAGCTCACCTTCCCATCAATCATGCACAGGTCTCAGTTTGCCCACCACAATTTTCTATTATTTCAAAACAGTTTGATTGTAATGGAGGTCAGAGAAGATGGGTAGATTCAGAGAGGGTTGTGCAGTAAAACATGTCTAAATAATTCAGTATGGGCATGAAATTGCTGACACAAAAGAAGGAGTCACTGGTCGTTAAGTAGACAAGAACAGAGAATCTGTGGCAATGGCTCAGGTCAGGGCACCTGAGGGACCAGACTCTGCACACCATGCTTCAAGAGGGCAGAGGCACCTGAGGAGGATGTGCAGGCAGCACCAGCTCCCCCAGGGACAAGAGCAGGCCTCCCAGACGCACAGGGCATGCTTCTTCTTAGGATTCAGGACTTCTAAGACACGTGGGGATTCCGTGTTCTCAGGGGAGCCATGGCACAAGTTTACTGAGGGGACTGGGTGCCCCTTGGACACAGAGCTAACTGGGCCGTGCTACTGGTAGACCCAGGACTGAGCTATGGGGCATGAACTTCCTCCTACTGATTCATATGGGCTCATGGGTGCCTCTGGGAGTTTGGACTTCCAGAAACTGGACACAATGAGTGGTCAGCGCTTTTCTTACAGTTCCTGGCTATTGGGCAGTAGCAGTTTCAGGCCTCCATGAACATGGGCCTGGAATGATCCAACCAGCTTCAGTGACCCTGTCCTTCCAAGAGACCCAGTGGTCTCCCGACAGTGGGCCCCAACCACCATGGAGAGCAGAGGGAAGGGGTGCAGTGACGGTGCCTTCAATGTGCCCCCCGCCTGTATTCCTGGGTGCAGCTGCAGGAGATGGAACTGTAGGGCCGGGGGGTCAGAGTCTGGGAAGAGCAGGGGTGTGACCTGATCATGGTGGGGATCAGCCCACGAGAACGGGGCTGCTGGGCGGCAGCAAGCCTCTTGGAGCCACTGATTGTGCATGAAGGGGGCCTGGGCAGTGGGGTCCCCGGGGTAGGGAGTGAGTGCTGAGTGGAGGGAGGTCAGAGCTGAGGGGATCACACGATGCTCACGTGGGATTCGAGCTGGGCCTAATGGAAATGAGCCCCGGGGAGGGAGGTGTGACCCAGGGATGAGTGGACGATCGTGTCTTCCAGGTGTGGTCACTGCTCAGGGTGGGTGTCCCAGCAGCAAGCAGGAGAGAGAGGGGGCTGAGTAGAGGGGTCTTCCCAAGGCAGTGGCCTTTGATCCCCAGTGGGAACTCCAAGTGTCCTTCTGGGAGTGGACATTCTTTGCTGTGTGTCCTTTTATCAGTCACCCCAGTGTCACACACACATCCTCAGCTGAAAACAGTTCCACTTCTGATTTCCCAACCTTGTGATGGTGAATGAGGGCAGCCTTCATGGGGGCCAGGCTTCACCTTTTGAGCTTTCTTTCCCTGGCTAGTGATATTTGGCATGACACTTGTTCGCGATGCTCCCAGCTGGCTGGGCAGCCCCTGTGGCCACTCTGCAGTGCCTGACCCGAGCGGGGTGTGGAAGGTTGAGTGAGATCCATGCATTTTCAGGTTGCCATCTTTTAAATCTAGGGTGGGTTATTGGAAAGTGACCCTGTTGTGGGGGGGAGGCATCTATATAAGACACTAGAGCCAGAGTGTTCCCCTCAGTTTGAGAACAGAGGGGTCAGTGGTCCACCAGAACTCACCAGGATCTCTCCCTCCACAGACGGCCACCTCTGTGCCCTCAGCCATGGTAGCAAGGACCTCCTGCGACTCCCCCACTTCCCACCCCAGGTCCAGCATCACGGTTCTGTGTGTCCTACTCCCCGATTGTCCTCGATATCTTTACCTCTCTACATTTCTGGGCTCTGGTTTCCTGAACTTGGGGAGAGTCAATACAATTCCTCACAGGATTGTTAAGGAGATTAATTAACACAAGCAGAACATAATTAACCAAAGCTCGCATGTGGGCCCTGAGCGTGAAGGTGAGGACTCACCTCAAGGACTGGGCTGCCTCTGTCAGCCCATGAGGAGGCCATGCTGCTTCTCTGGAAAGGTGATACCATGCAGGCTAGGCTGGCCAGTCACAGGAGCAGCAGTCCAGCCCAGAGCTTGCCTGGTGTGTCCAGAGGCTCATCTTCCCCAGAGGGCCTCCAGTCAGAACAGGAGTGGACCCCTGGCTGGGAGAAGAGGCAGAAAACACTTCCAGTAGGTGGGACCCCCCAGAACCACATGGCCACAGATGCCAGCAGGTACTAGCCAGGAGTGAGGAGCTGGAAAGCAATGTCCAGGAAAATCCAAATTTCTTCCAGGAATTCCACACCAACGTGCTCCAACACATCTCCCAGGACAGATAGACGTGCCCAGAGAGGCAGGGGCAGGAGATTCAGGACAGCATCTGGCCCTGTGGATGGCAAAGTGGGCACATCCATGGCTCACCAGCAGTGTGGACCCAGCTAAGAGGGCGGGTGGGAAGCGAGTGTGTGCACGTTGGCTGCCTGGGAACTCACTGCACCAAAATGCCTCTTGCTCAGCAAAGCTGAGGCCCCCAAGGGCTCATTGGTCCTGAAAGGCAGTAGAGGGCTCGTTTCTCCTGAAAGGTGGTAGGTACGTAACTGCGTTAGCACCAGGCGAGCACCGGGAAAGCCCAGCACCACCCTCTGTTCTGTTCTGCCGGGTGAAGGATGGGGCAGCTCCACTCCTGACACTGCGTCAACTAGAGCCGTCTCTGCCACTGGGGCTCCTGTGTGCACAGCCCTGTCTGGCTGGCTCCCTGAGGCCATGAGGAATCTCTAGAAAGTTCTGTTTCTCCTAACACCTTCCTTGCACTCAGCCTGAAACATGCAATTTAAAAATAAGTCATATGTTCTAGAGTGTAAACCCCTACAACATTGTTAGGAATACAGCATAGAACTCGGACTTAGTGCTTCTATGTGATGTAATCATCAGCACATGGTCTTCATTATATCCAAATAAAGGGTATTTTGCAAAACAGGGGTCGTCCAGATCCAATACTTAACAGGTGTTTGATCATTGCTGAGCCCCAGTCTAGAAATGAGGCTAGACACCCCTCAAAGATGCACAAGGACACAGCCCACTGCCAGCTTCCCAGGTCACCTCCTGGCAGATGTCGTCCCAGTGGCTAGTCTGCAGAAATTGAGTGCCCTCCCAATTTGCTGCAGTTCATTGTCTCTGCAAGTTCTCTTATTGGGGGATTATTCATGCTTCCTAATCACGTGATTCCATTCTCTCAAGAAAATCACAAGTAAATGTGGGCTATTTCTTTGCCAGGGATATGTGGAGACACTCTCCCGGGTAGAGGATGATCAAGACCCCCACCACCTGATGGTGTGTCACCCGGAGGACCTACAGCACCCTCCCCAGACTCCTCCTCAGAGCACCGGCAAGGCCCAGCTCATGTCCAAGAAGCTTCCCTGACTGCCTTGCTCCCTGGAGGCAGGCTCAGGGCTCAGCTGGACAGCTCAACCTGCCTCTGCCCTCTGCCCTTGGGTGGCTGTTCTTGTCAGGCTGGGGCTGACCTGTGCCTTCTAGTCCCATCTTATCACAATCACCTGCCCCCTCCAACATGTCCCCTAGCCCCATGGCCAACCGCTGCAAAGAGGCGCATCTGTCCTTACCTCCCCCTGCTGGAGGCAGGTCCCTACACTGCCCTCCGGGCTGTCCCATGCCTCCCAACTTCCCAAGAGCTTTTTAATCTCACATCTCAGAAACTCATTTCTTTGACTCCCACAGGGCTGGCCTGGGGGGGTCTACACTTCAGGAGTTCCTAATATGCAATCATATACAGAAAACCCCTTTCCACAAAGCCTACAAGAGTGTTGCTGTGGATATTTCTGGCATGGAAATTTAACTGCATTAAGCCCCTATTTCATGCAGCAAAGGAAATGAACCCAAGAAGTGCCAGGCACCCAGCTTCCTCTTCTCCCAGCAAGTCTCCAGGCACGGTGACCCCAGCAGAGACCAGGGCTCTCATTCCCTGCTGGCCTCTGGTGCCCGCTGACACCTGGTGACACGGTGGTATCCTGTGTCCTGAGACATGGGATCCCCACAGGCAGTCTGCAGCCCACCACCTGACCATCAGGGCTCTGTGTCCCCACTGCCTGACTACCGCAGTCTGGCTGGGCACAAATCACGAGCCACTCAAGCAGGAACAAACTTTATTTCTGAACTCCACCAGCACACTCCACACACGCTCCCCAGGAACTCTCCCAAACGCCACCCATGCAGCTCCTTCTCCCGGGACACACCACACACCAACCGGAAATCCCTCCTCCGGAAATCGCTCCTCCGGCACTTCCCCAACCAATGGGAACTCTCCGGGAATCCCCGCGAGAATTCCAAAGTACCAGGCGCTGGAGGCAGCAAGAGCTGCCCCATTGCCCAACAGTAAAGGTCAAATATACCATACAATCAATCCAGCATCACAGCAATTATATACAGCTTAACTCAAATCATCATCTCAACGGTTCGCTGGCGTCACCTTTCAAACATTCCCTCTGGAAAATGCCAGGCATCATTCTGACCGGCTGGCTCTCAACACCTGACCACTGGGGTTTGTGTCCCCACTGCCTGACCACTGGGGTTTGTGTCCCCACTGCCTGACCACTGGGGCCTTTGTGTCCCCACCACCTGACCACTGGGGCTTTGTGTCCAATGCCCTGCTCAGGCACTTCAATATTGGACTCTGGAGCTGCTGGAAATCTGTGGATTGACTCAGACTCCCCAGACGCCCCATGTGTCAAATCTGCACTGGGGACACACATCACAGAGGAGTGGGCCTCCCCGGGCTCCTGCTCAGAGGGAAAGAGCAGCCTGTAGGCACCTGGACCCCAGCCCTGGGAGGAGCTCCAGCTTCCTTCCCAGCTTCTGCTAGACCCACAGTGGAGCACTGGATGCTGGACCCTCTCCAGCTCGGCCCTGGGTTGGATAGGGGGACCCGGGGCAAAGATGACACGGGGGAGGCGAGGGTCCTTCACACCGTCCAGTTCGAGTTCAGGACCAAACCCCTCTGTTTCCTTGGTGTTCTGCTCGAGTCCCTGGGCCTGGGCCTTCCCCATTGCCAGCAGTTGAGGAAGGTCTTAAGCAAGACTCAACAAGAGATTTCAGAAGTACAGAAGCTCAACCCCTGTGCAACAACCAGTTGTTACACAGACTGACCAGTAGGCCCCTTGCATACCTGTCCTCTTCACAAAAGCAGAAATGTTTTATTTCTGCTTAAGAAGGGCATGTTATTTTTATAGCCCACTTCCTTTCCTACTCAGAAAAGCCCCTAGTTACTTGCTCACAACTCATCACTTGTGGTGTCTGATACCCATTAGAAACTGAGGTCATCGGTTGTCTATAAGCCTGATGGTCATCACGTCGTCTGACACTGAGATTCCAATTACCCTTGGGAGCAAGCGAAAGTCATGAAAATAAGGACATTTATGCAACCTTCCTGTGTCTGAGGTGGAGGAAGATTATACCTGTTGAGACCCTGTCTTTAGACTGCACCCTAAAGAGGCCTGAGCTACAGCTTCCAAGAGCACTCCACTGGGGCAATTAAGTAGGTCTGCGGGGCCGTGTGTGCTAAGGGTCGCTGGGCCGTGACACTCAGGGCCCTCCCATGAGACTGAATGTGCTCTGACCAAGACGTGGAGCCGCTGGAGGGCTCTTGAGGGGCTCCTCACACCCCACTGAGCCACTGAAAGGCAGGCGCCACTGGGGTCGTGGACGTCAAAGGCACAGGTTGCTCTTTTGAAGTCTTGGAGGGCCCTGGCCTTAGGGCAGAGCCCTGGATTCCATGACCTTGAGTGTGCCATGTGTCAGCTGGCTGGTGTCCAAGGCTACATATGAGCACATAACTGGCTTGAGCAATTTAGAAAATCAGTTAATTAAATCAGAGTGGTCAGTTCTCTGCTCCTTAGAAGTTGGCTCTTATTGATGGGCCTGAGCTACCCCTGGCCTGGATTCCTGCTCCTCTGGGGAAGGACACCCTGCCCCTACTTGGAAAGCTGCAAGCATGTTTGAATGGATGCTGGCAAGCTCCTAGTTGCTTCCGATGAGGGACCTGGCTGGTGGGATGGCTCCGTGGGATGGCTTCTGAGAAACCAGACTCAGAACATATGTGCAGTTGGGTCACATGCACCTGGAGGCAGGTGTGAGGTGCACAGCTCATTCTGCCTTCATCAGGGAGGGCCAAGGAGCCCTTCCAGCCCCTGTGCTCAGGACCATGTGGGGTGGTGGAGTGGGCCGGCGGAGCTGGAGGCATGGAGACTCCAAGGCAAAACCCAGCTTGTACGACAGCAATCTCAAGGTTCAATCACATTCTTGTGTTCCCTGCAACATAGGAAGAGGCTCCAGGAAAGACTGAATCTAGGGAAGAAACTCTTCAACAATAAAGGAATTCGACAGCAAATTCCCCGTCCAGGTCCACTCTCCCTTTTGTGAGCACTCTGTGGCATCTGAACTAGATCTGCATCTCCACCTCTAGTAAAATGTGCAGGAATGTCTACAGGCAGGAGAGTCAACACTGGGCAGAGAAGATGGCTCTCGGAGGGCATCAAGAACCGGTGCTGTCAGAGGTGCCCCAGTGGCCACTCTGGGGGGAGGGGCGGGGGGCAGTGCGGCCAGCCTCCCCAGGAGCCTCAGAACACATCTGCTTTTCAGTTGAAGTTGGCGCTGTGGGACCATGGCTGGGGCCCTGGAGACAACTTGCTCTCCTGGATCCCAGCGTCCTTCTTGCCCTGAGCAACATCAGGGTTATGCAAACCCCAAGACTAACCGCAGAGCCTCTGGGCTTGCTGGAGGGAGCCCCGTCTGCTAGTCAAATCTCTGTCAGACAAAACCATGTGTGTTTAGCTTTGTCTGACTGGACTAAACTCAGAACAAACCTGAATCACCCTTTACATTTTTCTGGGAAGTTAAGCAAGTGTTGAGTCTAATTTCCTTTGAGGTGACTTAAGAGGATTGGGGGGTGACAGAGCCCCCCTCGTGCCCTCTCCACTTCCCCTTGAGGACTCTGTGTGGCCACTGGGCAAGCTTCAGAGCTACATGAGTAGGGACTCGGATGCCCACTGCATCACTCTGGTTCCCAGCTCTTCCTCAGTGTCCTTTTCCTACCCAGAACTCAAGGCTGACCCCATGTTGCTCAGAGACCCCTGGGCTGAGCCTCCTTCACCCACAGTCAGGCTGCTCTTGGAAGCAGAGCCAGTTCTGTCACTGCAGGTAGTAGAATGCCAGATCTGTCACTGCGGACAGTACAATGCCAACAGCATGAACACAGAAACCTAGGCACAGGGACACGTTCATCATGCTCTCCCTCATGTGTGGTATCCAGAGGGCCAAATGTATAGCATTCAAGGTGGCTCCAGGGCTGGAGGGGCACCATGGAGGTGCCAATCAAAGGCACACCTTTGGGTTTAAGACCAGTAAGTCCTGGGGATGCAGGCACAGTGCAGAGACTGCCACTACACGCCCTGTTCACGTGGAGTTTCCTGAGAGAGACCACAAACATTCTCATCGCAGAAACGAGAACAAGTGGGGATGGATCAGCTGTGGTTGTTCACCACACTCACAGCTACAGAGACTCCCCTCCTCAACTCCCAGGCCTTCTGACTCATGGGCAGGGGCTGGACTGCATGTGCAGCATGATGCTGCACCTGAGTCTGGCCAGCCAGGGTGTAGGAGGACCCAGCCCAGGGACAATGGCACCAACAAGGGTTCTGGGGCCAGGAAGCTGGAGTTGCTCCACCTCCGGCCACTTGAGAGGGCAGCAGAGCAGAGTGGGTTTATATGGTGGGAACTAGGCCTGGGGCAGTCAAGGTCCACACTCCAGGAGAGCTTCGCGACTGGTAAGTACCCAACCACACACGCTTGTCGCCTTCCCGAGCAGAGCCAGGAAGGTCAGTTGTGAAACTTTGACTTTCCCATTTTTTTTAAATATTTATTTTTTTGTTGTAGTCTGGCATAATACCTTTATTTTATTTGTTTATTTTTATGTGGTGCTGAGGATGGAATCCAGGGCCTCACACGTGCTAAGTGAGCACTCTACCACTGAGCCCCAGCCCCAGCCTCAAGACTTTCCCTTAAGAGAAATCTTCAGTGGCCCTTGAAGAGTGGCCTGTGTGAGCTGTTACTGGCCGAGGCAGGCATGGGCAGCTTCTCCTAGCAAAGCGTGGCTGGCGAAGCTGTTCCTTCTGTGACTGCAGCTGCAGAGGGCTGGCAGTGTCCTCCTTAGCACCCTGCCAGGCGCAGATACAGAGAGCCTGCTGCTAGAAACAAGGTAAAGGCGGTACCAGCTGCTGTGCCTGGTCTAAAGAGCCCTAGTCCCGGGACCCTGGGCAAGTGTGAGTGCTGTCAACTCCACCCAGACACACGGCTTTTAGTTACCTTTCCTTAAAATGCTGGATTCCTGATATCAGTTACTTGTTCCGCAAAGATTCTAGGGGAAATAGATTCCTTTATTCCCAGCAGTGTTCCAAGTGATTTCCCAAGGCCAGCTCCTAAAACCAGTCGTTACTGGGAAATGCGGTGGCTGGAGCTGTCAGACCTGAAAGCTTCGTCTGCCAGCCAGGGCACGTGGGACACTCAGCGCCTTGTTCTGACTGGGGGTCTTCCCGCCCTGGGGGCCACTCAGAATCATGCAGGGCCAGCCTCAGGCTCCGGTCGGACACTACTGCAGGGTGGGAGCAGGAGGCAGATTCCAGGACCCACACTCATGTTGAGTGCCCTGTGTTCCGCCTGTCCGTTCCAGCCCCAGGATGAGGGTGTTGACAGCCCTGACCCTCACGCTGACTGCAGCCTGTGCCGGAGTGTTCTTCCTTTATATCCTGGGAGGCAGAGGACTCCTGTGGGGTGAGTACCCTCAGGATGGTTATTCTCACCTAGCACACAGAGCCTAATGTAGCTCCTCAGCATCCCTGACCCCACTTTAGTGTACCTGTGTGAGGCTTTTCAAAACAAAAATGCAGTTCCTGGGCTCAAATGGATTAAAACAATTTTTATGAAAAACTGATTTTCCTAAGATTACAGAATTTAGAATTTTCCATTTTTCACAGTTCACACATCTATTCATGAACAAAATTTTCATGAAATAGATTCTGTGGTGTAGGTTCTGGAATCAGTGTGCTACAATACAGAATTAGGGTAAGAAAGCTAAGGAGATGCAGAGCTTAAAACAGTCACTCTTCAGTTAAAAAAAAAAAAACATGCTGGAGGGCTGGTCAGACCCTCAGCTGCATGGACACACCCTGGCCCCCCCAGGCCTGGGCCCCTGGACATCACTGGCCCATGTGCAGCCTGTCAGACCCTAAGACTCCTGGTCCTGAAAGGGACATCCAGCCCTTGAGCCCTTGCCAGCCTGGTGCACGCCCAGCTCTGCCTCCCGCTGGAAGCCACATTCTGTCCAGCCTTTCTGATGACCAGGACCTTATGACCACACTGATGCTCCTCTGCCGTCCATCGAGACTCTCAGACTCCTTATGGACACAATGTGGTGTAGGCTGTCTGGGCATTAAGGATAGGGTCACTGCTTCCCCCAGCCTCTTCCTGCAGCATCCTGGCCAGGGACCAGTGGACTGTTCCTGCTACTAACTCCAGGTCCTCACCTGCCACTGGAGAGGACAGGAGAGCTGCCCATCATGGTCATCCCTGGTGAGCATTAATGTAGGGAGTGCATTACCCTGGCCAGTACTAGCAGAAGTTAACAAACAGTGACTCTGTGCCTCATGGCCCAAAGTGAAACAGTGTGCTTTTAACAGAGTGGACATTCGGCGTGGGGACAGTGGGCAGTGGGCATGGGGATGGCTGTGAGCTGCTTCTTCCTTTCAAGCTTATCAAGGGCTCAGCTCTGCAAACCACATCCAGCTCTGCAAACCACAGTAACAAAAGTCACCGGTCCAGTAGCTAGTTTCCAGCAAGTCGCTGAACCTGCAAACTGATCAGCACAACATAAAGATTTTCTGTGCGCAATGTTTTCAGGTTTTAGAATCATTTTTTTAAAATCAGGAAATAGGGTGTCTATAGCTTTGATGCACACTTTATCATTTCTCCATCTCTAGATTTGATTATTTCCAGTCAATGTGTAGACAAGGCTCACTCCAGTGTTCACGGCAGCGGGTGCTCTGGAATAAGACTGACTGCTCAGTAGGGTATTTTGAAGCTGGCTTTGATGCCTTTACTCTGTGAACTGCTTACTTAGAACATATGACTTGTCTCTTGGTGTCTCAGTTTTACATCCTTTAGTATAAGATACTTGATTTTACCAGGTGACATGCAAGACAGTAGCTCAGGACTATATATTCACTGGTAAGCTTCCTTTGAAGCATCCTCTCATCAGCTGCATCTCACCACAGCTACTTCAGTCCCATTTGGAAGAGATGACGCTGCGTGACTCTGTGGGCTGGGTGCACAGTGCTTCTGCTCACAGCTCGGGAAGCAAACCCACTGCACTCGCCCTCTGTTGTGCAGAACCTGGTGGGGAAGACCCTCCCAGAAGGTGAAAGAACAAAGGGAAAAAGCCCTAAACTCCTGAAAATTCTGAAGTAAAAATATTTGAAAAATGTTCTACTTTCCCAAGAAATGTATACATGACCACTGCAGATCTGAGAAAAAGTCGACCTGGTCCCTTCTCGAAAACCTGAAGGAATGTGCATCACAGAGGTCCTGTGTTCCTGGATGGATAGTTTCTGATATTTGTGCAAGATCCAGATGCACAGGGCCTTGTCTTTACGTCAGTGTCCCAGCATCTCACAGGTGTTGAAAGACGTAAGTGGCAAGTGAGCCTGGGTGCAGAGACATGGCTGAAGACGGGAAGCCTGGGAAGTCTGCAGGGGGATTGCTGAAAGAGGAGAGTTGGCAAACTCCACTCCAGCTCCCAGGATTTCAGCAAACAGAGGTCATTAAAATCAGGACCAAACAGAGTTAGTGAAGGGTGAACCTCAGGGGCTGTGACGGTTAGAGTCTGGGAGAAGGAAGATTTGGGCTCTTCTTTGTCTTTTTTTGCTTGGTTTTAGTGAACACTTGTGGAGCTAGTAACTTCTTTTTGTCCTGAAATACAATACTTTCTAGTGCAGCGGCTTCCTGAATTCCAATACTCCCGTGTGAGGGGAACATGCACAGGGGAACTTGGGGGTCACTTGCACAGTGACTGGAGCAGAGGTGACCTTCAGCTGGTGCTCACACTGACAGCCCGAGATGGGACAGAGTTTCCTGATCAAGGAACTGAGTTGGGAAACTCAGAGGAATTTCATAATCAGTTCTGAGAAGCACACTCCTCTGTCGACGGTCTTCGGGTTCCATACCTCTGCAAAGAAAACACTGAATGGAGAGCGATGTGCAACTGTGAAGGGCATGGCAGGGTCAGATGGAGGCTCAGCCCACCCAGCAGGCACAGGGATGACCTTGAGCTGAGGTGCTCAGAAGAAGCATGTTCCGGAAACGCTCTCTGCTGCCTTGCCTGAAAGGAGGACACAGATTTGCACAGGTGCCCTCTCCCCTCCTGACTGAGGATAGAGGCGGATGTCAGAGACCAGGGGCTGGCCAGCCAGGCCTGGACACCCAACCTGCCTCTGGATGTGTCCACGTCCAGCCCGCCAGAATTGTGGGGCTGGGTGGGAGGAATCCCAGACTCCAGCAGCTTCCTCAGTCCCGGTGTTTCTTCTGGCGTTGAAGCTATTAGATAAATACCAGGACAGAGGCAATCAGGTGATAATCCTGCTAGGCCCACTCAGTTCACTTTTCTGGAGTATGCTGTGCTGCTTTGGTCCCAAACCATTGAAATTTACCTTTTCAAATGTAGTTTTATTTCCATATAGCCGTGTCATGCTCAAAAGCATTCTGATATTCCACTTACTTCTAGGAATAAGTGAATTTCCTCTACAAGGTGCTGGTTATGGAAAAGCTCTCCTGGTGGCAGGAGTGGCTGTGCCACCATCATCCACAACACAGGGACCTCATACTTCTACCAGAGAAGGAATACTGACCTACCCAACGTTCCCAGCAGGAAAGGGAGAAAAACACAAGAGAGGGATTTCACAGGAAACTGGAATATTTAAATAACTTATCTTTTGTTAAATGCACAAATTAACAGGAAACTATCATGAACTAAAATATTCAGAAAGAAAGCTACTCCGAGCCATAGGGTGTTCCAGCACCTGGGAAAGGGGTTCAGCTGAGTCCACCCTGCCTGATGGCTATGTAGGGGAGCTAGCTCCCATCCTGGTGGATGCTGGCCCATGCGGGGTCAGTAACCCACTGGCATCTGAGATGCCTGCCCACATGGCTATCTCCACAGCAGCTGGACTGGGCACCAGATCTGAACTGACAGCAAGGCCTATGGCTGGGTTTTGAATGTAGCCATTTATTCCCTAGGGAAGACTGGGATGTCCCTCATTCTCCCTGTATTGGAGGCCAGCCAGCGCTTGGTGGACGATGCTGTCTACGACACCATGAAGAGGTAAGGTGGGGCATTGGCTGTCTCGGGGGCAGGTCCCCTGCCACTTCTTCACCAGTTCACATTCACTTCCAAGACCAGCTGCAGCCCATTTTAAGATCAGGACCTGGAGCTCCTGTAAGCCTGGTCAGTTTCCCAGTGTCCCTGAGAGCCCTAGCCGTCTGTATTGCATCTCAAGCCCCTTCCTGGCAAAGCAAGAGCAAAAGCACCGTGATTCAACTGTAGTTACAAATATTCTGGGAAGAGATGATAGAGGACGGGGTTGTGTGTGCACACATGTGCATGTATGCAAGGGTTTTTTTGTGTGTGTTCTGTGTGCATGTACATGCACGTGGTGAGTGTGTATATTGTGTGTGTCATGAATGTGATTGTGTTTCTCACATGTCAAGTGTGAGCATAGTGGGGGATGCTGCGTGTGTGTGTGCTGTGTGCATGTTGGGCCTGGATGGTGTGGTGGATGTAACGTGCGTGTGGAGTAGGAGTGTGCTTGGGTGGGTGTGGGTGTGAGCTCCAGGAGCAAGTGGGCTCTGTGGCCAGAGGTCATGGTTCCAATGTTTCTGAAGCAAATAGCCAACCTCACGAGGTCGTGTGACTTGGCCCTTGGTCCTACCCTGGGCTCAGAGGGATGGGGCCCTGCGGTGCCTCGGAGGGACCAGTGCCTATCCTTCCCTGGCAGTGATGAAGCAGCAGCTCCCCAAGTTCTGCAGGAGCCAAGGGTGTGGGTCTGCAGGTCAGGCCCTGGGCATGGCTGCACGACACTGGGGAGAGGTGAAATCCCCAGCGGGCACAGGCTTCATGACTCTTCACAGGGTTGGCCGATAGGCAGGCCAGGGGCAGATCCTGGGACTCAGGTCCACTGGGTCAGCTGGAACAAGAGCAGTGTCCAGGGGCCTTCTCAGGATTCTCAGGCTGGTTTTTATGCCCAAGTGTCTCTCTAGTTAGCGAATTCCCTGCTCAGAATCTCCCACAGCCGTCCCCAGGAAAGAAATGGGCCTGGGGACCACAGCGTGACTCCAAGAGGCAGCAGCTCTGCCGTTGCAGAGAGGGACGGGGCGCCTGGTGCCTGACCCAGATCTCCTCTTTGGCCAGCAGGCCTGACACTTTCAGGTTGTTCAGCTCACAAGTCAGGGAATCTGTCTCCCCAGAGCTCATTGCCACCAGTAGCTTTTACAAATGTGTTGGCAGATCTAAAAACAAGTGTTTCATACTTTAAGACGCATGGCACATACACCTGCTGTGCTGGCTCATTTCTAGTGTATCTTGTGTGTGATTTCTGGGTCTCAATACTGTGCCATCACTCACTGCAGTCCAGCTGCCACAAGCCACTTAACTTCCATGGGGCTGATTTCATCATCTGTAAAGTGAGCACAATCATAGTATTTATAAGGTTTTTAAATAGTATTTGTATCCTAGATTTTCAGATGTGCAATGTGATGCTTTGATATGGACGTGCAAAGGGAACTCATCTAACAGTCAAGTTAATACTTTCACTCCCATCCACATTATATCATTTTTAGTTTATTTATTTTTTTGATGAGAGCACTTGGTCTCCCTTAGCAAGTTTTCAGTGTAAAATACAATACTGTAGCTATAGCACAGCACAGGAGGACAGGGCTGGCCTCTGGGGAGGTGGCCTGCAGGGGAGCCTGGCCTCGTGGGTCTTGCTTTCTGTCAGGGTGGGTGATGCTGTGGTGAGCCGGGCCTCTGCATCTCACCCCAGACACTTGCAGCTAAGACACCTGTGGCCCCAAGGCCTGGACAAAAATGCACATGCCCATTTCCCCTTTCATTGGGTAGGTGTGAATAAATGACGTCTAGCTGAGTTTTGATAAGAACCAAATAATTGGAATGAGAATCAAACAATTGATATGAAAGTTTTATAAAAAGCAAATCTTGGTCATTTTTGTCACCATTCAATACTGATGTACTAGTCATCTTTATATCCTGCTAAATTTTTTATAGTATCAGCTCCATTTTTGTACCCTGCACTGTGCCCAGAGTTTTGTCTGGTACGTGTAGTTGCTCAATAGATGCTTCATTTGTCGGTAATTAAGTATCAAAGCAACCATAAAACACATACTTTGTTTTTATCTCCTTCTTGTGCCATAGGAACCTCAACAAGAGAGAAGTTGCCACCCCAGCTGAGCTTCTGTCTTTTTCTAAGCTCACTGAGCCAAGCAGCAGAGCTATTTCACGAGCAGCAGAGATAATGGAGACTTCCCTGCAAGCCTTGAGGCTGGAGCACTCACAGCATCCCATGGGTAAGCGCCTCAGGCCCCACGGGCCCTCCTGGGAGGCGCCTGGGCTTCACTGGGAGTCGCTTGTGTAGGGTGTTTCTTAGCTAAGAGAAACAGGGTCTCACAAGGCCAAGCAACACCTCCCTAGGATGCCTAAAAGGTCCGTCTCTTATTTTCGGTAGTAGTCTAGGAAATGCTGTTTCTGTTTCCCACATCCAGGCTGGAGGACCAGCCAAACACCCTTGTGGTGGTGTGCAGAAGCCGGGACTTCTCAACAGCTCCCCCACCTGTGGTGTTTGGGTGCTCATGGGCTTAGTGAGCCCGATTCCCTCAGAGGGCACAACAGCTCAGGAGCAGCAGCGGGGCCAGGCACTCAGCTCCGGAGGCTTCCAGAGCTTAGGCAGAGAGCGCCTCTCCTGGAAGAGGCCCAGGGCTGGCTTCTCAGGCAGAGGCTGCAGGGGAACAAGTTTGTGGGCACAAGTACTGAAACTGCTGAGAAGATGGGGAAGCACCAGTGTCCTGGCCCTGCGGCAGGAACCGGGACACCAGGGTCCTTTAAACTCTGAGCAGGGATTTTCAGGGCAGGCCTGAGGTGCTTGGCCTCGGAGCTCCCTGATTGCTGTCATAGGTCATCTAGTGCTGTTCACCCAGCCTTTAGAATGCCATGAACTCAGTGGACAGATGAGCTAGAATTCTCAGGTCCCGAACTTAACAGTTAACACTCTTGATTTTATTGCAACCAAAAATTCATTCAAAATGGCTTTGTTTTGGGAACCATGTGGTTAAAAGTGTTTCTAAGGATGTTGGTCCCCTGTCCTATCATGAATCAGTCAGGGTGGCAATAGGCATGACATGAAAATGCCATATTCTGGTGTCGGAGACGTGGGTCTTCTGGCTCACAGGGTGGCACCCCCAGGCCCACTGCCCGGGCAGGAAGCAGGCGCTCAGGAAGTGGGCCGTGGGGTTTGGTCCAGGTCATTCAAGAACTGCACTCCACAGGAAGTTTTAGAGCATTCCACCATTGGTACAGCCAGCTGGAGCATTTAGAAGGCAAGAGGAGTCGAGGGTCCAGGGAGACCCTGCCAGGCCCTTCAGGCCAAGCCATGGCCGCATGGTGTGTGCACTCCGTCCAGGCTGTCTCACCCTCTGCTGTTAACATGGCTGTGCCCACACGGTTCACGGTAAGGGCACTGCTGTGCTCTAAAGTAAAAGACATGCCCATCACTTACAAGCTGAAGCAAGGGTGAGGCTTCACCGTCCCCACAGAGAGTGCTGGTGGCCATTCTCCTTGAGGCTGCTCCTTCTCTCTTGGAGAGGAAATGCCTTGCTCCCTGTTTTTTGCAGTAAATATCTCAGTGTCACTGGTGCCTGATCAAACAGTTTTATGGCATTGTCTTCATGACATGAACCATCTTGAAGAGGTAGCTGATGGCCGCTTCTACTAATGGACAGCAAGTAGCCCTTTGATTTGTTAAATAACATAAATAGTGACAGAATTGGGAAAAAAATAAAATAAAACAGACTGCTTTCTGGGACCCAGTCTAGAGGGATTCACAAGAAGGGAACCAAGAGCCAGTAGAAAGGAAAACAGAGGGCTTTATGGATGGACGGGTGACTCTGTCCACATGACCACGGCGGGCTTCATGGAGATGAGTGCTCCCTGCTCAGTCCTCGGCAGACCCAGCCACTTTGGGAGCAGCTCCTGTCCTGGTGTGATGGCTTAGCCCTGCAGCTATGCCATGAGCCTGGTAGATTCGGAGAAGGGGACCCTGGCTTCCTCTCAGGAGCTCAGTGTCCTCAGGTTGCTTTTCTGAAACATCACAAAGCAAAACCCCACTTTCCTAGCAATAAGGAAGCCGAAAGGATTCCAGCTCCTGTGGGGGAGCCATCAGCTGAAGGGGGAGGCAGACTCTCACGAGAAGGTCAGCTTGCTCAGGACGGGGCCCCAGCACCGACACTCGGCAGGCCTACTTTGCTAGCTGGATTGGGTATGACAAGCAGAGAGTCAGGGTCTGCCGCTTGTCTCTCAGATGCCGTCCCAGAAGACCTGCTGAGCGTGGTGGCAAACCTGTCCGGATGCCTGCCTCACATGCTGCCACCAAAATGTCCCGACTCTTGCCTGGCAAACAAGTACAGACTCATCACGGGAGCTTGCAACAACAGGTAACTGAGGGCTCCAGGCTGCTCCTGGAGCCAGGTTGGAACATGAGGAGAGCCATCTTGGAGGAGACAGGGACCCTGTGAATCTCCTCACTCCCCACGGCCCCATTCTCTGTCTGCCCGGAAGGCTTCACAAGCAGCCCACAGAGGAGAGAGGCCTCTCCTCCCCTATCGCCTGTCCCTGCCTGACCCTCAGAAGGGCCCAAGCCATCCTTGGTTCCTCCGAGGCCCCTCCCTCCTGCCTCCAGCGCATCAGCAGGACCATTACTTCAACCTGCAGAAGGAGCCCACTCCCTGCCACTGACCATGACTGAGGCCCAGCCTCCACTCAGCCTCAGCCCACCTGGTTCTCCACACACCTGTTCTGCACACACCTGGTTCTCCACACACCTGTTCTCCACACACCTGTTCTCCACACACCTGTTCTCCACACACCTGGTTCTCCACACACCTGTTCTCCACACACCTGTTCTCCACACACCTGGTTCTGCACACACCTGTTCTCCACACACCTGGTTCTGCACACACCTGTTCTCCACACACCTGGTTCTCCACACACCTGTTCTCCACACACCTGGTTCTCCACACACCTGGTTCTCCACACACCTGTTCTCCACACACCTGGTTCTACACACACCTGTTCTCCACACACCTGTTCTCCACACACCTGGTTCTGCACACACCTGTTCTCCACACACCTGGTTCTCCACACACCTGGTTCTCCACACACCTGTTCTCCACACACCTGGTTCTCCACACACCTGGTTCTCCACACACCTGTTCTGCACACACCTGGTTCTGCACACACCTGGTTCTCCACACACCTGGTTCTCCACACACCTGTTCTCCACACACCTGTCCTCCACACACCTGTCCTCCACACACCTGGTTCTCCACACACCTGTTCTCCACACACCTGTTCTCCACACACCTGTTCTCCACACACCTGGTTCTCCACACACCTGTTCTCCACACACCTGGTTCTCCACACACCTGTTCTCAACACACCTGTTCTCAACACACCTGGTTCTGCACACACCTGTTCTCCACACACCTGGTTCTCCACACACCTGTTCTGCACACACCTGTTCTCCACACACCTGGTTCTCCACACACCCTTGCTCCCTGGTGGCTGTGCAAACCCCCCACCTTGCCCTCTCACTCAGCGGCCCCCTCGGCCTCAGCTCCAAGACCTCCTGGGCACCCACTCTCCCCTGGTCAGTTTCTCAGGGCACCTTCTTCATGTCTTGCTTAGCTCCCCCTCTCCTCTCCCCTCCTTCAGGTCTAGAAGGTGCTATGCCTGACGCCATCTTGGTTCTGCACACTGCCCTGTCACAGGGCCA
This sequence comes from Marmota monax, assembly GCF_021218885.2. NCBI lineage: Eukaryota > Metazoa > Chordata > Mammalia > Rodentia > Sciuridae > Marmota > Marmota monax. Next base: position 620,163 of record NW_026695216.1, on the reverse strand, counting down.
GGCAGAGCCAGCCCAGGATGAGTTCCAAGGGACATGTGCAGAGAGTATGTGTGAGCAAAGTCTGGGAAGAGAGCCCCTGGGGTGCAGACAGGCTCAGAGGCTTCACAGAGCGAGAACAGTCAGGTGGCCGGCAGAGGCTGTGACTCACTGGCCAGGAGCCTATGGATGGACAGACCTCTACAAGGCATCAGCAGTCTTCTGCTGAACCCATAGGCTTTGGCTTGGGAGGTGTGTCCATACCAGCTCCTGTCCAATCCACAATAACAACAAGTTTGCATGATGGTATCGCAGCAGCCAGACCCAAGGTACCTGCACCCAAGAGGTTTCCATGCACCCTGCTCAGATTACCACGAGGTGTCCCTGAGCACAGGGGCCTCTGCATCTCAGACCCTGGGCGTTTCATTTCTTCACTGCAGTCTGAAGCCCATTGGCTCAATATCCCCCTGGGTGGTGGACCTCAACTTGGCCTCTGGGCCTCTGGGCAGTGGAGCTGTGACAGCAGGTTCCCTGTCCAGCTGAGGTATGCCCCGTGCCTGTCCTGGCCATAGCCTGGCCTTGACCAGCCCGGAGGCCCTACACACAGTGCGTTCACCTTCTCTGCAGCCTGACCTCCCTACTCTCCACCACTCTTTATTCTATTTTCCTTAAATGGGGCCTCCAGGCACACCTTCCTTCCTGGTGCATTCTTTTTTAACTTTGAAAATGCTTTTTGCATTCCGCGGGTTACTGAGGTTTGGCTGCACATCATGCTGGGCTGGATTCTGTGTTTATGTGTTTATGCTGGCATTCTGCAGAAAGCTTAGATTTTTGTTCGAAACACATGACCAAGATTCTTTGAAGGGTTTTGGAAAGAATCAGATCCTGGATTGGTGACCGTTGCTACTGTTAATACGTTTTCCAGTGTTTCCTGGAATTTCACCAGTGTTTCCTTCTTTTCCATTTGGATCTGCTTCACTGTGATGGCCTTTCTGCTAGGCTCTTGCTCAGATGCACAGTGGCTCTTTCTGCTCTCCTCTTCGCTCTAACAGTCGATTCGCTCACTTGTCTTCTGCTGGCAACAACTGTGTGACCCTAAGTAACACTGGGTGTCAGCTGCATCTTCAAGCCAAATGCTAGTTGAGTCAACTTCTGATATTCTGCCTTTCTTTGGGCGTCTTTTAAACCTATTCCCTTGTCTGTTGCACTGTGGTGTGGGTCACATGCCATCTGAGTGGGTTCTGTGCCTGTCTCCCTTTGCTGGGATCCCCAGCCGCCCAGGGCCCAGCATGGGAGCCACTCAATGTAGAGAGGGAGATGACTTGCCGTGTCCCCCCACCCCACCCAGGGCTTCTTGCTCCCACTGCACCATTCTGAAGCTGCTCCTTAGCTGGACACAAAGTTCACAACATCAGAAGTGCTGGTTGCAGACATGATCTGGGGACATGGCAGCAGCACCACTCCAAGCATTCCCAGCTTCTTTCCTTCTCAAACCAACATGTGCAGACCCTTGGGGTCCTGGCCTCAGCTCAGAGCTCCAGCCCCCCGAGTCCCAGTCACCCCTGCTCCCTTGGAGTGTTTGCACAGAACTTCAGGGAATGGAGGTTGTGGAGAGCAGGGGAGTCATGGGGGCTGTTCCTGTGAGAACAGGATCCCACAGCCCGAGAACCTCCGCCTGAAACTTAGGCTTCAGGGTGGGCCTTGGGCACCTACTGGCAGGATGTGAGGGGAGAGGCTGCTTACGAACCTCAGCTTGGTGGCCAGGAAAGTGACCTGTCCTGTGTTCAAACAGCACATCTGCAAGACAGCAGGGGATGCAGGAAAGAGAGGAACCTGGAGCCATGGTTTGCTCTGCAGTCTATTCAGTGGAGCAAATTACGCTGTTCAGTGCTGGTGGTGCTTTACCCACCATCACAGCCAAGTGTGCATCTTGAATTAATATTCAGTGCAAGACACACTATGGACGGTCCTAACCATATGATGAACTTGTTTTTCCAGATACTTTACACAGAATTCAGTCAATATGTGAAAAGAATTCGTGTGTGTTTTCTTTAGAAGGCTTTCTACATTTCTGTGCACTGGGTAATGAAAAACCATAATGTCTTCAAATAGAAAACACGATTTTAGTCCCAACTCCACCAATCGTGAGATGTCTGGACTTTCTTTGTCTGATTCCATGTCACCTGAGAAGTGCCAGGACACTAATGTCTATCTGTAGGGTCATTCTTGGGGCTCTGTGAGGGTCAAGTGAGGAAATGAAGCAGGGATTTTGAGAGCAGCGTCCTGCAAAGTTTAGCCCTCATTGCCTGTGAATGACCACCTCTCTTAAGATCTTTGTTGAAAGATTCTGTGGTTCCCAATTTTTTTATTGGTTCTTCTCAGTTATGCCTAACATGAGGATTCATCCTGACACAATTACAAAAGCATGGACTATAATTTGCTCTAATCTAGTCCCCTGTACTTCCATTCCCCTCCCCTCCTCCGTCTCCATCCCCTTCTGAGCACTCTGCTGATCTTTCTGCTGTTGACTTACAACTTTTTAAACAGTTGCATTTTATCTCTTAAGTGGTTTCATTGTTCCTTGAATCACTGTGTCTCAAGAGTAACATGGTGGTCAGCCTGTGCCATGGCTCTGAGAATCTCTCCCACCGGCTGATTCCCATCCTTAGATGAGATATACCTTGCCTGGGATTGTGTGGCCAGTCCCCAGGCACAGGTGGGCCAGCTTGCAGGGGCTTTTACCCTTCCATGAACTCACAAAGAGGCCTGAGGATTTCCTCTGCACCCAGGGGCTACCCTTGTCCCTCCAGCCCTTGGAGCCCCCCCCCCAGAGTGGCCACTATGTGGACCTTGTCTCTGCGGTAGTTGCCTGACTTTGTGAGGAAAGCCAGGTGCACCTGCCCAGGTGGCTCCTCTGCCTCTGCTCGCTGCTTTCGGTCTTCCCTCCTGTTGGTCTTGGGAGCCAGACGTGGCCTGGGATCAGTGTGGGCTGATCAGGGCTGTGATTTCCTTGTGGCTCCATGGACATTGCTGTGGCCTCCTTGTAAGGAGCCCTTCAGAAGGGAAGGCCTGGTAACTAAGCTTCGAGGGTAGCGCAGAAAGGCCCTTATGAAAACAAACGTGCCCAGGGCCGGGAAGTGGGAACCAAAACTGGGTCCAGAGCTCAGCCTCCATGTCCAGATGAGGAGACTCGGAAGGACCCAGTTCTGCATCTCCACGTCCACCAGTCATGCTGCCGGATGCCAGCCCCAGCAGAACACCGGCAGGAGACACTGAGTTGCCCTGCGTCACAGGGGTGAGGAGGTGACCACAGCACCCTGCACATGCCTGCCAGAGGTGCACAAGCCTGCGATTCTGTCCCCGAGGACTGACGCATGGTGAGGAGGGGAAACAGACAATACTGTGTGGCCCATGCAGAGAGGAAGAGGAGCTTGCTTCCAGACTCCTTCCAGAGGAGGAGAGGCCCGTGCAGGGTGGGGGATGCAGGTGTGCTCCGCAGGGTGGATGAGGTGAGGCCGACTCTGCAGACGGAGGCCCACAGAGACTTCCCAGTGCTTGGCACGGAGGAGGCTGCCAGCCGCCCTCCTCGGGAAGCAGGGGCTAAAGTGCGGATTCTGTTCCATGGCCTTCTGTCTGTTTGGGGGGCAGGAGCTAGATATGATCAATACATCCCAAGAACCTCTCGAATGCTGGTTCCTTCCAGTTATGCATAACACTAGGGTTCGTCTTGACACAATTACAAAAGCGTGGACTGTTATTTGCTCTAATCCAGTCCCCAGTACTTCCCTTATACTAAACCAGGAGAGCCAGGTGCCCTGGAGAGTCTTACGCCTGCAATCCTGAGGACCTGGGTCGGCCGTGTCCTGGGGCGCCTGAGGACCCTTCAGTGCACATTGCCCAGGTCCCACCTCCTTTCTCTCTTTCCTTCCTCACTTCCCCTTCACACTGGTCAGATCACCTTTCAACCATGTTTTAATTTCACAAACTTTCATTCTAAATACCAAGAACAAGAAGATCGTGTTTTTAAGCTGATTCTTAATTCCCCACATGAGAGTCCTGGTGGGACATGACTTGCTGGGACTGCAGCTCAGTGAGGCACATGCAGCCCCCAGGGGTGCGTGTGCTAGAGCGTGGTCCTCACTGGGAGGTGGAGGGACCTCTGTGAGCGGTGCCCAGTGGAGGTGACGAGGTCACTGGGGGCATGGCCCACGAGAGCAACCAAGAGTTCCCCCGGGACGTGGCTAGTTCCCACAAGAACAGCTGTGTTGAGAGGAGCAAGCCAGCCTGGGTCTCCCTCGCTTCCCAGCCAGCCTCCATCCCATCTAGCACACTGCAGCACAGCCAAGAGGCCTTGTCAGAGGTGGGGCCAATGTGCTGCCTGGTCCTCAGCCTCCAGAACTGGGCACCATCTAAGGCCCTTTCCTTTATAAAGCACCCAGCCTTGTGTCTTTTGTTGTAGTAACAGAACATGGGCTACTAAGACCTAGGTTCTCCCCGGAATCCCTCCCATATCGACCTGGCTTCCAGACACCCCCATGGTGACAAGAACTGCTGGGACAACTGCACCTGGAGGGAGCTGGTAGGAGGGTAGCATCACCAGTGATGGAGCTCTGGGACTCTCAGGGTGTCCTGCTGGGTGCCGTGGCAGGCGAGGGGAGGTGGCTCTGTCAGTGGTGCAGCTCTGCCACAGTCTGATCCGGGCTGTTCCTCATCCTCTTGATACTGCATGGGATGTCCTGGAGGGCCAAGGTTTGACCAAGAGGCCCCTGGAGTGTGAAAAGCTTTCCAAGGCTGGGTCAGGGCAACCTGGCCAGGGTTCCAAGCTGAGTCAGCCACTTGTTATCAGGACTGGCCTCTCCCCAGGTCCCCAGCTGCAGCGTGGATGTGGCACTTCCTGCCTTCCAGGGTGGCCACCCGTGGGGATGGAGGAAAGGGAAGCTGCTCACTGCCGGAAGGTCCGTCCCTTCCACCCTCTGCAACTCAGTGGTGCTGAAGACCCAGCGTCACGGGGGACCTGCTGCTCACGCGCCTCTGCATCCAGGTTGAGGGGACAAGAGGTCCTGTCCATGGCAGCACATCCAGGTTGAGGGGACAAGAGGTCCTGTCCATGGCAGCACATCCAGGTTGAGGGGACAAGAGGTCCTGTCCATGGCAGCGCATCCAGGTTGAGGGGACAAGAGGTCCTGTCCATGGCAGCGCATCCAGGTTGAGGGGACAAGAGGTCCTGTCCATGGCAGCGCATCCAGGTTGAGGGGACAAGAGGTCCTGTCCATGGCAGCGCATCCAGGTTGAGGGGACAAGAGGTCCTGTCCATGGCAGCGCATCCAGGTTGAGGGGACAAGAGGTCCTGTCCATGGCAGTGCATCCAGGTTGAGGGGACAAGAGGTCCTGTCCATGGCAGCGTTGCAGATACCACATGACAGGCACAACTGGGGTGCTCCTTGGGGGCCCTTCCCCTCCTGAGGGAACTGAACTCTAACACGTGGAGTCCCACGAGGGGGTGGACCCTCCAGGCCAGAGAGCTACCCGACTGGACCCGAGTCAGGCAATGCTCAGGAATGGGATCTGCATCACAAGAAGGTGCCAGGATTGGGCTGCCAGATGCTTCTTCTAGCTTCTCCTCATGAGGAGGGGTCAAGGCCTTGTGGGTGTGCTGGCGTCTCAGCACCCTGCCAGGCAGGACTCTGCGGGGTGGCGTGTGCTGCTCACTGCTGTCCCCTGCAGCAGGGCGGCTGTGGAAGCAGGACGAGGACTCTGGACAGACAGCTCCAATCAAGGGGCAGAGTGCAGCCGATGCCTCTGTAAGGCTGCCCTTGGTCCAGCCTGAGGAAGGAGAGCGCCCTGTGGCACATTGGCTCCACCCAGGGCACAGATTCTTCCTCAGTAGCTGGGCGGGCTTATCAGAGTATCCTCCACAGCCTGCAGGGGGGCGGGCAACCAGGGCGCTCCACCCGGGGTCCTGCAGTCTGCTGTGTGGGTGCAGAGCCAGGGACGCTGGCTGGGTGTTCACACAGGTGTCGGTGTCTGGGCTCTCACACCTCCCTGGTGAACTGCTGCAACATAAGGGCCAATCAGCCAAACTCACCACGGGGGCAGATTCACATCCTACTGTCTTAAGGGAAGTGACCCCTCCCTGCAAGCCCGACTTGATGGAATTCGTCAATTTGATGGAGGTCGTCAACATATCAATGATAGAATTGTCCTGCACTGACTGTCCCCATGGACACACGAAATCTCTACAGCTCCCTGGAGCGCCCCTGCCAGCCAGGTAACCTGTATTGATGAACAGATGAAGCCACAGCCATAGGAACAAGAAAGACCCTCTTCTTCACTGTGAGGACCCTTGCAGCTCCATCAGGAGATCTGCAGTAAGGGGGAAGCTCTGCTGCTGGGTCCAGGGCCAAGGCCAGACAGACCCTGTCTTGACCTCAAGGACCCTGGGTTGCCACTTCACCAGCCATCCCTAGCCGTGGGTTGCTCCTCTCCCTCCCAGACAGGCATCCACATCAGCCAGGTCAGAATGCATAAGTTGTTATGTCCATAATGAAATGATAATTTAGTGATAAAGCAACCATTCTGAGTATATTTCAAAAATTTAAGATTTTTAACAAGATAAACAGTTTCCTTGCTATGATCATTGTAATATTCAGTTCCCAGATGTATGAACTCTAGATCCCAGGCTTTTCCAGCATGAATTCTTCTGTCCCATGATCGGGACCTCCCAGGCTCTACAACAAGCACTTACCAGGCCCTCAGACTCAGCAGCCTGGCTTGCAATCTGTAGTTGGGAACAGAAGTTCATTGGAAATGAATCCTGGTCCTAAAATTCCTTCCGTGATATGTAGGAAAATCAACATAAAATTAACTATCATTAAACCATTCTATTGCTCTGTCAGAAAACAACTCCATCAACTGGCTCTTCAGTTAAAAAAAAAAATTGAAAAGCCCCTAATTTTCAGGATTATTGGTAACCAATAATCAATAATTAATATTTAAATTTCTCAACTTCCAGAAAGTGCTCCAAGATGTGTCAAGTGGCTTTTAATTTTACCCACGCCTCTTCTCCTTAGAGGTGTTTACCTAACACAACACACTCAGAAGTAAAATAAAACCATCATTGAGCACTATTTGCCAGAGCATGCTCTTTAAGTGCTGTCTTTCTGGTGGAGGAGAACCGCAGACACTCGGTGGCAGGGCTGGTGGTGGTACCAGATCTGCATGGTCCCTCAGGAAAGGCCTGTTTTCAGTTAAAGTGAAGGTGCTAACACATGTTCCCCGACAACCACCTCACCTCTGAACTTGGACTATGATGCTAAGTTTCTACAGAAACTGTGCTTTTGACAAACTAAGACAGGAGAGGCCCCAAGGCCCTGGGAGGTGCATGGAGTGTGACCTTTCAAACCACCTGTTTGGAGCAGCTTAGGTATCTACCCTCCAGGGAAGCACCGCGATGCCCTCTAAGGGTGAGAAGCCACCTTTGAATAGGAAGAAGGTCCTGCAAGCTGCAGTGGCAAGGCCCACAGGGAGGCTGGGCTCAGGGGGGTAAGCAGGTGTGGACCCAGGTGCTGGTCCCCGAGGCCCACAGACCAGGCCACACCACAGCCCCAGGAGCACCCCCCTGTGTGCCCTGCTTGGAGACTTCCCTGAGCCAGGGTCCAGGGAACGCCCCTGCTCACTGAGCACTGAATGTTGTATTGGGGACAACGCTTTTTTCTTTCTTCCCCCATCTCAAACACATCCTCACGCTCATTTCCACAGGGACCATCCCAGATGGGGGGCCGCCAACACAGCCCTGGCAAGATGGCTCCCTCCAGTCTATGAAGATGGCTTCAGTCAGCCCCGAGGCTGGAACCCCGGCTTCTTACACCATGGGTTTCCACTGCCCCCGGTTAGTACTTGAAGTGCTGCTTCATGGGTTGGGAGTCGGTTTCCCACAATGCTAACCCGCCCACTGGAACCCTGGGCCTGTGTGCAGCAGCCTGGTACCACACCAGTCCTTCTGGTCCTCCAAGCCCTGGGAGGTTGGGCCACGTCTCCAGGGAAAAGCTTAGGAGCACTGCTCAGCTAGCAAGTGGACAAGGTAGATGTAGCTGAGCTTCATCCGACTCCAGCACTTCCCGTCTCAGCAGCACGGAGTGTTTTCAAGTGAAGTCCTCTGTCCCTCAGGTGGAAGACACCTGCTCAAAAGCTAACCTACTCTTTAGGTGAGGAGGATGGCCTCCACCTCACTCCCAGAGGTATGTTTACTTGTGAAGCACACTCATACCCAATCTAAGATGCATTTGTCCAGATGCAGGTCGCTGTGCCCCATTTGCTGCTCCAGCCGCTGAGCAACCCAGCCTGTCACTCTTGTGCACGCTCCATGCTGGTGCCCTTCAGGCTCCCGGCAGGGGTGCTGTGCTCAGCACAGAGAGCACTCTCCAGGAGCCAGGGCCCACCAGCTCGGCTGCCCACCATATGGAGCTCTCCCATGGAGACAGACTACTTGACCTGGATGTTTTCCAGCTGGCTGTTTAGTAAGAGGACAGAGTGTTCCCTAAAGCGGGGGAGGAAGTGGGAGATGCGCAGGGACTCACTGAGGAAGGGCCTTACTGGGCAGCAGGCCCAGGAATGGGCACTGCTCCACCCTCAACTGCCTGCCAGGCACTTGCCCCTCAGCCTCATGCAGACTCTCCATGAAGTGGGGTGAGGCTTTACCTATCTTGGCACTGGACCAGTTCAAATCCTACGGTCCTGGAGCTGTAATGTACTATGATATTCTCATTCTACGAACCTATAGTTGCTCAGATACACAATCATCTAGAAGAATCAGAGCTCAAGTATGTTCAAATGTGCAACATGTTAGTTTACTACTCCTATTCTAACAGATTATTCTATCAAAAATGACTTTGAAAATACAAACTGATTATCCTCCAGTTCTGTAGGTCAAAGGTCTCTGGTGGGCCTCTGTGGGCTGAAGCCAAAGTCACTACAGGCCAGTGTCCTCTGAGAGACTCTCCTTTTTGCCCCAGCTTCCAAGGCCAGAGTCCTTCTAGATGCCTGGGGGAGCCCCAACTTCCAAGTCCACACAAAATCAGTGGCTCTCACCGCCCACCTCAAAGCCTGAACTGTGTGTCTCTCTGCATCCTCTGTTCAAAGCCACATCTCCGACCATTCAGAAAGGCACTTGGGGTTTAAGCACCCATGTTATCAGACTGCAATCACCTGGAAATCCAAAATAATGCCTTCATCTTAGGTCCTTGACGTAGTCACATCTGCAGGTTTTAGAATTCAGGAATAGACATCTTGTGGGGGGATGTTATTCTGCCCACCAGAGTCCACCCTCCCACTCTGAGTGTTCATATGCATTCCACATGCAAACCACATTTGCACCCCCACAGCATCAACTCAAGTGCAAACTCCAGTCCAAGTCCCTCCATCTAAATCCTCTAAATCAGGGACAGGGAGGCTCTGGGTGGGTTCCACCTGGGGACAAAATTCCTCTGCATCTGGATCTGTGAAAAACAGTTGCCTCCAAAATACACTGGCTGGGCAGGTACAAGACAGCAGTTGCAGACATCACAGTTCAGAATGGAAGAAATGGGAAAAATCAGGAGTCACTGACCCCAAGCAAGGACAAAAACCACCTCGTGTGGCTGCACTGGGAATGAGACTCAGCCACTCAAGGACTGTGTCCTGCACTACATCATGCTAATAGTAGATGTCCTGCAAATGTCATTCACATGATTTCCACAGCATCCCAAAAGCTCCTCCTGTTAGGTCCACTTAGAGACGAGGAAACTAAACATGCAGGCATGTGCCTACAGTCACCACCAGGGGTGGCGGGTGCCAAAGTCCAGCTGTGCCTGTCTTCCAGCTCCTCCCACCTGCCCACAGGGAGCAGGTTCCCACAGCACACACAGCCCATCATGGAATGTGGGTCCCAGACCTCATCTGTAGGCTGCTGCCTCACGACAAACCACTCTCGTCTCACCCAGGTTCGGGAGGTGACAAGGCAAGTTATCCAAGTTTCAAATGAGGCAGTGACAGAAGATGACCAGTATTCTGATTTCCTGACTGTGTGGGGACAATACATCGATCACGACATGGCACTCACACCTCAGAGCACCAGCTCCACTGCCTCCTGGGGAGGAGCTAATTGCCAGCTGACCTGCGAGAGCCGAGGCCCCTGCTTCCCCATACAGGTAATTTCCCAAAGTTATAATTTCCATTATGAAACTAACATGTCATTCAAAACTTAAATAGAAAAGTATGCGGTGGAATGCAGTTGTGTGGTGTGTGTGGGGTGGGGGGCAGCTGCTGTGAATTTCCTGCATCCTCAGGCATTGCTGGTGCCCGTGGACCGCACCCCCTGCTTGTATGTGCGGGCTTCCACTTGCACTGTGCCTGCAGGGTGTGTACCTGGGAGTCCCTCAGCAGTGATTCCCACTCATTGCTCCACAACTGATTAGACAAAAAGCTTCCATGGTGAGCCGTACGACAGCACACCTGAACACTGAGCATCCTAAGGGGAGGAGAAGTTGCAATTCCAAGACAGACAATAAACCAGCGGCCAGGACAGGTGTGAGCGTGAGGGCTGGATCCAAGCAAAGGGTCTGAGGGACCAGGACACGCTTGCCTGGGGTGGGTTCCACATCCGACAGGCTCTGCCTCTCCCTGCTAAGAGGGTAAACGCCCAGGCCACAGCAGGAAGAGGTTTGGTTGAGTACCAAGATGACCGGCCTGGTGGGCTTGCCTTGCTTGAGCCTACAAATGTCCTCAAAAGGGGTCCAGGGCCCGAGGTGACCCGCGTCTCCCCTCTGGCACAGCTTTCTTTTAATACTTCGCTGGCCGCTGGCACCGCATGCTTACCCTTCTACCGCTCGTCCGCTGCCTGTGGCACCGGGGAACAGGGTGCTCTCTTCGGCAACCTGTCCATGGCCAACCCGCGACAGCAGATGAATGCCTTGACGTCCTTCCTTGATGCGTCTACCGTGTATGGCAGCTCCCCAAGCGCAGAGAAGCAGCTGCGCAATTGGACCAGCGCCATGGGGCTTCTCCGGGTCAACACGCGCCACCAGGACGCAGGCCGCGCCTACCTGCCCTTCGTGCCGCAGCGGGCACCCGCTGCCTGCGCGCCCGCACCTGGCGCCTCCCGAGCTGCCCGCGCCCCCTGCTTCCTGGCAGGCGATGGCCGTGCCAGCGAGGTCCCTGCCCTGGCGGCCCTGCACACGCTGTGGCTGCGGGAGCACAACCGCCTGGCCGTGGAGCTCAAGGCCCTGAACGCGCACTGGAGCGCAGATACTGTCTACCAGGAGGCGCGCAAGGTGGTGGGCGCTCTACACCAGGTGCGAACATTGTCAGCGTGGGCTTCCGAATCCGGGTGGGCAATCTGGGCGTCCCAAATATAAGTTGCAAGGTCATGGTGGGTGCCCAATCTGGGGCGGGCGAGGTCGTGGGGGGGTCAGGGGAGGGCTTCACAAGATGTGTCCACAAAGTCATCGTGGACGCCCAGAACGGGTGTAGGTGAGGGCCCTGTGAGCACCCTTATGGGCAAGGTCACAGTGGGCATCTCCAGTAGGTACCCCAGTGGGCTCAGGCAAGGTCACTGTGGGTACCCCTATTCCTGTGCCCCACGCATCTGGGCGGGGTTCACTCAGGATATGGAGGACCCCTCTGGGCTCCTCTGTCCCAGCTGTGTGCACACACCCACCCCACCCCACAGGAGGTGGCTGTCCTGGTGCCTGCAGCCCGAGGATGCATGCTGGTCTTCCTCCCCCCAAATCTTCTCAACCACCTGGGGGCCCTAAGTCTGATTTTTTTTTTTTTTTTTTTGTATTTTGAAAACAACAGAGACCTTAGTCATTTTTTTGTGTGAAAATTCTCAATTAGCAAATTAAACCAAAAGTCCATTTTGATTCTCTTCATTTATGGTTTAATACAGAATCAGAGGGTCTTGAAAGGAGATTTCAGTAGGCCAGGTACTAGTTGTGATGTTTAGGAAGGTCAACTATGAAATGCGGTCACTGGCTTTGGGGTCTCACTGGCTTCTCAGGAGGACTGCAGGCACGGCTTTCCACCAGCAGTCGCTCTCTGGAGTGTCCTCTGAGCCAGGCCCTGTGGTAGACACCTGGTGTTGCCCTTTATCCTCAGAGATCCTCTGAGGAAGGTGAACCTTGTTCAGGAGCACACAGCTGCACAGGTGGCACCACAGGACACTTGATGAACTGTGGGTTCAGGCACCAATGGCAATCCCAGGGTCCTAGAATCCCCAAGCCGGGCATTAGCCCTTGAGTTTCTGGGAGGAAGAGGGGCATGAGCATCCAGAAGATAGGCAGGGCAACAGGAGGGACTCACATACCTTGACCGACCTGCACAAAGGTATCCAAATACTTAACACCTATGTGCAGAGATGCTGTCGGCACAGACATGCCTTCCTGAAGCGGGGACAGCTCTCCTGTATGTCCAGGCCCCCAGCCTCGGCAAGGACCACCAGGAGCAGGAGTTTGGGTGGGAGAGGCAACACAGGGAGCAGCTCTGGGAGATGGACCCTAGCAGAGCACCTGCCAGAGAGGAAGGAGAGACCCCCCACCATGTCATTTCTGGGGTTCCTGCCCAAAGAACTAAGGATGTTGCTGGGGTTAGTTCAGAAGGTCTCACAGGTATCCTGGTTCCTACTTGAGTTCTAACTGAGGACAGGTGTCCAGGGCACACACAGTCCCGGGCTTGCCTGCCATTTCCTTTCTGCCCAGAGGGCTTTGCTAGCACACACTGACCCACTGTCCGGATCCACTGTGTATCATATCTATAGGGGCTGCCAGGTAACACGCCGAGTGTACATAAAGCCGTGGACACAAGTTCATGTTCCCACAAAATCCTGTGTCCAGTGAGAATGAAAGGCTCCTCAGAGCCACACAGCCCAGGACCAGCCTGTTGAGACTCAGGGCCACCAGGGTTCAGAGCCTCCAGGGCCAAGGTCCCGGAAAGGGATTGGGCTTCTGATTATGGGTCAGGTCTAGGGTGGAGAGGTTGCTCTTGGGCTCAGGGAGGTCCAGGGAGAAAGCCGTGTCCCAAGCAACATTTCTGTGATTCTGCAGGCAGTGGCAGTGCCCTCTTCCAGACACGTCATCAGGGCCAAGTTCTGCCAGGCTCGCCCTGCTGGAGGCCTGCTCGGTTCAGGGATGGCTCTGGTGTGTGGAGGGGCTGCCCTAGGGAGGTGGTATTTCCACTCTGTACCTATGTCTGGCAGAGTGCTGCAGGCCCTGTCTGCTGTCCCAGCTGTCGCCGTGACCTTGGGCTCTGGGATGTTCCGGAAGCTGTTCTTCCTGGTGGCTGGCTCTGACCCTCATTTGACCAGGGGCAATCCTGGGCTCACTATAACCCCTGTCAGAAACTCACCTGCTGTCTTTCTGCACAGATCATCACCTTGCGGGATTACGTCCCCAGGATTCTGGGTCCTGAGGCCTTCAGGCAGTACGTAGGCCCCTATGAAGGCTATGACCCCACCATGAACCCCACTGTGTCCAACATCTTCTCCACGGCTGCCTTTCGCTTCGGCCACGCTGCAGTTCACCCGCTGGTGAGGCGGCTGGATGCAGGCTTCCAGGAGCAGGCCAGCCTGCCCAGGCTGCCTCTTCGGGATGCCTTCTTCAGCCCCTGGAGGCTCATCCAGGAAGGTGCGTCCTCCTCCTGCCCAGGGACACTGCTCTGCCCCGAGCTGTCAGAGACCACATGGCCCCCGCAGAGCCTTGATCTCCTGGTGGTGTGCAGGAAGAGAAGTTGGTCAGAGCCTTTTCAGAGTGGACTGTTGCTCAAATCCTTTTCTGCCATTTTTAAAGTTCCTGGGCACTTGGCATAAGTTATTCTAGGGCTCTGCACCGTGGCTGCAGACACCGAAGTAGAAACCCCCTTTGCCTCGCGGCAGCACCTCTGACTCCCCACTGCTAGGCTTTGCACGGTTCCCTGGTTAAGGTCAGGGCAGTGAGCTCAGGGTGCTGACAGCCAGGTAGCTGAGCAATGAGTCGTTTAGAGCGTCAGTTTAAGTCCCTGGTTGGGCTTGGAGGGCTATTTGCAATTTCTCTTCATGTCTTCTCTCTTTTTTCCCTGTGTTCTTCTGTCTGTCTGGAAGGTTCTGAACTGTTGATTCTAAACTCACAAGTTGGTGACTCCAAGTGGGTGCTGGGTGTAGTGGTGACTAGGTGACAGTGGCTGGCAGGTGACAGTAGGCTCCTTGTACCCTGTTTAAACAAAATGCTGTTGAGCAGAGCTTGTAGAGTGAGGCCAAGGGTCTCTCCAGCTCACTCCACACAGGCAGAGGCACATCATGAATGCTGCTTAGTGTTTGGGGGGAAGCATGAGACCTCCTGGCCCTTAGCAGACTATCACATGTCACTGGATTCACATGACATGGGGTGGGTGGGACCTCAGAGGCTCTAGTCTGTCTCCACCATCACCTGCTGTGAGGAAACCCCAGGCCTGGGGTGACAGGATGGGGCCCCGAGTACCCTGCAGCTCCTGGGGCCAAGCAATGTCCTCTTCTTACTGTTCCAGACAGCGGAGTCTGGCAAATGCTTCTTTTGGTGGCGAAGCTTCTGCTACGATGAGCAGAAGGAAAAACTTCAGTAGCAAGGGCCCATTGCCAGGGTCCCTTGGGTTCTGAAGGCCCATCCTTGACCCTGGTATGGTCAGTGCCAGGTCTGTAGCTACCCGCCACCAAGGGCCCCACTGACTCTCAGAAGGAGATTCATCAGCTGACACAAACACATTTGTTGCAAAGGTACTTGATGATGGAGAACTCTTCTCCGGGGGGACTTAGTGCAGACTTTCCTTGGCTCTTATACCACATTCCCAGGTGGCTTGGACCCGATAGTGAGAGGCCTTCTTGCACGACCAGCCAAGCTGCAGGTGCAGGACCAGCTGATGAATGAGGACCTGACTGAAAGGCTCTTTGTGCTGGCGCAGCCGGGCGCCCTGGATCTGGCGTCACTGAACCTGCAGAGGGGCCGTGACCATGGCCTGCCAGGTCTGTTGGTGTCCTCAGACCCCACGCCCAGGCCTGCTGTGTGACTGGCCAGATCAGCCAGCTGTCCTGTGAGGGACTGACCTGAAATGAAATCTGCTGCCAGCCCCTAAACCAGGGCTCTTGAGGCTCTGCTCCATGCACCCCAAGAGGCCACTCCAGTCACCTGCAGGAAATGGCCCCAGGTGACCCTGAGCCCCAAGGCAGGGAGCTGAGGGGTTCCTACAATGGCTCAGCAGCCTCATCCCCCATGCATCTGAGTGTGCACTTAGCGCTGCTGAGTGCCATAATGTGCAAGGCACCAGCGTCAGAACACTCACAGGCCTGGCACCCGCAGAAGGCCGAGGAGCAGGAAGAGAGCATGAGCCGCTGCGTGGCCTGGCATGGAGCGTTCCAAAGCCCATCACTCGGGAGCCAGGGGCTGCAGAAGGCAGAGGCTGAACCAAGATGAATGGGATGGGACCGAAGGCAGGGGCCAGTGGGGGCCTAGTGAGGACCCCGGAAGAGCAGGCAGCAGCCCAGCAAAGCTGGAGCATGGCCAGAGGCTCCCAGAGAGGGGGAGAAGCTCGGGCACTTGATGAGTGCAGAGGGGGTCAGCGGGAAAAGCTGGCCCGCGCCAGCACAGGGCCCTGTCTTCCTTGTGGGAAGATTGTCCTGGAGCAAGGGGTAGTGGGGTGGGAGGGGGGTGCCGAGAGGGCTTCAGAGGGAAGCAGGCAAGCTCACAGTGTGTCCACTTCCCTGTGTGTGCCTGCCAGGCAGGGAGGCAGCCAGGTTCCCTTGTGCTCCTGGGGGCCTTGCGGGCACCAGCCTGAAGAGGAAGGGCCCCTCTCTAGAGAATGGAGCACGCCCTGCCCTGCTTCCACGCAGATGCCTGGCTCTTGCCTCCGCTCACCTAGGAGCAGACCCTTCCGGAGTACTGAGCCTGTGCCCAAGCCTATTGAGCTCTAAAGGGTGATGTTTTGGTCTGTTTGCATCTGGGAGTGAGGACAGGGCAGCAAGTGGGGACACTGGTGAATCAGGCCCCTCTTTCTTGTAGGGTACAACAGATGGAGAGAGTTCTGTGGCTTGCCTCAGCTAGAGACCGCAGCCGACCTGAGCAGGGCCATTGCCAACAGGAGCGTGGTCCGCAAGCTAATGGACTTGTACAAGCATCCGGACAACATCGACGTCTGGCTGGGTGGCTTAGTGGAGGACTTCTTGCCCAGGGCCCGAACGGGTCCCCTTTTTGCGTGCATCATTGGGAGGCAGATGAAGGCGCTGAGAGATGGGGACAGGTAGGTGCGTGTGGCAAGCCTCTGTCCCGTAGCTGCTGCTCCACATGGGCGCTGCTGGTCCTGCCATCCAGGGGGTTGAGCCCAGGGCCTCAGGGGGACTAGACAAGCTCGCTGCCACTGAGCCACACCCCAGTCCTCTGCATACTGGCCTTGGGTGAAGCGGCCAGGTCTGGCTCAAATACTGGCTCCACTCCCAGTACTCAGTGACCCCGGGCAGGCCATCTGTCAATCACAGTTTCCTCCACTGTACAATGAAGAACGGAGGATGAGGCATGAGGATCTCCTTAGCACTTAAAATGTGAATTCCTGCAGGCTGATCTCCCGCATTTCTAATCTCACAAACAGCAGCAGGGAATGAAAATCAAAGTGTCTTTCATGACAACCTGAAACTGCTCCACCTTTGGGAATTCTCTGAAATAGCTGCTGAAGCTGCAGAGGTGAGACTGACGGGGTGCCAAGGCCCAGGCCAGACCTAGAGCCCAGGAGCAGGCTGCAGCTGCATGGACAGGCCACCCACCTTTCCACCTTGGGTTCCACCCTGCAGCCCAACCGAGCTGCACTCACAGCCACAGCCCAGCCCAGCCCATGCTGTGCCGTCCTCCGTGCAGCCTAGAGCTCTGAACCTTGCACAACTGGAGTCCGTCCGAGAGGCCAGCTGTTTCCACACCTCACTCAGCTGCAGACACAGCACTGATGCCCACATGGCTTAGAACACCTGTGTTGTTGGGAATGACACAGAAAAGAGCAATGATATATATGGTGACCCTCTCACCTGCAGTTCTCTCTCTCTCTCCCTAAATCAAATTGTTTCCAAGCATATTTAAGTTCTTTTTAGAGAGGAATCAGCCACATACTTAGGATCCAGTCCTTCTTTCCAATACAAATTTTGCCATTAATTTTTGAGATGCAGCATTTCAAATATCTGGGCAGAAGTAACTAGGAGAATATTCTCCCTGAAATGTGTATCTTTCACATTCATGGGGTTTGGGGTACCCTAGGTCCTGAGAGCCCCTGACTTGGTAGTGGCCCGTGTGCTCAGCTGGGTGCTACAGGACCTCAGGTCCAGAGCCAGCCGCAGAAGCTCCTGCAGGTCTGCGGTCTGAATGATTCTGGTCCTGAGCATTCATGACTGAACGTCTCACAGTCCAGACTCTGCTCAAGCGTAGATTGAGGCCCTTCTCCTATTCAGAGGGAATGTCCCATGTGGTGCACTCAGGCCAGATGCTCCTGGGCTTTGTCCATGGTGTGACTGTCTTCTAGGAAAGTGAGGCTATCTCTAACAGGCCGACTTCCCTGACCACCCTCGCCTAGAGGAGGAGGTGTGAGCCTGGCTGCAGTCTGGACAGCAGTGGGTGCTGATGGCCGTCTGCCTGGCCACGCTTGCATCTGCACCCTGGGCTGACTGCAGCAAGCCAGATTGGCAGGGAGAACCATTCCGTGCTGCCCCACAGACGGGCCCACGTCAGGGCTGGGGCCCTCCTCGCCCCCCACCTGGCCTTCCTGCTTGGTCCTGCCTTACCGCGGAGCCGTTTAGCCAAGGAGACAGAAGCGGGCCAGAGCGTCCACTGGTCAACTCATGCTCCCCACCCCATGCAGGTTCTGGTGGGAGAACAGTGCGGTCTTCACCGAGGCTCAGAGGCGGGAGCTGGGCAAGCACTCACTGCCCCGGGTGCTCTGTGACAACACTGGCCTCACCAGCGTGCCCGTGGACGCCTTCCGCACCGGGACATTCCCTCAGGACTTTGTCCCCTGCGCGAGCATCCCCCGCCTGGACCTGGAGGCGTGGAAGGAGACCCTTCCCCAAGGTGACGCCAGCCCCTTGTGGCCCGTGGGCCCAGCAGCACCCATGAGCTGTGACCCCTCTGTGAGAACACAGCTGCCCAGGTGCCCTGGCCTGAAAAGTGGCCAGTGAGAGGACCCTTTAGGGTGTGGTGTTGACATATGGCTGCACAGAGAGCACAACACCAGCAAAACCTGAAGGCCACCTGGACGGGTCCACAGAGCAGCTGTGCTGACCTTGGCCTCACCTTGTCAGCACCTAGTCACTTCACAGTGTCCATTGCAGAATAGGTCTCACCACACACACCACACACTACACACACCACACACCACACACACCACACACCACACACACCACACAACACACAACACACACCACACACACCACACACACCACACAACACACAAACCACACAACACACACCACACACATACCACACACCACACACATACCACATACACACCACACACACCACATACACCACACACGCCACACAGGCCACATCTACACCACACACACCACACAACACACACACCACACACACCACACACACCACACAACACACACACCACACAACACACACCACACACATACCACACACCACACACATACCACATACACACCACACACACCACATACACCACACACGCCACACAGGCCACATCTACACCACACACACCACACAACACACACACCACACACACCACACAACACCACACAACACACACACCACACAACACACACACCTACACCACACACACCACACCTACACTACACACTGCACCTACACCACACACATCACACACACCACACCTACACCACACACACACCACACCTACACTACACACACCACACCTACACCACACACCACACCTACACTACACCTACACTACACACACCACACAACACACACACCACACACTACACACACCACACAACACACACACCTACACCACACACACCACACCTACACTACACACACCACACAACACACACACTGCACCTACACCACACACATCACACGCACCACACCTACACCACACACACACCACACCTACACTACACACACCACACCTACACCACACACCACACACCACACCTACACTACACACACCACACAACACACACACCTACACCACACACACCACACCTACACTACACACACCACACACACCACACCTACACCACACACATCACACACACCACACCTACACCACACACATCACACACACCACACCTACACCACACACACCACACAACACCTACAACACCAGCCCTGGGCCAGGCAGACCCGACTCCAGGGAGCAGAAAACTTTCTACTGAGGCTTCCTGCATGGTGGGCACTTCTCCAGGCAGGGCCACTTGTAGAGGTGGACACACACACACCACACCATACACCCATATGTGCACATTGACCACACACACCGCAACTACACCACACATACCACACATACCACGCACACCACACACACCGCACCTACACCATGCACGCCACACACCACATCCACAGCATGCACACCACACCTATACCACACACACCACACACACCACACCTACACCACACACACCACACCTATACCACACACCACACACACCACACCTATACCACACACCACACACACCACACCTATACCACACAGACAACACACACCACGCCTACACTATACCATGCACACCACACGTCGCACCTATATCACACAGACAACACACGCCACACATAGCACACCTACACCATGTACACCACAACTACACCGCATACACCACACCTACACTACACACACCACACACACCACACCTGCACCACACATACCGCAACTACACTACACAAATCACACCTACATCACACACACCACACACACCACACACACCACACTGGGCTGACTGCAGCAAGCCAGATTGGCAGGGAGAACCGCACCTGCACCACACACACCGTAACTACACTACACACACCACACACACACCACACACACCACACCTGTACCACACACACCACACCTATACCACACACACCACACACACCACACCTACACCACACACGGTACACATCTTACTCACATCACACACATATCACACCCTACACATACATGCACACTATATGTACACACACCAGACACATTGCATACACACCATACATACAGACACTACACACACCATACACACCTCACACACAGTGCGCACACCCACACACACCATGCACATACTGGGAGACACGTGTTTCTGGCACATCTGTCCTAGATGGGAAGCAGACAGTGAGCACAGCCCTCTGAAGCCCCGTCTCCAGGTGGCCTGTCTGCAGGGCTGGGCTGGCCTAGAGGTGTGATGAGTGTCCGCCTGCGTCTTCCCTTGAGGTCTGACTGCACTGTGTCCTTGGCCCCACACAGGTGGCAAGTGTGGCTTCCCAGACCAGGTGGACAATGGGGGCTTCGTGCACTGCGAGGAGTCTGGGACGCAGGTGCTGGTGTATTCCTGTCACCACGGGTTCGTGCTGCAAGGGCAGGAGCGGGTCAGCTGCACCCAGGACGGGTGGGACCTCCAGCCCCCCGTGTGCAAAGGTCAGTACTACCCAGGGGCATGTGGGTGAGGGACGATCCCAGAGCACCTGCTGTGTGAAGAGCAATGCCACAAAACCCGTCCTCCTGGCCAGTAGCTCTGCACGGCGGAGCTGCTCCAGCCCAGCCAGTCAGACTCGCCATGGCCGGCCACTCCCAGGGCGCCCGGACTGCAGAGCGCCAGGACGGCAGCATCGAGCATGATTGACAGAGCCGCTTGGGCCCGGGGAGAGAACAAGGAGCCAGGCAGCCACCCAGAGAGAACCCACAGAGCAAGTTTCCCAGATGGAGTGGCAGAGGAGGTTCCCACCCCAGGCCGAGGAGTCACACCGGCCCATGGCCCGCCAAGCCCAGGAGGAAAGAGGCCATGCAAGGACGCACGTGTTTGCAGCAGAAACAAGACAGAGCACAGGGGACGTAGTGGGTTTGCAGCAGAGACAAGACAGAGCCCAAGAGTTTAGGTTCTGCAGAGTTGAGTGTGGGAGAAGAGATAGCTCTGAGATGGTGGCACTGGCCACACAGCAGGGGCCTGGGCTCCATGCTGCCGTGCAGCCTGCTTGCAAGTGACCAAGGTGGTCCAATCTATGCTGTCCACTTCCTGCAGCAAAACATTTTGTTTAGATTTTGAAATTCCAAGATATTTGGGCCTTGAAGGGTTGCGATGGCCAGTTACTTCCAGACCCTGACAGTGAATCAGAGACCCAAAGTATCTGCCTGGTCAGATGTCGGTGTGGCCACCACACCAGCCATCCCAGGTGCCACTGAGGACAGACAGGGGTGAGGAGGAGCAGCCCAGCAGCGGCTGGGGAGGGCGTCTGGAGAACCTGCTGAGAACATCCTGGCTCTTGGAGCTGATGGGAGCAAACAGATCAGACGTCTGCTGGGGAGGGGAGCCCAGGCCAGAACAGGAGCCCCAGCTGCTGAACAGCTTCTCACTCCCAGATTCACACCCGCAGGAAGTGAGCTGGGGAGGCTCAGGCAGAGACCCCTGGCCCATCGGGGTTTGGGCATGACAGATGATGGACCTGGAGAGCTGCAGGGGCTGCCTGTGCCCAGAGAACAGGACAAGGACATTTCCTCCGGGGACACACTTGAGGAAGCTCCCTTTGCAGAAGCCCACCTGACCTGAACGTGCCCCTCCTGGGTCCTCATCACTCAGACCGTTGCGCTCTGCGGCTCAGCCCTCAGTGGCCGACACGAGGCACCTGGAAGGACCCTGTGGCGTCCCACGTGGGAGGCCGTCTTGAGGAGAAGCTGGCGTGCACCAGGCTCCCCCGAGCCGCTCTGCCTGGTGTGCTGACGCAGGCTCGCCTCACTTCCCCGAGTGTGAGAACCTGCGCACTTTGCACGTCCGTCCCGGCTTTCTGACTGCCAAGCTCTTTCCAGGGGTTCTGTGAGGAGCCAAGGGAAAAGGTGCCCGAGCTCTCGAGGGAACCACCCTGCAGCTCCTTGGGCTGACCGTCGCCCGGGTGTGGCTGGCCTGCAGTCCACGTGGCTTTGCTGTCTTAGCTCCTGGTGCGCACCTTCCTGCTGGACCATGTGATGACACGCAGCCGCTCCTCTGCTTCCCCCTGGGTCTTCACCCCGACCATCAAGGCTCCCTGAAGTTCAGACGGGTTGCTTGCCAGGCACAGTGGGCCAGCTCCGTAGGTGGACGGGCCTGGTGCCCTGTGGCATCAGAGCCTTTGGCATCGTGGCCTCCGCCCAGCAGAGTGAGTGCTCATGGGGGCTCTGCGGCCAGCAGCACCTTGAACCCACCCGAGCCAGGCTCTTCCAGGAGATCCTGGGAGATGGGGACACTGCCTGTGAATCAGAGACCCTGGACCAGTCCTGACCCTCTCCTTGCTCTGGCCACTGACCTGCTGGAAATCCAGTTGCTCCCCAGGAGCTAAGTTTCTGTGTGCCACCGGGTGTCCAGGGGCCTGGTGAGGATGGCCGGGTGGTCAGCTCACTGGTGGTCAACTAGTCCCTCGGTGAAGGCACAGAGTGGAGAACAGGGCCCCTGCCCGTCACTGTCAATGTGGCGAGTGCTCGAAGGCGGGTCTGCACTCCCACCCCAGAGCTGTCCTGCAGAGCCAGCTGACAGAGGTGGCCAGCCTAGAGCCTCAGCCACGGCGTACACCAAGAACACGTGAGTCACAGAGGAAAGTGCGCGAGCAGACCTGTTGACGTCCTCTAAAGCAGGGACACAGGCTTGTGTGTGCCATGTACTTAACGTCTTCCTGAAAGGGCAGAGAGCGTGGCATGACCCCAGAGCTCGCTCACGTCATTACCTCAGCAGAGCGAGACGGCAGGGGAGAGGGAGAGGTGCCGACTTCTGTTTGTACAACTCTGGTTTTGTCTTACGACACTTATAATCAAAGTGTCATATTCTTCAAACAAATTACAAAAGGCCCAACAATGAAAAACTCATGCGATAAATGCACCCGCTTACATACCCAGCTATTTTACCATACCTTGTTCCTGCACTGAAAGTCTCTAAATCAAGAATCACGGGAACAAAGTAGACTCTTCAGTGCCTGATAGAAGGACCGTTCACTTTTACGGTAGATGGCCATGAATGGTCAAGCAGATCCTAAGCCAATCCACTTGTCACTGTGTCCTCTGCTGTGACAGGACCTCACAAGAACAGCTGAATGCTTGATGCAGGAAATCAACAAGGGTCTTCTCTACTCCAGCCTCCTTCTCACTGAAATCCACCCGTGTGCAGAACCGACAGAACCAACAGGTCCTTGTCAGGACCCTAGGTGCTTCAGCACTGAGCTCCACAGACAAAAACTGTCGGCCAGTGGCTTTTTCACTGATTGTTGTCAAAGGGTTTTGCAACCAATGAAAGTGACCAAGTGCTACAGAAAATGAGGTTTACACTAGCACACATCTGCCGAGGTGGGCAATGCCTCCACCGCCGTCTGCATGCAGATCCTGGCACACAGTCTGCTCCTCCTCGTGAAAAACCCAGGGGCCCTGTCAGAGGGCGCCTGCAGAGGGCTCCAGGGGCTGGGACGCTGCCGTCTGCTGCTCTTCCTTGGTGAGGAACACCAGGCCGGGGGCAGCGCTCTGGCTCCTGACGTGCTTCTGACTGGTGGACAGGTCACTACGTAGAGCGCCTGACCCAGCTGGGTGCCTCTGGAGAGGGACTGACCCACTGTACCTCAGAGGGGCCTTATTTGGAGCAGGGTCTTTCAGGTGCCGTCAAGCTGAACTGAGGGTGGGCCTCGTCCCACGCCCAACACCTGTAGGGAATGAGGAGAGACAGGCCAAGCCACTGTGCAGGGACTGCAGGGGCCACCGAGGGCCACCAGCAGGCAGTGAAGCTGGGCGTGGCAGGGAAAGGCCGTCGCTGGGGCCTCAGGACGCCTGGGCCTGGGCGTGGGCCGAGGAGCAGAGACCGGGTCTCTGACGGGTCTTGGCATGTGCTTGACTCAGAAGGAGTCTGGCCAGGCTGAACCCAGTGCTGGTGGCCAGGGCAGAAAAGGGCTTGGCCTGGGGTCCAGTGTCCATCCTTGGCTGCTTCTGAAGAGATGTGGAAGGCTGGGGGACAGGGTGGGCATGCGCGGAGGCTCTGTGTGCAGAGGGAGGTCGGCACTGCTGGACCACGGCCTGCCGGGCTGGGCAGGCACAGCAGGGCCAACAGGAGCCTGTGCACCTCCCCATATTCTCCCTGTGGGCGTCAGCCAGCAAGAGGTGGGCACTGGGGTCTGAGGGTGGCAGCCCCGGTCCTCTGCACCAGGGCTGGGCCTGAATCCGGGCTGCCTGCTGGAGGGGCCGGGGCAGGGAGGGCCGCTCTCCTCCGGCTGATGACCTCGCGTTGTTTTCCCAGATGTGGACGAGTGTGCAGACCTCACGCGCCCGCCCTGCCACGCCTCTGCCCAGTGCAGGAACACCAAGGGCAGCTTCCTGTGTGTGTGCACCGACCCCTACGTGCTGGGCGAGGACCAGCGGACCTGCGTGGGTGAGCGCCTCCTGGCTGTGTCGAGGGCACCCCGTGTTCAGCGCAGTCAGTCAGGAGAGCGCTTCTGAGCTCTGCTGCCGGGGGGCAGGGTGGGGCCTGAGGCCACCTTGCCTAGCAAGAGACTGTCACCCAGGGGCTCTGTGCCCAGTGCGCGTGGGCTGGGACCCAGAGCTCCCACTCCGTGTCAACCCCAGTTGGCCACACAGCTGGCCTGTCCAGAAACAGGCGTGTCCAGAGATTCTTCAGCTTCTCTCCTTCAAGCTCACACCCCTCTGCCCTGGCCCCGGGCAGCAAGGGGTCTGCCTGTAGGTCTGTCTGTCCCACGGGAACTGGGTGCTCACCAAAGTCCTTCAGGGTGACGCTCCGCTCTGCTTCAGGGACAGTGTTCACCCTCACCAGAGGTTAGGGAGGGCCTGCCATCAGCTGGGCACTGCTGCAAACCTTCCGCTGATCATCCGCTGAGTTGTCTCTGAGGGAAGCACTGTGATTAATCCCCACTTTTCAGATGAGGAGTCTGGGGAACAGAGAAGTTGAGTGACTTTCTCAGGGCCACACAGCCACTCAGTTGCAGAGGTGGGTGTGTCAGTTGGCTTCTAGTTCTTATAAAAAACTATACACTGGGGGAGTTAAAGCGGATTTTATTTAGCTACCACAGTAGGGGAGAGAGACCTTCTTGTGGAACTGAGCTCACTCCCATGAGCAAAGACACTCAGGAGTGTGAATGTGTAGCCTGAGGGCAGAGAGAAGGCCTCATGGATGGGAAATGCGGAGAGGAGCTCACCAGACATAGCGGTCAGCAGGGCATCTTGCTGACCTGGCCTAGAAGAGCCCACTGGCATGAAAGGGCATGCCAAGGTCTGGCCGGAGGAGGTGACTTGGCTGCTGTTGGCACAGCAGGACCATCGCCTGCTGGCCTGGGCTGAGAGGGCCGTAGGCATTGCCCTTTCTGCCCCCACGCTGATGCCGGGAGCCCCTTCCCTGAGCCTCACCACCTGCACCTCTCAGCCACCGCGTCCCCTTTCCCCAAGCCTCCAGGCATGCCCAGCCCCCACACTGCCCCCGTGGCATCCCCCAGAGCTCTGCCGTGCCTTCCTTCTGGAAAGGTCTGTAGTGAAACAGGAAGGCAGGCTACCTCGCACCCCAGGGAGGGCGGGCGGCTCTGCAGCGAACAGCCACTGCACTCTGCCCGTCCTGAGGGATGCTTCACTCTTCTGGTGCCAGGACCAGGACCAGACTCAGCCCCTGGCCAGCCCCCTACTCCACATCTGGACCTCTTCAGCCCCTCGCCCACACCAGGGTGGGCTTCAGGGTGAGCCGGCTGCTTGAGCATCTGGCTTGGCACTGCTGGGCTCTCCGGCCCAAGGCAGGAGTGCCCCTGGCTCCCTCCAGCCACTCTTGCTGCCTCATGGCCTCCTCTCGGGCAGCCTCCTCTCGGGCAGCCTCCTCTCGGGCAGCCTCCTCTCGGGCAGCCTCCTCTCGGGCCATGACGCCCCTTCTCAGCTGCTCTCTTCTCTCAAACCTGCGTTTCCTCAGCCTCCAATTTCGATCACATTTTCTCTATATTTGAATGGATCCTCTTTTTATTTTAAACAAGATCACGCCTGGTCAGGGTAAAGTACAGAAAACTGAAGCTTTCGCACTGAGACTTTTAATGAGACCTTTTGTTTAAAACACCATCCAGGTGCAGACTGGCGAGGTAGCCCGCAGCCGTGCTGACCCTGTACATAGGAGGGCATTCAGGGCTGCTTGGTGCACGCACTTTTGGAGACTCTAGAAAGCTGGTTCAGAAGTGTGCCCAGGTGGCCACGGAGGAAACTTGGGCCCACTTTCAAATTTCCCTGTTGCTATAG
Source organism: Marmota monax (assembly GCF_021218885.2). Lineage (NCBI taxonomy): Eukaryota > Metazoa > Chordata > Mammalia > Rodentia > Sciuridae > Marmota > Marmota monax. The sequence continues at coordinate 593,784 of NW_026695216.1, read as the reverse complement.
CCTCAGAAATATTTGCTGTATTTTTGGTCATGTCTTTTTAGCCTGTGAGATGGCTCTAAGGAGCCCTAGGAAAGACTTCTGTGCCATTCCCAACAGAAGCCACCTCATCTGCCCCTCCTGGACATTCAGCTCAGGACTATCTGCAGAGGGTCTCTCTGAATGTGAATACTGAAGGCAGGAAGATTTTTAGGGAAAAAAAAAAAAAAACAACAGTGTTTCTCCACTCTTCCGTGTTCCACAAGAACCAGAGGTGTCTGAGAGCCAGGCAGACAACAGGCAGGACCCTGTGTCACGGGGCTGGGGTGGGACTGAGGCAGGCCTGCCCGTCAGGCAAGGGTGACAATGGCCTCAGAGTATGACCTCCACCCGGCCCACCCTGTCTCAGGAGCTGGTCTGGAAGGGTGATGGGGGTGCAGGCAGAGGCGGGGTGTACGCTCATGTACAACGACGGCGCAGCAGGGCAGCCTGCTGGCAGTAGGACTGCCAGGCTGGGGCTCAGGGAGGCGGGCTTCATGCCTGCAGAGGCTCTGGGAGCTCCGTGGCGCCCCCAAGTAAAACATTTCCTAGGGAGGGGAGCTGGATCGGGGTGGGAGTTGGGGTGTTCTGCCTGAACTCTTTCCACCCAATAGAAAGCCCAGGAGGTGGTGGAAAGGAAGGCACACTGTCCCCGGCTTGCAGGGGGGAGACACCCTGAGAGTCCATAAGAAGGGGTGGGGACAGAGGGCAGGAAGAAGGGGCGAGGCCGAGAGGAAGCAGCTGGAGGCAGGGTGAGTTCCCCGGTCTGTCCACCCAGACCAGCGGCTGCCTGCCTGACCTCATGGAGGCTGGCCCCGACAACTAGGCCACACCCGGGGAGGTTGCAGTGTATCATCCAAGCAGGAGAGCAGGCCAGGGCTGAGCGTCCAGGCCAGGGCTGAGCGTCCAGGCCAGGGCTGAGCGTCCAGGCCAGCCCTTCCCGCCGGAGGCTCTGCACCTAGTGCTTCCTGCCACAGTGAAAGTCCCAGCCCACCGGTCACTGCTTGACCTCTGCTTGCCCAGACTCCCCGTGGATCATACTGGCTGAGAGGGTCTAAGTTTTAAAAGTGAGTTTCCATCTCTTTCTGGGTTTCTCCTTGGCCACGAACTCTGCTGGAGAGCCGGGAAGGAACTGCTGATCAGCCGTCAGTCAGTAGCAAGCCTAGGACATCAGAGCCGGGCCCCAGCTCACAGCCCACAGAGGCATGGAGCTGGCCTTGAGGGGCCAGAAGCCCTCCTTCGAGGATGAGGCCAGGGAGGTCCCGCCCGGGGAGACACAGCAGCGGTTCCAGCCCCAGCCCTGCAGGGGCCAGGCTTCCTCGCCCAGCCTTCTCGTCTGTGCGAGACCCCACGGCCCTCTGCTTTGGGTCTCTGCCGGCTGCCCGTCCTGCCTCAGGTCAACCTTCTGGTGGCTTCTGCAGAAACCGTGTTGTGCCCACTTCCTTCCTATGGGACCCCAGGCTCCCTGGGCAGGATCGCTCAGGACACTGCGCCCTCCTGCCTGGCAGGGACCTTCCCCTTCTACCCTGCAGCTGCAAGGCAGGTGGCCAGAAGCCAAAGCACTCTCGGGGTCCTGCCCTGTCCCTGCCTCCTCCCAGGCCCCAGAGGCTCAGGGCTTGCTGTCTACAAGGCTTTTCTGGGCCGGTGACTGGCCCCCACGGCTGATGCCGTGAGCCAGGTCAGATGCAGTGCTTCTGCAGCCCAGGTGGCTCCCTGACCCTCTCTGTCCTCGGCAGACTCTGGCAGGCTTCCACGGGCGTCCTGGGTCTCCATGGCACTGGGCGCACTGCTCATCGCCGGCTTGGCAGCCCTCACCTGGACCGTGATCTGCAGGTGGTAAGTCCCACCCCTCTCCTGCTTCCTTAGACCTGGCAGTTTTCTCTCCTCTGGACATGGCCTGCAGCGAAGCTGCCCTGTCACCTGAAGCCATTACAGGTCATGGTGTCCCACACACAGTGGCCCAGAGTCATTCCGTGCCTCGAACCCCGCTTTCTGGGACTTCTGTTGTGCTATGGGCAGAGAAGGTGGGGTGGCCACGCTCAGGCCTTGGGTAGTGTCCTGCCTCTGTGGACAGGGTTCTCAGAGGAAGAGTCTTCTGCACATGGAAAGCCGTAAGTGAAGCCGCGTGTTCGCGGGGAGGACAGCACTGCCATTCGAATGGCCCCACGGCAAGTCTGAGGGCTCCTGTCGCGTCCGGGTGTTCTCTGTGAAGGAACCTGGCTGGGGGTCCTCCGGGACTGGCCTTTCCTTGGCCCTCCGGGAGAGACTCGGGCTCCGTCCTCGCCCTGCTGCGGCTCGCCTGAAGCTCTGAAGAACCAGCTCTGGCCATCACAGATGTCTCACACACTGTGCGTTTCACATAGAAAGTGCTGAAGACAGATAGATGGCCAAGGGGGAGAAGTCGCAGGCGCCCAGCTGGGCCCCAGCGCCCCCGACTCCCAGCAGCACCCGCGTGTGCCTGTGGGCCTCTGGGACTCCACCTGCACACCCTCCCCACAGAGGCCCACCCTCTCTCCTTGGAGCCAGCGACCTCCTCCTTGGGGAAGCAGGAGGGTCTTCCCGGGGTCTGACGCCCTTTCCGGCAGAGCTCTTGCTGCAGGTCTCCAGCAGCACCCGCAGCGCGTCCGAGCGTGGACTGTGGGGGTGTCCTCAAGGAGGCCTCTCGTCTCCCCAGTGGTAGGTCAGGCTGAGGCTCCAGCAGCCTGTGGCTCCGGTGATTCCCAGCGCACCAAGAGACACTGGCCGCCTGAGCTGACTTCTGCACACCTTCCACACAGGCATGTCTTAAAAAGCACAACCGTGAGCCGTAGCCATCCGGGTCACCAGAGTCGTCGCTGCCACAGGGTCCTGTCTGTGGTGGTCACGCGTGGCCTGCTTCTTTCTTTTCTATCTTACCTGCTCTCCGCCCGTTTGCCGGTTGCTGTCTCGTGGTAGAGCCAGTGCGCCATTTCCGTCACAAGCCCTGGACTTCTTTGTGTCATGTGACTCTGTGATCTTCCCAGTGTCTGATTTTCAACCACTGCATTTTCTAGAAGATTCACATTCCTAACAGAACTAATATGGGCTGAAAGTCGGGTGGCCGAGGAACTTGCTCAGGAAGAGGCCGCGTTTGCAGGGGACAGTGTGCACTGGCCAGTGTTGAGACCTGTCCAGCCACCCTTGCTGTGAGTTCCAGGCAGTCCTGTGAGGAAGGGGCTCCTTGAGGGTGGAGTTGTGTCCCTGGGCACATGCTGAAGTCCCCAGCAGAACCTCAGAAGGGGCCTTAGTTGGAAACAGGCTCTTTGCAGATAGGATTGTTGGGATGGGGTCACCTTGGGAAGGGTGGCCCCTATCCAACATGAACAGTGTCCTGATGAGAGGGAGAGATTTGGACACAGGGGCACCTGTGAGGGTGGAGGCAGAGGTCCGTGATGGATCCACAGGCTGGAATGCAGAGGGCCGTCCACCACCACAGCTGGAGAGAGCGGCAGAGCCTACTCACAGCCCCTGGCCTCCACCTCCAGCCTCCAGACCCCAGACAGCCGGTTTCTGTTTTCCCTTTGGGCCTGAGGCTGTCAGGCCCTGTCGCACGCTGCCCTGTGACATGCTTTCCAGCTCACCATGCCACACGTAGGCCACACAGCTGCTGGCCCCCACCGGGAGGCAGAGTGGGATCTCAGCTCAGGACACGCCATGTGCCACCTCTGCAGAGTCCCCCAGAGGTCCTGCCATCCAGCTGTGGCTCTGATAATCTCCAGGGTTTTCTCCCTCTCTGCCGCAAAGCCCTGTTGCTTCTCTGCTCAGGGGAGGTTCCTTTAACTAATCTTCAAACAGCGTCTCGTTTGGGAGAGTGGCAGGAAATGCTCCCTATATTTAAGAATCACTGTCTCTTAAAAGCTTAGACATTACTAATTATTAACTCCCTTAGCAAACCACGACCCATGCTAAGCAGTAAAACTTAAACAGGCTGTGGGCACACAACCCGCGAGTTCTCTGGCTCTGTCACACTTTCTACTGAATGTGCACGTTGCAAAGCTCTGGCCTTACTGGAATTCAGTTCTCACTTGAAATTCCGTATTTTCAGGTGTTTCTGTGAACACCTGTCATTGTCATGAAGATGCCAGCCTGTGTCTGGAAGAAGGGAGACTTGGGCTGTGACACCTCTGGGAGTGTGAGAGGGAGCGTTCTGTCACACTTGACTCCAGGCTCTGGAGCACACACTCAGTGATCAGAATGCGGCTCTTGGCCCGACGCGGGGGCAGTATGAGCTGTGAGCATTTGAGAAGGTACACGTCGGTCACCATCACCAGAACCCCAGTGCTGCTTTTGCGAGGGTCTCGCGGGGCCTCACCACCCAGGTCCCCGTAGATTCCAGTGGCCACGCAGGTGCCCCGTGGCTCAGGCTGCTTGGTGCCAGAGGGCATCTCCTGGCTGTGCTCCTGTGCCAGAGCTCCTCCTCTGTAAGTGCCTGTCTGTCTGCCCTGAGGTCACCCCACGCTCCCCAGGCCTGGCTCACCCCTGGCTTCTTTATTCCTGCATAAGCTCTGGTCCGCCCTCCTCGCCTGCCGGGCATCTGTCCTGCTCTCTCAGGTCGTCTCAGGGTCGGGGTGTGGGGGTCACGTGGAAAGCCTCTGGGCCCCACAGCCTCCCACCACGCACCCCTCCCTGTAGGGAGCAGGTGGACTCAGGTTTAAACTTCAGAAGACTCCAGAAGGTGAGCGACTTGCCCTTTGTGGAGTGATCTGTGCCACAGTCGTAGAGTGAAGGGAATGGAAAAGAAGACAAGCTGACTCTGTAGCACCCTACTGAGGGAGGGCTGGGGCTGGGTCTGAGAGTCCGAATTTTCCCTGCTGTCAAATTACACAGAGAACTCTCAGTCCACAAAGGGAAGGTGGGTGTGCTTTGTGAATGAGGTTGTCCTTACAGTTTAGAGTTTTCAAAAGTGAATGGTCTCTCAGTATCAGATGGTGTCTTTGAAATGGTAGTGAGATCAAGAGCACTTAATGACTTGACCTTAGCTGTTATCTGTCACTTAGGTCCTGGACTCCAGGGTGGGAAGTGCTCCAGAAGCCTAGCAGCTCTGTCTTTGGACCTCCTGTGTTTGACTGAGGGCACTTCCTGTGGGAGAGCACTGAAGGAGATGGAAGTGGCCCCACCAAGTCAGAGGACCCCCTGGCTGTCGGCACAGGGCACGCTGGCCAGGCCACTGGGTCTTACTGAGCCCCATAGCTCCATGAGTATATGAGGACAGCCATCTGATTGCATGGCTGCTGTAAAGGTCACTGATACCACCTACTAGACATCTAATGCATTCCCAGTACACAGTGGGTGCTCAATCAGTGCTAGCCTCTATTGTCATTATATGCTTGAACCATCATGGCAGAGCCCAAGGCTGCCCTGTTAGAGGAAGTTCCCCTCTGCTGCTGAGCAGAGTGCCATGGTGCTGACTGCCCACTGGTAAGAAACCCACCTCCTTCTAGGAGAAGAGATGGAGCTGAGAGGTAGCTCAGGGGTAGTGCCTTTACTGAACCAGTGTGGAGTGGAGCCTCGGTTCCCAGCAGGAAGGGAGACAGCAAGGGAAGAGGAGAAGACAGGTGTTTGGGGCTAGAAAAGATCACACATAAGCAGAAAGTGCTCAGGAGCTTTGCAAACTATCAGGTGGGGATGCCCAGTGTTGGGGACCTTCTTGTAGGAAAACTGTTGCTAAGTCTACTTTCCTGGAGTGCATTTCTGCATAATAACTGCTTTGTACAACTGGGGTATTTTTTTTAATTTTATTTTTTAATTGTGGTTGGACACAATACCTTTATTTTATTTAGTTAGTTTTATGTGGTGCTGAGGACAGAACCCAGGACCTCCCATGTGCTAGGCGAGTGCTCTACTGCTAAGCCACAACCCCAGCCCCATGGGTTGGTTTTTATATAGGATTTGCTTACCTGAGTTTCTGCAGCATACACTTCAGATGTGATCTTTTTGTTTTGCTGTTAAAGTAAGTATTAAAAAACATTTGATCTCCTCGCTGCCTAAGAAAATCATTAAATCATGACCTAGGGATGATTCTCAGTGGCCTGTCCAGCCTGGCAGCCCTCTGGGTCTGTCCACAGAGGAGTGCTTGTGTCCCTGCTTGATCTTACTGCGCATAGCCCTCACGGGGGAGCAGCCAGAGAGCACCGTGCCTGGGGGGTGCCATGTACCCGCAACTGACGATGCTGGTGCAAGATCCCAGTGCGGCCGAGATGCCTGGGGACGGCTTTGGGCTTTTACCTGTGTCTTGGTAAAAAGCAAAAATGTGTAAGGAGATTGGCCTCTGGAAGTTTCAGGTCCTGACTGCTGTTAAACATTTAAACTCAAAAATATAAAATGCCAAGACATATCGCATATTTACTGACAACCTATGGCCTGAAATAAGGTCGAGGTGTCATCCTTGTGAGAAAGCAAACAAGGGCCTCAGATCGATCGATCCTGGATTCCTTCAGACGCAAGGCACTGGAGTCGGGCCACCCACAGCGCCACCCGGAGGCAGAGCCCCTGTGCTGCAATGGCTGCTGCCCCCCCCCCCCCATCAGAAGGGCTGCCTGGAAAGACAGGCTGCCATTGGCCTGGGAATGCTCCTGGATCTCCTCCCTTCTGTGAACACGCCCAGGCTCCAGATGCAGGACAGGGCTGTGGTCAGCAGAGAGCAATCTACTTTCCGGGGACATAGTTAGCTGCCCTGAGGCGCAGAGCTGCAGGGGAGGCCCAGTGCCCCCCCGCAGGGGCAGCCCAGGGAAGTGCCCTGCAAGGAGCCTGTACCAGAAAGGTGGCTTCCTGTGAGGGGACGTCCTCAGAGTCAGGCCAGGGGTGGGGAGCTGGTGGAGTACTTCCCTGGTGAGAGCATCACTGCCACGTGGTCCTTGTCCCCACATGTTCTCACCTGAGGCCAGTGAAAGTCACACACCACGCTGTCCACGCAGCCGAGACCCTGGCCTATCCCACAGCCTTCAGATTTCTCCAAACACCAAGGCCAGTAACTGCATGTCTTGATCCACAGGTCCCGTTCAGATGCAAAGTCCACACTGCCCATCACTGAGAGAGATGCAGAAGGACGCGGAAAATGTCGGGAAGCGGGGACGGCCCAGCGCCGGGCTGCAGCTCGGGACTCAGAGCAGGTGGGTGCACCGTGGCCTGGTCAGGCTGACAACCGGCTACGGATTTCCCACTGAGACCCAGGACCCCGTACAGGCCTTCAGCCTTCCTGCACCTGCGTGGACCCCCTGCCAGTCCCCTGTGGTCTCGGTGGATGTCACAGGTCCTCCCTCTGTTTTCACACAAAGTGTGTTCATGGAGAAGGATGCTTTGTCAGAAGCTGAGCCTACACTTCAAAACACAGCGAATTAGAATCAGTAGACCAGAGCTTAAGACTGAAAATGGCTTCCAGGCACACAAACCCCTCAGCATTTCTTCACTGCCATCTGAGTCCTGGCTGTAATGATGACAATGAATTCACAGAAGCAGAGAGAAAAATGTCGACTTATTGATTTGCTATTTAAAACAGAGTAACTAAACCAGAATGGGAAAAGTCAGTCCATATTTGCTTTCTGCCAGTTGTACCTTTGGGGCCACCCCAAGAGATGCTGTGCTTAGGAGTCCCTTGAGAATCCGACTTCCAGTTTGTAGAAGCAGAGAGCGGCGGCAGGGCAAGGGGTAGTGGGAGATGTGGTCAGGAGCTCAGCGGTTGCGTCAGGAGGAGTGAGTTGGAGATCTCTCCCGCCTGGTGCCTGGCGTGGGCTGTAGTTAACTATAACATACTGTGGAATTCACAGTTGCTGAAAGAATCGACTTTTAAACAAACATCTCACTCCAAGACTAAGTGGTGAGGTAGGTGGCAAGTTGATTACCTTGATATGTAAAATACACCAAAACATCAGGTTTTACCACACAGATACATGCGGTTAGTTGTCAACTGAAGTCTAAACTAAAGTTGCTTGTACACACACTGGGGCCATCCGGATCAGTCCCCTCCTGCCACATGTGCAGAGCAGGGGAGAAAAGGTGCCCCGTGCCTTAGGTGAGCGCAGCCCTTGGGGTCTGCCGTGGAGCAGGAGGACCTGCAGCTGCCCAGGCGCTCACCCACTTGTAGCGAGGGCTTCTCTGAGCTGCGCCCCCCGGCGGTGCTCTCCTGCCCCGAGCTGCCCACCCTACAGGGTCAGGCTGACTGACAGAAGGTGCTTCTGCTCAAGCCTGGCCCACGAGGACTGCGCTCACCATGCCTTCCCTCCCCAGGAGCCGGCCTCTGGGTCCCAGATCCCACTCTGTGAGTAGCAGCCCTCGCAGCTCGGGAATGCCAGCGTCCTCAAGCACAGGTCCCAGGTTGCCTCGCTCAGACCCTTGCTGCACACTGGTGTGGGAACCCTCAGCAGCCTGATGGGAAGCAGGACGGCTCATCTCGCTGGTCCCTGGTGACCTTGACTCCTGCTCCAGGTGCCCCTATGAAGAGTGTGCTTCTCTGGGAGCAAAATCAGTTGGGAGTTTGCTCTGAGCTTCCCAGGAGAGGAGCCAGAGAAGGCCCGGGACCCCCCAGGCTGCCCACTCCTGCTGAACCAGGAGACTCTAGGTGCAAAACAGTTCTGCTCAAATGTCCCCCCAAGACCGTTCGCCCAATACAGGCAAATCTGGCATTACGTTGTAGTTACTGTAAGGCGCAGACAAATAAATCATACAAGGTTACCTGTGTCTCACCCTTTTTTGTAAAGATTGTCTAATTTGTTCCTCCTGGGGAGTTTGCATTAAATGCATGTACTCAGCCTTAGAACATGATTTCCACCACGACCACCCCAGGTGTTTGAGATTGTTCTGCCTTCTGCCATGCCCTTGGTCTCCTTCCCATCACTATAGCAAACACCCGAGATCATCGGCTTAGAGAAGGAAGGTTTCTGCTCAGGGTCACGGCCCCGCCTCCCTGGGAGAACAGAGCTGCTCACCTCATGCCTGAGGCCCTAGGAGGAGAGGACGGACCAGGTCCCCGCGGCACCCTTCATGATATGCCACCAGTGACCTGCCACCTTCCATGTGGCCCCAGCTCCCTGGAGAGCCGCCCTGGGGACCAAGCCTCTGACCCGTGGGCCTTTGGGACACATTTCTCTCCCCCACATCTGGCCACAGCTGGCAGGCTTTACATCCTGCCGCTAGTGCTTGCTTGGGCACAGGGTGCGTGGTGCACAGCCTCTGTCCCGCTCTCCTCTTCTGCACTGGGCTCCTGGCCTCCTGCAGGCCAGGGAGGAGGGCAGTGATCCTGGGAAAGCAAGCCCCTTCAGGGCTGTCCACCAGAGCTGGGCTCTGAGCTGGTGGAATACCACAGGTCAGGACTCACTTGGGCTGTGGCTTCTGGGTGGACGGCAGTCAGACACCACCACCTGCTGGGGGCTGTAGGAATAGCAGAGCCGCCGCTGTTGGTTTCCAGGGTGCTGATGAGCACCTGCCCGCGGAAGTCTCGTTATCTTACCTGGATTCTCGTTTGCTGGCTGGTTGCTTAGAGTTAAACATGCCCAGTTCCTCACTCAGCCGTGGGGTCGAAGACCTGGTTCCCTGTGGGTCGATGCACTGAAATGGGTGGGAGCTGGGTGGCCCACAGCCGGGGATGGCGTCCCAGAGCCTCGGCTCCTGTCACTCCCTCCACACCTGCCAGTCAGGTGGGCTGACCCTGCAGCCAGGAGGTGGAAGGCCAGGTGGCCTCTCACTGGACTGCACCTGCACAAGCAAGTCCGCGTCCAGCCCGTCTGGTGCCCCTCCTGCCCCATGCAGCCCAGAGCCAGTAAGTGGAATGATGGGGGGCACGCCACCCCAGGCAGTGGGCAGTCCGTGCAGAGGAGGAGGCCTGACGCCCACTCTGAGGTGAGCAGGCCTGCCTGGCGGGGATCTGGAGGGACAGAATCTTGAGATCTCCGTCTGACTTTCGCCACACAGGGACACCGCAACAAGGGGTTCTCCAGCAGCTGGGCAGCGCCCCCTTCACCACGAGTGCAGCAGCTTGCTGTCGGGAGGCCTCTCCTGCTTCGGGTTCTCTTGGTGTGTCAGATAGAGAGAACAGGAAAAGGACACTCTCCTGCCCCTTGAGAGGGGCCTCGGATCACCAGAGGGTCCCTATCATCCTGTCAAGTGAAAGGGGAAACGCAAGAAGACTTATACCAAGAAAACTCACGCCTGGTTTGCTGTGGTGGGCTACTAAACGCTGATATTTGTAGTTGGTGTCCACAAAACCTTGGTCCATAAACCCTCCAGTCCCTGTGACCAAATTCAGCTGGAGGTTTAGGACAGAGCAGGTACTGGACTCACAGCAGAACTTCCAAACACTGCTCAGCTGCCTCCTGCAGACCTAGGAAGCACAGAAGGCGGTTCTGTGGGAGGAGTCCCGTCCCTGGCTCCTGCCATTCCCGAGAGCAGCCGGGGTCCAGCCGGGCCATCCTGCCGCCTCTGGCCTGTTGTGCCGTTGGGTGCCTCCCAGGGCTTTCTGACAGCCCTGTTTTCACCCTGTTAGGAAATGCAGGAGATGATGCTGCTTGTGTCTGTGGGCTTTCTCCGGCCAGCTTCCCCTGGAGGGGGAACTTCCCACATACGGAGGCTTTCCTAGCAGGTCGCCCCAAAACTCAGGCATATTTTTCTGTTGCAGAATCCCGTCCCCAGGTCTGGCAGCCAGAGCACAGCTAGGAAAGACTGTGCTGCCTTCCGGCTTCATCTTTGGAAACCCTGGGGTCTGGGCTGGGGATGTGGCTCCAGCGGTAGCGCGCTCGCCTGGCCCGCGTGCGGCCCGGGTTCGATCCTCAGCACCACATACCAACAGAGATGTTGTGTCCGCCGAAAATTAAAAAATAAATATTAAAAAAAAAAAACCCTGGGGTCTGCTTCCTCAGCCCCTACCCCATGGCAGGAGTGTCAGGATGTGCAGAGGCTGCCACAGGCAGAACAGCCTGACTCTGCAGGGCTACCCTGAAACCTGAGCTGGCCAGAACGGAGGGGAACGGAACCTGTGGGCAGCCATGCCCCCATCATGCCCAAGGTCTTCTCCAGGCAGGATCAACTCTGCCCATTAGCATGGTCACTGTGTGGGCCTGGGAGCGTCCTGCAGGTGGCTGCGATATCCACTGAGGCCGTCCCTGCCGAGGAGGGCAGCCTGCCTCCCCACTGCCTCTCATCCTCCCAGGCTGCCCTGCTGTCAGTCATGGCTGGTCTCCATGTCATTTTACCTCACTCTTAAGGAAAGCCTCAGGGGCCTCCTGGGTCCCCGTCCTTGTGCTCAGCCTGGTACTGCCAGGCTGAGTGACTGTCTCCAGAAATCCTGCACCATGGCTCCAGTTCAGCAGGTCGTCTGCCTACCCTCCTGATAGGAGAAGAGGAGGCGGGGTCCTCCCCCAAGCCTTGGCCCTCTTGGGACTGCTGCAGCTTCTTCAGACCCATGGTGCAGCCTGGACTCTCTGGGAGCATCCTCCTCACCATTTCTGGTCTTCTGGGGCCCAGGGCTGGAGCGCAGTGGCCCTGTGCCTTTCTGCTGTCCCCCTCATCAGCACCTGGAGCTCAAGGGGGCCTGTGAAGAACAGGACCTGCTCCCTTTTTCTCCCCAGCTGGACTCTGGCCCCCCCAGCTGTGCACAGGTGTGACCTCAGGTGGGAGGTCCAGAGGGATGTGTCAGGACAGAGGGCTCCACGGTCCAGGGAGGGAGGGAGGCCAGCTCAGGCTGTCCCCCCAGGGGACGCGTGGAAGTGTGCTCAAGCTGTGCTGCTTCCTCATGGTGCAGAACGCACTGTGAACCCTGGTCCTCCTGGGAACGGTGACCGTCCCCTCTGCCCTCACCTGCCAGTCTGACGGCTCTGCAGCACTGTGCAGGTAACACCAGCAGAAGCCTCAGTGGGCGGCCCCAGCCACTCTGTGGTGTGGACACGCCCACCACGAACTGTCTCCCGCCCTGTGGGCATCCCAGATCTGGGACTTGGGAGAGAGGAGCAGGATCGGGGGTTGTTCCAGGGGCCTCTGTGGGGTCAGAGGCAGGTGGTGGGGACAGACATCACCCTGGCACGCCCAGTCCCTCCCCTCTGCCTCCCCAGCATCATCCTGACTCCCCACCTTCGTTATCCGGGAGGGGTGGCTGCAGAAGGCCCGCCTTGTGGAGACCCACGGAGGACATCCTGAGCCCAGGGTGGGGAGGGGGCAGAGGTCGATGTGCCGGGCGGCTTCCCTGAGGAAGCTGGACTGTGCGTCCACTCCTGAGCACCCCCTGCCTTCCCTCTGACGCAGCTCTGCACCCTCCAGGCCACCAGGCCTCCAGGGGCAGTTTCTCTGTCTGCTCCTGGCGGAGTCTTCCCTGGGCCTACATCTGGGTGAGCCATGCCACCCCTCAGCATGGCGCCCGGAGCACTCTGCTTTCTCCCTGCCCAGACATCCTGGGAAGGAACCAGGCATATCCCCACTTCCACATCCAGGGCCCACCCAGCTCCTGGGAGAGCAGAGGATGTGGGAGAACTCTGCTCAAAATGTCCACTTCTGACGGCCAGCACCCAAGCCACAGAAATGTCCCAGGAAGAGAGTCCCGGCCACCCGTGCTTCCAGAGACTCCTGGCCTAGATGGCTACTTGCCCGCTGAAGCCTGGGGCCTCCTGGCTGTGCTGCCTGTCGTCAAGCTGATGCTTTGGGAGGTCTGAGTGGGGGCATTTGGCCTCAGGTCAATTTTGCTTTTCCAAGCTGGACTCCCCAGGCCCAGTGAAGAGTCCCTTCTCGCTGGCTCTCCAGCCATGGCTCTCTCAGACCATGGCTGACCACACGGCTGAAAGCACAGGCCCAGCCTCCTGATGAGGACCTGAAGTTTGAGGAAACCAGGAGAAGCAGCTTCTGCTTTGGGAGCCAGCCCTTGGCAGGTCCCCAAGTGTCCCTGATCCTGGGGCAGCTCCTCTGCTTGGCCTGTCACCTCCTCCAGGAGCTGAAGAAAGGGCCTCGAGTCCAGCAAGGGATGCCAACTGAGGGCCTCAGCCCCAGGCCCAGTGATGACAGGCGGGCCTGGGGTGTCCTCAGTGCTTCTGCTGAGGTCACAGCTCAAACCTGTGACCAGGGACATGAAGAATCCAATTACCCACAGGGACTTTTCCCAGGAAGTGCGTCGGGGCACTTGAGAGTCCCTGTCACCCGTGTTCTGGTTCTCAAGTGCTTAAGCAGCCTGGGAAGCAGGGGTGCAGTCAGGACACGGTCTGGATCGATGTGGAAGATTTCTCAAGACCATGGCTGACCACAGAAATGATCAGCACCTCCAGGGCTGACCTCTCCAGCACTGAGTCCAGAGGACATGACCTCTGGGAGTCCTCAGACCCTGAGTCTGCCCTTAGAAATGGCCTGGGGCAGGCTGAGTCCAGCACAGAGTGGGCGGGGGGGGGGCGCAACTGCCTTTCACAGCAGTGAGGAGCCAGCACCTCCAGATGTTCTAGTGCAGAGCCCCTGAGGTCCTCACTGGTGTCCTCCCTGAGGGCTGGTCCTCCAGGCTGGTCCTGAGCTTTGAGGCCCCATGTCCTTTCCAGTGCTGCAGGTAGGTTGAGAGCATTTCTTAGAAGGAGGCCTCCTCAGCCTCAGCGCTGCATAGACTTGAGGCCAGGTCTCCCCAGGGGACGTGTGGAAGTGCCCTCTGACCCCAGGCCCCCTGTCCCAGGGCTAGTATGGTCCCATGTGCCACTAGGACATTCCTGGATGTCCAGGAAGATAGTGGAGCATCCACCCCTTCCCCTGAGTGTGAAGGAGGCCCACACCTGTGAGGGACCCTGGGAGGTATCACATTGGCCACTCTGGTGGGTGTCCCAGGGTTGTTCCTGTCCCTGGCCTGCGATGAGGCAGATCCTCCACCAGGGGGCGCTTGGAGTTAGCTGCACTGGTACATTCTGGAAGAAGAGGACCAGGACTCCCAGGCTGACCCCTGCCCTTGATAGCACCAGCTGCTCCCATGCCCACCCCTACTTTTCTTCAGGGAGCCCCTTCATCTGTGCAACAGCTGTGGTTCCACGGGTTCCCAGCCTCCTGGAAACGGCCCAGCTGAGACCTTGCCAGGCCGACCCCAAACAGCCCCAGGGGCTTGGAGTGGAGAACAAGGGCCTTTTGTGGAAGAGGAGCTTGTGGGGAGTGGCCCCAGGTCTGTGGGTCCTCTGGCTGGCGGGCCAGCCCTGGGGCTGCCAGGTCACAGGCTTCCCAGGCAGTCCAGTCTCGGGGCCAAGCTCAGGACACTGCAGACCCTGCCCTATGAATGAGAGTGTGGTGGTCACCCCGAGTGGCTCCACAAGTGAGCCTGCTCTCTCCCAGCTCCGTGTCCTCAGAGGCTGTGCCATTGGGCATGTGGGTTCTTCTCACGGAAGCGTTCATTTCCACACGATGGAAGGATCGAGTCCCGCTTGGGTCAGAGAAGGAACCTACCTCCCAGTAAGGCAATCGACTCCGTTTCTTCCCAATACGCTAGTGTCCTGGGCTGGCCCCAGCCTGGCACATCTCCTCTGCGGGCCTGAGAAGGGCACCCAGGTCCTGGGAGGTACATCCCCGCCTGCGCTGGCCAGTGTCTGGAGGTCACTGAAGACCCCTGGGCTCAACTCTGCCCCTTGAGTGTGGAGTGCTGCAGGGGCTGCCCACACGCCTCTCCTTGCTCATCCCCAAGTGACAGGTGGGGACCTGAAGCCAGGCAAAGCCAAGCCTTGCAGGGTTTCCTGATGCCACCCAGCCCGGCTTAGTACCTCATGCGCAGCCACTGAGAGGAGCCTACAAGTCCTGCCTGAAGCTGCCCTGAAGCTGGAGGGGGGTCGGCCAGGGTCACAGGGCAAGATGCAGCCTGTGGCCCCGGCAGAGTGTCCTGCTTCTGTTCCAAGTGCAGAGGGAAATGTGGCCTACCTCCCGGGTCTCCAGGCCCAGCCAGGCCCAGGATGTCGTGGCACAGTACTTGGGGACGGGTCTTTAGAGAGTCTTTAGTGAGTGCAGTCACGAGGGTGGCCCTGATCCAGGGCAGCTGGAGCCCTTGTGAGAAGAGGAGATCAGGACAGAGACCCACAGCAGGACAAGGCATGAGGACACAGAGCGCATCTTGGCCGGGAGAGGCCTCAGGAGGGCCAGACCTGCCGACGTCCTCGCCTCTGACCCCAGGCCTGTGAGAGGTGAGCTGTGGCTGCCTGTGTTAGGGCAGCCCGGATGGGCTGGATGTGACCCCAGTGCCCCCAGGCCTCCCCGGTGGAGCGTTGACCCTCTGTGAGCACCAAGAGGAACAAGCTTCATCCGACTGTGGGGTGCAGAGGGTCAGGGTCAGGTAAGATCATCGGGGCCTACCCTTGGATCTGATGGCTTCACAGGAAGGAGAGACATCACAAGGTGCACACACATGCACCTGCAGGCTTCCTGTCCTCCCATGGAATGTCCTGCACCACCTTGGGGCAGCAAGAGCCATCCCCAGATGTCACCCCTCCACCTTGGCCTGCCAGAACCAAGAACCAAACCAAAGCTCTTTTCTTTGTGACGCCCCAGGCTGTGGCTCTGTCAGTGGCAGCAGAGACCACTCCCATAGCACGAGCAGGTCAAGGTGGATTCCTGTTAAGCCTTCGGCAGGGCTGCGATGGCCAGGGCTGCACCACACCTTGGCCGGGAGCCGGCCACTCGGTATCTTTCACTCCAGGCAGAGCTTGCTGGACGCTGCCTGAACTTTTCCTGGCCTGAAGGACAACTTAGTCTGGCCTGTCCAGCCCTAGAGAGCAGAGGGCACCACTGGAATCTGCCACAGCAGCGGCAACCATGGAGCACACATCCAGGACCTCGCAGGGCGATGCTTAGGACAGCCAGGAACACCGGAGCTCTGGGCCCAGAGGAGAAAAAGCCATGGACAGAGCGATCCCTGTCCCTGGCACAGGACTGCCATTGCTCCCCGTGAAGCAGGTCCCCTGCTGACCCATCACAGTAAGATCCATGCTCTCTCTGCTTTCCAAACCTCGAAATCTGACCCCATGCAATGAGTAAGAAATTCTACCAGGGCTGCCCAGGGGCTTGAGGACCAGAGCACAGCCATGGGCAGACGGAAGTGCTGGCCACACCCAGGAGCAGGCCCCCCTGGCTGGGCCCTTTAGGTGACTTGTGTGCACAGTAATGACAGATCACTGTGAGGTGGCCCAGCTCTGAGAATTCCTGCAGGAGGTGACTGAGGTGTCCTGAGGCCACACCCCAGTTCACCGAGCCTCGAGTGCTCCCCAGGGAGTGGTCAGGCAGCACTGCACCAGTGGCCAGTGTGGCCAGCGGAGCCAGTCCCCAGCTGTGTGCTGGACAGTGGGCCGAGGACGCACAGCCAAGGTGGGAACACAGCTGGATGCCAAGGCTGTCCCACAGGACCTCCGGGACCTCAGCCTGACCCCTTGCAGGGGCCCGAGGGCTGGTGCCACAGACCCCCACTGCTTTGCTTGTCTGTCCTGGCCTCGGTGAAGTCTGGAGTACTGCAGCCTTGGGGCCCAGAGATGCCAAGGCAGCTTCCTGTGACCCTCTGTCACCCAGGTCTGCCTCTTGAACACCACTGAGAGCAACCAGGAAGCCCATCCCGGGGGCTGTGAGGCAGCTGGGTGAGCCAGCTGCAGGTCCTCAGCAGTCCCCCACCATCCCCGCTGGGTGCCAGAGCCAGGGAGAGAGCCTGGCACTCTTCCCAGAGCGCCGATTTCAGACAAACCACAGACCAAGCAGTCTGTGGCCCTGTTCTCTTTTCTGTCTGTCGGAACCTGTTTGCAGTTTCAGAGGCAGAAACAGGCTTCTCAGCCCATCTTGCGGGCAGGAGAGGCTTTGTGCACAGAGAGGAAGAGGGAATTTTCTGGGTAGAACTTCTATGAGCCTCTTAAAAGGGGACAAACCCAATTGCTGGGCACTCGATTCCTTTTGGCTCTTGGCTCTGGCTGCTGCTGGGAACAAGCAGACGGTGGCAGGATCCCCAGTAGCTGCCATGAGAACAGGGGCACACACAAGGGTGGGGCAGGGGCAGGGCGGCCAGACGGCTCCAGGCTGCCCACCTACCACACCTAGGAAACCCACGTTCCTCCCTTTTCCAAAGCAGCCTGGCCTGGGGGCTCACTGCGGTAATCAGCTTGTCTGGGAGTTCCACGCTGCTCTCTACCACTGAGTAAACCAATCAACCAGAGGATTTCAGCCCGGCTCAGTCCCACAGAGGGACACTGGCTCCCAGCCCACAGCCGCAGAAGGTCCTCAGCTTCAATCTGGGAAGATCTGGGAAGGACTGGGTGGCTGGCAGCCCCACAGGGTGGACATGACCCAGCCCTGCTGGGGGGAGGGGGGAGCTGGGGATGGCCCTGCAGGGAGGAGGGGCAGAAATGCCGCAGATGTACTCTGTGGGCAAGAAGTCCTCAGGGGCTGTGAGGGCAAGCAAACTGAGCTGACCCCAGCCTCCCACACAATCTGAGAGGACGGCAGGGGTCAGCCACTGTCCCAGCTTGGCTGTGGGACACTCCCCCCACCACCATGCAGGCCGCTGTCCCAGCCTCCACCACTCTCCTGGTAGCTCCCCTCAGTTGCAGCTGTCACAGATGTCCCTAGGCACGTCAGGTCAGGGGACAGTGGCTCCCCAGGTGACAGCCTCTGTACTAACTCTGTGGAGAGCAGCGTCGGGAGCACACTGGACAGACGAGCGCCCAGTGTGGGAGGCCGGGCCGGCCACGTCGGCAGAGGGCACAGGAAGAGGAACCAGCTGAGATGTGGAGCTTATGGGTTCATGAGTGTGGAGGGAGCCACGTGGGCACAGGAGCCCCTCTCCCTCCTGGACACAGCGCCTGCAGGTCCTGGGCAGGGTCCCCCATGGTGCAGGAAGACGGAGCCATGCCATGGAGAAGGGCCAACACCCGGGGCTGCTGGCAGCCACCAACTGAATGGGCGCAGCCCCCAGGTGTGCAGTGGCTGGACGGTGGGTGGTGGGCACTGGGCAGGGCTTGTGGGAGGCCAGGTTTGGAGGAGGGCGGCTGGCTGAGATGGGGAGCTGGAAAGAGGTGCTGGAGGGTGGGTCCAGACTCGCCCTGGTGCACTAACTACTCTCCTTGGATTTTGAGGGGAGGAGTGGGGTAGGCCCCTGGGTCGGAAGCTGGGGATGCTCTGGGCTGGGGAGATCTGGGGAGACGGAGCTTCCCTACTGTCTGGATCAGGGCTGCGTACCTTACCTACCCCTCGCTGTCCCCTCCTTGAAGGGAAGTGCCACCTGGCTAATAGTACAGGAGCCACTCCCACCAGAGATGGACATTTTCCCCTGTGCTGCTAGCACCTGGGCCCCAGGGACAGCAGAATGTGCCCATGGCCACAAGGCCAGAAGTCTGCTGGCTGGGTGCACACGGGCCAAGTCAGCCGGCTGCCTGCCCCGGGTGGGAAGCAGGTCTGGGGTGGTTCCCAGCGGTCCGGGGCCCAGCTGGGGCAGAAGCTCTTCTTGTGTCACACATGGGTTTTCTCCAGCGTGGGAAAGCCGTGCCACCAGAAGCTGACCGGGGGAGGGAGACAAGTGCCCGAAGGGAGCCAGCCCAAACAGCACGTCCAGCGGCTTCAGGATTAATGTAGCCCCGATGGCTCCAGGAATGCAGGCGCCAGGGGCGCTGGGCTCCTTGCAGGAACAGCCCCCAGCCCCCCACCCCGCCGCTGGCACACAACTCCAGGGGCGTGGACGGACCAGCCACCACCCAGGAGGTGGGCAGCTCGGATCACCGTCTTGGACTCAGTGACCCGTGAGGTCATGTTCACAAGGCCGCTGTGGGCAAATGGGCAGGAAGCCATCCAGCCAGTCCTGAGACAGGGATACCGCCCACGAAACAGGCAGTGAACAGTGGGAACTCAGCAGGAGGAGGCAGAACCAGGTGAAGGACGGGAATGGAGACCTGGGGGCTGGGTCCCAGCAAGCGTGGGCAGAGGCGGGGCTTGGGGGCCCTGGGCAGGAGGGATGGACTCTGGGGATGGGGCTCTGTTTCAGGTGGTGGGTCCCTGGGGCCGGCCTGGGAGGGGCTGACCCCTTGCCCTGTGTCAGGCTGCTTCCCTCCACCAGGTCTCCCACCTCAGGCCTGGGCACTTCCGAAGCCACGAGCAAACATCAGCGTTTCCCGGCCAGGCACAGGGCACACACCTGGGATCCCAGCAGCTGGCCAGGCTGAGGCAGGAGGATCTCGAGTTCAAAGGCAGCCTCAGCAACAGCGAGGTGCTAAGCAACTCAGTGAGACCCTGGGGATGTGGCTGAGTGTCGAGTGCCCCTGAGTTCAATCCCCATTACTCCCCCACCCCCCAAAAAAGTCCATGCTCTCTCCTCTTCAGAGTTCTTGTTGGGACTTTGGTCACAGAAGCAAGAAGCTAATCAGCATGAAATCTTAGTGGCCAACTGGTTATTTAAGTAATAGACGAGGTCACAGCCCTTTACTGCTTTCTGGTACAGGAAGTCTACTCTGCTGCAGCGGAGACATGTTTGGTTCCTAAACATCCCAAGCCCTGAACACACGCCATGTTCTGAAGCGATGGCTCAGGACGTGGGAGATGAGGTCAGGAAGGTGGAGCCTCTCGAGGGGATTGGTGCCCACGTAAAGGGAGCCCAGGGAGGCCCTGCCCTTCTCCCTGTGGGAAGGAGCCGGAGGACACAGAGCCTGGGCCGGGAGACCCCCAGCTGCAGTGCCCTGCCTGGGACCCGCTTCCAGAGCTGTGGAGCTCGGTGGGAAGGCGTCATGCCACCCAGCGTCAGGACGCTCTCGTCACCTAAGAGAAGCCGGCTCTTCCCCAGCCTTCCTGGGTGGGCCTGTCCTGGACATCAGGCTGCCACGCTCCACAGCTCTCATTGACTCACAGTGGCTTTGCCAGGGCCACCTCCCTGCTCCCGTGAGATGGCCACATGTGCCACTCATCCAGCGATGGCGGGAACATGGCCATTCCACCCGGCTGCTCTGAGTGCCACCAGCACTATGTGCCCATGCTTTGGGCAGGAGGATCTTGAGCTCCTCTGGGGTGTGCCAAGGAGGGCGGGCTGTGCCACAGGGCCACCTTGCTGGCCTTTCCCAGACCCTGACGGTCTTCACGGCCACCCCATCGTCCCTCGCACTCCCACCCCCGTGAGGCTCTGGTCCCCCCATGTCCTTACCGGCACCTGCTGCTGCCTGTCTGGTGACAGCTGTAGGTGGGATGGGGCCTCTGAGACCACGTGTCACCTGTGAGGGGGAGAGAGCAGGGTGGCCCTCATGTGTCCCCATAGCGTCACCTGCTCAGGAATAGCTCCTGCTCCACACCTGCCTGGCTCTCCGCCCCATGTCCACCCCTGCCCAGCCCCTCCACCTGGACGTCCCCCACACCTGGACCCTCCACCCAGCCGTTCATGCCCGCCCACCCCTCTACCCCATGTCCATGCCTGCCTGGCCCCTCCACCTGGCCATCCACACTTGCCCTCCCAAGTGCCCCTTCTCTCATCCTCTTCTGTCCTCAGTGTGGCCCAGGTTCTTTACTGACCCCCAAACCCGTGACTGCCCAGTCCAGAGACCTCCACTGAGTACCACCCCCCTGACCTCATAGGAGTGTTGATGGTGGGCCCCGCCCTCTCCCTCACATGACTCCTGGGTCAGTGGAGTCCAGCATGTGGGCTGTGTCCTCTCCCCCTTTCTGATGGTCTTTGTCTCCTGGAGAAGCCCTCCATGTCCCCAGGTCACTGTCACTTGGCCAGCTGGGCCTGGCATGGACTCTGTCTTCAGACATGCGAGTTTCTCCTCACCAACCCACTGCCCTCCCCTGGACCAGGGCGGTCACCTCCTGCCTCTCCATGAGGAAGCTTGGGGCAGGTGTCCCCAGTGCCACCTCTGTGTGCTGTCGCTCAGGACCAAAGTCCCCAGTGCAGGGCCCATCGGAAAAGGGACCCACAAGCGTCAATAGCTGCCCTCCTCCCTGAGGCCACAGCCAACCTCTCATGGCCCAGGAAGGCCAGTCCACCTGCTCCTGGGGACACAGCAAAGTCTCGATGAGGACATGGGACTGCTGGGCATGGTGAGAAATGGGCACAGTCAGGGCCATGTCTCAAGCAAGCCTCTGGGTCTGGCGGTGCCACACCTGGCATGTCCCCCCGGCTTCCCACTGCCCACCCAGCTCCAGACCCACAGGGCTGGCTGCCACAGGGCCTTTGCCCCTTCTTTTGCTAGGAAGGCTCATTGGGTCCGGGCCTCACTCCTTGGATACCTGAGGGCTGCCCTGTGTCCCCTGAGCCTCCCATTGGGGTGCTTCTGCCCACGGGTTATGCCCCTGGCCTTCCTGAGGTGTGCCTGCCCACCAAGCTACTGCTCCTCAACCCCTGCTCTTACCGCCCCCACCAGGAGGGACACCCGGGGTGGGCCAGGGTTCTCCTCACCACACCCACCGCAGAGCCGAAACCTCGGCGGCTCAGTAACCACGTGCACAGCGGCACCCAGTATGCAGTGCTCCTGCCGTGGCACGTGGGTCCCCAGGTCAGCAGGGTTGGTAGAGATGGCCTGGGCCCAGAGAGCCTCTCCTTTCCTACTGACCGAGCCTCAGTGGACCTGGAATCCCAGCCGGCGGGGGGAGTCCAGCCTGTACCCAGGACTGGTGGTCAAGAAGCCAAGGTGTCCTGGGCACCCAGGCCCAGGCCCGGGATCTGTCCTGTCCAGAGAACATGGGCCCCTACCAGACCCTGGGGAGCCCTGGGGCGCAGAGGTGCCCTGCACCTGGGATCAGGTCCTCTGTGAGTCATGAGGAGAGAGCAAGAGCAGAGGACACAGAGAGGAGAGAAGCCATGGGGTGGTGTGACAGGTGGGCCTGCCCAACCCAGGCCTGCTCTAGCCCAGGAGAGGCCCGGGGGCCCCTGGCACTGGCCCTGGCCGGTACTGCCCAGGCTGAGGGCTGAGCGGCCTGGCAGGGACAGACGTGCATTCCCCACAGCGTTTCCCAGATCGAGTGGCAGCCTGTGCGGGGCAGACCCAGCCAGCGAGTCCTGTGGGGCCTGAATCGGACACCTAGGACCCTGACCCTGTGGACTGCTGGTGTCCACAGAGGGGCGAGAGGTGCCTCTCCAAGACAAGGTGGCTGCAGCTCCCTGCCTCCTCAGTGCATCCACACGCACACACTTCTCACACAGCTGCCAGCCCAGGGGTCTCACTGTCACCATGTGTCCCCCTGACGAGGTTCTGCCTGGAAGCCTGTGTCTCCCACAGGTTCCCCGGGGGGTGCTGGCCCAGGACCCTGCTCTGAGGTGTCAACAGAGGCCTTCCCCAGCTCTAATGGACACTTCTGATGAAGACAATCCACAGCTCCTGTTGTCTGGACCCCCAGGAGACCCCGGTGCTCAATGTCACCTCCAGAGAAAGCTCCTCATCTGCCTCCTGTGTCCACGTTGCAAAGCGGACGGCATCGGCCAGCTGGGCCCAAAGCCAAGCCAGGGCCGGTCTGTGAGGACCCCGCCTCCCTGACCTTGGAGAGGTGTGACCCCCCGGGGCCGGGTGTGCGGCAGGCTGAGTCACTTGTTTACCAGGGGCTGGGCCGGGCTGCAGAGCTGGCCAAGGACCTGTGACCTGCCCCACGACAGCTCCCCTGGGAGGGCTCCACCCGGCTCAGAGGCCCGGCAGTCAGAGCCACGCAGCACCCCTCCTTACCCGGTCCTGCAGCTGCTACAGGCATGTGGTGAGGCTTGGACCCTGCGTGCAGCCTCATGTGCACAGAGGGGTTACTGCACATGAACACGGAGCTAAACACACGTGTTACGTGCTACTGTGCTTCAAACTCTCGTGTCAAAACCTTGCTTCCCAGTGCAGCGGGCAGGGTATGAGAGGTGACTGGACGTCAGGCTGTGTCTCCTGAAGGGTTCGCCCTAGCCGAGGAGAGGGCCAGCCGCCCCCAGAGTGCTACAGAGGACTTGGCCCCCTGCCTCTCCTCTCGTCCCTCTGCTCCGGCCACAGTCGCAGCTCTCAGTCTTGGCTTCCGCCTCAGAACTGAGTGCACCCAACCCCAGGGCTCTGCCGGCGGACGGAGGCACTGCCGCTGCCTGAGTAACACCTCCTGCAGCACACAGCTTCCCCAGGGCGGAGGCCACCAGGTCCTATGGGGAGGGCCTTTACGCTGGCCTTTCAGGGCGGGGCTCTGGCCTGGGAGCCTCTGGACCTGGGTCCTGCCGGCTGAGGACAGGGGAGTGTCCCGGCACAGAAGGCCAGATGTGGCAGAGGCCTGGGGAAACAGAGGCGAGGAAAGGCTCAGGCTGGGGGCCAGGGGCCAAGCCCTGATGCTCCTTGGACTCAGATTCAAACAGGGAGTCGGCGTAGGGTGCTGTTTTCAGAAACCAGGCGGCTGGGTGGAGTGGTGGGGCCCGAGCTGAGAAGAGGAAGCCCGGGGGGACAGAGGGGAGGAGGGGCAGGTGCCCTCAGCACAGCGCCATCCGCCGCAGGTGGACAGGAGAAGTGGGAGCCCCGGAACACACTCCGTGGAGGTGAGAGGAATCTGGTGAAGACTTTGCCACCCCCTTCCCTGTCACCTGCTGCACAGGTACATGGGCACAACAGGACAGGAGGACTGTGCTCCTGGGTGTGCGTGACAGCATGAGGGCACCGAGCAGCAGGATTTGCAGGCCCTCGGCTAAATGTCCCACCTCTTCACCAAGAATCAGTTCAGAGAGGTTGAGGCTCATGTGAGCATCACACAGCTGTGACAGGCTAAGGTTGTGGACTCTGGTGAGCAGCTTGGTTCTCCCTGTTGTGCTGATCTGTCCAGGGTGCTGTCCAGGAAGTCAGCCCTTGACCTCAAGGCCCTGTTGGCTCTCCTGCCCTAGGGACCCCATGGGCTGGTGTCCCAGGTCTCCTCACAATGACTTCACTCCCATCTCCAGATTCTCCACAAGGGAACACTGTTGTTCACAAAACGTCCACGAGAGGGACTCTCAGAAACCCCAAGCCCGGGGCTGGGGACACAGCTCAGTTGTAGAGTGGTGCCTCGCACGCATGCTCAAGGCCCTGGGTTCAATCCCCAGCATCGGAAAGAAAATTAGAACCAGAGCTTAGAAAGAATGTGGGTTCCCCGGCCAACCCGCCGTAGCAGGAGTCTGCCTTTGGATGATGGGTCTCCTGCCAGTCCTCGCGCCAGAGGCATCAGGATGGTGTCACACAGGTGGCCTGCCTGGCAACGGGTCCAAAGGTGGAAAGTGCCTCTTGACCCAGGGGAAGATGCCTGGCAGCTGCCCTCACCAGCACCTTCCAGAGCCGCTCTGCAGGCCATCTGCCTGCTGTGCCCAGGAGGAGCCTGCCAGAGGTCTGCCCGCTGCCTTACCACCGAGGGAGCCTCCCGAGGAGCTGCTCTTGCCCTCGGCATGTTCCCCATCAGGAGAATAGACCACGCCCAGCTCGGACGAAGAGGACACCCTCAGACTGTGCGCAAATGGCACTCATCCTGTCCAGGTCCCGGTGAGAGGAGTGAGGCTCCCTGCCAGGACAGAGCATCGGAGGACTCGCGTGTCTCAGTCGGAGACACCCACACTCACCTACATACACACATGGACTCACACTCCCCTGAGCCCACTCACCTGCAGGAGAGGATCCCTGACAGGAAGTGCCCTCTCGGTGCTGGGGCCACAGAGGCCATGGCCCGAAAACCTCAGCCAGGCGCCCAGGGACACAGGGTGAGAAGTGACACTAACCCCCCCCCCACACCCAGCCAAGAGCTCGTCCTTCTAGGACCCCTCAGGAACCTCCACAGGCTCACACTCACCCACACCCACACACACCTGCACACACTCACTCACCTACACAGAGGCTCACACTCACCCACACACACACTCACCTACACACCCACACCCACACTCACTCACCTACACAGAGGCTCACACTCACCTACACTCACACACTCACCTACACATTCACCAACACTCACACTCAACCTACACAGAGGCTCACACTCACCTACACACACACACTCACCTACACACTCACCTACATCACACACTCACCTATACTTACACCTACACTTACTCACACTCACCTATACACACACTCACCTACACACACATACTCACCTACACACATAGGATCACACATATACACACAGGCTCACACTTACCCATATACACAGGCTCACCTACACACACATTCACCTCCACACATATGATCAAATTCACATATAAACACAGGCTCACACTCACATATACACACAGGCTCATACACACAGGATCACAGTCACCTACACAGGCAGACTCACACTCACATACTCACCTACACACATTCACATACACATACAGACTCATGCTCACCTACCCACACAGACTTACACTCACCTGTACACACAGGCTCACACTCATACACACAAATTCACACTACTACACATACACACAGATACTCATATTCACATACACAGACTCACACTCACCTACACACATAGGTTCACATACAGAGACTCATACTTACCTACACACACACTCACCTACATACACAGACACACACCTTCACATTCACACATGGACTCACACTCACCTACACACAGGCTCATACTCACCTACACACATAGGATCACACTCACCTACACACTGAAGCTTACACTCACTTACATACAGAGACTTACACTCACCTACACACATAGGCTCATTCACACAGGCTCACACTCACCTACACTCACACAGACACGTTTTTCAATCTACTCCTGGCCCCTCAGTCTTCCTGTGGAAATTTCAAAAGATCTGGGGAGTCGCTCCTTTCAACTTAGAAGTGGTAAATCAAGACGAGGTGGTGGGCACCTGTGTCAGATGCAGGAAGGACAGAGCAGGTCAGCCGGGTGAGAAGGCTCTGACCGCCAGCGGTTCCAACCGAGGCTGGCACTGCAGGGTCAGATGGAGCGGTCAAGCGTCAGAGTACCCCCTGCTTCCAGAGAGGAGCAGGGGAGAGTGACAGACCCGAGGCCTCCCAGCCGGCACGTTGCAGAAGTGGCCTGGGGGCTGCACCAGGAGGTGCAGGAACAGCAGGCCTGGCACAGGGACAGATGGCCTCCAAGCCACTGTGACGTCAGGTGTCACTGCCACCACCTTGAGGACAGGCTCACACATACACAGGCTCACACTCACATATACACACAGGCTCACAGAGATCTGATGGATGGTGATAACTACCCCTTTTCTTCGTTTCTGACAAAGGGGTGTTAAAGTCTCCAGTTTTGTGAAGAAGTCATCTGCAACTGTGTAATGACAATTGTGCTGTGTAATGACAATTGTGCTTTGGTAAACACGCCTTCCTGATAACCTTTTTCTTTTATCATTATGGAATGTCCCTGTTCTTCCCCGGCAATAGTTATCTGACATGAAAACAGCCACTCAGGCCTTCTACGCTCCACGATTGCATGGTGTGACTTTGTCCAGCCTTTTCTTTCAACCTACGGGCATCTTGTGTTTTGAAGTGTGACTCTGGGAAAGGGCATGTAGCAGATGGCTTTTCCTGTTTCATCCCCTCAGCCGTCTCCTCTCAGTTGGAGTCCGAGCCCTTCACAGTGTCCTTACTGGCGTAGATAGGTTTCACAGGACGGTTTTTTACATTTTCTGTGAGCCTGACCCTTTCTGTTTTGCCGTTACCCCCTCACACTCTTCCTGGTGCTATCTAAATATTCTTAGTATTGCATGTTAATACTGGGTTGGATTTTGCTATAGCTCTTGGCTCTACTTTATACGCATTACCTTGCACGGTCTGTTTAGAACTGATAGGGCACCACTTCGTGTAAAATGTGGAAAATCTGCCAATACGCAGTCTTCCCCAACACAGCCATGCTGGGCATGGGCTTCACAGCTCCATTCTTTGAAAACCACAGCAAACAAGGTTATCAATTTTGCTTTCTATATCATAAAACATAAATACCCAAGAGGGGGAAATAGTTCTTTGCATTATCCAGACACTTGTCAATTCTGCTTCTTTTCATTCTTGAAGACCCCGTCCCCACGAGCACTCTTCCCACTCAGCCCAAAGGACTCCATCGTCGCCGTGGCATGCCCATCTGCTGGGGGCAGCTTCTCTGAGTTCCTGCATCTGCAGATGCACTCACTTGGCCTTCATCCCTGTGGACATTTTTGCTGGGTAGAGTGTCTTGGCTGCAGTTCTTTCCTCTGAATACTGTACGCTGCATTGTCTTCTGAGACTTTCTAGAGAGAAACGCATGCATTCAGTCACAGTTTCCCTGTATGTAGTGTCTCATTTTTCTCTAGCTTATTTGAAGAACCGCAGTTTAAATAACAAGACTCAGTGTACAGTGCACTCTAGATATCAAAGAGCTTCCCCACTGGCATTATGCAGTCCGCACACCACCGAGGAGGCTGACTGTCCCGGTGGGGACAGGCACCGTTTGGAGTAGGGCAGAGACAAACCCAGAAGCCCTGCCTGGGACTCTCCACACTCAGTCCAGGGCGAGTGAAAAGCACCTGTCCACTGGGCGGCTGGGAGGAGGTGCCACACTCACTCATCCACAGGAACCAATGCCTCTGTGTGACGGAGCGGCACCCACACACGGGTGCACCCTGGACTTGCAAGGCATCCTGGGTAACTCAGAGGTGAAGATGAAGACCTGGTTCTGACGGAGTTTTTCAAACCTTGGCTGGAAACGCTGAAGCCAAGTCTGCCGTGGTGAGTCTGTGCCCTGCAGTTCCCAGCCGCGGATGGAGGAACTTGGACACACGGGGCTCCTGCCTAGGGCAGAAGGCGAGACGGAGGCTGATGGAGACCTCGCGCAGCTTGAGAAGGCTCAGCACACAGGCCTGTCTCAGCTCACCTGGCCTGAAGGGATTCTGGCTGTGACTGTGGGAATGATTATAAGTTTCAGGAAATGTGTTTGCCTTCAGGGTATTTTTAAAAGTCAATTTTCATGCTTATTTTATAACAAAAACCATAAACCTTTAGTATTAAAGTTATTGATTTCAGACAATTTTATTTTAAAAATTATTTTCTCAAATTTAACAAGTATAAAAAGATCTTTTAATTGTAATTATTCTTGAAGGAGCTGTACACAAAACAACGTGGCGTCTTCTGCTCTCAATTATGTTAGACATTGATGGGGAATTTGAGCTTTCTCACAGTGTGCCAAGGATTTCAGCCCCGGTCCAATCATGCATCCCATCAGCAATTAGTGTTTCCCTGCTGAGGACTGAGAGAGAGGGAGGGAGGGAGGAGGGAAAAGAGCCCTGCACCCACCTAGGGAGCTAGTTGTAGAACGGAGACACCACAAATGTGCCACCTCCGCTTCCTCCAGTGCCCAGGGGACGAGTGCTGTAGCTGAGCAGGCCAGCTCCTCCCAGGCCCACCTCTGTATCTGTGAAACAGCAAGACCTCCTGGGTGGAGGGAGGGCTATAAATCCGTGAGCCCCTTGTTCTCGCGCTCCCAGGCCTGCAGGAGGGTGGGCCAGGGAGCCCCGTGGGTCAGGAGGGCGGGTGCACCTGCCTCCTCCACACCTGCATCCCTGCAGCATGGTGCCCCTCCCACTCGGGTAGAACATGGAGGGCTTATTAAAATGCACATTACCCCTCCCAGGGGAGTCTTCTGGAAGGACAGCCAAGAAGCTGCCCACATGGAGCGCTGCTCCTGCCCGGCCCTGAGGTGCATGGGTGTCTCCCCGTGAGGGGTGGGTGCAGAGCAGCCCCACCCAGAACTGCAGCCCCCCTCCATAGCCACAGGCTTCCTTCTCCAAGGAGGTGGAGACCCACTTCCTCCTGCTTAGGTGCCGAGAGGAGTCACGCACGTGGACCTCTGCGTAGGGCCCTCCACCCCCAGCTCGCGGCTCCCGAGTAGAGCCCCTCAGGAGCATGTGTGATTGTCCACTTATTGCAGGATTTTTGAGTTGCTCCTGTGACCTAACTGGACTCTGGGCACGCAGACACACATTCTGTGCAGCGGGCCTCTCCCCTAGGGCAGAGGCGCAGGAACTGGGTTGCCAGGTCCTCTGAGATGTGTGTGTGTGACTTTGCAAGAAACTGCAGGAGTGGCTGCATCTGCAATCCCACCAGCGCGGACAAGAGCAGCTTCCTGTTGCTGACTCGTGTTTCAGGTGGCTTCCCAGCCCTGTGCAGACAGCCAGGAGGGTGACCTGGAGGAGGAAGGCTTGTGGTGGCTCACAGCTTCAGAGGGCTCAGTCTATGGTCACCTGGCCCCTTTGTTTGGGCCTTTGGAGAGCAGAGCTTCATGGTGGGGAGCCCTGGGGGCCAGAGCTGCTCACTTCATGGTGAGCAGAGGGAGAGGGAGCGAGACATGTGCTGGGGGACACGCCCTCACCTGGGGACCCAGCGTGCTGCACATCCCAGGTCCCCCACTGCCTCCTGGCCGTCATCAGCAGTGCTTCTCATTCTGGTGTTCAAACGGGTTTGACCCCTCTGACCCACGGTACTGCTCGCCTGCCTGTCTTCAGTGCAGGGTCCGCTCCAGGAATCTGCCACAGCCTGGCGCTGTCCTCTGCCTGTTGAGCTGAAAGCTGGCCCGGTGCAGCCCAAGTCTGTGAAGGGCTGCAGACGGCTTCTCCCTGGTCATGTCTGCATGGTGGCGCCCAGTGGATGGCGGCCAGCGTTCTCTACATGGGCCATGCTTACCCATCACGCCTGAGAGCCTTTGCCTGACCCAAGGCCAGGAAGGTGTTTGTCCTGTTTCCTCTAAAGGTCGCAGTTAGGTGCCATACATTTCCGTCTGTGATCCACGTGAAGCTGTTTGGGGCTTATGAATGTTTGCTGTGCCCACAGAATCTGGGGACAGGGCTACTCCCTCTCTGGGAATGGCCTTCTTCATTCTGCTTGGCTGGGGTGGCGTGTTTTGCCTGTTCCTTATTCCCTGTATCTGAACCCGCCCTTCACAAGCCCTGTCCTGACTAATGGGGGAGGAGGAGTGGGCCCCATCTCACCGTTGACAGTGTGGTGCTGACCTCTCATCTCTCTCCTCCGCCTTTCCAGTCGCACCAGGAATCTGCAGGCTCCTGCATGGCCTGGAGCCTGGATTCCACCTCCCTGGAGCCACCCCCATGTTCATCCTGGGGCTTCCTGAGGCTCTGGGTGCCTGGCGCCTGCCAGCACCTTTCTCTCTGGAGACGCTCTGCTGAGCTCCTGGGAAGCCCCTGCTACTGGGCCTTCTGTTGGGCCCTGGTGCCTGGTTACTGGCCTACCTTCACTTGCTGGCCCCACCTGATAGCAAGACCACTGCTGGGAGCGGGGCCCTTACGTATGCATGGGGGGTAAGATGAGCCCAGACTTCTTGTCCTGTACACCTGAGTTTGTGTTCCAAACCTACCATGGTGTGCGACGTCACCTTCCCGAGCTGCTATGCCCAACTTAACATGAAGGGGACAGTGCTATCCCATTAGCTGAAGGACAGACGCTGATGGTGTCCGCAGAGCACCTGTGCCGCTCCTGGGTCCCACTGGGCTTGCATCTGGAACGGGTCTCAAGGTCCCAGTTGAGGTTTCCGAGGCATCAGAAGGACCAAGGCAGGGGGCAGCTCCAGGCCCCACCCATCTCTCAGAATCAGAGAGGAGGGAGGCAGGTCCTGACACTGTGGCCCCCAGGCTCCTAGAGGTTCATTGTTTACAAAGACCAGAAATCCTGGACCGAGGGGCTGCAGCCGGCCTGGACGTGAAGGTAGGCCAGGGAGCCGCGCCGGTGGCAGCAACTTGGCCCCAAGTTTTACTATCCAGTGGACAGGCCCTCGCCCGTGCCAGGGTTTCCCAACATCATGAGGGTTTCTGTCTTCCTTACCTGCTTCTGCCATTTCAGTCCCTCCGGATGCTCCGGCCTCCCTGATTTCAGGTTTGTCCTAATGCTCCCGACACCTGCCCCTGCCGAGGTTCTCCCAGCCCCAGTCTCCCAGGCTGCACACCTCAGTGCACTCCAACACCGTCCTCCCAGCCCAGTGCCAGCTGTCAGTGTTAAGGAACAGACAAGTAAGGAGGGGGGACCCGAGGTTAAGAGAGGAGTTCTATAAACCGGGCCCATTGTGCTGACCCCCACATGCTTTCTTTTCCAAGAAGCAATTTACCTGCAGCCCTGCTCTGCCTAAGTGGACAGGAAATGTCACCTTCCTCAGCAAACTACACGTTAACTGCAGGAGAAACGCAGGCCCAAGATAATATGTTGGGAGGAACCCACATCTTGGGGACCAGATCCTGAAACTCCAGAAGATAAGCAGGAAATCTAAGAATGTATGCCTCAGAATCCAATTAGAACCAGTCAGCACGAGCCAAGGAGACCTAGAGTTGCCATGACAGTAGGAACTTGAAAGTCTGATGTCACCCTGCTGTCAGTCAAAAGTCAAGGGGTGGACCTGGGCAGGACTCTCTGGAACCTTCTCTGGGATCCCCAATAAAACTGGAGTGCGGCAGAGGCACATGTCCCTCTCTTCTCTGAGGACCCCTCTCTCCCTTGAGAGTGTCCCCTTTCCTATGCCTTTAGTAAATTCATTCCTGTTACTGAGTGACATGTCTAAGATCTTTCTGACTTGATCTCAAGAATCTGGGTTCGAAGACAGGGTCTTCGTGGTGCCTCAGTTTCCCGGAAGGCCCCAACTCCGTAACTTGGGTGTGGATAGAACACCCAAGCTGAAGCTGTCTCACAGAGGAGCAGCCGTAGCCCGAGCTGGGCTACCCTCCAGACCCTGCCTGGGGCGGAGCACAGAACACACTTCTAAAATCTTGCTACAAAATCCACTCCTGAGGCCAGAAGGTAACTCACAGGAATAGCTGGGGGTTGGTCAAGGAAGCTGCTGAGAACTCAGGTCAGCACCTTAGTGCCTAACCCTGTGCCCGGCCAGCATCAGTGGTGCTCAGTGCACCCAACGGCAGCAGTGCAGGTGCAGAGTCCATGCCTAGGTCATGCTCACATCTGGGCGGGTGGCACGACACAGCTCTGAAGGAGGGGTGGCCTCATGGCCATATGTGTCCAAGCCCTTGTGGGGGAATTTTCAGCATGTGGCTGGGCAGTGTCCTCTGACTGGGGAGCGGTTGCCTTGCTGATCCAAGGCCTTCACCCAGGCCCTGGCCCTCCACTGTGGGTCCTCTTTCCAGTGCCTACTTCCTGCCCCAAGTCCCTCCCGGTTCCTCCTGTGACCAGGAGCTGACAGGGCACCCTTTTGCCAAGCAACTGCCAGGGAGTAAGCTCCCACCCTGTGTGAGGAGAGCCCGCGGCTCCCAGGGCAATGCCCTCAGCTCTTAGATGGTCAGCCCAGGCAAAGCTGCTGACCCCTTGCACCCATAGGGTCCCTCTGCTCTGGGGGCACCTCCAGCCCTGGCCAGCTGCTTTTCATGTCAGGAAATTCTCATGACTTCTAAGAGGAGCCCCAATGGGGACAGTCCAGTAAGCCTATTCTCGTCCACGTTCAGGTTCAGGCCACATCTCACCTAGGTCTGACCTACGGTTAGTCTATATCTGAACTATACTCACTCTGTATCCTCGGCTCTGGATCCTCTACGTAGTCTACACTAGTGTGTATCCATCTACATTATTGTTTACCTAGCCTCCACCTAGCCCATGTCAGTGCCTACTCTATGCCATAACTAGATGTGAATCTAGTCTACTCTACAGCTTGTCTACACCCGGCCTGCGCCCAGTGGGTCTCTTTCCTTTTCTCCATACCAGTCTCCAACCCCAGCTAGCCTTCACTGTCTGGCTCATGGGCATCCATGCTGTATGTACCCGCCGCTGTCTTCTTCCCGTCTGTCCTCGCTATGTCTAGTCTCCTCTCTGTATTTCGGGATGTACCTGCTGGCACAATCCAGAGACAGACAGCACAAAGCATGGCTGCCAGTAGGTGCCCTGTGAACACTGCTAAAGGCTTTCAGCTTGGGAAGCAAGGGGCGTCGCCAAGCAGCTGGGAGCTGACTTGGAAAGGATTCCCAGAGAAACCAAGCACGCTAGGGGTGGGAGATAGGCGCTCAGGCTGGACAAGGTCCCGGAGATTGTCCCCCATGGACCGAGGGATGGGAATAGAGGTGACGACAGATTCAGTTTTGATAAAACACACTGAAAATGAAACTTTCCATGGCCCCTAATGATATGCTCAGTGTCAGAAAAGGAAAGACAACAGCATGGGAGCCAGAGCTTCTGCTCACTACCAACCCCAGACTTCCACAGGGGAAAGCCACACCAGCTGTGATTTCATCTTAGCATCGGGAGCCATCTCATCACAAAATCATGAAAAGTTCATTTCTGTTAGGGTGAAGGCGCTCCTGCACCCGCTGTCTGACGGGTCACAGCGCGGGGGAGCTGCAGCAGGGCCACACCGTCTGGAAACTGGAACCTTCGGGAATGCTAAGTGTTTGTTTATGATGCTCATGACGTGGATAACAGGGCGTACGTCATCAATAACAACAGTAGGTATTGCCTGAGATTGCAGGAAAATTCCCAGAATGAGACTAAGGATACAATGGAGACATGCCATGAGGTGCGTTTCAGTGTCTCTCAGGATACAAACAGTGGTGTTATTCCTCAAGTGTAAACAACAAGAAATATTTACCCCAAGGTTAACAATTTACACTAGCCCCCCACCCCCCAACCCCATCCTAAGCCACGACCGGTACAACGGCCTAGCTACAGAACCTCTCCACAGTGCGCCCTGCTCCACCTTCCCCCCACACACTGAGTCACAGTTACCAGGAAGGTCCACTGCTGGTCCCAGGAGGGGACTGCTGTGCAGTAATCATCAAGGAGCACAAACAAGAGCGGTTCCAGGAACTTCCTCCAGAGCGGCTGCAGGCTCGGTGCGCAGCAGTGCCCCTGTGCACATCCTGCCCGTCTTGCTCAGTGAGCCCAGAACGGCAGGGAGGGAACCCTAGAGCTGGAAGGGTGCAGACCATCTAGGAAGCAAGGACGCCAACGTCACGGGCTGTCTAGTCTGGGCTTTGAACTGTGGATCAATAACCACTGACGACAGATTCGGTTTTGGTAAAACACACTGAAAATGAAACTTTCCATGGCCCTAATGATATGCTCAGTGTCAGAAAAGGAAAGACAACAGCATGGGAGCCAGAGCTTCTGCTCACTACCAACCCCAGACTTCCACAGGGGAAAAGCCACACCAGCTTGATTAGTAGCTGAACAGTCATGGCAACGAGCAGAGGGAAATCATTCCTTCCCTCTCAGAACACCAAGCCAGCAGGAATGAGGCGCGTCCTGAGCCGGGGCTTCCTGGCAGTGTCCCAGACTACTGGGCTGGCACGAGGAACCATAATGGGAAAAACACTCCCTTGAAGATCACTTTGTTAAGTCGGGGAAACCTTGAGGGCATCACAGGAAGGACTAGGGAGGAGCTGCTGCGGGGGCTTTGCAACCTGCTTCCTTCCTGTGGAGTCCCAGCGGTCTCCAAAGGAAACCAGACACTCCAAGCACAGATGGAGACCCACAGACGTAAAACCAGTCACTGCTGGAGTCTCCACCACCTTCCAAACCCAGACATGCCGCCCACTAGCACTGCCTCTGGGCCCGGGGCTCCTGAACATTTGTTGCATGAATGTAAATGAATGGGAATCCTGCATGTGGATGTCTTGGGCATAAATAGAAACTCCTGAAGAACCCAGCAGGAGCCTATTCAGATGCCAGGACGTTGAAGAAAACCCAGGGCGCAACCTCAGGCCTGGGGCTGGCGCGGCTGAGGTTGGGCTGACACCCCGGTGAACTGTGCAAACACACGGGTGCTCTCCTGACGTGGCAGTTCTGCAGTCTTACAAAGTTCAAGATCGGGAGAAATGGAGACCTGCTCCTGCCACACACAAAATACTCAACATCAGATTTGCCATGTCACGAAAAGAAGGCTTGCTGCCTCTGAGTGAGAGCCCATTTTATCTCAGGCCCACTTTCCTTTTCCTGCTCAGGTTGCGGTACAGAACCACCCGAGACTGGGGCACTCCTGGGCAACTGTTGAGGACCCACCTCTTTCTTCATCCAGCTTCACTGTCACCTGCACAACAAGTTGTAGCCCAAGTATCATCTCGAGGTAGAAAGAAAGAGCCGGGCTCCCCTGGACACGGTGGGCCTTTTATTTGAACTGAAGGCGTCATTACATAGTGCAAATGTTTCTTTGGTAATGTACTGAATACAGTGAACATGAAAAGGCATTGGCTGTTGGTGACAGAACAGGAAACAAATATATACACTAGGCTTCAGGCCACAGCACGGCCCTCACCTGCTGCCAGGACACTCCTCAGGTCACCAAGACCGAGCGCCAGCTGGGGACTCCACAGGCACGTCAGTTGGAGTTACAGAGATTGACAGCCCTAGACCCTTGCCCCAGCCACGCACTGCACTGCAGCCCCTCTGTGTGCAGCAGCAGAGGCCCCAGTGCAGGTCACAGCCACTCTGCCACCTGAGCCACTAGCCATAGGATTTTAGGCAAACTCGTGAGCTTCCTCGTTCACAGAACTGTTTTAAGATTCGATTGCTAAATTTGATTTAATATTTCAGAAGAAATGCTGTGGCCTGGGAAATACAAGCCAGCCTTAATTTATTCTTTAGCAATGTGAGGATAAGCAGTCCAATACCCACACTTGTACACAGACCCTAGTCCACTGCCAACACCCCACGCTCTGTGCAGCAGGCCTCAGCGACCCCCTGGGTGGACACCAGGCTAGCCATCCATCACACCAACCTCCCCAGCGGGGAAGGCCCCTCCTGGGCCAGATGCTGCAAGAAGCCAGTCTTCCCTGTCCCCACGATGGTCTCACTGCATGTTCTCAGGCTGACTCCTGCCACCTGGCTCTAGACCTGGGTCCTCCGCGTCCCCTCCCAGCCAACCTCAGGCAGGAAGAGACTCAGAAATGTGTAGAAGGAAATCAGCAAGTTCAGAATGTTCCTCAAAACCCAGATCACTCCGTCTTTAGACTAAGACAGAAGGTTTTGGTCAATTAAAAAGAGACCATGAGGTATGACAGTTGCTTTTCACTAAATTCTAAAACCAAAAATTAAAAAATAAAAATAAAACAAAAGAATACTTTTGTATGATGATGTTTCTGCCATATCTACACCTAAGAAATGGGCAGGCTTCTTTTTAATATAAAACATCATACAGTTAAACAATACACAAGGTACAGGGATTCATTTTTTAAAGGTTCACATGATGTGGAGTCACAGTCCCCGCGCTGGGACTCCGGTTGTCACTGCCCTGCAGAAGGACCTGGAGAGTAGGCCTTGCTCGTGGTCAGCAGAGGAGCTGGCAAGCGCACCAAGGCCGCAAGCCACTGGCCAGTGCATGGGCCTGCCAGGAGGCTACAGGAGGAAGAGGGAAGGTTTCCACTCCGGCTCCAGGAGAAAGAGCCCGTCTGTGTGGTGGCCCGGTGACGTCCCTCCGTGGGAGGAGGAGCAGTCACTGACACACGGCTGCTTCGCTTCATGGTTAAATACTGAGTTGCTGAGAAAGGACCAAGAAGGTGGGGGCAGACAGCAGGCAGGGAGCGGGAGCCCGAGCGACCCGACCGGGTCCCCAGAACGCTCTCCTAAAGATCCCGTTTTGTTTCGTGCCAAATGTGATTTTCTTTTTTAGTGTGGTCTGATGCAGCCCAGGCTTCAAGAGCCTCCTGCCGCCTCTCTGTGAGGCACCCTACTGCCGGCAACACCCGTCTGCCAGTGCCTGGCCCCAGAGCCAGGCGCAGCAGGCGTTTAGAGGCCTCCTGCCTGACGGAAAAGAAGTGGTGTTATCAGGCAGAATCAATTTAGGAGCCTAAAGAGTTAACTGTGCGATTTAATAGTAGCACCAGATTTTCACTTGAAAGAATTAAATAAAACCTGAGAAGTCTAACACAGAGTCGCTCCCCTTCCTGCCTGCCGCTTCCTCCACGGAGCGCAGGTCTGGGGCGCCTGGGCTGCTGTCTGAGGCCCAGCCCAGTCCCGACACTCGAGTGCAGGGGCTCCCTCTGGTCTGCACTCCTGGTGGACTTTGTTCCTGCAAGAACTGTACAGACCACCCGAGAGCCTGCAGGAACTAGGGCTTCTCCTCCGTGCCTTTCTCCACACAGACTGGACAGCAGGCTCCTTCCGCTTCCACGGGCTCGGGGCAGGTGGCAGGAGGGCAGGATTCCACGAAGCAGGTGACCTGCCCGTCCTGGAGGAGGGGGAGATGGGCACAGTGTCATTTCAAGAACTGACCTGGACATGGGGCCGGTCACTGCGTATCCACGTCCCCACCCCTTGGCCTGCAGAGGCCTTCCCTCTCCTGTGACTAGAAAAGGGGACCTTCTTGGCAGGCTTCCCAGCTATAGACTCAAGGTAAGGGAACCGCCACTTGGATCATGGATGACTCACCCTCCTCCTACCCCTGACTCCTCCAGGACAATGGACCAGAGAACACCAGGAGGCCACCTAGGCCTGCTCTCCCTGTTTGCTGCCCAAAGGAGACAGGCCCAGGGTGCTTGGGTGCCCTCCCCACATCCCTGGCAAAGGCACAGCCTCATCTGCGGCGGCACCCGAGGCGCCTGGGGGTCCTCATGCTCACAGCCCCGACAGCCCCAGTCTGGGCTGCAGGTGGGCTTCTACGGCCTGCTGGTACCCACGCCCCACTGCTCACCTTCTCCCAAAGCCAGCTCGAGCCCCATTTCCTGTGTTGCTAGTGCCCCAGGCCAGAACTGGACAGAGCCAGCGGGGCAGGTGATTACCACGGACTCTCTGGGGGAAGGAGCCCAGCGGCTGTGTTTTCAGGTTTCCGGGGTGGACATGTTAGTGCCACAGCTGGCAGAAGGTGGAGCTGGAGCACACAGTGCCCACTGCTTACCCTGCCCTGAGCATGGCTGCACACTGCCCGGGCCTGGGCACCAGCACTGCCTGGCAGGTACAGCTACAGCTGGCACCAAGAGGTGGGCCCCCGTGCTCCCGTGGAAAGGCAGGGACAGGGGAGGAGCTGGACTGGCCCCTGACGTGTGGCATGGCGGGGGCTCTCTGTACTCACTTTGCACCCACAGACGGTGCAGGGGTCGGGTCTCCACGTGGCGCTGTTGACACGGGGCTCTCCACTGGCATCCACACACTCTGTGGTGCTGAGCCGGGACTCCAGCCTGTTGATCTGCAGCAGGGCACAGAGCGTCCCCGTCACCTCTGAGCCAGCCTCCCCCATGAGGTGACACCTTACACTGTTCACACACAAAATTCTGAAGCACTGCTGGGAACCTCAGTGGCACTGACCAGACAGGCTCCCGATGGCCTGGCAGCCTCTCTGAAGCCAGAGGAGCTCAATAGAACTAAAAGGAGGGGACTTGGGAGCGAGGGCACTTTCCTCCCATGACTGCCCCCAATCCAGGGCAAAGCGCACTGCACGCAGTGTTCCAAGGAGCGGTGGCGGGCCAGCCTGGGGATTAGGCCACCTTGCTTCCCACGGGTGGGGTGCTGGTGTGCACTGGACACATGGTGTCCACACTAAAGGTGTGGGTCAGTGATGCAGGATGTGGGGGAGGCTGCAGGAGCCCAGAAGACCCTCTGAGGGCCACCTTCCCACACCCTGGCCTTTGTGCAGAGGGCCCCCTCTACGAGCAGGGAGAAGCCAAGGTCCTGCCACTGTCTGCAGCCATGCACTCCGTGAGAGGGATGCTGTGCTGTGGCTCACTGAATGCTTCCCACTCGGGGTGTCCTGTCCCTTGCAGCTGAGCCTGATCTCAGTGGTGCTCAGGTCCGGCATAGAGAGAGCACACTCACCACACGCCTTCCTGTTCTGGGAACAAATGTCTGTGAACCCTGCCCAGCTGCAGCGGCAGCTGTCCTGACAGTAGGCCACACCAGCTGTGCGCAGAGGAGACCACCAACCTGTTGCCTGTGTGTGTCCACAGGGGCAGCTTCTTGTCGCAGCCCGCCAACCACAACAGCGGTCTCGGCCTTGCAGAGCACACCCTTACCTATGCACGGGCCAGGCTGCCCCAGAGTTGAGTGACCGCAGGCCTGTCTACCCTGCCAGGACCCTAGGCACAGGCGGCTGATCCCGAGTTAACTCAGAGCCGGGCCTGTGTGGGTCTCAACGGAGACATGCGTGTGAGCACTGAGCTCAGCACAACGACAAGGCCAGGCCTGAGCCATAGCTGCCTGAACATCACATGACCAAAGGAGTCAGCAGGGTGTCACCTGAGACCCCGTCTGTAGCCTGCAGCCATCCCTCTCCAAGCAGCTGAATAGGAGTTCAGGTTTGCCTTCTCCCCAGCGGCCCCTCTTGGGGCTTCCTGAGACTTTGCACCAGCTGTGTTCTCAGCAAAGTCACCTGGCTGGTGGCCACACAGCCCATGACACTACCCACTGCCTGTTGTCCCTGATCCTCTGGGAAACCCGGGGAGACGAGCAGGGCCCACAGCAGCAAGCTGTGGACTGGAGTGGTGCCCAGCAGGGTCCTCGCCCTCAGTCCTTGGAGAAGGAAGGCCTCCTGATCAGAGGAGGCAGGCGGGCTGCGGAGAAGGCTGCTGGTGGAGGGGCTCAGCCCGCCTCACCTGCTTCCTGAGCTCTGTGATGGTCTTCTGCATTTCCAGGACAAACTCTCGGAAGTCGCTGGTCGCTGGTGCTCCCGGGCGCTCCCGGGCGGCTGAGGTGGTGTTGCCCTGTAGTTCGCTGGGTTTCAGCACACTACGGGAGGGGAAGCACAGACTCACCCACGGTTCAGATCCTGGCTCCTGAGCTCCCTGAGCACAAGGGCCGTGGCCCAGCGTAGCCCCCAGGGTGAGGCTGCAGGCCTGTTCCATCTCCCCGGACATCCCTCCCGTGACAGCCTGGCTGAAAAAAAGCGCAGGCTGGCAGGGAGACCGCGGCCTGTCACAAGGCATCCGGCAGCTGGGGGCCTGCTTCCAGTGTACCAAGAGACCAGCACCTTCGCATCTTCCGGGGTCGCATTCCCCGGCGGGGCTTGTCCTCCCTGTAGCTGAAGTCCAGAGACCGCCTGCCTCGGAAGTGGTAGGAAAACGCGTTGAACTGTCCCCTGGTCCTACAGTCTAAAGAGAAACCAGAAAAGGGCACGCTGCAGACAGTGAGGAACTACGGTGCATCTCATCAAATGTGAACCCCCTTTGTGGGGCAGTCAATGAGCCAATTGTGGTGCCTGGGGCCAGGAAGGGATTGTGGATCTGACCTCTGAGGTCCCTAGGCATCCAAAAGGTGGGAGTGGGCCCCACTTCAGCACCCGCAATGCCACCAGGCCACCCTGTCGTCTGACCAGTCCCCCACAGCTCACACACAGAGGCCAGGGGCTGACTCCAGAGGCTGCTGGCGTGGGGGCCCCCTCCTATGGCCCGGTGGCCTGGTGCACCTGACAACCTCCCCCACCCATCCTACGGAGGTGGGTCCACCTCTGCTCCACCCAAGGGAGTCCCAGACACCTTCTCTGAGGCTTTTCTCCTGGGGCCCAGGTGGAGTGAGATGCTCTGGGCATGGGACCCTGGGGCTTCCCACATCATCCACACGGAGGTCAGGGTTTCTGGGGGCTTGTGACTCTGCCTCACTGAGGACCAGAAAGAAGGTCAAGGCCACTCTGCCCTTTCCTGATTTGACAGCCTCAGGGGACCACTGCGGCAGGAAGGTACAAGACCAAGGCCCACGAGGACAATACCGAGGCCCTGTGGTGGGCTCTCCAGTTCCCGTCCTAGGTGGTATTCGCGGGCTGGCTAGATTGTCATCTGGAGAGGGTTCTTCAAGGATCGCAGCCCATTTCTGCCCACGACACCGCTGAGGAGGACCCTTAGCTCGGCACTGTGTCCCAGCACCTAAGCACTGGGCTTCTGGCCCAGGCCCAGCGTGCCGACCCGCCCGCGGCACCCGGCCTGCCGATCGCCCCAGAGCACACGGAGTGAAGTGTCTGAAATGGCTCAGATAAATGCATCGGACCAGCCCGGCAGGGCCCCTCACAGCCCTGGCCCCTCCTGGGACCCCAGTCCTCCACGTGTGGCGGCCAGGCCAGGCCCCGCACTCTGACACAAGGCAGGATGAGCCTGACTGGTGTCCCCTCCCTGGCAGACTGGGGTGGGGTGGGTCCCTGCAGAGTCCCCAGTGGGGACTCAAGAAGGCAAGGTGGCTCCCAATCCCAGGCACCACAGAGTGGGTGCGCCAGGGAGGGGTCTGTAGCCATGAGGTCCCCAGGGAGCAGGCTGTGTGGGGACGGGCCCCAGCCCTGCCAGGAGAGCCCTCGGGCTGCCTGGTGTGCAGGGCGGGTCTGGGCCATGCTGCTCAGGCCGTGGGCTCTGCCCTGGCTCAGGAGGCAGGAGCTGCCCGGCTGGTTGGCCCCGGTGAGGCTGGGGGAGCAATGTGAGTGGACACAGGGAAGCCGATGTGCTCCTGTCAGTGAGCTGGACCACGCAGGGCCCAGGACAGCGTAGGCAGAGAGCCTGAGCCCAGAACCAGAATCCGTCCTGAAACCAGCCCTGCCCAGGAGTGCCAGTCCCTACTGGGCACAGTCCTCTGCCCAGGGCCCTGGGGGCTGTGAAGGAGGCGTTGCTCATCTCCCCCCTCGGGCAGCGTGCTCACAGACCCCTGGGTTTGGTGAAACACCAGCACAACCCCTTAGGGAGACCCACGTCCCCAGCCAGCAGACAGACTTCACGTGTCTCCTGATGCCCGGCACCAAGCCCAGCGAAGGGTCCAACCTGAGGAAATATCAGGTGAGCTGCCCGGAGGCGATGGCTACGTGACAGAGGAGTGAAGACAGGCCGAGACTCGATTCCTGTTTAGACGATGCCACAGGACATGCAGGTGAGAGGTAAGTCATGGCCCTGAACAGATCTGGAGCCCAGATGTAAAGCAGCACAGAGGACATCACTGGACATTACTGAACAGATGGCAAAATCTGAGTGACCTCCATAAACCGCTCACGAAAACGTCCCAATTCTGACAATACACACTTACGCTACTTAGAAGCAAGGCAGTGCAAGGCCTACAATATCCTGGGCTAATACAGAAAAACATCCACATTGCGCACACGCATGTGCACACATACACACACACACACACAGTGACAGAGGGGCACTGTAGGGCAAGATGTTAACAACTGGTGAAGCTAGGTTCAGTGTGCAGTTCCTAATCGTGTCCCAATGCTCACTACAACAATTCCAAACGATTTCAGAGTGCTTAGCGCAAATGAGGGTGTGGGCGTGCACTTGCATGTGTGTATGTGTGCATGTGTGAACACATGGGCCTCGGTGTGTGAGTGTACGTGCATCTGTGTTCATGTGTGCATCTGTTTTTCCCTAAGACTCCTCAATCCCACAAATAAGTCATCATTGCTACCCTGGTCAAGAGCATCAGTCACCCACCGCCCAGGAGCTGTTTCTTAGGATTCCCAGGGGCACAGGGGGCAGCCTCGGGGGCTGACAAGACGTGGCCACAGCTTAGGAAGTGTGCTGGACAGGCGCCTTCTTTGAAAGTTGAACCAACATAAATAGAAGCTGATATTCTGGCCTGTTGAACTTCAATTCTTTCTTTTTCTTTTCCTGCTATATTTTAGATACAGCTTTTGGGTTAAAATAAAAACAGATAACCTTACAAAGCATTTTTAAGCTGTGGTGGCCCAGGGCCAAGCCCACTGTTTCAGGGGAAAGTACCGGAACCCAGTGTTGGCAAGTAGCTCCTGTGGTTGTGGCTGCCCTGCAGAGAGCAGAGTGCCCACAGGAGCGGGAGCACCAGCCCAGCCGGCTGGGTCTTCAGTGGAGAGCAGACGCCTGGCTCCGGTCCAGCGCAGGCAGCCAGAGGGCCTGCTGAAGTTATCAGATCGCAGAGTCCCTGCATTCGAGAGTAAAAATAGCTGGCTTTCCCATGGCTTTCAATGGAACCATTTTCTGCCAGCAGAATGGATTTCTCTGCTGTGCTCGAGCAGAAGCGTTCACGCCCGATGCACAATGAGAACACAACAGAGACAGGTAAAGGTCCCCAGCAGAAGTGAGGAGGCAAATGCTGTGACCCGGAAAACTAGGCCCCCAGCAAGCAGTGTCCATGCACGTGAAGCGTCCCACCACACACGCAGGCACGTGTGCATTGATGTATGTGTGGAGACAGGAAATCAGATCACACACTTCCCTCCCAGAGACTGAGACCCGCCGAGGACCATCTGAACACCCAGTGGACCTGCTGCACCTGCGCTCCGGGCAGCAGGAGGAGGAGGAGGCCACCAGTTTCTGAACTCTGTGCTCCTCCTGAGCCCACCTACTGTGCAGGCTCCATGAGGGCAGCCTGGCCAGCATGAGGGGCAGCCCCGCTTTTTTAGGGTGCGAGTGCCAGGCTGCCTCCACGTGCCCTTCTCCACCTGCCCCGAGGCTGGGCTTCGCCCAGGGGCACTTGTGTTCAGACACTCACCAGGCTCTACAGGGAGACCAGCCAGGCCTGAGGAACACTGTGCCTGCGCCCCTCCCAGTGCTGCAGTCACTGTGGACACGGGGCCCACGGATCACATGGCCACCGTGAGGGGTGGGGCGAGGCAGGGCGGGGGGTGGAGTGGGGCCCGCCCTGTGCACATTTCCCAGTGCCAGGCAGGGACCATCACTGGCGTGCTGCAGTCTGCGTCTGCACAGACGACCTCCAGCTGTTATTTCCCCTGTGCCCTGCTCCTAAGGTCTGCCGGGAGGTTGTGCTGCACGGCAGCAGCCGCCTGATCTCATGTGGCCATGTCTCCTGATGGCACCGAGGCCAGGAGGAGCGGCTGCCCAGACCTGCTGCGTGTGCACAGCCCTCGGGGTGTGTGAGGCGCGAGCTCCTAGGGAGCATCTCAGGACGTGTGGCCAGTGGGCTGGGTGCAGAGGCCACAGCTACCCCACCCGTGCCCATCCCCCCCACACTGTCGGGCTGCCCTTGGCCGACACTGGAAACACAGGAGTGGGACGGGCAGCGTGGGCCCCCAACGCACCTTCGCAGCAGTCCTGCCACAGCCGCAGGTCCACGCGGGGGATGTCCTCGCAGCTGCCATAGCCATGTGGGAACTCAGCCACCCTGAACACGTCCCCTGGCACACGGGTGATGTTGTCTGAGTTGTCGCAGAGGATCCTGGCCAGGGACGTCTGCTTGAGCTGCGTCAGCTGGGCGGGGGAGAACACCCCGGGGTTTTCATACCACAACCTGCATGGGCAGAGACGGCGAGGTCAGAAGCAGGAAGGGACGCCCCGGGACCCAGGAGTGGGCTGGGCTGTCTCTCCAGCAGCAGGGAGCTGGCCAAGAGCAG
The DNA here is from genome assembly GCF_021218885.2 of Marmota monax. Lineage (NCBI taxonomy): Eukaryota > Metazoa > Chordata > Mammalia > Rodentia > Sciuridae > Marmota > Marmota monax. Next base: position 549,708 of record NW_026695216.1, on the reverse strand, counting down.
CAGCTGCAAAGGGGTCAGCACTGCTCACGCTTCTCCCCAAACAGAGCGGATGCAGAACCCCGAACACAGGAGGCCACCTGCCAGCTGCCCGGGCAGCAACACGGGGGACAGGCCACTTACAAAACAATGATATCTGCAAGCCGTCTGCAGAGTTACTAAGGAATAGGGAGGGTGGGCCGCCTCCCAGGCATCCAAGTACAGTAACGACGCCAGCCTAAGACGCAGAGAGGGCCAGCCAGAAGCTCAGCTGCTCTGAGGTCCACAGGGGCAGAACTGCATGGGTGGACCCACAGGCTTCCAGGAGCTGAATCCTGCCCCTCAGGCTGGGGACTCAGGGCACCTGGCCACGTGTGGCTAGCCTAAGGAGGTGGGGCCATGCCCCTGGCAGGCAGGGAGGTCCTCATAGGTCCACCAGGGTGTAGCTTTTCCTTCTCAGCCAGGACGGGTCTCGGTGTCTCTGGTTGTCACGGCAGGCTCTGCAGGGCATCCGGGCTCACCTGTCCCCATCCCGCAGGCGCCGGAACTGTGTGCTGAGCAGGCACATCAGAGTGGGCCCCAGGCGGCTGCCAGGAACCAGGTCCTCCACCATGAGGGCCGGGAACAGGTCGATGTTGAGGGTGGAGCCGTACAGTCTGCAACAAAGAGGCAGGTCCCTTACCTCACAGGGCTGCACGCGGCAGAAAACACAGCAAATGCAAACGTCCTCATTTTTCCTTTCACTCCTTTACGTTATTCATAACTACACTTCACAAACAAATTCACCTTTATTTCTTTGAAACATATATCCATTATACTTCGAAGACTTTTTTCCTACTTTCTATTTTGTGGGTGTAAAATGTACCTGCCCCAACTTATCTATCAAAGATTTGAAAAACCCAAGAAAGCAAATTAAACCACACACCCCGCTGCTCTGCAGGGAAAACCCACCATCCACTATGCCTGCCGGGCCTCTGTCCATGGACGTATGGACAAGGACCAGTATGTAGCCACAGCCACAGCTTTAACAGAATGGAACTGCATTCTACCATACATTGGAAATATATCTGCCATAATGAAATGTTTTCTAACAAAGATGCCAAAGGACTAGGAGGAAGCTTAAGTGTCAGATGACGAACTTCTTTACCAAATTCTTCCAATTCCTCAGAAATGCTGGCTTACAAACACACACTGATGATTTCTACCGGTCGTTCACGTCCCAGAGTTTCACGGTTTTCAAAGGCTGTGCTGGTCAACAGGTGCCATGGTCCCAGGCTCACTGGAGTCCTAAAGGTCTGGGATCCCACGGCCACTCCCCACAGAGCACACAGGAGGCACACGTAGCCAGGGCCTCTGCCTCTGATCAGCAGGCACCCCAGTGGGCTCCTCCATGGGCACAAGCTCCCAGGGGCCTGCAGAACACAGCTGCGCTCTCTGTTCCATGTCCAGGCACCCTGGATGTCCAGCACCTCAGTGGGAAGCTGCTTCTCAGAGGAACCTGGAGGCTGACTGGTCTGTGCCGGACAGGGCACCCATTGGACTGCAGGGACCAGCCGCCTGCAGACTTCCCCAGAGGACTTGCTCCCTCCTGCTCTGTCTTCTTCCCATCCCCTCCATGCCCAGGGACTTCCCATTGGCTGCCCCGAGTGCTCAGGGGTGTGCCAAGCCTGACAGCTTCCTGTGCCCAGGTGAAGGCCTATCATATCCCACGACCGCTGCTGCTCAGAGATGGCACTTGGTGGGGACTCCTGGCAAGTGGAGGGGCTACAGGAAAGCCAGATCCACCTGCCTGAGTTGCTCAGCACAGCCTCAGTTCTGGAACATTCTAGGGTAATTGGCCCTTCAGTCCAGCCACACCCTGGCTAGAAGCACAACTGGGTCAACTAACTGGGAGCTTGTCCTGGCTCAGCAAAGCTCACCTCCTGAGCAGGCTGGGCAGGTGGGCAGCGAAGACCTGGCTGGGCTCTGCCCTCGCGCCCCCGACACTTGGTGGCCAATGGCGCTCTCCTCTCATCCCCGGGCGGTGCCACACACACACAGCAGCGGCACAGCCCGTGGCCAGTCACACTGGTGCCCACACAGGAGCCAGGGCAAGCGGCTTCCCAGAACTCACCTTCGCAGCTTCTCGCGGATCTCAGGGTTCTTGATCTCGTTCTTCAGGTCCTCAAAGGTGTGGGCGGCGGACAGGTTGCAGTAGACCCTGTAGTCATGGTAGGGCGGGATGCCGTGGTCCCGGCCCCGCTGGATGTTGATGGCAGCCAGGTCGAGGGCCACTGTGTGCGCCATGGAGAAGAGCCGCTCTGTGAGCTCCGTGTTCAGCAGCTGAGAGGGCACACGCATCTTCCCTGCCACCCCGAAGAGACCCCTGAGCAGTGGATCGATGCCCCCCTCGTTCACGATCCGGAAGGGTGAGAAGAAGGCTTTGTGGAGGGGGATGTGGCCCTGCGCGATGGGCTGCAAGTTCTCGTCCAGCCTCTGGAGCACAGGATTGATGAGCGTGTGGCCAAACCTGAAGGCCGCGGTGGCGAAAGCATTGAAGATACCAGCGTTGACGTTGGGGTCGTAGCCCCGGTACTCGCCCAGCATCTTCATGCCCACCTCCCCCAGGACTTTGGGCAGCCAGTGCTGGTAGGTGATGTGCTGGATCTCTGCCCCCACGATCTTGCGGGTCTCGTGGTAGATGGTGTCCCCGTCCCAGTGCGGGTTCAGCTTCAGCAACTCTGTGGCGATGCGGTTGTGCTCGCGGAACCACAGCGTGTGCATGCTGGTCAGGCCCAGCTGCTCGTTGGCCCGGTGGTCCCCAGCCAGGAAGCAGGGGATAGGGCTCTCATTCTCATCCCTCATGCACTCGGTGGGGGGTCCGGTGGCGAAGGGCAGCAGGGGCTTCCCGGAGCGCTGCACGATGCCCTGCCGGAGCAGGCCGCGGTGGCTGGCCAGGTCCCGGATGCTGCGGGCCTCGTGGTCTGAGCTGCCGTACACATTGGATGCGTCGATGTAGGAGGTGAGCTGGTTGATCTGCTCCCGTGGGTACACGGAGTTCATGAGCAGGGACGTCATGCCACTGCCGCACACGGGGCTGGAGCGCACGAAGAACATGCAGCGGGCACCGCTGCGCACGCGGGGGTCATTGGGTGGGATCATGACGGAGAAGCAGGGGGGGTCGTTGCTGCACACGGAGCTGCAGTGCTGCCCGTCGGAGAAGCGGGCCTGGCTCAGGGCCACCACCGTGGAGTCCAGGTCGTGGTCCAGGAACTGGCCCCACTGCATCAGCATGTGCGTGAACTGCTCGTCTGCCGTGACGGCCTCCGTGCCGATCAGCGTGGTGGACACCAGGCGGGGCATGGGCAGCACGTGCCCGTTGTAGAGCCGCTGGGGGTTGACGCCGCGGGGCGTGTTGAAGCCGTTCTCGTACACGGCCGTCAGCAGGCGCTCGAAGGCCGTGAGCGAGGCGCCCCACATGGGGTGCTGCAGGTTGTTGCAGGTGCCGTCGTGGGTCCGGTACTTCTGGTGGAAGCACATGTCGGAGCAGTTGTTCACTCGCCGGTGGGCGGTGCAGCCTGACAAGTTGGCGATGAGGCTCAGGTACTGCGGGGACACCAGGTCATTGTAGTGGTAACCTGCAACACAGGCAGTGCTTACCTCCTGAGGGTGCGTGGGCCTCTCTGGCTTTGGGGTAGAACTCTGCCCAATGCCCCTGCTGTTCCTGGTCATGAAGCCCTCACGGGCCCTGGGCCTCCATGCCAGGTCCACTGTGGCGACACTGACAGAGTGAGGCCACCTGCACCTTCCCATTTCCTCTCTTCTCCCATGTGGCCCAGCTTGCAGCTACTTGAGGAGAACAGGCAAGAAATACACCCCATGGCCACTGAACACCACTGCCTCCTGCTCACTGGCAGGGCCATTCCCCAGGCCCATCACTGCACAACCAAAGTCCCATCAGCTGCCACCAAACACCCCTAGGACACGCCCTCCTCACCACTGCTCTAGCACGGTCCAGAGGCAGATCCTCACGATGCTTGCCTCAATTCCGAGAGCCTCCTCTTGGCGAGCCCTGGCATAGATGGCCCTCCATCTGGTCTAGGCGCTGGCTCCAGAGGGTCACTGGGCCACTCAGAGACCTTCAGCCCACCTCCCAGCTGCACGAGTCCAGACTTGCCCACCAGGCAAGTGACCAGGTGACGGCTCTTCCTAAGCCAGGGCCCCAGTCTTCCCCTCAGACTTCTGCTCACTCAGAGCTCATGTTCCCAAACTGCCCAAACATTCACAAGGCCTTCCTCAACGCTCCTCTCCCTGGAGCGTGCCTGGGATCTGCCGGAAAGCTGGCACAAGGCACGCACGTGCTCTCACAGATCACGCCGGCACAAGCATGCTGACACCCTCACGTGTGAGCACACTGAACCACACATGTGAACTTTACATGTGCACACAGGCACAAACATCCCTCCACACTCGCACCATTGTGTGAGCACATTCGTGTGCGCATCTATATACACACAGGCACACTCAGATACACGTGCTCACAGGCCTGCTCACACACTTACACATGCACATAACCAAATACTGACACAGGCATGCTCTTGTTCCCACGGGCACACATCCAGACACTGCGCAGAATACACACTCTTGCTCACATGCTCGCACACACATATTCTGACACACTGACACAGACATGCATTCTTTTTATTTTGAACCTTGGACTAAACCCAGTGGCACTTAACCATTGAGCCACATCCCCAGCCCTTTTTACTTTTAATATGTTTTTAGTTGTCAATGGACCTTTATTCTATTTATTTATTTTATGGGGGGCTGAGAACCAAACCCAGTGCCTCATGCCAGGCCAGCGCTCTGCCACTGAGCCACAACCCCAGCCCCAGCCCTTTTTGGTTTTTGAGTCAGGGTCTTGCTAAGTTGCTGAGGCTGGCCTTGAACTTGTGATCTTCCTGCATCAGCCTCCTGAGCTGCTGAGATGATAGGGTGGCCACTGGGTCTGAGAAGGCATGTACTCGTGCTTACACGTGGGCATGTGCACATATTCGGAGAGGGCACAGGATATACACTCTTGCTCACACACATGCAAGAGACACTGATATAGGCATGCACTCTTGCTTACACTGTGCACACATGCACATATCCAGACACATGGAGACAGGATCCACACACTTGCTGAGTACTGAGCCAAGACTCCACGTTTCCAGCTCTGCAGGCAGCGTACACACGGCCTCAGAGGAAACGAAACTGCTAGTGTCTGTAGGAAATGGCACCCAGAACCCACAGCAGGCGGCGTGAAGGAACCTGGGGAGGCTTCCTAGGCCAGGGAGGGGAGGAGCTCTCAGAAACCCCGGGAGAGCAGAGGGGATGCGGCCTGGCTGCCTACCTCCCTGCCCCTCCGCAGTGCACACCTCCCGCAGAGAAGAACCAAGTCTGGCTGCTTTCACAGCTACAGCCGGGGAGCCTAGAAAACCCTCAGTCTTGAACCTCAGAGGCACCAAAAACCCAGAGAGCCAAGAAGGAAAGTCTTCCTTCCACACGTCTGTGCTGCAGCGTGGGCCTCGGGCCTTGCCTGGAGCATGCTCACCTTTTCCCTGGCATTGGCCATGGGCTGACGTCCTGGCAGCCCCAGCAGACAGCAGTCGAGATCCCCGCTTGGCTTCTCAGGGCTGGGCTCCCTGCGCCCCCGCCCCATGCCAGGCACCACAGCATGGAGGACAATCCCATTTCTCTGCTAGAAAACCTGGTGGCTCTGAGCCCCTTGCTGGCAGCCAACAGCCTCCCCACCCCTTCTCCCTGCACCGTCCCTCTGCTCCGGCCACACTGACTTGCCCACGTCCTGCCTCGCAGCCTGGGCACCTGCGGTTCCCTCATCCCAGGAGGCCTCTCCTCTTTGGGGTCCCCAATCAAGTACCATCTTCACTCTGGAATGGGCCTGCCCCCAGCAGGGCTGCCTGCCGCTGCTGCCCGGGCGGCTCCCCGGGGCTGGTCTCCTGGCTTAGCACCTGTGCTTCTCAGGAGTGCTGGGCCTTTGGGGCTGAGGGTTTCCTTTCTTTCATGTTGCCACATCCCCAGGCCTGGAGATGGAGCATGTGCCCCAACCGGGGTGGGGGGTGGACGGTGAGGCCAGTGTGGTGGGGCTGTGGGGGTGCTGTGGATTTGTGCCTCCCCAGCCCTTTCCCTGACGAGCACGGAGACATACGAGACTGGCAGGGAGCTCAGCAAATCTGAACAGGGCAGATTTGCAGCTGGCACCCCCAGGGGCTGATCCTGCAGGCCACAGGGGCGTTCCAGGCCAGGGGTAAGAAAGGCAGCCAGCACGCAGTGACGTCTGGCAACTCTCTCCTTGTGCTCCCTGAGAACGACATGCCATGAACAGAGGAGCCACACCTGAGCCTGGGGGAGGCCTGGGGTGCCCAAGAACACACGGCCTCTGCCGCACCCACCCCCAAGCTGTGCCCAGCAAGCAGAGGTGCCCAGAAACCCTGGTGGAAGGAGACATGCAGCCTGCAGTCCCACGTGGAACACCAGGCTGTTCCGTCTTCCCAGGCCTCCAGTAGGGAGGCTGGATGCCCCAAGGACAGAGAGGCAGCGGCTGCCGTCCACACGTCACCAGGCAGTGCCTAGAAGCTTCAGCTCTGGGACAGGACAGGATGAGGACCGCCCGTGGTCACCCAGCTCCAGAGAGAAGTGCCGCAGACCTCACCCCACGCCTCTTTCCTCTCACACGGTCACGGGCAGCCATGTTAAGCCCTGAGTCACCTTTTGCCATGATCGTTTAAAAAGCCTAGGGAAAATGGCCTGGAAACGCAGAAACCCCAGGAAGCCGCTCTGACGCAGCGTGGGACGGCTGCTCCCCGTCCCTCCTTCTGTGTGCAGGTGAGCAACAGGGCAGGACCGAGGTCTGCAGGGACTGTCGGCGCCACCAACAGGACAGAACTCACACTCTGGTCCCGCACCAGGGCAATGGTGGGCAGGGCAGAGGGCAGTTCACACTCGGCACCCACTCCAGCTGCCGCCTGGGCTGGCTTTTCAGATGCTGGGAATCTGCAAACACCCACACTGCACAGCACCCACGCATGGACACAGCACCCACGCATGGACACAGCACCCACGCATGGACACAGCACCCACGCATGGACCCGCGATTACCACATACTGCGCTCGAGCCTCCGCCCACGGGTCATCATGCTCACAGGGAGGACCTGGTGCAGACAGCATGGACAGGCCTTTACAGCCCGGTCAGCAGGTTGTGCACACGACAGTCCCCCTGAGGCCCAAAGCAGAGCCCCAGCTCCGACACTGTGTGCCAGTCGCCAGCCTGGGGTGGAAGGTGCCGGAAGCCCTCAGGGCTCACGTGTGGTGTGGGGACGCTGGTCAGGGAGGGGACGTGGTACTGACTCGTTCCGTTCAGGTCGACCATCAGGCCATGCTGCACGTGCTCCTGGATGAGCTGCAGGGTCCGCTCGAATATCTCTCCTGCTCGGGCCTGTCCCACGGTGTAGGGGTCCCTCGGGTACCGGAACAGGGCCAGCAGGTCGTTGGGAGAACGAGGCCGGCTGACAGGAGTTGGGAGAGAGGTGCCATGAAACACGGTCTGGAGTCAAAACCCGCCAGAGTCCAAACGTGCTGGCGCTATTATGTGTCTCTAGGGCTACTCTGGACAACAGGAGGCACCGTACCTGACTCATCCGAAGAGGAAGGCAAGAGAACAAGGACAGACAGACAAGAGCCAAGAGACACTAAAAACAAACCGTTAATAAGGCATCAGAGAAGGGCACAGAGCATTCCAACCCAGGTGCAGAGAACAGCCGGCACAGCAGGCGCGGGCTGCCTCCGAAGGGCTCGGCTAGGCCACCTCGTCCAGTGACACTGAGAGCCTCACGGCAGCCGTCTGGCCGCGCTTCAGCGTCCACCTTCTATTAGGAAAGGACACGTCCCTGTGTCGCCTAACACCCCAGTCAGAGCCGTGCTGTTAGTGACGGTGACACTCCAAGTTTCTCTGGGGACTAGACAGGGCAGAGCTCTGTGCGGGGCCCTGGGCTCTCCACCCGCACCCAGCCAGGGGACCCGAGGCCCGCCCCGCCCGCCCCGCCCCGTACCTGTCAAACAAGTGCGTCCGCGTGGAGTTGATGGCCCTGTCCACAGTTGCAATCGCTTCCACAATGGAGGTGGCAACAAATGGGTCCCCGTTTCGGCTGATGTCGGGAACTGGGGAGCACAGAGTCACAGGTTGCCAGGAAGCCACCACGTGACTCACCAGACCCCACCCAGACGCCTAGTCACTGGGACGTCGCCCCTTCCACCCCAGAGCTCAAGCCCGGAGACGGCTGGCTCCACCAGAGGCTGCCCCCCCCCCCCCAGGACAGCGGCAGCTGAGGACTCCACATCCCAGGGCACGAGGGGCGTGACCCCAAGAGCCTCAGGAGGCACCTGGAGGCCCCAGGGGCCAGCTCTGGGGCCTGCGGCCAAGCCCAGCCCCTCGCCTCCTTGAAGGCTGGCCTCCACCGCCCACGCCTCAGCCACTGCCCTGCCATCAGCCACCTCCACGGGGTGCTTCCCTGCTCAGGCACCCAGCATGGCACACAACCACACACCACACCACACCACCACACCACACCACGCCACCACATCACACCACACAACACCCTACCACGCCACCACACACCACTCCACACACCACACCACCACACACCACACACATACTACACCACAACACACCACCACACCACACCACACCACACCACGCCATACCACACTACCACACACCACACCATACCACGCCACCACCCACCACACCATACCACACTACCACACACCACAACATACCACGCCACCACCCACCACACCATACCACGCCACCACACACCACACCATACCTCACTACCACACACCACAACATACCACGCCACCACACACCACACACATACTACACCACCACACACCACCACACACCACACCACACCACACCACACCATACCACACTACCACACACCACACCATACCACACCACCACCCACCACACCATACCACACTACCACACACCACACCATACCACGCCACCACACACCACTCCACACCACGCCACCACACACCACACCATACCACGCCACCACACACCACTCCACACCACAACACACCACACACATACTACACCACCACACACCACAACACACCACCACACCACACCACACCACACCACGCCATACCACACTACCACACACCACACCATACCACGCCACCACCCACCACACCATACCACACTACCACACACCACAACATACCACGCCACCACACACCACACCATACCATGCCACCACCCACCACACCATACCTCACTACCACACACCACACCATACCACGCCACCACACACCACAACATACCACGCCACCACCCACCACACCATACCACACTACCACACACCACACCATACCATGCCACCACACACCACAACATACCATGCCACCACCCACCACACCATACCATGCCACCACCCACCACACCATACCTCACTACCACACACCACAACATACCACGCCACCACACACCACACCATACCACACTACCACACACCACAACATACCACGCCACCACACACCACACCATACCACGCCACCACACACCACACCATACCTCACTACCACACACCACAACATACCACGCCACCACACACCACACACATACTACACCACCACACACCACCACACACCACACCACACCACACCACACCACACCATACCACACTACCACACACCACACCATACCACACCACCACCCACCACACCATACCACACTACCACACACCACACCATACCACGCCACCACACACCACTCCACACCACAACACACCACACCATACCACACTACCACGCACCACACCATACCACGCCACCACACACCACACCATACCACGCCACCACACACCACACCATACCACACTACCACACACCACACCATACCACGCCACCACACACCACACCATACCACGCCACCACACACCAGTCCACACCACAACACACCACACCACACACATACTACACCACCACACACCACCACACACCACCACACACCACACCACACCACACTACCACACACCACACCACACCACGCCACCACCCACCACACCATACCACGCCACCACACACCACACCATACCACGCCACCACACACCACACCATACCTCACTACCACACACCACAACATACCACGCCACCACACACCACACCATACCACGCCACCACACACCACTCCACACAACACACCACACCACACACATACTACACCACCACACACCACCACACACCACACCACCACACACCACTCCACACCACAACACACCACACCACACACATACTACACCACCACACACCACACACCACTCCACACAACAACACCACGCTACCACACAACACCCTACCACACTACCACACACCACACCACACCACCACACACCACACCACACGGCACACACAACAACAATGTACACACACCACATAACGCACACATACCACACCACATGGCACATGCAGCACAGTGTACACACCACACCACCACACACCGCACCACATGGCACATGCAGGACAGTGTACACACCACACCACCACACACCGCACCACATGGCACATGCAGCACACAGCACACACATGCAACACAGCACACACTACAACACATGGCACATGCAGCAGTGTGCACATACCACACAGCACAGACCACAGTGCACACATACAACACACCACAGACACCAGTGTACACACAGCTGTGTACAAATGCCACACACAGCACACCATACACAAACACTACACCACACACAGCACAGTGTACACACACTAACACAACACACCACACAGAGCACACCTTATACACACAATCCACAGCCACACAGCACACACACACCATACTCCACAAAGCACACTATACACACAGCACACTATACACACCACACACAGCACAACCACACACGCACTTAGCCCTCTACTCAGCTGCTGTGAGCGGAGCTGGCCAGGACCGGACCTGGTTCCCGCCAGGCTGCCTCAGTGGCGGGTGGCTGCAGCTGCGTCCCACTGGGGGCGGGCAGGCCCGAGGGCCAGGCCGCCCAACCCACGTCTCTCTGCAGACTTGCTCTTGGCTGGGAAGACCCACTGCAGAGACCCGGGGTCCTCCGCCAGCTGCCAGCGCACTCCTCCGGCCCCGCCCCCCCCCCTCCTCCTCCTCCTCCTTGGGCGCAGCGCCTGCCCTCATCTCTGCGGGAGCACGGCCTCCTCGAGCAGGCTTGGGTCTCTGGTGCCAGCTTTTCCCTGGTCACTCGGGTGTCTTTTCACCAGTTGTCCTCCCTGCCTTACTGGCTGCTGGCTCACCCCGAGGTGTAGGGCCAGTCCCAGGTGACCTCACCGTCCCAGGACCCAACTTCTCCTTCATCTCTCCCTGGGGCTCCAGAGCCGTCCATCCAAAGGGCCTGCTGCAGGCCATGGCTCACCGTCCAAATGACCCCTGACCCTGCTCTTCCCAAACTGGCACCAAAGGGCTCTGGCTGGCCCTGCGGTGGCTCTGCGCAGCATCCCAGGACCTGGCCGCGCATCTCCATGCTACCAGCACCTGTGAGGCGAGGCTGTCATGGGACTCGGGACCATACTCCTGCGCCGGTGGACAAGCCTTGCCCACGGCGCAGTGGCCCCTGAGAGGAGGACGCTCACAGCTCTATCCCATGGGCATGTCCCAGTGGCTTCCCACATGCCCAGAGTGGAGGCCACACTGCAGCAGGGTGGGCAATGAGGCCCAGGGACTGGCCCTGCTCAGAGCCTCCCATGTCCCAGCCTCCGTTCACGGTGACTGGCACCTGCTGCTGCTGCCCTCGCAACTGGGCAAAACTGACCCCCTCATGCACCCCGAGCAGAGCAGCGCAGGCACCAGGCAAGTGAGCAGCTGTGCTCACATCTCAGAAGCCCGTGAGTCTGGGATTCAAGTGGCTCAGGAGAACCCGCCTGGCCCAGCCTCGTCAGGGGCACACCCTGAACAGGCCACACCCACCCCTGTCTGCAGCTGATATCCTCAAGCTAAAAATTAAGTCATTTTAACTGTGTTCCCCATCTGTTCTCAGGAAGACCAGCCACTACATGGACGCAGAAGGCAAAGCTGGGGCCTACCGGAGGCCAGGAGGTGGACTGTCAGGGCCCAAGACCTCAGGGGCGGGCGAGAGCCTCTTACCCAGGGGCCCTGAGCATTTTGAGCAGGCTGGCGGGCGGCAGGCGCATACCCAGAGGCAAGCCCTTGCAGCCCAGGGGCCCAGCAGCAGTGCAGGGTCAGGGGCTGTGGGAGGCAGGTCGGGTGAGAGGCCTGCAAAGCTGCCTGTGGAGCTGTGCCTGTAACCATGGGACTCACGAAATCCCTCGAGGAAGGGCTGTCAGGGACCAGGACACATGAGGGTGGGTGTGAGCAGGGCAGCAGCGCCTGCAGATGAGGTGGAATCCATATTCCAGGCCACTGACCAGATCAAGGGAGAGGACTGTCCAGGCACATGGTGAGGGAAGCACAGGACGTGCAGCTAACCCCAGAGACGCCCTGCACGAGCACAGGGCCCTCCACAGAGATGCCCCTGCCCATGGAGCTTGTGACCACCTTGCAGAGGGTCGAGACAACAGGGGTGCTACCAGAGGTGCTCGAAAAGAAGGCCCAGCCACACCCTGACAGCTGTCAGGGCTGTGGAGTAAGGACGGCCGTCCCCTGGATCATTCCCCGTGCCATTCACCTGGGGGACAGGGCTGGCCTGCGCACTGTGCTTCTGGCTGGCAGAGCAGGACACACCCCAAGCTCCCGGGCACCCCGTACCATTCACACTGAGCACCATGCCCACCGAGGCGTATCCAATCGTGTTCCGGGCCACACATTCATAGCGACCCACATCTGCGGTTCCAACGTCATTGATGGTCAAAAATCCTTCAGGGCTGATGTGAAACTTCCCACTTTCTGTTACCTGAACCCCATCCTGGAGCAAAACAACAAAAACAGTCTCAGCAACAAAGCTGAGAAATCAGGGGATTTTCCTGAGAGCGGGGAGGGCGGCCGGGACTGCGGGACAGCGTCCCAGGCTGTGCGCAGAGGGGCCCAGGGGAACTCTCCAGGACTCTCACACACCTCTTGCAGGGGCAGAGCCTGGTACCAGAGAGGCTTCACCACAAGCGCAGGGACACTCGGGTAACTCCCCTGGGCTACAAGCTACGGTGGCAGGGCCCGGATAGAGGGGCACCTGGGACTGTCCCTGCGTGAAGGGTGTTTGGGACCCAGGACAACTTGGAGACAGAAAAGACAAGTCACACGTCAGGTCCAGGTGTGCGTGGAGAAGGCCACAGGCTGAAGGAACTGGAGGGGGCCAGGACATCATTGGCCTGAGAACTGTGCCCTAAGGGGAGCCTGGCATGGCCACCTGTCGCCCAGGAAGCACTTCCTGTCCACACTGAGTTCAATTAGCATTTTTGTATTGGATTGAGTAGTGACAGCAAAATAAAAATCAATTGATCAATCAAATAATGAGCACTGTCTTTATTGTCCATGAGGCTGCAGACATACAGAGGGGGTCGGAGGGAGAGGGAGGACCTGCCACATGCACCTGCTCCTACTAGGAAGGGTATCCCTGAGAAGCCTGCGACACAAGCCTTTTTCTGCTGCAGGAAGTCTGTAGAAGGGTGGCAGCCACCTGAACCCTTCCGCCCAGAGAGGAGCCAGGTGGGGTGGCTTCAGCTCCTACCTTGTTCCAGGTGATGGCCGGCTGTGGCTCGCCCTGGGAGCTGCATGGGAGCTGCACATTGGTGCCCACCTCCACCGTCAAGTCGCTGGGAATGCTGGTGAACACTGGGGTGACTAGAAGGAAGCATGGATGGCAGAAAGCTTTCAGAAGAGCGGAAACCCCACCTCAGTCACGCCAACCCAGAGGCTATGGGTGACAAACCTCCCGGCCTCCCAGTGGCAACCAGGAAGAGCAAGGGGACCAGAGGGACAAGAGGTGGTCTGCCCCCCACCCTCCATCTCGCTGCTTCTACCCTGGGCCCCAAGAGCAGCAGCACAGGTGGACAGCAACTTGGTCCTCTGCAATAGCCCCCAGGACTCCCCATGCCCAGGTGCCCAGAGTGCCCTGACCCACACCATGGGCAGGACAGACTGCTGGGCTGCACGTTCCACTGGGCCATCGGCTTAGAGAGCCTCTGCTCGCAGGCTGGAGAGCCATTCGAGAAGGGAGGGACCACCAGCGGTGGGCTGGACGCCTCTCAGAACCCCACTGCCTGCACTCTCGCTGAGCAGGACAGGTCCTGACAAATCAGGGACTTGAAGGGCAGATCCATAAAGCCCAGAGCCCACCCAGAGGGTTGATAAGGGACGAGGCCCCCAGAGGCCCCCAGGATGCTCTCCTGGTCTTGATTTGATCTTCTCAGGGCAGCCAAGGGCCCTGAACATACCCTCTGCCCCCTGCCCCATCTCTGTGCATGGCAGGTGTAGCCTGAGAGGCCCGGTCCTCCTCAGCTCAGGGGCCTTTGTGCTGGAGACACTCCCTGACCTTTCCATGCTGGTCTACCAGGAGGGAGCGGGCAGCTGGGCCTCCTCTATCTAGAGGAGCAGGAAGTGAGACTTCCAGGAGGCCCAGGGAAGACAGGAGCCCAAGGGCAAAGGGGAGAGGAGACAGTGTGCCTGGGGACGGCCCGGGGTCTGCAGAGCCAGACAGTCCTCAGCCCCACCAGGCAAGGGCAGCTGGGGGTCCTTCCCCAGAGTCCCCGGTGAACCAAAGGGAAGCAACGGGCTTCCCATCAGCCGGTCACTTAACCACGCTCAGTGCAAGCACCACTAAGACAGAGCGAAAGAGCCCGGGTGGGCTGCTACGGAAACACCCTGGGAACACGCTGGTGGGGAATCAAACACGAGGGGGAGGGGCGGTGGCAGCAGAGTGGGCTGCAGAGATCCCAATGCCGGGTCCAACCCCTCACCCCGCCCGCAGCGCCTACCTCGGGGCTGCACGGTCAGGTGCACCACCACCTTCTGGGAGCCGATGATATTGACGGCCTGGCACTCATACTGGCCCTGGTCGTGCAGCGCCACCCCCGAGATCCTCAGTGTGCCTGAGGACAGCACCAGGTGCCGCCTGTCCACAGAGAGCTGGCTGCCTGCAAGGGGGAGCGTCAGTCACACGGCAGGGGCTGGGTGAGGCAGGAGGCGGGCCGCGGGGCATCAGGACTTTCTCTCTGGAAATGGCAGCCTTGCAGGAGCTGGGCTTCACCTGGGCCAGGAGGAGGCTGGTCCCAGCTGGGGGTGAGCAAGTCACCCTCCACCCAGCTGACGCCCTCAAGTGCCCAGGTGGGAGGCCACGCACACTGTGGGATCAGCTCAGGGAGGGATCAAACACAGTCCTGCACCTGGCCACTCCCAGCAAAGGGGCTAAGAAGAACCCACAATGGGGGAGAATAGGGGGTCAGGACTGCGTGGTGACTCTCAGGGGCTGGAGGGATTGACCCTAAGTGTGTCTGAGAAGAGAGAACAGGAAAGGAGCTGGGGGCTGGAGCATTCAGAAGCCCGGGCTCCCCCAAGCAGGGGCCTGGCACATTCCTTTGTGGAGAAGCCTCTCCAGATCCCACAGGGTAGCTGCCTGAGGACAGGAATGTGTCTGTCCTTCAGTAGCCCTGAACTGGGTCCCTTGGTGGGACAAGTGGACATGGTAGCCCTCTGTTCAAGCCAGGGTGGCTGGGACGGTGTCTGGAAGGACGGTCTGGGGCAGATGTTTCCCCAGCAGCCTGGGTGCCTGCACGCCCCCAGCCCCACACTGTTGGCAGCCAGACACCAAGTGGACAGAGGGCATCCGGCACTCTGGGTGTCAGAGTGAGCATGAGGCCGGGTGCTTTGGCATGTGCCATGAGGGACCCAGAGAGCTGCATCCCTCATGCTATGAGATGGGAGGCTTCTGATTAAAGGCAAGATGTATAGATCCAGGAGGCAAGCGCCCCAAGTCCCTTTAGCAAGGACAAAGCCTCGTGGCCTTCTGGCCACCTGTGCTGTGGACCCATGGGCACCTTGCCCTCTCTCAGCACCTGTCCCGTGGGGCATGGCCTCTGCTCGCCCTGTCTGGGAGATGCCAGGTTTGCAAGAGCTGGTTTCTCATGTCCTGAAGCTGTGGGCCCCGCAGGCCCGGGCTGGTGTTTTACCTCCCTTGGTCCAAGCGATGACTGGCTGCGGGTTGCCTGTCGCCTCACACTGGAAATCAACCGTTTGACCCTCAATGACCACTCTGTCCTCAGGAGTCACAGTGAACTGCGGAAGAGCTTCAGAAGGAAGAACATTTAAATGGGCAATGAAGGAGCGCACCGGACAAAAACGCTGCACCAGGAAGTGCCCAGGGCTGCAACAGGACACACCGTGGTGCACTGTCCACCTGCAGGTGTGAAAGGGGGAGGCACTGGAGGAAGACCCAGGCAGCAAAGCAGAAGGAACCCAGAAAGAGGGGTGTGTCCTCAGCATCACAGAGAGGTCTGCACTACAGCTCTGTGCACCAGCAGAGGCAGCTACAATGTGTCCAGAGAGGGAGGACAGGGTAGCTCAGCCTTGAGACAGACCAGCAAAAAGATACTGGTTCCTTCATCTAAATTAGTGTTTGCAAATGTTAAAACCCCACCTGGTGCAGTCGGATGCAGTGGGAAGTTGTCACCGCTGCTGATGACAGGGGCTGGAGGGATTGACCACTCTGATTGGCAGAGTGGAAGCCCATCTCACAGAAGGGACAAGCTCAAGGAAGGAGAAGCCCACAACAATGGCCTTGGGCACAGGGAAACAGAGTCTCAGCTTGTCGGGGGCAGGACCCAGCTGGAGGAAGAGGCGTGGGCAAGGGAACGAGTCGTCCACAGTCTGTTCTTGGGCATTGTTCAGGGCTTCCTGATGGACACCCCACTTGGCATCTCATCTAAAAGTTCTTACTCAGTTTAGGATCAACTAAGTGGCTTGGAAATGCACTGCGATGATCTTAAAGCTGCCTACTCCCCAGGGTCCTGCGCTCAGATGCTGACCTCAGGGCAGGACGGAAAGCTGCCTGAAAGGTACAGGACTGATGGCCGCCAGAGGACACAGGCATTCATGTCCCCCAGTGCTCAGGGCTGTCCACACCACAGCCCACAGGCAAAGCCCCGTGCTGAAGAAAACCAGCAATCAATGGTCATGGCAATCAGTCGAGTGGGTGAGTGAGTGTTGTCGGCAAAAACAGAGAGAGGGCTGTGGTTGTGGCTCAGCGGCAGAGCGCTCACTTAGCACATGCGAGGCCCTGGGTTCAATCCTCAGCACCACATAAAAATAAATAAATAAAATGAAGGTATTGTGTTCAACTACAGCTAAAAAATAAATATTAAGAAAAAGTATGTTGACACCCAATTCAAGTCAAATTGTGGTATATGTGTATTAAGAATTGAAATGCAAAAAAACTCCAAGAGGCATAAATTGGCATGAACATACAGAGATATGAAAAATTGTGCCCTATATGTGTAATAAGAATTGTGATGTTTTCCACTGCTGTCATGTAGTTAAAAATTTTTTTAAAAATCTAAAAATAAATAAATAAAAGCTTAAAATTAAAAAAAAAAATAACAAAGGGGAGCCAGGGGACAAAGGCCGGGGCTTTTGGTGGAGCCACAGCAGGCACAGGCAGCTTCCAGAGGAGGCGGTCAGGCTGCAGAGCCAGTGGCCCTGACACGCACACGGTGCTCACCCTGGACGATGATGAAGGCGGTGGCATGGATGCTGTCGATGCCGTTGGAGGCAAAGCAGGTGTACTCCCCGCTGTCTCCGGGGGCCACATTCTGTATGTACAGGCCACCAGAGGGTGTGATGTTCACCCGGGGGTCGGCGGGCAGGGCTGTGCGGTCCCCTCGGGTCCAGGAGATCCGCGGGGGGGGGTGGCCCGTGGCGCTGCACTCCAGCGTAACGCTCTCTCCCACCAGCACCTCCGTGTTCTGCGGCTGGATCACAAAAGCCGGTCGCGCTGTCACAAACAGAAAACCTCAGTTAATTTCTTCCAGTTTCACTGTTTTTTTTTTTTTTTTCTTGATAGTTTCGGTTGAGGCTGTTCATCCATTCCAGTGATCTCAACCACGTGGAACAGAATTTATGAGCTTACTTTCTTGCGATCGTTCTTTTTATCAAGAAATGTGCAGATAACGAGGATCCAGGGCATAGGTGGGAAGGGCACCTCTGCCCAGAGCAGCAGCAGCTCCAGGTGAGCACCTGCCCATCTCCTGGGTAGACTCCCGGCCCCCTGGAGCTCACCCCAGCTGGCTCTACATGCACGGTGCCCATCCTGCTAAGCCAGTAGCTCCTACTGGCACAAAATATAGTCTCTAAATTATATTCAGACCTTATAAAATGTCAATTTCATCACAAAAAGAAAAATGAAAACTACATTGAGATAATATTTTTCAAATCTAAATCTATAAAAAATAAATGAATTCTACACATTTACTATGTGTTCTATGGGTGTGAATGGAAATAGAGCCCTCGCACACTGGTGGGCAGGGTAGGGACAGAACCGAGAGCCCACCTGGACAAATACAGCCATTCATGCCCAAACCCAAACTGTAAACTGTACGTACTCTTCCACGAAGAAATTAGCCCAGTAGGAATTTAACCCATAGAAACTTTCTAAAGCATGTAACAGGACATACATGTGTACAGATCTTTTTTCTGTGTTTCTTTGGGCCAACAACCTTTAGCCACATATCTGAGATCCAAAAATCTCCAAAGTCAATTATTTTTTCACTGTCTGTTTGTTTGCAAAACTTGGCTGTCCACAGAAGGCCGCTTCCAGTCTTTGTTTACTCCACTTCCTGTGAACATTCAGTGTCCTGTAGGACACTAGTAATGGTTTCCAAGGGTGCTGTCCAAGACTCGACATTGGTAAACGGATTTGCTCTGTGTTACAGCAAGGAAGAGAGAACTCAGAGAGATATGTTTCACAGACTGAAAAGCACACAGAAAACCAGGAGCACATGATTAAGACGGGTGATGACATTTTGGAGAAAAAGGTAGAAAGAGTAGCTTCAGCCTTCAGTAGTTCATGATACAGTAATTTTCAGAATCCTGCAAGACCACGGCTGCCTTTGCATTTGCCTTGGAGTGTCCTAGCATGTCCCTGGATTTGAGCTGACCACAGGCCGGAGGCCCCCTCATTAATCACCTAGGACCCAGTGCTTTGGGAGTCTCGAGCAACAACCCTGTGTCCACTGTGAGATTAATGCTTCCTACTTTACGGGGCTGGGGTGCAAGGAAAGGAGAAGCAGATGGTCAGGATGGCTCCTGTGCAATGCCCTCCACGTACCTGGAGACCCAAAGTACCTGAGGGTCACCTCCTGTGTCTTCACTTCTCCAGCTACATTTTTCGCCATGCACTGGTAGATGCCCTGGTCTGTCTCCTGCGTATTCTGGATCATCAGGGTCCCATCGTCCAGCAGGTTTAGGCGGGAGTCTGTCTTCATGCTCAGCTCATTACTGCAAACACAGAGATCTGATGCTCTCGAATGCTTGTGCACAGGCTGTGCCTCGCCCATCCCAGACACAGGCAGCCCCAGCACAGGGTCCCAGCAGCCCAGAGTGCAGGCAGCAGGGAGAGGTGCGGGAGGGCAAGACCTGACTGCAGGACGCCCACTCCTTAGCTGCACTTCTGAGAAAGCACCTCTCAGTGCACACAGGTGTTCGCACTACCCCACGTTCAACCCACCTCACCCTTCCAAAGTGGTTGTCATTCCTAGTGGGAAGAAGCAGCAAGATGGGGGAAATTCAGAAGAAAATTTTCCTTTGTTTTTGGCAAATTAAATAAAAAGAAATCACCAAAGGCGAGAGATACACCTATCTGTAGTCCCAAGACCAAGGGGCGTGGGAGCACCCCGTGGCCCAGCACCTGGGAGGCAGAGGCGGGGGACTGACCCCATCACAAACAAGAACCAAAACCCCAGAAGCTGCTGCTCGGTCCCTTTTGGGGATTCGGTGGGCCCTTGTGCCTGCCCTGTTCCAGGGGCAAGGACCACTGCTACACCCAGGCTGTGGGGCCCAGGCCTCAGTCCTCACTGTGATCTCCTGCCACCCTGCACAGCAAGAAAGGCCAGCATGCATCGGCTCCTTGTCCAGCCCGGCCACCTTTAGCATCTGACCACTGTGTGAATCTGCCTGAGGCCTCTCTGTTTGGATGCACATGAAGAGGGGGCAGGGCAGGCTGCCGTCCCTTAGATGGCACGAGAACAGGCTGTTGCATTCAGCTGCAGAAAGCAGCAGATCTAGAGAGAAGTCTGTGCCACCAGGTCATCAGGATGGAGCAACCACTTCAAAAGTTCAAGCAACGCAGGCCTCAGCCTGGCCAACCTCTGCCTCGGCTCCCTAAGACACCGGCAAAGTGGGGACTGTGCCCCATCACGAGGGCAGAAGGAACTGAAAGCACTTCCCAGGCATCTGGGAAACGCACAGGCGAGCTCCCAAGAGGGAGGCTGGCTCCCGCGGCACAACCGCCTCTACCCGCCTGCTCACCATCTGCTGTGCCCGCCAGAGAACACCCAGAGAAACCCATCCCTGCCCAGGCTTTCACCTCGTCACCTGGGCCCAGGAGTGGCATGTACTGACGTGGCCCAGTCCCTTCCTAGACACTAGGTGAGCCACTGGCGGCAGGTAGACAGCAGAGGAGGCCCCCAGGGGAGGCTGCCCAGGGGAGGCAGGCGGGCACAGGTCACACCTCACAAGGTCGGCTCCCGCTTTGACACATTTGGAGCTGCTGCGATCGTATCTTTCAGCATTGAGTTTCTCATTTATAAAATATCACTATGAAGGTTCTGGACCAAGTTTATGCTTCTCTACCACTGAAATATAACAATGTCCTATTCTGGACTGTAAGTCTCATCATTGACGCCAGCCACCCGAGGCAACGAGGTTTCTGAGGAGTTGGACAGCGTCTCACACTTAGCCCAGGGCTGATGTGACCCTTCAGATAGGAGGACCAGAGCTCTGGACTTGGCACAAACCTCCAACAACTTCCCCTATTCTGAGCCGCCTTTCGACCAGGCCCTGACAGGTATCCGGTGTCACCTGGCCACTCTCACCTTCGCCTGTCAATACGGCTTCACCCGAGATGGAGAATGTGCTCTGAGATCTGGCCCTGGCTGGAAGAAGGGCCACTGGGTGTTTTCTGAGCTGCCTGGCCCTGATGTGGCTCTGATCTGAGACAGCTCCGGGCTCCTTCCAGCCTGGACGTGGCCAGCAAGCTCATGGGGAGTCTGACCAATGGTAAGACGAGGCACAAGGGCGCCTCTTGGTCCCCTGGCTCGCGCACCTGGGGATGCTCAGGACTTCCTCCTAAGGATTCCTTTTTCAAAACAGATGCTTAAAAGTGCTTCACGTCAACGTGGACAAGGGACTTGCCCCCAGGTGCCCTCCAGTCACCTGGCCAGATGCCCCCAGTCCTTTGCCCACACACAACCCAATCCCTACCTCACTGCGGTCCTTTCTTCCCTTTCCTTACCTTCCCTCTCCCCTCCGCACAACATCCAGGCCCAGCTGGGGACTAGGTGCTCCCCACACTCGGGCCCACCTCGGTCTGGCCTGCATGTAAGGGTCAGCTTCCAGGACCTCCCTTGGTTGTCCTGGAGCCATCCCCAGCTTATCAGCCCCTGGAAATGCTTTCGGAAGGAGAGGGAGTGCCCTGGGTCAAGAGGGCTGAACCCCAGTACCTGAGGAGCACAGCCCTCCTCCCACACTGGTGTTGCTGGAGACGCTGCCCCAGGACACCCCTCAGGTCTGGCCGCCAAGCCCAGGTCCAAAGCCTGCTAACGCAATGGTCAGACACCAGGAGGCCCTGCCAGAGGAAGAGGGTGGCCAGAGACCAACCAGCAGGACACGGCCCGGTTCCGGCCAGGCAGGGAGTGATGAGGGCCAGGTCTGTGGCTGGCCTCGGAGTGAGCCCAGGAAGGAGGCACCACTTCACCAGGGCGCTGCGTCTCCCTTACGCCTTCCCCAGCTGGCAGAGGAAGATCAGGTGGTGTCTGGCAGGGTGGTGACCGTTGAGCCCCTGGACACAGCACGAGACTCAGGAGCACTGTGCTCCCAGCGTGAAGAGCGTTTCACCAACTCCCAACTCACTTGTTTCGAAGCCAGATGATCTCAGGCTTGGGGTTGCCTTCCGCCCGACAGGTGAAGTACACAGTGTTCCCGGGCACCACGTCCGCGTCCTGCGGCTCTGACGTGATCCGAGGCCTCTCTGTGCCCGACAAAGAGGGAAAACCTTCTCAGTCTAAACCACAGAGTGGACAAACAAGAACGCAGGTGGAGTCCCTACCATCAAGAGAAAACTCCCAAACGCGCAGCGTGACCACAAACACTCCCTGCAGGGACAGCTCTGCCCGGAAGCTTCACAGCACCCTCCAGCTCCCAGGTGCCAGGCTGAGGATGTCAGAGGGCTGGCTTGGGGGTGGCCAGGAAAGCATCAGGGATGACCTTCACGTGGTGCGCGAGCGCCCTTTAGCTAGGGGCACGCCTGCGAGAGGGTGCTGCACGGACTCTGCTCCAGCGAACACGAGAACAGCAGCTGCGGCTCCTTGGCTGGTGGCCCCGAGAGGGTGGGCAGGGAGGGGCCTGCTGCGGCAGCTGTCCTACCCCACCCTGAGGAGGGCCGTCCCTCCCACCGCTGGGGAATGGCCAGGAGCCGCCCTCACGTCCCTGAGGCCAGAGGCTCCTAGCTCCATATCCATCAGCACCCAGCTGTCCAGGCACCGTGTCCCAGCAGCCGTCCCTCGTGGGCTCGAGCTGTGCATGCAGCTGCCAGCTCCACAGGCTCCTGTGAGGAACTGGGCTTGAGGAAGGGGCAGGCCTGTGTCCCCCTGCCTGGCCAGCCGTCAACTAACCCAGCCTTGAGGTTTCCTGCAAGCTGAGGGCACCACACAGGGAAGAGCAAGCATGCGCTGAGTGTGTGCCCTGCCCGGCCCTCAGGCCTGCAGGGCGAGGCCGTCAGCACAGACTCCTGTGCAGCAGCCCAGGAACTCGACCCCACGGCAGCCCCAGGCAGCCCAGGCCAGGAACACCACTCCTCTGCCTGCTGTCCACGTGTCTGCCTCCTCATGGTCCTCACTGCTGCAGCCGTGGGCTGGCCTCCAGCACCCTCCCCTGATGTAGTTCTTTCTAGAGCATAAACCTCGAACCTCATTTTCTAAATCCCCCTTGGCTCTCCACTGCTATTTAAAAACCCGTTACTATTTGTTTCATTGCTCAGGCTGCACAGCTCTGTAAATATCCTAAAACCCACTAAGCTGCACATTTCAACAAGGTGGCGTGTCCCATGTGTGCACAACACCTCAACAGAGCGGCTACAACAGCAATTAGCTGCTGGCAGGCAGGCCGCAGAGCCGTGGTGAGGCTCTCCCCAGTGCACCCTCAGCTCTGACACCCTGTGGAGGCTCCCAGCTGGCTCCCCAGAGCCTTCGAAATGGGATGGCTGGCAGGAAGGTGTGGGGCACCTCTGGGTTGAAGGCAGCAGCAGGACAGGCAGAGGACACCAAGTCACAACTCAGGAGCCAGGCAGAGTTCTGCCGGTCCAGGAGATGCCAGGCCTTGTGCCCCCCTGCCCCCAGGTGAGTTCTGCCCCTGGGGTAGCTGCAGCCACGGGAGGGGTAGTGGCAGGGAGTCTGCTTATTTCTGCGAAGAAACCTGCAAAGGGGCTCAGCTGCTTCTTCAAGACACGGCAGGGCAGAGCCTCACGAAGCAGAGGCCTCGCCCACCTGGACCTGAGGCTTGGCAGACTGCGTGGTGGTGGCTGCAGGCACAGGCTGACCAGCAGGTGCTGACCTGCTGGGTGATGCAGCCTGGTTGGGCGCAGAACCCACTCACCACAGGTCAGCTCCTCCGGGGTAATGGTCGCCACCGATCTTCCCTGCATGCGTCTGGGATATTCGCAGGTGGCCGCCGCCTGTGCGTTCCCAGACTGCGCATAAGCCTTCAGCAGATCTGCCAGCCACAGTATCTCACAGTCACAGTGAAGTGCGTTGGAGTCCAGTCGCCTGTGGGAAGAAGGGGCAGCCAGTGAGAACTAGAAGCCGTGGGACTCCTAGGCTCGGGGTCCTGACCCACAGCCTGCCAGGCTGTCCATTCTGCATACAACGGGAGGAACCCCAAGCCCTCCCGCCCTGCCGGGTACACACATCCACCCAAGAAGACCCCCAAGGCCCCGAAGAGGGACAGGACTGCAGCTTTAAATTCCAAAGAAAGGGACACGGGGGTGGACAGGTCAGGAGTCCCTGGAGACTAGGCAGAGCTGTTCCACAGGTCAGTGACGTAAGCCATGCAGCTGTCCTTCCCCGAGCCTCCCGCCCCGGGCACCAGGGCGTTCCCTCCCTGGGGAGTGAGGCAGGGGCACCTCCTGCCTGGGCCCAGGCTGTCCCAGGAAGTGTCTGGTGGAAGCACCACGAGGCCTGCCCATGGTCTCAACAGGTGAACCAGCAGGACTTCCGTGGGCACTGTCCCCACCTGGGAGAAGGCCTGAGATGGGAGCAGGATCACGCCCAGGGCTGCTGTGAGGGTCTGCACTGGGAATCATCGCAAGCCCTCACTCGGGGCCTGGTGCCTGCAGGGAAGACCACACCCCACCTGCCTTCTCCAGGACGTGGGCTCAGATGTGCGCCAGCCCCACTCCCGGCACTCTCTGGCCAGCCTCTGCAGACAGGCTGCACCTTCGGGGTACCTGGTTCTCAGGTGAGAAGGCTGCCAGGTGGGCCCAGCACCCGCACTAGGCGGGGCTCAGCCCCGCCCGGGCGCCAACTCCCCAGTGCGCTCTGAGCTGCAGCACTAGGAGGGCAGGGGACGGGGGACGAGGGACGGAAGGCCGCAGGGCCCTGTGGAGAAGGCTTCCTACTCACAATCTTTTCATGGACTCCAAGTGATTGAATGTCCCAGGAACCAAGTGTGTGATCCTGTTGTTATGTAAAAATCTGTTGAAAGAGAATGTGACAAACCCATTTTTAGGAAAACTTCTTAGAGATGTAGAAAAGAGTACAAGCAAATATACAAACTTTTAAGAATTCTTATTGATCCCACATTTATTTACTAGACATGGATTCCAGGATGCTTTGGAGTTCAGAAAAACAACCGGATCTTTTTCCTGTTTCATCACCATGCCCAACAGAGAGAGATTCAGATCCCACCTTGGAAGCGTTAGGCCAGGAAGGCAGACCCACAGGGGCAGTGAGCAGGGCGAGCCAGGGAGGACAGTGGAGGGTTAGAGAGAGCCCAAGAGGCCTTGCCCGGGGCCCAGGACCCCTGCACTGAGGCAGAGGACATCGTCCAGCCTGCCTGGGAGACACCCCGAGGGCCTTAAAGGAAGAACAAAAGTCAACTCACAGCCTCTCGAGCTTGGGTAAGTGCTGAAAGGAGGCTGGGTCCAGAGTCTCTATTTGGTTAAAGTGCAGGTATCTGGAGTTCAGAAAAAGAAACAGTGTGATCAATTTAATGACTTTCAGACCTAGATTCTCTGTCAAAAACCTTTTTCTAAGTCATTTCACGTTTGTAAGTCAATAGATAACTCTGGATTTCCTGGGATCAATCAGGAGGCGTAAGCTCGGCTGAAGTCACGCAGATGCCGAGCGGTGGAAGCGGGTTTGGCTGCTGGCTGGGCCTTCCTGAGCCCACAGATGGACAAGCACAGACACGCAGTCTTGAGACACAGGAACCCCCTCTCCAACCTCCATGCACGGCAGGTCCCTGGATGCTGTGTCAGCACACTGAGATGGCACCAGAGGCCACAGGGGAAATGGCACCACGCCGAGTCCGAGGCCCCTTTCCTCCAGGGTCCCCCCAGTGCAAAGTACCTTGGTCCACAAGTCTCCCCATTTAGGACATCTCCCTGCTTTCCGCAATTTGTGGATTTCTGGTGCAATTAATTGATTCTGCTGCATACCAGTTTCTCACTTTGGAAGTCAAATTGGTGGGATTTTTTTCTTCAAGTGAAACACCGTTGTGCTTCTCACACACCTCACGATGCTTCTAAGGTAGATCTCTGCCTGCACTGGCATGGAGACAGCCCCCAATCCCCACCCTCGGGGGCTAGAGGTCAAAATGAGCGGCAGGACCAACGCCCTGCCCTTCCACAAATCCCAACCAAAGCTGGCCCACCCCAGGTGACCACTTTCCAACATCTCTGTCACCTCAACTTCTGCCCTGGTAGCTCCCCAGGTATAGCTGCTCAGGTCTCTGAAGGCCACCCAGGCTGGCCACTCCTGTGCAGGAGCTCAGTACTCCGTGGCCTCCTTGCCTCTCCTAGGGTAGGTCTGTGCCCACTGCCCTCCACACAAGACAAGGAAGGAGTGCCACAGGAAGAGGAAGGCCAGTGGATGTCACGGGATGGCATTTGCCCAAGTGGTCCCCAAGGAGATAGGACCAAACAAAAATCCTCAGTCCCCGTCATAGGGCGCTGCATCTGTACTGGTCAGCAGGGGTCCAGAGCATGGACCTGGGTGGGCCTGGGCTCCTGTGCCCAGCACGGACACCAGAGGAAGGGCTCTGCTAACTCCAGCGGGGGAGTCCTGAGCTACACAGGGGAGAGGGCCCACAGGATAAAGAAAGGGGCCATGCCAGGCCCTGCAGGGTCCTCTCACCCTGACCCACAGGGTAGGCTCTCCAGTAGAGGGCAGGAGGACCCAGATGCCCTGCTTTAGAAGGCACCAACAGAAGGCTGCCATCAGGAGTTGGAACCCTGTATGGCTGGGGTTCTGGACAGCCATGGGCGCCTTCACCCCTCCCTGGACAGCCAAGGAAACAGGACAGGAAGTGACTCCCCATGTGCATGGAGGACACCCTGGGCTCAGACCCAAGCTCCTGACTCTGGCAGGCTTTTGATCCATACCAACAGCTTCCCAAAGAACAGCTCAGAGACTCTCAAAGACCTTGTGGCCTCCCAGCCGTGCTCCGGGCTCGTGCTTCCCAGCTCCCAGTGGCTGGTGTGAATGCACATCTTCTAAGGTTGGGGCTGGAGTGGGCTCAGGGCACAGGGGTGGGGTTCCCAATCACAGAGTGCTGGCCCTCCCAGCCTCAGTCTGCATACCCGGTGGAGAGGCTGTGAGCCCAGCCGCTGTGGACAGGCAGGTCACCCTAATGCTGCCAGAGGCAGCTGCCTCTGGTCCTCCTGGATGCACTGAGACCAGCGTGGAGTGAAGCCCAAGTTCCTGCAGCAGGAACAGCTCCTCCCTTGCCTCGCTTCCCCCACCCTGGGCCCCTCCTTCCTCAAAGCTCACAGGCGCCCCACCCCCTGAGGCTGCCTCGCACCCCAGCACCCTCAGGCTTCCACAGCTGCCCCAACTACCATTACATCCCCACGGCATGAATACCTCGCTGCACACAGGGCTTGTTCCTTTGCAAAGGCCCTGGGTGCTTTCTCCACCTCCCCATGTGAGCACAGACTGCACGCACCTTACACAGGACTTCTGCACCCACATACTGGTGTCCCCTGTGTTAAGCCCAGGAGACCTGCTCTCACTTGAAGGAGGCTCTTGTTCAGACGCACGGACTCAGGTGCCCTGAGTGTGCTCCTGCAGCTCCAGGCTCCAGGGCGGCCTCCAGCTCTGCCTGCTGTGCCCAGTCACCCCGTGACAGGTGAAGGCAGACTCAGGGCTGGAGCAGAAGACCTCCCACTGCAGGGCAAGCCGCTGCCCTCCATCCCTGAGGGGCGTTAACTGCAGTGACTGCAGTCCCTGGAGGACTGGCAGGTTCACTTGACAGAAAGACATTGCTGGTTTTACCAGAACTTTCTACTCAGAAATCAACATGCTGACTTTATAGCAAAGTACAACTTCACATGTAGCCAAAGAAACAGCATTAAGTCACAGGCAACTCCACTAACTAATCCAGCAAGGAGAGGAAAGTGTGTCTTCTTCCAAATCATGGCATCATGGTTGAAGAAGCTAACCCCACATGCACAGTCACAAAGAGGAAATAATGCAGCCAGGAGCAGAGGTGCCCAGCTGCAATCCTGCCACTCAGGAGGCTGAGGCAAGAGGATGCAAGTGTGAGGCCAGTCTCTGAGTGAGGCTCTGTCATAAAGAGGACTGGCCCCGCAGCTTAGGGGAAAGTGCCCGGTCTCCAAAAGGGAAATAATGTGCAGCGGGAACCACCAGGCCCCACGAGGCCCAGGACAATACCACTGGCTCTTGTCTGCACATCTGTCTCTCCCTTGGAACATGAGCAGTTTTCACCATGAAACAGGGAATCCATCCCTCCTATTGTTCTTGGAACCATGAGTGTCCACTCTGGGTCTGGGGCACAGAAGCAGCCCAGCAAACCTCTGCTCTTGGGTGGGTGAGGGGTGGACCGGGTGGGAGGTGGCACAGACGGGGAATGGCCCGTCAGGCCCTCACAGCAACATGCACGGCCTCCGACACCTCGTGGAGCTAACATGCATCATGCAACCAGCTCCACGGCTCCTCCCGTGGGGGCAAAGAGGCAGGTGTCATCCAGGACACGGAAGCACAGAGGAGAGGGCACTTACAGTTGCTCTAGAGAGGCAAGTCCCGTAAACGCTTGCCTGTCAATTGACTGGATCTCATTCTTGTACAAATAGCTGAAACAAGAAACATGGAGGAGTGTTAGCACAGGCGAGGGCACTCTGCAGATGGGTAAGAGAAACAGGGGCACGTGAAGCCAGGCCTACAGCCCCGACTGCTTTGGAAGACAACACAGCAGGACACAACAGGCTCCGCCCTGCGAAGGGTCCTTTCTGCATCTCAAAAGGATCAAAAGCAGGGGGACCCACCAGGGGCGCGAACTCTGCTTCCCCCACTGCCCCAGGGAGCAGGGGCCGCACTCTGCTTCTAAGCCTGGAGGAAACATGAGCGTCTCCCTGCACACACACAAGATGCCTGGGATGAGATCACACAGACAGGCTTCTGGAAGTCCTGAAGTCACATGGGCAGGGGTCACCAGGAAGCCCAGGGTGTCCTGAGCCTCTCACCACCTAGAACCCGCTTACTGAAGGAGCGGCGGGCCTCTCCAAGGAGCTCCGGGGCCAGCTGAGGCCTGCTCTTCGAGGCCTGGGAACCCAAGATGCAGTCCATATTTTTAAATGGTAAAATCTCCAAAGGAAGAATGAGTTGTGAGAAATGAAAATCACATGGAATCCATATTTCAGGGTCCACAGGAAAGTCTGCTGGAACCTGCCTGCACTCACCGTCTCACGCGGGTCTGAGTTCGTGCCATGTGGCTAAGACAGCCCGGAATGTGGCCTGCTGGTCCTGAGCCCATCTGAGGGGTGAAGGCTCTCAACACAGTCCCCCTGGTGTGCGTGTGGGCTTTGGGCCTGACCTGCCAGGGCTTCCTCACACCACAGCCCTGCAGCAGCAGATCTCTGGTGACCTGGGGGTGCTCTGCAGGAGTACGGCTCCCACCTCCGACATGGCTGCTACTGTGGCTTATGATAATCCACTGGGCTTTATCTCTGCGGCAGGTGGACTGAAGGTCCAGATCCCTCCACTCCCCTCAGCAGACACCTCCCTGCAAAGCCCTGCCCTGGTGGCGAGTCACCTAGCGATCCCCCTGCATGGACAGCATGTTCTGCCCCAGCACTTCTCATGCCACAGTTTCCGCAGGACAAAGTGCTTCACTGTATTCAACTGATGTCTGGTGCAGGACCTGGTTTACAGAAATGAAGGTGCTCTTGGGCTGCTGCAATCCATCCCAGTGGTCCTTGCCCTCCTCCCTCTGAGCAAATCCACTGAGGTGACCTCACAATAGTCTCGAGCCTTTGCACCTTGGCTGGACACCTGGGCCAGAGCCCAGCAGTGCCCGGCAGCCTGGAAAGGCAGGCAGCTTGTGGGGGCCTGACGCCAGTGCCACCTGTGTGAGAGGACGACCTTTCTGTGCCTGGGTTTCTTCTTCTATAAAGTGGACAGAATCACTGCATAAGTATGTGTGAAGCCCTCGGGTGTGGCCCTAACCTGTAATCCCAGCCATTTGGGAGGCTGAAGCAGGAGGATCCCAAATTCAAGGCCAACCTGGGCAAATTAGCAAGAGCTTGCCTCAAAATAAAAAAATACAAGAGGGCTGGAGGTACAGTTCAGTGGCAGAGCACCCTGGGTTCGATCCCTAGGACTGCAATATATAAGTAAATGAAATTAAAACCCAAGAAAGTTTAAAAATAAAGACACTGAGGCAGAACTTCGTGGGAACAGCTGGTATTGATCTTCCAATAATGAATGATGATGCTCTTCTTCCTTATTGCAGTTGCCTCTTTGACCATGAGTTCTGACTACAACACTCTTCGCACTAGGAAATGCAAGTTAAGGAGGGTCCCCAGAAGTACTGGGGGTCCAGGACAGAAGGTCTACACAACTTCCAAAACTGTGCTGCCAAATACCCAAGGCCAGAGCAGCCAAAGAGCCTCAGGAGAGCTCCACGCTGGAGCAGGAGGCGGTGGTCAAGCAGGCAGACTGACCAGATTTCCAAGGCACCTAGAGCAGCACCAGGACCTACGCACAGCCCGCCTGGGACCAGGGCCGCCTGCCAGCTCTGCCCTGCGAGGTGCCAGTTTCCAGCAAGACTGCCTCCGGAACGAGCAGCCCACCCCCTGATCGTGCCCCAGTAATCTGTGCCCACCACCTGGGGAGGGAGGGCAGACAGTTGGGCAGGAGCCCCCGAGTGAGCAAGGGATGGTGGGCCTTGGCAGGTGGAGCTGAAAGGGTTTGTGAAGAAATGGCCTCCCTCACCTCCCGGCAGGGAGGGTGTCTGCAGAGGATAAATTGCCCTTCAGTAGTTTAAAACCAAGAGCAAAACAGAAGCACTTAACACACACACAGCCCGACACCGCCGTCAGCCGCCGACCTGCAGGGGACTGCAACTGCAGCCCAGAGGCCAACCAGAGTCAGGGAGGACGCAGACCTCCCTCACGTCCAGCGGCACACAGGGCCCCAATGTCCACACCGCACGGGAAGTCAGCATTAAGGCAAAGGTGGTGGAGAAAACAGTCTACATATCACACTCTGAATGAGGAGAGCATTTTAATAGGCAGAGTTAGGGAGGTCTACGATTAGGAACCACTGAACATCTAAAATAAAGAGAGATTTCAAAACATACACCAACACCAAGAAGATGGCTTCGCTTTAACTATCAACATAAAAAAGACGTTTAGGTTGTTTTGTTCCAATAAATAATAAGTGATGTAAATCCTTCATTAAAAATGGCTCTCCTTGGAAAGTTATCTACATCCTAAAAAGAAAGAGTGATTTGATCAAAGCAAGCAGCATGTGCTGCTAATCTGGCTGGATCCAGGTGAAATCTAAGTCCAGTGCCGTCCATCTCCAACCTTTCTGGGTTTAAAATACGTATGTGGACAGTACCCAGCGGGCCCTCAAGGAGAAGCCATTTCTGAACTGCAAAACTGACTTCAACTAGCAGATACTTTTAATCAAAATGAATTTTAAAAAGGTAAAATAGAATTTAAGTAGATTAGACTAAAATTTCAAATCAGCCAGGGGACAAGAAAAACAGCAGGAATTAATGGCGTTCCACGTGGATTAGTCATTTCCTTTGTCTGTCCCCACAGCTGGAGAAGCCCTGGAGATGGCCACTGAGCTTGCATATGCAGACGCCCTCAGTTGTGTGTCTGAGCCTGCTGCCGCCTCCGCCTCCAGACCTGGGGACCAGAGGCTGTGCCCACAAGCCCACAGCTGACCTCCCCTGAGCACAGCAGCTGGACACTGCGGAGCACAAAGGCTGGCTCCGCCCAGCAGTGAAGGCCCACTGGAAATGTCCCTCACACGCCACTCACCTAGAGGCAAGGCTTCAGCTTGTGCCTGTGCAGAGCACACACACTCCTGCACCTCGGGGGTCTAAGCACAGACAGCCCACCCTGAGGGGTAAAGGACGGATGGTTAACTTACAGATATTTTAAATTTTCCAGGTCTTCAAACGCTCCGCTCGGGATCTTCTTGATCTGATTATTGTTGAGAAGCCTGTGAAAAACAGAGACCCTCCAGGTTATGCTGAGCAAAACCCTGCTTAGCCACGGGCAAGGCTGGGTCATGACTGCCCCTCAGACCTGCTGCCCAGTCAGCAACCGCGGATTCCACAGGACGGGCGTGGCCCCAGCTTGCGACCCACAGCCCCATACCCTGCTCCAGCAGGGTCCACATCCCTCCATGAGCATTCACCTTCACGCACACTGGAGAAGGCCATCCTGCCTCCCGTGAAAGGCACATCTCCTGCCAACCTCTCTGCACCTGTCTCCAGCCAGGGCTGTAACCCACTTGGAACAAGTGTGAGGTTTAGGAGGGTCCCACACAGTGTCACTGGAGGTAGAAGCTACGCCCGCTTCCACAGATGAGAAGTTGGTGGGCACAGCCACCACATGCCCTGCCCTCAGGGGACCTGGCTGGCTCCTCCCCACAGCCCTGCACCCAGGCCTAGCGCTCAGTCCTGGTGCCTAAGAGAGACCTGCGCATTCTAGAGAGACTGGTGTGCTGCCCCCACACTGCCCTCCAGGAGGTGCGAGCTCTGCAGCATAACTGTCTGCATGTCAAGCCCACCTACCTCCGTGCCAAGCTCAGCAGAGGTGCTGTCCTGCCCAACCCACAGCAGGGGAGCTAACCCACCCCATCCAGGAAGGAGCTGGGCACAAGGCCATGGGCGTGGAACATGCAGATTCCACCCCACTGTCCATCTCCAGCTGTCCCCATCATGCAGACTGGAGATGGCCTGCAGGTACCTGGTCAGGACCCTGCTTCTCCTACTGGACACCACCGAGCATTCTGACTTACAGTGTGTTCAAGTTCCTCAGCCGCCGGAAAGCCCCGGGTTGGATCTCTCTGATCCTGTTGAAGCGAAGGTCCCTGTGAAGACAGAGGAAATGCTGCGATCCCGAGAGCCCAGCCAGCAGCACTCCTGCTGCTTCTGCAGTTCTGCAAGGTGCAGAAGGCGTTTACAGATTAGATCTGGGTCACTCCCGGCAGGTCGCCTCGTCACAGAGCAGAACTGCAGGCACCACCTATATGGCCCCTGTTCAGCTGACGCCACAGAACGTGGGCCTTCAGATAGTCTGAGGATAGCGTGCTCTGGGGGAGTGGCACACACTCAAGACAGGCGTCGTGCCCACTGGTCAATGGGGAGACCTGAGAGGCCCCAGCACTTCCGTGGCTGGGGCTGGGCCACTCAGCGGCTCACTGCCTATGGAGTTCCGCAGCTCATCCCCAAGCTCAAGGCAGCCCAGTAGGTCCATCTACAAAGAAAGGCTGTCCCACCGACGGGTTTCTCCGTGGGTTTCCAAGTGGGAACTTTAAGTAAACGTGCACTGTTCAAAGTGCTGTCTGTGTTTTCAGGAGTGGGGCAAGGATCCAAACAGCCCGACTGAGACCGGGACAGAGTGGATTCCAGGCTGGCCGGGCAGCAGGAAGGCTTTGAACCCTGAGTAGTTGACACAGCAGAGTGCGCACGAGGCTCTGACCAGGCAAGAGCCAAAGCACTGGGCACAGCCAAGGTCCCAGGCTTGCTGCGGCAGTGGGTAAAGACCCACTGTGTTGTCTGGCTCAGGGCCTGGACCAGCCTGACCAAAACCATCAACTTGGGACGTACCCAATAGGGGTGGTCGTGGGGGACTGTGTCACCCCAAATCTGTGTTGGTGACCTGGCACGTCAGGTCTCCTCAGAGACGCATCCTCAGAGGGGGCCACTCTAACCCTCTAATCTGGGGACCTGGCACAGGGAGACCACCAAGCGAGGAAGGCAAGGCACAGTCGGAACACAGGTGGTCACTAGCAGCCTGGGAGAGGCCTGGACTACTGTGGAGGGGCCACAGTGACTCTCAAGTTTGGATTCCGGCCCCAGCACTGTGAGGCTGCACTTTCTGGTTGAGCCACCCGATTGTGGGGTGGCCACGTCACCCTGTAAAAACACTGGGCGCTGGGTGACGTAGTGGACACTGCATATGGTGCTTCCCACAGGACACTTCCTACCTCCTGAAAGGCTTGTTGTCCTCTCAGGGACGACTTAATAACTGCCAGTGACTTGCAGAGCCAGTTCTTGTCTGTGGTTCAGTAAGACACCTCTCGAACACTGATGTCATCACGATTCACCGTGAGTCGAGCAGCAGCAAGAGGCACGTCCGGCCCAGCACTGCCCCTCGCTCGGGGTGGGGGGGGGGCGGGGGAAGGGGCTGAGCACACAATAGCTTCTGCTCCAGGGATAGGAAGGCGGAGGCCAGTTCCTGCCCACAGGTGACCTCGGCCGCACTCGAGTCTCCAGCTGCAGCCCTCGCCTGGCGCTGCCTGACCCACACATGCCCCAGGACCAGCGCTCCTCGGCACTGCCACCACTGCTTCTAAACAAGTGGGGCTTTCACTATCCCTGGAATCCAGACCCCCAACAGTCCACCTGGGAAGGTGTGAAGGAGAAAGGGACAAGAGGAGCTGGCGTCCCAGCAGGACCTCAAGGAGCGCCCGCTCCTCGGTCCACTGAACCGACTGTAAGGGAAGAGTTCCTCAGTCAGGGCGTTAGCACCAGCACACACTGGCAGGGGGCGCTCTCTGGCCCCACAGTCAGGAGTGCAGAGTTCTGCTGCCTTGATCAGGTAAGAGGATGTCCTGGACACCCGCCCCATGGCCAACTTGCACGGACAAACGCCACAGCACACAGTTTCTGCTGGACAGAGCTGGCCTCTACGGAGGGGCTACCTCACAACTGGGCACAGCAGACCACTCCCCACATTACCAGCCTGACAGATAGGGTTAGGAAGACTGGGGTCAGGGTCCCTCGGCAGCACAGGGGATCTCAGCAGAGAAAGTGAGCCACAGAAATGGAGCACACTGCAGCTCCAGAACCAGGAAGTGCAGCAGCTGAAGGGGCACGCCACCGACCCGCAGAGGGCGGCCTCGCAAGCGCAGGACATCCGAAGCCAGCCCGAGGAGAATGCTGGGTGTCCACCCTGACCCCTCCACTGGCCCACACCTGGATAGTGGACCTGGGAGGAGCTGTGGCGGCCACTGTGATGCCCTGGAGTGTGTGGGCCCAGCTGGCTGGCCATGCAGCCTAGGTGTTGACACATCACTTGGGGACTAGGGACCACATGGGGACCATGACCCTCCAGAGCAAGGAAAAAGGCAGAAGGAAGAGGCCCTGTGGACCTGCAGGGCTGCACTTCTGCATGGGGGACTTGCAGAGTGAGGTCGGAGGGACTCGGGTCGGCCCACAGCAGCAGCAGCTTCACCTGGGCTTGTCAGAAAAGTGCATTCTGGGCGGTGGCCCTTGGCAGGCAGCGGGGACTGCAGGGCAGAGCAGCAGTGTGTCCTTGAGCTCCACTCCTGACCTTCAGGGATGCTGGGAGCAGAGTCCAAGCACATGTCCTTCTGCTGTGTGCGTGCGGGTGGCAGATGCAGGACGTGCACACGGCATCCTCACCCCAGCGGCAGCACCAGTCTTCCCCGCACCCCGTCCAGTCCCCGTCCTGTCCTCAGCCCGCTCCTCACTGGCACTGAACACAGGGTAAGTAAACAAAATTAACTCCCATATCCAGGGCCTCCCTGTCCCAGGAGACGAGCCTCCACCCAAGGCTGGAGAATGTGCAGGGTCCTTGGCCTCCTTCCTCACACGCACAGGCACAGGTTAGCTGACAGCAGAATATCATTTTTGAGATCATAACAAATATTTGCACAAAATATTCCCACTGAATGAACGCTTCCCTGAACTTCAGAGTTAGAGAGCACCTCCCAGGCCTCCTAGAATCTCCCAGCTCTCACCTGCCTCCTCCCTCTCCCCCTCCCCTGGGCTGAGGGGCTGGGGCGCCACAGTGGGCACCTGCCTCTAATGCTCTGGCCACCTGGTCACTGCCCTCAGCACCCCTGCAGAGTCACATGTCCTGGCAAGCAACCCATGTCTGGAGCTTCCTTGGGGTGGCAAGAAGAGGAAATGGGAGTGGATTCCAGAAAGTTCCTGGAAAGCCATAAACGGAGTGATTTCCTAAAAAGAACACGAAGAGCAAACCTCAGAAACGGCATCTGGGAAGCTCCTGCTCAGGCCAGGACTCAGCCCCACACGTTCCCTTTGACTGCGCTGGACCTGAGTGGTGTCTTTCTGAAACGCAGGTCAGCCAATACCAGACGGGAGTCAGAGGGAAGGAGGCAAGGGGGGCCCAGGTCTGCGTGAGAGGCGCTCAGGGACACACCCCTCCCCAGGAGTGTTCCCGATGAAGCCATGCCTGGCGGCTCCTCCTGAGGGCCCACAGCCCCCAGGGCAGTCAGGAATTCAGCACTGCCTGCACCCACAGGACGGCGGGGCAGGGACTCTCCCAAAGCTCCTGGGAACTTTCTCTTCTGTGTCCCCAAGGTAACACCCTGGCAAAACGGGACAGGGCTTGTTGGGGCACAGCCCCAGTGGAGGGCCACAGGAAGGAGGAACGAAGGGACAGGCAAGACGAAGCCCTTTACACAGCCAGAAAGAGCGCAGTCAGGAAGCGTCTCCCGCAGCCCTCGGCTTGGAGCAAGCAGAACCGGGCACTGCCCTGGGAGTCCACGTTAGCCCCAGCCCCCATGGAGCCCCCAAGTCCACCGCTGCTCCTTCTGACCATCAGGGAGCCTCTCCAGCGTGAAGAATGAGCAGGAAGAAGGAAGGGCCACTCTTCCAAGTCTCAGTGACCGCTGGGCTGACCTGAGTCTCTCATCAGTTTCCAAGGCCGGGAGCTTCGGCGTGGCTTTCTTTGGTTTGAATGTATCTATGATTCCAAAACCTTGATAGACCACAACCCACCCCCCACACAGCTGTCCAGACCTGTCGTGTTCAGTAGGAAGCACTGAAGGACAGGTTTATATCCAACATCGGGATTGTGCTTCATCTCAGAACCACAGGGTGACAAAAGTCCAGAACTAAAAGGGGACTCGGCCATGTTTCACTCAGTCAGCCCAGGGACTTGTGCCTTGGAATTCCCTTTCACAGTCGGAGACGGAGCAGGACGCTGGCAAAGCTCCACTGAACCACAGAAAGGTTACTGTGAAGATAAGAGATGGTCTTTAAAGACTGCATTGTAAAGCTCACCTGCCTACAATCTTCAATACTGATTTCTAAAATAAATAATCTCAAATTTCCCCATTCACAAAAGTGACATACTTTTAAATTTATTTTTAAACAAACAAAAAAATTAATGGCCTGCCAGCAAACTCAAAATTACAAAGTATATCCTGTTTGGTTTGAGAACCAAAAGTATTTCAGTTGTAGACAGAGAACTTAATGCACACACGTGACTTTCAGGACATGAAGAGGAAGCTCACTGTGGATGGTGGGGCAAGCTCAGGGGTTCAGACACCGCATGCAGAGCTCTCCACAAACAGCCGTCTCAAAGGCAGAGCCGAGGTGCTATCGGCATGCTTTTATTACCATCTTCTTCTTATCATCTGGGATTTCTGGACTTTTTAAACAGTATTTTCTGGACATCTTCCCATGTTACAAAAGACCTCGTATCACGTTTGGAACACATCACTGGGAGTCATTTTGGTGTCTAGCATGCACGCGTTCACCCCGTTTCACCAAAAAGAAAGAAAGGGAACAAGTCATCTTGGAGCACACCTGCAATCCCAGCTGCTAGGGAGCTGAGGCAGAGGCCGATCACGAGTTTGAGGCCAACACCAACGATTTAGCAAGACACTGTCTCAAAATAAAATCAGGACTGGAGAGACAGCTCCACGCTGGGGTGTCCTGGGCCCTATCCCCAGCGCCCCAAAGTCATTCTGATGTGAACTGCAGAATCCACGCTGCTTGACGCTCTTCCTCGTGACGAGCCTTTGGCAAAAAGCAGTGGCAGCCCCAGCTTTGTGCTTCAGCAAGAGGCTTCAGAAGCAGGAGGGACAGCAGGTGCACACCCCTCTCATGGCACCAAACGGGAACGCCACCTGGGCCCCAGAGGACCGCCCGGTGGCAGTGCTGAGCGCAGCTCCAATCACACTCCCTGTCCAGCCTCTCCAGGTGCAGAGCAGCTGTTGCAGAGGCTGGAAAACCGACCTAGGGGTCCTCACGGTGTGGGCTGGCCTAACTCACACGAGCTGATGGTGCCAAGGTCACTGTTCCCACACGGGATGTGCAGGCAGTCCTGCCTGGGTGTCTAACGAGATGGCTTTGCCGCAGTCCTCTGTGGCACGGGCCTCAACAGCCCAGAGGCTACCTGGACGGCCCTGTAGTGGGTCACTGTGCACTGCAACAGCTGCTGACGAGACAGGCAGAAAGCAGGCTGGCCTCGTCCTGGGTGAGGACAGCAGCACTGCTGCCGTGCCCCTGGTGCAGAGGGGCCAGGAGAGCACTTCAGGGTGCCTGGCTTTGTCTCCCAGCAGCATCTGAGCCCTGCAGGGAGAAGGGAGGGTCTCCCAGTTCGAAGGAGGGTGTGGAAGCGGGGGCCGGGGCAAACATCAAGTTCTGAGACGCCAGAGAGGCCACCCAGCAGACACCCAGGTCGGAGCCAGAGGCTGAGGGTCGTTGGACAGTAGGCGTGAATCCACAAGTGCGCTGCCAGAGGAGGCCCGTGGAGACCCTATCCTGCACAGAGGCAAAGCTGGAGTGTGGGAGAAAGTGCTTTCAGAGAAGGGATACCACGGAGGGATGGGTCCCGGAAGCGCAGGGCGCGACTGAGGAGGGTGGCCCGCACTGAGGCCCCGGAGCCACACCAAGCAGCTCTGTGAAGCACGTCCACATGCCATCTGCGCAGAGGGAAGCACACCGCTGCCCACACTGAGAGTGGACAGCCTCGCCCGGGAGGACCGTCTAACGGAACCTGCACACACGCTGAGGGAAACCACGCCGAGATCTACCCGACAGCCGCGTCTCCCTCAGGCTGGAACCGACTCAAGGCCCCCGAGTGGGTCCGGGCATCTCTGAGGGTCATGCACCTTTTCTCATGAAGACTGTTCTTTTCCATGTTTGCTTTAGGATAAAGCTAACTCTGCTGCTCCACGCACAGGAGGTCACAACAGGAGCGAGCACAGCCCGAGGCAGGTGGCTGTGTCGCCTGGAGGGTGCCTCCAGGTTGCAGCGGAGCTGGAAACAGACCTCCTGGCTGCGAGAAGGAGCCGTGGCTGGGATTCACCTTGCCCACTGCTGGGAGAGTGACCTGGGAACATCTCTCTGGGCCTGGAATAGTATTCCATTTCACTGTGTTCTCTGTTGATCCAGGAACAGTCTCCCCGGGACTCAAACCACACCAGCTTTCTTTGGGACAGGCAGTCCTGCCACATGCAGAGCAGGGGTCCCGCTCTGGGAAGCTGTACCTCATCCCAGCTCTCTCCGCCCTGAGGACTGGGAGGGGGAGACGCTGGACAGGGGTCTTGCCTGACCACATCTGCTATGCAGGTCCTCAACCTCCCAGTCTACTTGCTTTTAGGTATCCCGCATTTTACCTCAAAACCTGAAAATGCACTTCCCATGCAACTCCACAGCACTGTGGCCGCTTTAAAACAGAACACTTTTTTTTTTTTTGAGAGAGAGAAGAGAGAGAGAGTTTTTTAATATTTATCTTTCAGTTTTTGGTGGACACAACATCTTTATTTTTTATTTTATGTGGTGCTGAGGATCAAACCCAGCGCCCCGCGCATGCCAGGCGAGCGTGCCACCGCCTGAGCCACATCCCCAGGACTAAAACACAACACTTTTAAAGGACTAGCAGGAAAGAAGAGGCTCCTGCCCTGTCAATCACAGGGCACTGTCACCCCAGCCCAGAGGAACCTCATGCCGCAGGGCCTCCCCACAGATCCTGTTCTTCTCCAGCGTGGCCAGCAGCAGCTCCCAGATCCGGTCATGAGTGTGGGCAGCCCATCTGCGGTGTCCCCTTCACCTCCAGCAGGACAGCTCCTGATCCCCACCTCCTCCACCCCAGGCCAGGAGCCTTCCCCGTCTTCCTCCTGTGACGCCGATATTGCTCTTGGGTTTAAGCCCCTTCAATGGCTGCAGCTACGGCTCCTAAAAAGTCTCCACTACGAGGTCATGGAGGCCCTTCAGTCTGTGTGTGTGCCAGTGCTGGGGCCAGCGAGGTTCCCTCCGTCTTTCCACAGTGACCAGTCTCGGGCGTGTCAGCGCATGTCCCTTTTGCGTGGAGCGCACACCTCCTGCCCGCCAGCATCTCTCAGGACTCTCGTGGCTCAGGACAAAGCTGAGGAGCTCACACTTGTGCTGTGATTTCACATGACCTCCTGGCCACAGAGTGGGTGAACCCTGGACTGCAAACTGCCCAGGGGTCACCAAAAGCCTGCACAGGCCACCTGCCGGGACGGCTTAAGGGCGCCGGTTTCGAAGCTCCAAAGGCACCTAACCAGCGAATCCCCCCAACAGGGGAGTTGAGAAAGGCCAACACTCTACCACAAGCAAGAAAGCACGGGAACCGGGCGGCTCCGTCTCGGCCCAGAGAGGGTTTAAAAATCTATCACCAATTCTTATTTATTTAGGGGACACAGTCTTGCTAGGTTGTCCAGTCGGGTCTCAACTCCTCCCACGTAGCTGGGACTACAGGGGGCACCACCACACTCAGTCCAGCCCTGTGTGCTAAACGGGATTCTCACCCTAAGCACTTCTAGAGTACTGCACCCTCCGGGCTGTGTACGCGCTGGCCCCAACACCAGTACCCTGCGGGGGGTGCAGCCAGCCTTCTGCTCCAGGTGTTGGTGCACCGCCCACCCCAGACGCTCTTACAGCTCCCTGACCCCCACTGCTGGGAGCCAAAGGTCTGCATCTCCCCAAATTCACATGTTGGCACCTGATCCCAAGGTGGGGCCCTGGGAGGTATGAGGTCATAAGAGCTCCTTCCTTTTGGTGAGATCAGGGTCCTCATAAAAGAGGCCCCTGACTGCTCCTGCCCTCCTTCATGGGAGGGCAGAGGAGGCCCATCTGTGGGCTGCGGAGCAGACCCCACCTTGACCTTGGGCTTCCAGGCCCCAGAGCTGTGGGAAATGAACCTCTGTGGCCTGTAAGCCACCCTCTGTGTGGTGTCCTGTTATAGCAGCTGGAACACACCAAGACCCCCCTAGAACAATTAAGTCAGTCAGTGATGTCAAGTACATCAGGAGGGTCTGCTGTCCCTTCAGGGGCAGGGATCCTGGGACAGGCGCATACTTGGAGGCAGAATGACCGTCAGGCCTGGGCAGGGTGAAGGTGTCCATTCGGGCTTCCAGGCAGAGGCAGTGGGGCCCTGAGGCGGTTCCTCCTGCTGCTCTCCTCCTCTTTACAGCCCCCTCCCTGTCTACCCCTCTCACTGCAGATGGCTTCCTCTGGGCTGTGGGAACAGCCTGGGGCAGGGATGAGTGGGATGTGGTCCAGGAGAGAAGGGGAGACCAAGGCTGGCCCAGCAGCAGTCATGGCCGGGCCACGGGCTTTCTCGGAAACCAGCCATCCCCTCTGGAGGGGCAGACCACACATTACTCAACCTCATGTTCTGCAGATTTAGGGGGACAACACACAGAGGGGTAAGAAAGCATCGGATGAAGCTGGCTGAGGTTCAGGGGAGACAGCAGGGACACGCCAGAGACAGGGAGCAGGACTGGAGTCCACTTTGGCCCAGTGCCCAAGCCTCCACCTGCTGGAGGACCAGGATATCCTCCCCCACACCCAGCCACATCTGCCCTCAAGCACACTACCCCCAGGAACGCTGCACCTTGGATGGAATCTCAGTGTACTTTTGATTTGCATTTCTCTAACTGCCGAACTCCATCATGACCTAGGATGAGGGTGCAGCTCCATCATGACCTGGGTGCAGGGTGCAGCTCCCCATAACCTGGGTGCTGGTTGCAGCTCCCATGACCTTGGATGTGCAGCTCCACCATGACCTTGGGTACAGGGTGCAGCTCCCTGTGAACCTGGGTGCAGGCTGCAGCTCCCATGACCCAGCATATAGCCTCTGCTCTGACGACAGTTGTGGGTCTGTACATGAGGGCTCCTAATCATACTATCCCTAAGCTACAGATACGTCCCTGCTGACTGCCACCCTGTGCTTGCGGTACCCCCTGTGCCCAGCTGTTAAAGTGGGACTGCAGTGGCCAGTACTCTAACTGCAGCATTCTAGGCACTTGGGCAGGGCAGGGTCATCTCTGCCTGTAGTCATGGTCCCCAATACATCGGTGGTGCTGCTCAGCCAGCCCTCGAGGCTGATGATGTTCACCATCCGTCAAACCCAGTGACAGCCTGAGTGTCCCTCCCAGCATCTCTGAACTCCACTCTCATTCCTAAACTCCGGGTTAGTCCCTGGTTTGGAAAGGTCTGCCAGGGAACAAAGGCCTGTGGAGAGGTGGGAGTCCCCTGTGCCCATTCCTCTGACAGCCTCTTGTTCAAGTAGACTTCCAGTCCTCTGGGACCCTCCAGAGATGCTGTATGGACCTCCAACAGTGAGGGCCTCCCTCAGGCCACGTAGGACTGCTTCTGGTCTCAGAGCCCCGGGGGGGTGGGGGTGCCAAGTCTCTGTTAATTTCTCTGCCCATCAAAAGACAACCCAGAGCACCAGGCATCTGTAATCAACCCCAGGCACCTTAGAACCTTTTAAAACCAAACTGTCAATATAAGTAATCAAAACGCAATTTTTTACTATGATTGCAGATACGTCTGACTTTTTTTAAAATAATCAGCCCACACAACCCAGTCCCCTGCAGACTTTTGCTGCAGGTTCTGGAAGCCCAATGTTGCTGGGTCTTCCAGAATGAACAGGGGAGAGTCCTGCAGAGTGTCTCCGCAAGCCACGAAGTGGAGAAGGGCCTGGGGGTGAAAGGAGAAGACCTCTGTCCGCAGAGCCGGGGGCCAGCACAGGAGCAAATCCACGCCTGAGCGCCCAGGGCAGTGCTCTGCAGGAAGCCTCCTGGGAGTCCAGAGGCTGCACAGAAGGAACGAGGGCCCAGCATCCAGACTGACAGTCCCTAAGAATGAGGCTCCCACAGAGCCGGGGTGGAAAGGAAGCCCCGTGACCCTCAGCAGAGTCTCACAGCAGCCACAACAATGAGCTTTGTCCAGGAGTGAGGGCCGCCCAGCCCTGGCTGCTCAGTTCTCGTCCCACCCTGGTGCAGAGTAAACCCGGAGCTAATGTTTGCTTTGGACCTGCCCTTGTCCTGCCTGGGACTCCTGAGGCAGGGCTGTGGTCACACACGAGCCACCCCCTCGTCCTATCTCTGCATTGTCCTGCTCCGATAGCTCAGAGGGAGACGCTCCTCCACCCCTCCCAGAGTGCCCCCACCCACAGGACGGACTTGAAAGGAGGAGCGTGGGACCACGTGGCGGTCCTCCTGGGAGGGCAGGCCTGCCCCACGGTCACCATGCTTGCTGGGGCAAGGTGCCCAGGAGAATGAGTCCAGCTATGGCGGGTGGGTGGGGAGGGCCCCGCAGAGGAGGCTGGTTTGCAGCGGAGGCGGTGCAGGCAGCAGTGTGCCAGGTGGAGCCGGTGGATTTGGTGGGGACCCTGTGCACAGCCAGGGCAGGGTGGAGGGAGGTGCCTCTGCAGGAGGTCACCACACCTGCCGAGGCCGGAACACAGGACAACAGCAGCCCCAGCCAGCCTAGCCGTCCTGTCCAACGCACAGGTGAGGCTCCGCTGCCCGGCCTGCCTCGGAGCTCCTCCTCACCTGCAGCAGAGGAGATGTCGACAAGCACATCTAGCATCTCCCCCTCCTTGCAGCAGGCCACGTGCCACACAGCCTGCTTCACTGGGCTTTCCTACTCACTGTATTCTACACCTCGCTCCACAGCCCTGAAGGTTTGTGTCATCCAAGGTGCATGCTGAAGCCCTGGCCCCAGGAGTACGGTGTCAGGAGGTGAGGCCTTGGAAGGGCACTAGCTTTAGATGGGTCCAGAGAGGCCCACAGGGGATCAGGAGAATCACCAGAGAGCCGGCAGTCACCCTGCCCTCCCACTTCCAGCCTCTGGAGTAGCTGTCCACGTCCCTCTGTGGTGTCTGGTCACAGCAGCCCGAGCTGGCTAATGCAGACAGCACAGTAGCCGTCCTTCCTCAGGCTGCCCAGCCACCACCGCATGCCCTCACTACACTGACTTCCCAGCCAGTCCCTCCCTGGCACTGCCATCAACAGCACGGCAGCGCTGAGCTTTCTGTGCCTGCCTTTCCCAGTTCTTGCTCATGTTTATGGACAGTGCCTAGAAGGGGCACAGCGGGGTCAGAGGTCAGCCACTCATAATAATAGCTGCATCTGCCTATGTGCTGGCTCATGTCACTCAACAAACGCTCGCCCTCACTTACAGGACCCAGGACAGGCAGAGGCCGGCCCAGGGCTCCTAGCGCCCAGGGCAGTGCTGCACCCCAGGTCCCAGAGCTCGGGCTCCCTCCCGAGGTGACTCAGGCTGTGAGCAGAAGAGGGCACTGGACATGACTCTGGTATCCAACAGGAAGGGCGTCGAAGCAGGAAAAACACTTATCACAACTGGTGGGTTCAGGTGGGAGACACCTACACCAGCCCAGAGGGGGCTGCAGGGGAGGTCAGGCAGAGTGTGAGCAAGACAGGAGGCACAGGGAGGAGCTCAGGGAACCTCAACGCAGGAGTCACAGGGGCTCCTGGGTCCTGGCTGGGGGGCCAGCGGTGGTGCTTAGGAAGGCAGGACCCGGGAGGATAGGTCTGGTATCAGAGCAATAAAGTGACCATCGATGTCCAGGGAGAGGCCAGACCAGGGGAGAGACAGAGCCGTAGCTCAAGCAGACAACTGAGACAAAGACTGCTATTCTTCCCACACCTCTCTTGGCAGTGCAGACAGACCTGGACCCAGGCTCGCCTGATGTGCTGACCTGAGTCTCTCCATCTTAAAACACAGCATCCAGCACAGTGCCCTCCAAGTAAGGTCAGACAGTGCAGCAGCAACAGGTCAAGACTGTGCCACCTGAGAGGCTGGCAGTCTGCTGGGCCCAAGCCTCCCTGAGTGTCCCTGATGGGCATGTAGAGAACGCAAGCCGTCTTCGCCTGGGCCATCCCCAGAGCCGCGTCTGCAGCACGTAGCCTGGAGGATGAGGCACCATCTGCA
This sequence comes from Marmota monax, assembly GCF_021218885.2. Taxonomy (NCBI): domain Eukaryota; kingdom Metazoa; phylum Chordata; class Mammalia; order Rodentia; family Sciuridae; genus Marmota; species Marmota monax. The sequence goes on along the minus strand of NW_026695216.1, from coordinate 504,770 downwards.
CCCACAAAACCATGAGCGTCCACTGCTTCCCAAGGAAGTGGTGATCTCCTGTGATCAATGCCACTCTCCTGTGTTCCCCTCAGCCTGCCTGCAACACCATAAGGAACACGGAGCACAGGGGCACCACGCAGCAGGAGACTTGCCTGCTAGGCTAGAAGTGATGACGTCCCATCGCAGACGCAGGGGTCCACCAGAGAAAAGCAGCCCTCAGTCTCCACCCTGACCTGATAAGGTCCTTCCAGTACACAACGCAGAACAACCACGCAGGCTTTTCCAGCAGCCAATCATATCTTGCTATCAGCCTAGATGCAACCAATGCTCTTGATTTAACCACAGGATCTCCCCCGCCCACCACCAATCTGGTATTTATACAGCTTATCTCAAAGCATAATCTACGTCAGCATTTGCTGATCTGCTTTGAAAAACCAGACTCGGGACTAGATACGCTGGGGATTGAATCCAGGTCCTTGCACATGCTGGGGAGAAATCACAGGGCTTTCATACACAATGACAGCTTCAATTCATGAGTGTTTTTATGCTTATCTTGATTCCTCTCACAAACAACTAGAGGCAAACAGAAAAGTCACACAAAGAAACCACAAATAACAGAGTTTAAGGAATTAGGGAGAAGAGGAAAGAAAAGGAAGGTCAGAGAAAGAACAAGGCTTCCATGCGGTTGGGAACAGCTCTGGCACCTAAAGTCCTAGCATCCAAAGCACAGAAAACCCCAATTAAATACAGGATGGTCCCAAACAACCCTCAGCCAGCTGGGAGAAACAAAGCTTTTACTGAGACAGCGACAAGGGAGGTTTCTTCCAAGCATCCATCCAAACACCAGGCTCACAGAGGCAGTAAGTGGCGTCCCAGATGAGGCAACAGCTGCTTCTGAGTGCACATGTCCTTGCCCCTCGCCAGAAGCACTATTTCAGGGCATAATCAACAAAAGCAAATACACCATACACCGATGTCATCTGCTCTCTAGGGTCAACCCTCCAACCTCCACAGCCCTTTCTGGACCCTGATTTGCACCCATACGGTGAGCTAACCCCTCAGACCTACTCTGTGCACACACAGTAGGCACACTCTCCTTCCTCCCATGATTGACATTAAGACAAAGCCATGCAGATCAGCAAGAGAACAGGCTGGCTCCTAAGAAGCCCAGGTGGGAGCCTTGGTCATGTCTGCACTGGCCTCCGGTTTCTAGATGAGGAAAGCTACAGAAACTCGACCTCAGATGGTTCTGGAGCCAGGCTCCCCTACTGCTGGGGCCTTAGTAGGCTCTCTCCACAGACAGCATGCTGCCAGGGCTCCAGACCACAAATGCTGCACAGTGAGGGCTCCAGATCACAAGTCCTCCACAGTGAGGGCTCCAGATCACAAGTCCTCCACAGTGAGGGTTCCAGATCTGTGAGTGCTGCACAGTGAGGGCTCCAGATCCGTGAGTGCTGCACAGTGAGGGCTCCAGATCCGTGAGTCCTCCACAGTGAGGGCTCCAGATCACAAATGCTCCACAGTGAGGGCTCCAGATCACAAGTCCTCCACAGTGAGGGCTCCAGATCACAAGTCCTCCACAGTGAGGGCTCCAGATCACAAGTCCTCCACAGTGAGGGCTCCAGATCACAAGTCCTCCACAGTGAGGGCTCCAGATCACAAGTCCTCCACAGTGAGGGTTCCAGATCTGTGAGTGCTGCACAGTGAGGGCTCCAGATCTGTGAGTGCTGCACAGTGAGGGCTCCAGATCCGTGAGTGCTGCACAGTGAGGGCTCCAGATCTGTGAGTCCTCCACAGTGAGGGCTCCAGATCACAAATGCTCCACAGTGAGGGCTCCAGATCACAAATGCTCCACAGTGAGGGCTCCAGATCACAAGTCCTCCACAGTGAGGGATCCAGATCTGTGAGTGCTCCACAGTGAGGGCTCCAGATCCGTGAGTGCTCCATGGGGAGAGCACTCTGGTTCCTGGAGTTTGGGTGGCTCCTGGAAACGCCCCAGGAATTATTCAAATTCTAGGAGGAAGACCAGCAGGAGGTTGGAAGGAGGCTCCGGACACCACTACCAAAGTTCGGCTCCTTGTTGCCCCTCCTGGAGCCCACGCCTGGAGATCTGGGCTCCTATCAGGGCTCCATCAGCATCTGCCTCCATCAGCACCTCTGTCATCAGTGTTTGCTCAGGGATTAGGCTGAATAAAATGAGGCCGAGCTGCCTGAAATAACTGGCAGGGAGGCTTGGGCACTCAGCAGCCTGGGCACTCCCGGCCCCTGACAGCAGGGTCCCACTGCACTGGGAGCCAAAGCATCACGATGACAGACTGACCTGCTGCAGCTCCCCAGCCACTGGGTTCTGTCTTGAGCTGGGGCCAGGGCAAGCCTGGGGGCGGGGATGCCAGACGGCCTTGCCATGCTGCCAGAGGGCCCCCTCAGCTCACCAAGGGCAGGATGGTGAAATAACACAACCGGTGCTCTTCAGGTATCTGTAAGTCTGGTTCCTGAAGGTACTGAGGAATGTACTTAAACAAGGAGGAAAGCAAAAACAGAAGGTCATCTTTTGTTCAATAGAGAAAAGAAAGGCTGAGAGAAGCTGGTACAAATGACCGGGCAGCAGAAAGGAGCTAGTGACTCCAGAGCAATTTCCCAAAGGTGGGACTGCTGGGGAGGATTTTCAGCTTCACTTTGGGCCCTTTTCACATTGTTCTTCATAGGTATTCCCTTAATTAAGCAAAAATGAATGAAGCCCCTGGACCCCAGGGCAGATGTCTGGGGCCTGTCTGCAGGAGGCCCCCGCATCCCCAGTTTCACTCCCTATGGTCACTCAGGGTCTCAGTGATGTCCAGTGCAGACCTGCTCCCCAGGGCGGGCCAGAGGCGGAGGTACAGCAGCTGCAGCTTCTGCTGGGCTCCCCAGCTGGAAGGAAAGCAGCCAGGGCTGCCACTGCAGACCTGGCTGAGCTCATGAGCCTGGCCGGGCTTCTCTCAGCTGAGCCAGGCAGCGAGACATGAGGGAAGGACACAGGAAGAGCACCTCCTTGCCCTCCCAGCCAGAGCAGGGGCCCCGCCTGGCACAGGCACCTGGACCTGCTGAGTGGCAACAGAGCTGCCCACACTTGGCCAAACCACAGACACCCAGCAGTGCAGCAGCTCAGAGGCCAGCTCAGCCACGTCCCCCAGAGCCAGATGGCACCTTGCTGTGCCTCCCAGGAGCCTCAGGACTCAGCTGGAGGCAGTACCTGGGACCCTGCAGCCACTAAGCACCTTGCAAGAGTGGGACACAGCTGAGAGGCCTGGCCACTGACCCCAGCCCAGCAGGAGAGGCAGGTGGACAGCCAGCAGAGGCACAGAAAGCACCACCTGTTGTCATGACTCATCCAACTTAAAACAGACACAAGAAAAGAGCTCCAAGTGCCTGGGAGGCAAGAGGAGAGCTGGGCTCGGCCACAGGGGCCGGGGGCCATAGCGGGGGCAGACCTCTTAGGTCCTGCCGCAGAGGCTTTGTGAGCAGCCCTCTGCACAGCCCAACAGTGTGGTCCCCTTCGACAGACGCCTCCGTCCAGCCATGGTCAGCACTGAGGGCACCGTCAGCCTTCTTAGCCAGCCCAGCACAGACTGCCTTCACTGCACACTGGGCCAAGTACTTGAGGGGCTGAGCAGGACCAGACCAAGTTCCCCACCCAGGAAGCCACTCTGGGTGCCCTGGGCACAGGTATGGCCCCATCTAGTGACTTAGGAGAGAAGACCTTGCTCCTTCAGGCAGCCAGGCGGGTCAGACCTGGAGCCCTGTCTGTTGGGCCTCCAGAACCTCAACCTGCCTCACCAGAGGCACAGCGGCTGGTCGCAGGAGTGCTCAACACAGGGCAGACTGTCCCTGCAGGCAGAGTTCGCCCTCCAGAGCACGAAGGCACCCAAGGCCAGGAGACAGCACCCTGGACTACACAGGGCAAGCCACCAGCAGCAGCACAGCTGCAGAGCACCGGGTGGGCGGAAGCATGGCCACGCACCACGCACTGCCAGGACGGGGACGAAGCCTGGGTCCCCCCATTTGCACATCAGGAAAAGAGACTCTGCCATAAAGTGGCTCTTGGGCCAGACGAAGCCAGCACGCACTGGATCCACCCCAGGAGGGGATGCAGGGGGGTCTGCCTCTCTGTGGGCCTGGCCCTGAAGAGCGCCCACTTCTAGCTTTGGTGGGGCACTGCTTTCCAGGCAACAGGCAAATGCAGACAGTTCATGCAAAGCCTCCCCTGTGCCTTACAAGGGAGCTACGCAGATCTAGCAGACGGCTTCCCTGGGGAAGAAGTCAGAACTTTGCCTATGAGCACTGAAGAGTTAAATCAGTATTTTCTGGCTTTCAAGACAAATAATTGGCCAGAACTGTGTACCAGCAGACCTCTTCCCAGTCCACCTTATTCTGACCCAGGGAGCTCCCCAGTGGTGTTAGATGAGAACAGCAGATCGTCAGAGGAAAGGGGCCTATGCTCGAGACCCAGCACACCCCTGCACGGTGGGGGTGAGGCCCAGGATTTCCAAATAAGTGTTCTTCGAGACATAAGCAGGCGGCACGTCCTGACCAGAAATGGCGAAGACAATGGCAGAATCTCACAAACACAGTCCCAGGCGATGGGCTGAGCGCTTGGCTTGTGCTGAGAAGCAGTACAAGTCTTCCTGTTTTGAAAACAGGACACAGGTGCCCAGTGACAGTGTCTGATTGAAAGAGCACACCATGGTCGAGGCAGGACGTCCACTCGCCTTTGGGCACAGAAGGCTCACTCCAGGGCCTGCCCACCCTCTGGGCGAGTGTGGCTTCCAGCTCTGGCCTGTGGCAGCAAGAAGCGCTCCGGATGGCGGCCGGGAGAAGAAGAGCAGGAACTGCAGAGCGCCAGGCAGAGGCCCGGGCACTGGTGGCTTCACCTCCAGGCCAGGGCCACCTCTCTCCCCACCCAGGCCTGCTGGCTGAGGCCCAGCATACAGAGACGAGGTGTTCAAGAAAGTCAGAGGCCTGTGTCCCTGGACGTGCTCACAGACCTGTGTTCTCCAGGCCACAGTCCGGCCCTTATGAAAGTACTCTGGGCAGGTCTCAACCCTTCTCCCCTGCCGGCCAGCAGGTGTTGACTGCAAGGAGGCAGAAGCCATGAATGAAATGAGATCCATCACGTGCAGAACTGACGAGAGGACCAGAGCAGACAGTGGGAAGGCTGGGCTCTCGGGCACCATGTGCAGCAGTGATGGGCTGGCATGCACCCCGAGGGCAGCCCCCAGAACCAGAAAGTGGCACCCAGCAGAGGACGTCTGTGCTGGGCTTGCTGCCCGCCTGTGGCCTGTGACATGCCACTGCCCCTTCTCCAGCCCCACAGGGAAGCCAACGACCCCTCTCCAAGGACAAAAACACGGGGCTGGACAGCCACCACAGGACATCCAGCTCTTGTGCATCGTCTTTCACCAAGTTCAGAGAAGGAGCTGACTCTTGGAGTCACACAGCTGAGAGGGCAGGGCCAGGAGGACGTCACCCCAGCCCTGGAGCTCCAAGGTGCCCCCTGGCTTGGGCACTGAATTTGGGCACAGCCACAGAGGCACTCCATGGCTCCAGCCTTGACTTGGCCAAGACACTCGCGTGGATGGAAAGACGGAGCTGATTCCGACCCGGCCATCTGCCTCAAGATGCTAGCACCACTCCCAGGCGGGACAGGTCTCCTCCTGCGTCTCCAAGCCGGGGCTCCAGGAGGAAGAGGCTTGGCCTGGGAGCAGCTGATGCCACAGCTGTGGTCTTGTCTGAGGCCTTTGTTCTCTCCGGGACGCCTGCGATCAGCTGGAACACCCAGCCCAGGTTCTGCTGTCTCAGCAGATCCTCCTGCACGGGCAGGGGGGCTGCCCAGACGGCCTCACCTGCCCCACCTTGGTACCCTCCTCCTGGAAGCAAACTCGAGACCAGAGACGGTCCTAGTCTACTCCACAGGGGACAAGCTGAGACCGGGGCACACTGCTGAGAGAGAGCCTGTCTGTGGAAGGGGACTGTCCCCAGGAGCGGGCCCATGTCACAGCCAGCGTGGGCTGTGGTCTACTAAAGGGATCTCCACTAGCCCAATCCCCGGTCCTGCCACAGTGACCCACTGCGGAAGTGCAGGCACTGACCCGCAGTGCCATCTGCCTGCACCAGCCACACTGCCCGTCCTGTTGCTGGCCCTACCTCATACGCACAGTGCCACCCTGACCGACGGCTCCACCTGTGCGCCGACCTCTCCACGCACCCCACGGGCAGCCAGGCCCTTCCTCCTGCCTCCTCGCCTGCCCACCCATTATCCCAGGGGAAGTCCCTGCCCTGCCCCAGCACAAGAAAGGGTGCAGGGCCCACAAGGGCAGCACGGGCAGCCCCCGGACAGCAACTGACCAGGTGTGTTCGCCAAGGCCAGAACGTGGCCAGAGAGGAGGGCGGAGAGAACACAGGGGAGCCCTGCTGTCCACATCTGTGCCACTGTGTCCCGTACCTGGCCGGCGGCTCCCCATGTGAAGGCAGCAGCCTGCAGGGCCCCCTCGGCTTCCCCCATGTCCGTGGTACTGTTGGAGTCCTGCAGGCACTGAACCAAGCCCACGGGGACTTTGCCCCAGAGAGGAAATCTCATGACGCCAGCAAAGTCCCTGCAGGGTGACTGAGCCACAAGTACGGCAGTGCTGACGGCAAAGCGAGGTCTGCACACAGCCAGCAGCACAAGCCCCAGCCTGACAGAGGGAGGCTGGGCCCCACCATGCCGACGTCCAGCCCTGGAGACGGGGGCTGGGAGCCCCGGCCTGACAGAGGGAGGCTGGGCCCCACCATGTGGACGTCCAGCCCTGGAGACGGGGGCTGGGAGCCCCGGCCTGACAGAGGGAGGCTGGGCCCCACCATGCGGACGTCCAGTCCTGGAGACGGGAGCTGGGACCACCAGCTCATCTTCATACCCCTCAGCCCTCCACCTTCAGGACCTCCTTGGGAAGGCCCAGCTGGCCCCACGCAGCAGTGGAGGCCTGAAGGGGCCCTTCAGTGAGAGTCCCTGGCAAGGATGCTCAGGGTGAGAGCCCAAGGGTGCGGCAGTCTGTGACCCTGCCCAGTGATCTCCCCAGCACCAGCCGTCACAGACACTCACAGCCTTCACACCTGGACTGACTCTGAGCCAGAGCGGATCCCAGGGAGAGAGAGATGTGAGGAAGGCTGGCGTGTGAACTACAAGACAGAAGCCACCAGAAGGCCAGAGGCAGAGTGCTGGCCCTGCCCCTGCCCTGCCACCTCTGAGGCACCATGGCCCCCCTCCTTGGTTTGCTCCCACACCTGGAAATGGGGCCAAGAGTAGCCACCCATGGTCTGTGATGGCAATGCCCGAGGGCGCCCATGATGCAGGCTGGTTATGATGAGGACCTCAGCAGGAAAGGACCCCGGGGCTGAGCAGGGGAGGGACCTGCTGACTCTGCACAAAGACCTCCACATCCACCAAGTGGGACTCACACAGAGGGGCACGCACACAGAGAGGCACACACATAGAGAGGCACGCGCAGAGAGGGGCACACACAGAGGTGGGCACAGGCAGAGAGGGGCACACAGAGAGATGAACACATGGAGAGAAGGACACAGGCAGAGGTGGGCACAGGCGGAGACAGGCCCACGCAGAAATGGGCACTTGCAGAGATGTACCCATGCAGAGAGGGGCACACAGAGAAGCACGGGCACAGACACATACGGGTACTTGGGGAGACCTGCACAGGCAGAGACAAAACAGATGAACAATGAAGAACTGAGCGACAGATGCACAGTGAAAAGGTGAAGCTTATGTGCCAAGGGTGACGGCGCAGGCTGGCCGTTCCGAACGTGGCATTGAAGTATTCCTCAAAGAACAGCCTTGAATAACAAGAAAAATAATTAATTTCTTATTAATAAGAAAAGAGGGTTCTTTCTCTTTCTTCCCTTTATCAACTGTGTTTCTAACCCATTTTGAGCTCAGGAAATAAAAGCTCTTTGCATGGCTCTCGGGCTGAACGGGGATGAAGGGCGGCAGAGGCTGGCTCCCTGGTGCTGGCTGACATGCCCCCAGCCCTGCCCTGCACCACCACCTCCTCCTCGGTGCCGCCTGCCCCCTCCACGCTCCAGCCCCTCTGGTCCCCACAGTCTCTGCTCTGGCTTCAGCACCACAGCCTGCTGCTCACTCCAGGTATTTCCTGGCTCAGGTTCCCAAGAGGCAGCTCCTACGTTGGGCCGAGCCCGACCATGAGTAACTGACCATGGACAGCACAGACTCACTGTTCTAGGTCAGGCCCAACCTGACCCCGTCATCTGTCCTGGAGGACCAAGTCATGTGACATACCACGAGGACACTGTTAGTCAGGGGTCCTGAAGACACAGAGCCACAGGACGTGTAGGGACAGGGTGGAGAGGAGAGAGAGGTAAGGGAATACAGACGGGCAGGAGGAGAGCCAGAGACACAAGAAGAGAGGAGGCTGGCCCCCGAGACGGTGGGGGTGGAAGGTCAGGATGTGCAGCGTGGGCAGGCAGGGGCCTGGGAGGAGTCGCTGCAGGCCCAAAGGCTGTGGGCTGCAGAACCCTCTCCTGCTCCGCGGGGCTCCACCTCTGCTCCACTAAGGGCTTAGCTGACTGGGCGAGGACCACCATATTGCAGAGAGCTATCTGCTTTACTCAGAGTTTATCGATTTAAATGTTAATCTCATCTTTAAAATACCTCCCCAGAAATACCTAGAATAATGTCTGACTCCATATCTGGGAGCCGCAGCCCATCCACACTGGCCCAAAAACTCACCCTCATGGGCAGGCAGCAGGGCTAAGGCAGCACCTTCCCGTCAGAAGGCCGGAGCGCAGCAGGCCTGCTAAGATGGAGCCGCTCACTGCAGCGAACACTGCCCCTCGACAGGGAGCAGAGACCCATGGTCAGGTCAGCCAGACCAACAAACAAGCCAGGCAGAGCCCTGGGCACTCACCCAGGATCCAGCCAGCTAGCAAGAGGAGGCCCCAGCTGGGCCAGCCACCCCCAAGAAGCAACTGGCCCAGGTCCCTGAGGCTCGCTGACCTTGGCTGGTGGCTTTCTACGTCTCAAGCCAGGTCGAGTGTGTTTTAATCAGCTCCCCCAAGGAAAAGGTCACGAGGTGGAATCCAGTGGCTACAACCAACACCGACCTGGGGGCTTCCCACACATGGGACTCAGGAACGTGGGAACACAGCCCCAGCCAACCAAGACAGGACAATGAGAACTCCGCATGACAACGGTGGTGTGAGGACAATCGCCAGGAAGGCTCTCAGAGAAGGTCCCAAAGGGAGCCTCCTCAAAAACCAAGGTGGGCCCCTCGGCTTATTCCCCATCACCACCTGAGAGCTCCCCCGCCCCTCGACGGCAGGCACTGCCTGCGTCCGCTGGCCCACTCAGCATCCCTGTGGCCACTAACCAATGAGGACAGGAGACCCAAGGCAGCACCCACGGTGTGTAGGCTGCAGCCACTAGCCAGGCACCCGGGAAGCCTGGAAAAACAGGCAGCCCTTCTCTGTAGAGCGTCATCCCCCAGAACCAGCTGAAAGGCCACTGGACCCAGGGCTGAGGACCTCACAGCAAAGAAGGGCCTTCTAAGGCTAAGAAGCGACGAGGGAGTCGGGCTTTAAAACTCTGAGCTTAGGAGGAAGGAAGTTTGGATCTGCTGGAGGAATTCCTTCTTCCTCCTCCTCTGTAACCCTGCAGCTAGGCATCGACCTCTTCTCAAGTCATGGAGAGGGTAGGGAGTAGAAGGGACAGGAGTAGGACAGAATGGTGCACACTGCTACCGTGGCGCTGCCACCACTGCTGGACACACTCACAGCCTGACCCCCTTGCACAGTGAGCACCCAACAGCAAGGGCTGCATGCGCCAGTGACTGACACCTAACCAGGACTCCAGTATGATGGATGGCGGACACACGGGCAGATGGATGGATGTGTGCGTGGGTGGTTCAATGGCGGGGGGGTGGCTTGGATGGTTGGTGGGATGGATGGGTGGATGGATGGACAGACAGATGGATGAACACATAGATGGATAGAACAATGCATGGATAGGTGGGTGGGTGTGTGGGATGATTGGGAAGTTGGACAGAAGGATGGATGGATGATGGATGTGTGGATGGAAGGGTGGATATGTGCATGGATGGGTAGATGGGTGGCTGGATATATGGATGAATGGACAGGTGGATGGACAGGTGGGTGGGTGAATCGTGGGGTGACACACTGACTTAAAAAGGTTACACTGTGAAACACACACACAAGAAAATAAGCATCCGATGTGCTTGTTTGCCCACTGTTGCCATGCCAACACAAACATCCCGCGTCTGGAACACCAACAGGGATGACTATCTACTTTAATTGCTGTTTTTAAAAGTTAAACATGCTGCTCCTCTGGTTATAAACTTTTAGAAATATTTGCTTTACTCCAGGAAGCAGCACCATAACTTCATCCCCTGGAGTCTGGCTGAGACTAGGAGGGGAGCATGACGTGAACAGTGGCGTGCAGCCCTGTTTCCCACCGGAGCAGCATAGACGCCCCCGCCCCCCAAAAGCCACCTCACCTTCTGAGTGAAGAAACTGCTCTGCCTAAAAACTGCAATAGTCTCATTTTTTTTTCCTACAGTGAACAATGCACACAAAGAGGTCAATCACTGCTGAGGCCAAATATTCTATCTCTACCAAGCCAGGCTCATTTTTAGAGTAAGCCTGGATTTCCACTGTCACTGTCCCTCACGCTTTGTGCGGGAGTTACGTGAGGTCTATGCTGATGTGGCACTTCAAGAAAGCAGGATGTTTCTAAAAATAAAGACGGGACTTTGGGAGGGCAAGGCAGGGCACCTGCAATTACGGAGCATTTCCTATGTCCCTCCTCAAAAGGGAAATCAGACGTTTCTCAAACATGTGGCGCAGTCTGTTGGGGAGAACTGCCCATCTGACATGCATCAAAGCTGGACTGATGGTGACTTCCTGTCTGCACCTTAAGTCTCCGCTGACTGAAAGTCAGCCCCTGAAATCAGGAAGGGATCGTGTCCTGCAAGCCACCTGCTCTCGGGGACCCTGCCGGCTCCAATGGCTCCTGCACCGTACCCCCTCCGCCCCCCCCAACTCCCCCACCCCCGCGTCTTGCACCAAGCACCCCCGCGTGTTGGATCTGTCACATTTACACCCGCACTTCGGTGCAGTCCAGAGGTTGGAGACATCCGCCCACAGTGAACAGGCGCCCATAGAGCCAGTGGCCTTGCAGGAGGCCCACAGGACCACTCCTCTGGCCCCCACAGACGGGAAAACAGGGGCCCTGCAGGTGAGGCCCAGGAAGGGTGCCCCAACCACCCCCCATCCTCCCTCTCTGCTTGCTGGCCGTCATGTCCTGAGCGGCTTCCTCTGCCTACCCTTCGTGATGTTCTGCCTCCACCTTGGCCAAGAGCAATGTCCACCAGGGACCAAGTCGCTGAAACTAGGAGTCCAAGTCAACCTTCCCGTCTCAGCTGTCCTTGTCGGGTGACTGGGTCACAGCAAGCATTGCTGACACAGCTTCTGTGGGGGTGCGCTCCTGGCCATGCATTCAGTGTTCATGATCGACAACGTGCAGGCACAAGGTACACACAAGAACATTTATGGGTGGCTGATAAAAACTCTGTGACCAGAGATTGACAGAAGGTCAATCTGCAGCTCCTCTAGGAGCAGTGGCCCAGAGCTGCCCCATTCAGTGTCCAGAATGTGACTCCAACAGACAGCAGGGAGCAGATGGCAGGGTGCAGGGCTGCCTGATATCCAGGGTCCTAAAGCCTGGTGTGACCACTGTCCAGCAGAAGTCAGCAGCCACTGGGCAGAAACCAAACAGGAAACAGCCATGAGCTGGGAGCCCTTGGAACGCAGAGTAGACTGAGCTGTCATCAAGTGTGGTGGTTGGTGTGGTTCTCAGGCACACTCGAGTCACAGAGTGTAGGGAGGGAGCCATCCTCAGGCAAGCACAGCTGGTGGCAAGATGGTGTCCCACGCCCAGAAGCCCAGCACCCCTCCCTGCACCCGCCCTCGCCTGCCCCAGGCTCACCTGTGGGATCTGGGCTGCTAACATTGTGAAGGACCAGGCTTGGCTAACAGGGACGGTCCTCAGGAAAATCGCACCCAGAACCCAGGCAGGAAGCCAACTCAGGATCCCACAGGAGGCCAACCAGGATCCCTGGTGTAGACTCAAGCCATGGAGAGATTATAGAAGCATACTCTAAAATAATCTAGACAGACACGTAAAACAATGCACACAAATGCAGCCTTATTTACAGCAGCAAAAAGAAAAAAAAATGGAAACAAAGAAATGACCTGTAATAAGAATTTCATTAAGTAAATGTGGCAATTCCAGACGAATAAATACTATGTGGCCGCTAACGGTGACACAGGAGCAGGGTGGACACTCAGTGGTAGAGCACTTGGGGAGCACACCTAGATCCTGGGTTTCACCCCAGCACTGCAAAGGAAGGAAAAAGACAATGTCCCTGTGCAGAGCTTGAATACTGAGCAGGACCAAAACACGCGGCCATGTTTTAAAACACACGAGGTAGAGACTAGGATGAACATCGCCACCCAACTGTTGGCACGTGATCGACACAGGGAGAGGTCTGCGAGAACCTGCATCCGAGGAAGAAGTCCAAGAAGCTGATACTTTTCCCTGATCATAGGAACGTGAGTCATTTGTTCTATCTGTATTTTTCAAATTTTTCTACTATAAACATGTGCAACTGGCAAATTCTTAAAAAAATTCTTTAAAAAAATATGTTGCAAAATAAAGATACACAGGATGGCGCCATTAGTGGGAAAGAGGGTGTTTCATAATTCTTTAGCTTATGGCCTGGAGAACACGCTGCCCAGCCCTGGCTTCAGGCCGGGAGGCTGCTCTGACACACGTGTGTGCACGGCCAGCTCCACAACTGCAGGGGGTGGGCACGATGAGCCGCTGAGAGGGCGCAGGAGTGAAGGCAGCGCGGCTCACTTCCAGAGACCTTCGGACCGCAGCAGAAAGCAGGAAGAGCGGGAGTCCCCTGGCCAGAGGGCAGAGCACACGAGGGCCCCAGGGCACACACCACGTCCCTGACGCAGGGCAGCAGAAGATGCCTGTCTCACACCTAAGCAAAACTGCTCCGCCATCCGGCTGATTCCAGGTCTGCAGAAGCCCACCTCTGACCGGAAAATCAGGGTTCTCCTGGTTCCCCTCCAGCCCTTCACCACTCACCCACCAGCTCCACGAACACTCAAGGCAGACCAATGTCAAAGCCACGCCGGCTCCCGCCTAGGGAAAGGTCCTCAGGTAAGCACCTGGCTGGCTCTGCAGGTTGTGGCTACTGAGACTACTTTACCTGTGCACAGATAATCACACTGGGCAGCTGCCCACCAAGCATTTTCCTTTAGTCCCCAAACCAGGAGCCACGCTATTCTGCTCATCAGGAGGATGGTTTCCCACTTGCATTTCTCTGGGGTGCTATTTGCTGCCTCCCACATCAGGAGTTGAGCTTGCAGGGGTGGAGGGCACTGTCAGCCCCAGGCACAGCACGCAGACACAAAAGGAACACCCAGAACACGGGGAGCTGGGGCCCCTCCCAGGGAGGGGAGATGCCCACAGCAGCACCCTGCCCAGGACAGCAGAGAAGGGAGAAGGACTTGGTAGAGGCCTCTGAGAGACCACGCAACACAGTCCGACGCCTAAGCACCCAAGTCCAGCAAGGCACGGCAGAAGGCAAGGCCCTCAGACATGTCCCCTCTGCAGGAACCTGCTGAGGCCTCTCCCAGGGCCTGGCATCCAGATGGACATGAGACCAGAGGCAGTGCCCACGCTCCCTCTCCCCTCCCACAGAAGCCTGGAGGCCGGGGCTGTGCAGGCAGAGCTTCAGACAGAGCCGGGACACTGTGCCACTGTCAGAACAAACATGGTCCCAAAGATCCAGATGTGAACAGTTCGGCTGCTGACAACTATGCAACTCTGCCTTTGTGGTCAGCAGGCAGCCATGGACAAAACTGAAGGGACATTCACAGCTCAATCTGCAAAGAGACTTCCCGCACAGCCTCCAAGAAGAGCCCAGAGCTCTGCACCGCCCCTCACATGGCGAGGTCCACGGGCTGCTCCACGGCTGCCACAGCACTGAAGCCGAGCTACCCCGACGCAGCAGCGTGCCAAGGGACCGGGGAACACCAGCGCCAGCCACTTCCAGAGAAGATTTGAAACTCTGAGCACATGAGCTCGTCAGCAGTTAATTCTGATTGTTATTTATTTTTACCAACCTTGATGCAGAAAAATTTAAAGGCTAAAAAACGGTGTTTTAAAATGGAGTGGGAACTTCTGCTTTCTGTCAAGATGGACCAGCAGCCGCAAGAACAGATAGGAGTGGGAGACACGAAGACCTGATGTGAGGCCACTGGTTTCAAAACATGCATCGGTGAAACTGGATGGCCCAGGAGGTGGACAGAGAGGCTCGCACCTTCCCAGCCCCTGCCCAGGGACACCTGCAGGGGCCCCAGACATCGCAGGATGGAACTCCAGGATGGCCCTGGGAAGAGACAGGCAAGCACTCCAGGGAGGGCACAGACACAACTGTGGAGAGCAGAGGGCGCTGGGTCAGCTGAGCACCGACCAGCACAGCACATGTGCGGTGCCAGGAAAGGGCCCCCAGTGGACTAGAGAGCAGTGTCCGGCACTCACCACAGCGCCTGTTCCCACCACCGGACTGAAAACCACAAGATGGATGGGGCACTGGGCACGGCATTTTGGAGGGTCTTGCCTCAGCCACCTCTTGGAAGTGATTCCTCTCAGCCTGAGGACTGCTCCAATCTTGCCTCAAGACCAGAAAGAGCCATGCCGTCTCCACTTAGCTGCACCCAGAACAAAGCCAAGGATAATGACTGGACACTAAAATATTTGGTGCTCAACAAAATGAAATTCACAGTGTCCAGAATCTAATAAGACATTATCAAGCATGAGAAGAGGCAGGAAAGTATTGATCCACCATTAAAAGATGAAAACATTCCATCAAACCAGCCCTGAACTGACACAGACGTCGACGTTAGCAGCCAGGAAAGACCACGCCATGGAATCGCATTGTACAGGTTCAGAACGTGAAGCAGAGACACGGAGGCCTGTGCCGAGGTCCACGTGTTCCAGAGATGAAGACTGACCTGAAACAGAGGAGATCAGTAGCAAACTAGGTATCGCAGAGAGAAGACCTGAAACCGTGCAGTAAGGGCAGAAAGCACGCAGAGTGACCCCCAGAGAAACGGACAGGAGCCTCTCACAGGCACTCCTGGAATCTTCAGAGGAGAGGGGACAGAGGAGGGGACAGAGCACACGGCTCAGGAATCAACGCCCCAGAGCGTCTAAGTTTATGAAATTATAAAGCCGTAAATCTAAGTTAAAAACCACAAATAAATAAACAAAACCCCGAATGTGAGAAGCAGGAAGAAATCCACGCCAAGGCAGATCTAATCAAACTGCAGAGAGGAATCCTCAGGCCGTCAGAGACACGAGGGCACCGAGGTGGGGCAGCTGCCGTGCCCCTGGACACGGAGTAGAGGACAGCACAGCAGCGTCTAGTCTACAGCAGGGGCCGAAGCTGTCCCACCAAACATCACTCAAAAGTTAAGATAAAAGAGACTATTTCTTAGGCATAACCAAGCTGGATGCAGGCATCCCCCAGGTGTGCATGTCAGACATCCTCCCTGCAGAAGACGGAAACATGCTCCCACACAGGGGGACCCACCAGGTAGGACCCCACCGTCCTGCCTATTTAAATCTCAAAAAGGAACTGTTTAAACAAAATAATGAAAACATAGTGTAAGTTGCAATAATGTAAAGTTAAAATGTGTGAAGACAACAGCCCAAAGGCCAGGGCTGGGGAGGAACCAAGTGTTACTGCAGGCTCCTCCAAGGCTCAGTGGCAATATTTGAAGTTAAGCTGCAATAAAACTCAGAAGGGTATTACAAATGCTAAAGCAAGTAGGTTCACAGCGGATGACCAATGAACAACAGAAAGTGTAGTGATATTAACATGCATTTAATGCCAAAGACATAGAAGTGGAGGGAAAACAATAACAGATGGGACGATTAACAAGAGGAGAGATTTAAACCCAGTCCCGCCAATTATCACATTAAGTGTAAGTGGTCTAGATATCCCAACTAGAAGGCAGAGGAGGTCAGGCTGGGTGACAAGGCTGGGCCCACCCACATGGTAGCACACCAGGCAAAACCAAGGGCGGAAGCCCACTCACAGCTAATGCTGACTTCAACAGAGGAGAAACAATATCTATATCAGAGCAAACAACATTACCAAAAATAAAGAGTCTCTTTAGCAAGAAGGAATAGGAATCTTAAAGTTTGTGTTCCTAATAACAGAGGTGCAAGATACATGAGGAAAAACTATAAAAACTTCAAGGAGAAAAAGGCAAATTCCCAGAGAGAGAGTCGTAGATTTCAACTCTTCTCTTTCAATAACCAGTGGAATAAGTTGAAGGAGACTGAGGCAGGAGGATCAAGGCCAGACTCAGAAATTTAAAGTATAAAAAGGCCTGGGGATGTGGCTCACGGGTAGAGCACCGTGGGTTCAATCCCTAGAACTGGGGAAAAGAAATGGCAAAATACACAGACATAAAGTTAGGAAGGCACAGAAGATCTGAACTGTCCACCAACTTGATCAAACTGAGATCACAGAATGTTCCAACAACGACAGCAGAATACGTTCCTTCTAAGTGCCCAAGAGACATTTCCAAAATGAATCATATCCCAGGCCAAGAAACAAGTCTCAATAGATTTAAAAGGATTTAAGTTCACAATTTATACTTGCTGCTGCTGATGGAACTGATCAGAAAGCAACAGCAGGAAGATGTCAGGAAGATCCTCAAATATTCAGCAATTGTCACCCCATCAACAAAGAAACCAGGAGGAGTCAGAAGGCACCCTGAACACAGTGAAAATGGAGACCCTGCTCGTGGCTCCGGCCTCCTACGTCAGAGAAGAAGAATCACCTGGCACCCCTGGCCTCGTCTTCACCTTGGTGAGGCAGGAGCACACCGGACCCCAACAGAGAAGGGAGCGAAGAGCAAGGTGGACATGAGCAGCATGGACACAGCAACCAAGAGGGAAATGGACATGTCCAAGTCTGGCCTTCAAAAACCACACAAGAGACCTTCAGAGGCTGACACAGGAAAGAAACAGTCCCTGAGGGCAAGGCGGACTCTGCCAGGGCTCAGTGACAGGGGAACTCATGCGCAACTTCATGCTGGTGATCCCAGCCACACCTGTGAAATGAAGAGTCTCTGGGTGGGAGCAGACTCCCAGGGCTCGATCCAGAGCAAACACCCTGGAAGGCCTATGCCAATGGGAAAGATCAAAACTGCAGCTCGAAATCCTTCCACAGCTAAGTAAGCCCCAAGACTAGGGCCTCACTAGGGAACCGGACCACATGCTGAGACCCACTCTCCACACCCTCTCCAGACGAGGGAAAGGGCGGTGCATCCCCACACCTCCAGGAGGCAAAACCTACCCTCGGGGGCCAAAGACAGACAAGAAAGAAAATGGAAGACCATCACCCTCCGCAAGCAAAAGGCTGGAAGGAGGCACCAGGAAGCAGTCAGGGCACAAGCTCACCACTGGACTGTGGGGACACGCTCCAGGGTCAGAGGCAGGACAAAATTGCCCAGGTGCACCACTAGAGCCTGCACCTCTACAGACATCAACTGTGTCTTGATGAGTCCTCCTTCCCTAATACAAATCCACCCTGAAGGTCAAATAAAGCCACAGTCCTTGGGTAAGCTTCCACTTCAGCCCTCAGTAGAATAAGGCAGGATGGCCCATGGGCTCCCATGGGCCCTGGGTGCTGCAGGGCTGTGCAGACTCCTGGTCTTTATCAAAGGATGCTGAGCAACACCCTGACCGAAGGCCAAGCTCCTCAGGTAGGAACGCAGGTCCCTCCCTTCTGGGGCTGATCAGCTGTGGGCAAACAGACATAGAACCAACCAGCAGCTGTAGCTGGAGCACGCCTACGATCGCAGCTACTCGGTTACTTCAGAGTTCGCTGGAGGATCCGCAAGTCTGGGCCAGAGAAATCCATCTCAAAATAAAAAAAAATAATAAAAATAAAAAGGGTTTGTGATGTGACTCAGTAGTAGATTCAATCAACTGAATCACTGGATTCAATCCCCAGAACGACTACGTAACTAAATAAATAAAATCCTGCCAGAGCAGAGCAGAGAAGGCCCTGGAACCACAGGGCAGTTCTGCTCCTTCTCCTCCCAGGTTTATGGTTTGAAGTTCTGAAGATCCGGGTCTCCCCTTTCTCTGCCCTCAGGAGTGTTGACAAATGGGGAGAAGCCACCCCTTCCAGAGCGAAGAAACCAGTTAACATAATAACATGGATCCTTGACCCTGAGCCGGGCCTTTTTAATCAGGGTGGAAAATGCAGCCGGATCCCCACACAAGGAGGTTGGAAAGCGGAGGAATGCAGGACAGCTGTCTGGCAGACAGGTGGCACCCAGAGGGAGTGCCTGTGGGCCCTGGCCGACCACATGTGTTCCCAAAGAAGCTGCCTCCCTGGGCTCTTCAGCCCCGCCAGCACTGGGGTTTCTGCCACAGACTTGGTTTGGCATAGATGCTGGGTTTTGAAGTGGCCTGGGTTGCCGAGTGGATGCTAGCTTTGCAAAGTCAATTCCTATGACCTCAGCAATAGAGGCTGAAGGGAAGAGAAAGGAGCTGGGGAAAGAGTAAGGCAGAGGGCAGAGGCCCTGCTGCCCAGAGGACCCTGCACCGTCTATTTAAATGTACTCTCCCAAAGGCTGGAGTTGAGTAGAGAAAAAAAGGGGGCAGAGTAAAAACACGCGCTTGGTCTCCGGATACCAGCTTGCCTCCTATCAGCATGACCGTGTCGACCACAGTGTGAGTACAGAGAGGTGCCTGCAGAGCTGCACCCAGCACGTACCCCGGGACGCTGAGGCCAGGCCCTGCTGCAGCGCGCTGCAGCCACGGCACACTCTTAGGCAGAGGGAGCTCAGGGGCAGTCCAAACCGGAATCCCAAGGTATCTTCTGCCCCTGTTTTCTGAGGCCCCAAGCCACATGTGGGACAGTCGTGTTGAAACACAGAGGGCCCAGGAGTCACATTCTCCTGTGGCTCTGATTTAGTCCCTTCCAGAAGCTGGGTGGGGTCTCCAAAGTAAGGGACAAGGCCAAGGTGGGATGGCCCGACCGACTGTGGGAGTGAGGTCTTGGTGCTGACCTCTTTCACATCGCCAACTTCTACCACATAGTTCTTAAAAAAAGAAAGCAGGCAACAGCAAGTATGAGGGTGCAGAGAGCTAGCAGAGGAGCTGCAGAGCCCTGCTTCTGCCAGTGCCTGTGCCCTGCCCTGCCCTGCCGAGCGGGTACCCACCCACGCCTGCCCCAACCCAGACACCACATAGGGGCTGCCTCCCTCCTTCCACTTCCCCAGCCCACCCTCTCCTGTCCTTCCCAAAGCCTGCCACCCCACCACACCACCGGTCCACTCACGCACTCAGGCCACACGGTAAACACATTCTCCCAGGGAGAGTGCTGTCACATCACCGGCTCCGGCACGCAAACCCTGGCTGGGTTCTGGCTCCTGGCTCTACCCTCTCTCTGCCCATGAGTCCACAGTCGTAGCCAGCTTCTGTAGTGGAATGAAGGCATTTTGATTTCACCCAGACTCCGCTCAGTTCTTGAGGGATTCCATCAACCGGACGTCTACGCTACTTGCCTCACAGAATCAATGACATCAGATGCTCCCATTTCAATCATTTCTGAAAGCCCCAAAACTCCATGTAAGTATGATATAAATTTCTGCAAATGTACCCTTTCAGGAAGTCTCCCAAGTGTGGACAGTGGTTTGAGCCTGTCCCCCTGGCTCCTTCACACTTCCGGTTATATTTTTGCTGAAGGCCACACATGCACAGAAGGACAGAGAATTCCACTTTTCTCCTACAAAACTCATTTTGAAATAGTGTTTTTTTTTTTTTTTTTTTTTTTTTAAAAAAAAAGCAATTAAGATTTGGGAACAAACACAGAGCAAGTATCAGGCTCTGACCACATGTGAAAAATGGCTTCAGGGTCCAAGTTTCTCCCACTAACTCACTAAAGAATTAATCCAATCATCCACATTGGAGAAACCTCACCCTGTCCCACGTAAGTCCATTTCGTAGAGTACTGTACCCTCCTAGATCCTGGGTCCTGGCTGACCATCACCCCCTCTGGAAGGACAGTCTTTTTCAGCTCTCTGGAGCAGTTTCCTGTGGGCATAACAGCCCCTGCACAAGCTGCCTGCATAGCCATGACCCACCAGGAGAGGTGGGCCATCGGTGTACTTTGTTTGCGAGGTAAGAACGCTCCCACCCACTTCCTGAACAGTTCACTCAAACTTTTACAACCTTTGCAGGCTCTTCAGTGGTGCCAAAAGTCTTCCAGTCCAGCCAAGAAAAGTGAAAACTATTTTTGGCATGCAGAGGGCAGCTGTAGGAGGCTGAATTAAAGTCGGCGCCTAAAACGCATGCTTGCCTCTACAGAATCTGAATTTTTCTAATCCAAGTATCATCAGCACACACCGAGGCCTGCAGCGAACTCTGGTGGCACTGGGTCCCTAAGAAGCAGGCTGTGCAAAAGGAAGAAGATTCCTCCTTAGGAAAAGGAGACATGGAAGTTCGTGCAGGTTTCTCTGGTCCATGGAGAGGTCCGCAGAGTATGTGACACATTGTATCTTATTTGAATACCAAGTATCCGGGAAGTTC
The DNA here is from genome assembly GCF_021218885.2 of Marmota monax. Classification (NCBI taxonomy): domain Eukaryota; kingdom Metazoa; phylum Chordata; class Mammalia; order Rodentia; family Sciuridae; genus Marmota; species Marmota monax. The sequence goes on along the minus strand of NW_026695216.1, from coordinate 484,018 downwards.
AGCATTTGGGTAAACACGGCTAGGCCAGATTGGAAAAGGAAGGAAGGACGCACTCTGGGCAGAAGAGGGCTCTGAACCCCATTCCGTCTCAGCCCCAGATGCCCCAGAACTCGGTCATCCACACGGTGGGCCTTCCTGGGACCTTGGCCGCCAGGCTGTCTCCGGAACCAGGAAAAGCCTCAGACTAGCCCTGTGCCCGTGCCCCAGGAACACCCCAACAGACAGGAGACTCGCGCCTGGGGAGAATGCGAGGACACTAGCTGAGGTCGCTGTGGTCGCGGGAACTGAAGCTACACATCGGAGGTTTCCCGAGCGCGGGGGTGGGGTACTGCACTGAGGGAAAGGGGGGGGGGGCAGGGGGAGGGAGGAAGAGGGGCAGAGGAGGGGCGACCGGCCAGGAGCCCGACGCTCAAGGAGGAGAGTGGGACTCAGCGGGGACCAGACTGGACTGGAGGAAGAGGGGAGCGAACAGGAGAGAGAACGGGCCCTGGGGGAGGGCGCGGGAGGCGCGCGGGGATTTCCCTGGCAGTTCCCAACCCTTCTGGGTCCAGCCGGGGATTCCAAGTTCTGAACAAAGGCGGCTCCCGAGGCCCCGCGCTTAGAGCTCGGTCCGCCCCAGGGCGTCCAAGCCAGGGCGGACAAAGGCCCGGCGCGCCCTGCGCCGGGTTCCCCGACGTCCAGTCACCACGTCCTCCGACCCAGGATCCCCTGCACCGCTGAGCCCACAAGCTTCCCGCGCCCCTTGATCCGCACCAGCCCCACGAAACCCCACGTGGGGTCCCAACCCCACGTGTCCCCGATCAGCCCTAGGTCCCGGGCCGCACTCACAGGATGGAGGTCTGCGGCGCCACGGCCGGCACGGCCTCCAGCAGCAGATGCATGCAGCGCACGGTGGTGCGGAAACACAGACAGCGGCTCGGACAGCCGGCGCCTGGCTTCTGGGCGACCACCGCCAGCGCCCCCAAGCCGCAGCACAGCACGAAAGCCAGCAGGCAGCGGCGCGCGGTCTCCGCGGAGCGCGCGGTCATGGCCGACGGTGCGAACCTAGGCTCGCTCGCACCGACAGACTGTACTGGGCCCGGCGCGTCCACCGCCGGCTCTCGACTGAGCCCGTCTGGCCGAGGCCCACGTCCCAGCTGTGCGCGGGGGTGGGGGGGCGCCAGCTGTGCACATGCGCGCCGCTCCGCCCTGCCCCCTCTGCCTCGCCCAGGGCGGGGGCGGGGCGAGGACCCGAAACCGCGGCGTCCTGCTGCTGCGCCCCCTCCCCGTAGCCAGGACGGGCGGCGGAAGCGAGAGAGGTCAAGATGTGGTGGCCACCGCAGGAGCTATGGGCGCAGGGCGCCTTGGGTGCAGGGGAGAGGTTCGTGACCCAGGTTTGAATCCCCGATTCTGCTCTTGGAACCCAGAGGACTCAGCGCTAAGTTTCTCCGCCTTTCTTAGCCATTCCTCCTTGTGTGCAGAAGGGGTATGTTGTTGTTGGCGATGTCACTGTTTTTTAACACTTTTGAGTGTTAAAAAACACTTAATATGTTCCAGGCGCAGTTCCAAGCACACTTTGGTGCTCTCTCCCTGTCGCCACTCCCACCCCCATATAAAACCATTTAACTTTCATTACTTTTGGAGAAACTGAGGCCCCTCGTCCAGGTGCAGTATGGAGACAGGCAGGCACAGTGGCAAGTTTAAGAGCCAAGCTGCCTGCTCCCTAAGGCCTCTACCCTCCTGCTGTCTGCCTTCTCTTTGCTTTAGAGTGGAAGAACCCTTGGCCTCACAGGTGGGTGTTGGGTGCATCTGGTGGGGAAGGTTAGTGTGAACCCCCCCACACCCCCAGGAGGGAAGCACCCAGGCTCACGTGCGCACTGAAAGACTGCGTTCTCACACTTCTCAGTTGGCTCTCGAATATTGCTTCCCACCATTCTACAGACAAGGACCTGGAGGGCAGGCCTGGCTCCAAGGTACAGGGTAAATAGGTGCCAGGCTCTGAAATAGACCCCGGGTCTGTGCTGACCTGCCACTGCTGAGCTCACACAGGTGTTCTGTACCTGCAAGTTTGCTTCTGAGGGCCCAGCCTCTGGGAGCAGTGAAGCCGGGTGAAGTCCAGCTTGGCTCTCAGGAGGATTCAGGTCGCAAGGCTAGCCAGGCTGCACCATCTAGGGATTCATGGTTGTTGGGAGGAGGCTCCTGTTCCTTAGCATGTAGATCCCTCCACGCCTGCACACCTCTGACCTCCCACACAAGTGTTCCAAGGAAGAGAATTAAGAGCCCATCAAGACAGCTTTGGTTGCAGCCTCACAGCTGACAAGCCTGCATTCTGCTGGACCCCACCAGGCTCCAGGGAAGCACATCAGAGTGTAAGGGGCAGGAGGCTGGACCAGGGCTTTGCAGAGGCTGCCCACCCAGCAGATCTCAGGTTTGATGTCTGAGAATGGAACCAGGGCTGCTTGTGGAATGGTGTTCCTCAGTTTGCACATGGTCAGAAAGTCAGGGCATTGTGGAGTCAGACGAGCAGGCCCATTTAGCCAGCAGACTGTGATGGGACCCTGATGATGGCCACCTGCAGCTCCCGCAGACCCCGTGTGGAGGGCACAGTGTATCCCAGCAGGACTGCCTCGTGCAACATCAGCTAGAAGTTCAGAGTCCTCAGCCCCTCACACATCTCACCAGCTGCTTGGGAATTCCGTGCCCCACACTCCCCCTCCAGCTGGACAACTCAGTGGAAGTACTCACAAGACACAGGGAAGAGTGGAGTCACTGTCACCAAGTCATCACAAAGGGTACAAATTGGTACCTGTGAAATACAGAGGCATGGGGCAAGGTCAGGGAAGGTTCCAGACGCAGAGCCCCTGTGTCCTCACTGTGGAACCCGAATGCTCACCGTTCACCAGCCAGGAAGCTCTGAGCAATGCAGTCCAGAGTGTGGACCAGGTATCAGCTCCACAGCACGTTCAGTGAGTCTCTGGCCATGTGCTGAACTCAGCTCCCAGCACCCCTCCACTACCGGAAGTCAGACAGACATCAGTCCTCAAAGTCCCAACATTCTTATCCTATGGCCAGTCCTTCTGGTGACCAGCCCCATCCCAAGAGAGCTCATTAGCACCAACTCAGATGCAGTGAGGAATCACAATGAATGACACTCCTGCCACTGGGGGAAATGCTAGCCCAGGTGAAAGAACACATTCTTTCTTACACAGCACAAAAGGTTTAAAGGTTGTTCATATTTGGGCAACTTGCTCCAGGCTGCCATACATGTCTGGAGGCGAGTACACCCTCAAAGACTTGTAATGGCCTTCCCCTATCTGTAGACTCACAAGGAGCCAGACAGGTGTCCTACATCTCCTCTTTGACCTACTCCAGGGTGCTATTTGCATGTCCAATGCCTTCTTGATACCTCTCTCTGCATGCCCTACAAGAATCCCAAGGTTATCATGACAGAAGCCAAAATAGCCCCTTCCTTAAAAAAGGTGCCTTCCCCACTAGTCGCCCAAGGCGCTGTCTCACAGCCAGCCAGCAGCATGGAAGTTGTGCTCAGCTGGGTCCTCGCCCCACAACTGAGAACCCCAAATCCTGTTAGTCTCCTGTGCTCAGCGCCGCTCACTCCATAACTGAGTTCTGCACCGCCAACACCCGCCCCCTTGGGCCTGGACTCAGTTCAGCCTGGTGGGTCAGCAGTCCTTTGGCTGGGCCTCCATTCAGCTCTGCAGTGCTCTGTCTGTGTGCCCACCTCTCCCATGCACCAGATGCCAAGTGACCTCAACATCTGCTGGAAAACTTCTGGGCAACCTCCCAGACCCAACTCTGTTCCATGGCCCCCTGCTGTGAATTCCTCTGGTCCCCTGCTTCCACCCCTTTCGACATTAATTCCTGTCTAGTGCCACCTCCCACTTGTCCCAAGCACAGGCTAGTGTTTCTACACCCAGGTCCTTGCCTGGGCTGTGGCAGGCAGGGACAAGGCACACGCATCAAGAATGAACACAGCCAGCCTGCCCCAAGTGGCCCTGCCCACCTGGAGGGCCGGAGCAGCCCAGGAGGCCTGCAGTTCTGAATGTTCCTGGCACCAACCAGGGCAGGGAGCAGCTTGGACACAGACAGACGAGACTCCCCACGTGTGGAGCTGGGTTGGCTGCTTTGTTGGTCTAGACGTGCAGGCACCGGAAGACCCCAAGGGCACTGTGCTGGTTGTGTCATGTCTCCCCAGGGCTCCAGGAAGCACTTGGTCCTCATCTGAGAGGAGGCCCTGAGACTGCAGGTCTCAGGTGACCAGCTGGATATCCTGAGGCTACCTCGGGGTGGAGGGCGCAGGTCTCCTGGCTCCCCAGGTGGCCGGTGTCTGGCCCCACACTCAGGTCCTGACACAGCAGCCCCCTGGCACCTGTACCACAGGGCATCACAAGCCACCAGCTCTCCTCTCAGTTCAGCACCGTCTCCTAGGCCAGCAGTGGTGGCTGCTTTGTCTCTAGGCCTGCTTCCTCACTGTCCCGGGAACTGAACTCCAACAGTGAATCAACAGTGCCCCTATCCGTTGTCTTCCTGTTGGCGTGGCCAGTGGGAGTGACCCCTGCCCTGTGTCCTGAGACCTGTCACCCACAGGCAAAGGGTTAAAAAACACAGGGAAGGCAGGTGCCCGCGTCACCCTCCATCAGCCTGGGCCATGGAGCCAGGCGGTGAGGGCTGAACACCCTTCGTGACCTGAGCCTTCAGGGTCAGCTGGACCTGGCCTGGGGAAGGTCAAGGCCATGCCCAGACGGTTGGTCAGTCCCCCACAACAGGGGCCTGCACCGACTCGCCAAGGGCTTGCTGACTGGCCCAAGGTCAATCTGCCTCAGACCCACTGTGCACAGCCCCTCAACCCAGGAGCAACAGGGAGTCTCTCAGGGGGCCCAGAGTCCATCTGCACCAGAGCTTAGGTGACTCACACAGTCCTGAGCCACAAGCAGGCCCCCACAGTGTGCTAGGGCAGCTTCTCTCAGGAGGCTGGGGAGAATCTGCCTCTCCCGCCTCTGGGGACAGCCACGCCCTTGGCCCATCTCCTGGATCATGCACTCCAGCCCTCCTTCCTGGTCACTCTGTGCCCTGCGGCTCTGCCTTCTTATGGGCCAGGGCCCTGCAAGATTAGCAGTCACCCTGAGGAGCTCACCCTAACTTAACCCATCTCATCTGCAGGGCCCTCCTGAGAAGGCTCAATTCAGCTGCAGAAAGTCATGGAGGTGAGGCATCAGCACTAAACTCAGTCCACTGGAGATCAGAGTTGCAAACAGGGAGAGGCAGAGGGTTCGGCTCTCACAAGTGTGAATGGGATGGGCTACGAAGGCTCTGACCTCAGAGGAGGCCAGGAGGCTCAAGACCCCAGAGCCAGTGAGCCTGACTCCGAGGAAGGTCCCCACTGGGATCACTGTCGGGTGGCAGGTGTCTGAAGTTTCCGGAAGATGGGCCATCTTCATTCCAGCTGCATAGTGGCCTTTCAGAATCTGAGGGGTACTGTGGACCCTGTCTCTCCTTTACCTCATCGCCTCCCTGCCCAGGTTAGGGTCAGCACCCGAACACTTCCAGGGCGGCAACCAGAAGAGGAGCCCCGAACCCTGCCTGGGTCAGTCCCGTCCCATCTTCTCTGCCTGTGGCAGACCTGGGTAAATGCAGCCACGGCTTGCATTGCATGGGGTTTCTCACGTGGGCACCGATCAGGCCTTCTACCTGTCTGGATGATGGAGTCAGACCACCTGGCCTTTCCTGGGGTGCGAGGAGTCCAGGCTCAACAGTCTCAGCTCAACAGGGGCCTGGCATCTGCACCTGCCCGGGCCTCCTGTGTTGGAGCACAGTGACTCTTTCCTTAGTGAAGACTTCAGAGAGTTCAGGAGCCACCTGGGGTTGGGCGGTGCCCCAGTTTCCCAGGTGACCATAGTTTGTGGGGACCCCCCGGGACTGGAGGCACAGGCAGGGGTGTAACTGAAGAGAGTTCCACCCTGAGAAGGTGGAGCAAAGGCAGGGGTGCCTGGGAAGGCAGGGAAAGGAGGTGCAAGTAGACCCCAGCGAAGTGTAACTGGGAATGGGAGGACACAGGGCAGGGGTCACTCCCACTGGCCACCCCAACAGGAAGACAACGGATCGGGACACTGTTGATTCACTGTCAGATTCAGTTCCCAGGCAGAAGGGGGTCGGGGGCACAGAACAACTGGAAGGGGGGAGACAGCAGAGAGCTCATGTGCCCTCAGTTCCTGAGAAGCGAGTGAGGAAGAGAACCCAAGAGGACTAAGTCAGCAGCGCCCAGCCCTGAGAAACAGTCCAGTGGAGACAGCCTTCCAGGTTAGCCCCTCCATCCGGCTGGAGGTGTGCCCCCCTGCATCTCCAGCTACTGAGGAGGCTGAGGCCGGAGGACTGCGGGAACCTAGGAGTTCCAGACGAGCCGGGTGACATAGCAAGACTCCATTTCAAAAAGAACAGGGGCTGGGGATGTAGCTCTGTGGTAGAGCGCTGGTCTAGCATGTGGAGGCCCCGAGTTCAATACCCAGCACCATAAAAGAATAAAAGACAAACAAACAAAAACACTTCGATTCAAGGTGATCGGAGAGGGGTCAGCCCCAGTCTGCATGGGGCTCGGGAGGGCACTCGGTTGGAGGAAACGAGGACAGCCAGGGGACTCAGCCTGGGCTCACTATTCTTTCAAAAGAAAGATACTGTAGCTTTAAAAATCGTAAAGGAAATCGATGAAAAGCATTGTCTCAATCTCTCAATCTTGAACCATGAAAACAGTAGAAGACAAACATGCACACAGCGGGGACCTCCCCGTGATGACAAAGCTGGAATGAAACGGACCAAGATCTCAGTCCCAGGCCTTGGCTCCCTCAGAGGCCTGCTCTCTGAGCCCAGTGCTCACCCTGTCCCCTTCCCTGCCACCCCTATCCCTGGCCTCCTCAGGATGCGCCTGCCAGGCCACAGGACTTGCCCTCAGCCCAGAGACTAACTCAACCCTAGATCACCTCCCGTGGAGAGCCCGCCCTGTCCCCACACCTGTGAATCGTGATGCCTGTGCCTAGGTCAGAAGAGCATCTCTCTGCCCCAGCTCATCCTGAGCCCCTCTGCTCATTCACTCTGAGCTGTGGATCCACTCACTCCTCAGTATGGGTGCTTGTGCCCACCAGACACCACCGAGGACCAACAGAGAGCGTGCTCGCTGCCCTCCCCCGATGGCGAGGGCCTCCTCTCTGAACAGAGCACCTTGTTGGGCCAGGGGTCTGATTCCTTCTGCAGCCCCCACTCAGCACACTCTTGGACAGACTGAGGGACAAACTGGAACCAGGCAGTGGAACTAGAAAGTGGAACCTCCGAGCTGCCAGCGTAGGCCTCCCCCACACAGGAGGTGAACACACAGAATTCAAATGCAGAATTGGGTTGCTTTATAGCAACCAGAAGGTGCTGAGCCGCTCAGTACCACCAGGTCACAGAATTGCCAGGTTCCTCGGTTCAACAAAGACACCACTGCACAGGTTCCGAGTGGGCTCAAGGGAAACAGCAGAAGGCACCAATGCCGAGGGCCTTCCAGCCCTTTCCTACTTTGGCACACCTGCGGAGAAGCCCAGCAGAGCAGGTCCAAACATGACAACATCGTGGGGAAGGTGCTACCTGGTAGGCGGGATGCAGCAGAAGGACAAACAGGGGCCGCTGGAGAAAGCATCACCCTCATGTCAGAGTGGATCACATGGGTAACCTGGGCCTGAGGTGTGCCAAAGAATGGATTGTTACAGAGTTCAGATCTGCCTGGGTCAGAAGGTGCTGAGCCGCTCAGTACCACCAGGTCACAGCGCTCAGGAGAGTTGGAGTGCTCAAACGCCACCCTCCACTGGAAGCCTCATTGGCTGCAGCCAGAGTTCTGGGTAGGAGGCTGAGTGCTCCTGGGGCTCACGGGGAAAGCACAGCTGGTCCTGCCATAGGCTCTTCTCTGACTTGGAGTGTCCTGCAGGCCTGCCCACAGCGTGGGGCCTGAGGAATGGCAGAGTGCCTGCCGGCCCTCCAGCCCTGCCCGGCCTGCAGGAGCACCTTCCCTTCCACTGGGGCTTCGGCAGCAGACCTTTCCAGCAGCAGTCACCTGGCAGCAGGGCCCTCCACCACAGCAACTTCAGCCCAAGCAGAGAACCAGTGAGTCTGTATCATGGGAAACTCCAGGACCTTCCTCTTGGATCAATACAGTATCACAAGAGTCTCTTCAGGGTCCACTCGGTACAAAGTAGCTGACTGTTTTTGAGGCCTGGCTTCAGAGGCGCTGCTTGGAGTCCTGTGAGTTCAAGAAGTGGCCCCAGCACAGTGGGTGGAAAGACATTGCCCGACGTCTCTCCAGGGTCTGCTGCCCGTGAAGGTGCACACCACACCTGCCGGCTTCCGATGTGCCTCAGTGTGTGGAGCGGGTGCTGCGGATGGAAGGTCATAGGGTGTAGAACCAGACAGGGCTGCCTCAAAATCCTGGTCCCACTCGACTTTAGGCAATTTGACCACTGAATACCTCAGAATCCTCATTTGGACAGACACGAGAGCCAAAAATGATCCCCTGTGTCCATGGGTTGAACTCCAGTGAAGGTCAGCACAGTGTTCTACCCGAGCAGGCTGCGCTGTTCTAGGAAACCAAACTTTCCTCATCAAGCATAGCACCAGAGACCCAGGCTCCTTTTCACAACAGACTTTAGGCCTCATGTGTACGAAGTGGCTTTACTTGGCGTTCCTGGACTCTTGACCTCTGCCAAACCATCCTGGGTGACCACAAGTATCATTGGGGTTTGAATGGCATTACCTTCTTTGGTTCAAAATACCCCTCATCTGGGCTGTGCTCAAGTTATGCCACAGATGATAAAATCCTGGGTAGTTGAGGTGCACTGGGAAGGCAGGTGCCCTCCTGTCCCCTGGGAAGCCCTGGTTCCATCCACACGCCCAGCAGGAGCCGGCCCTAAGACCAGCATCCCACCTGGGACATGGCCAGACTCCTGCCCTCATAGTCCAGGAGAGCCCAGGCAGTGTCAGCAAATGCAGCTCTGGAGCGTGAAGGGCAGTGCACGGACTAGTGGTGCAGGGGGCTTTGTTCTCCTTTCTGGGTGCTTTGACTGCAGAGCTCTGTGGTTTGGAGATGTTATTATTGTTGTGGTGGTGGTGGTTATTATTATTATTAGGTGGTGCTGGGGGTTGAACCCAGGGACTTATGCATGCTAGACAATATGCTGAGCCATATCCCAGGCCCTGGAGGAGACATTTTGACACTAGATTCTCCTCAGTGCTGTTTTGGAAATACGGAGTCAAAACCGCTGGTTCCAAGGGACTGTGCCTGCAAAGAGGCTGGGCCCGCACCCCGCTCTCTCCTCGTGAGTGTCTTCTTTGCCTGGGCCTGGACCACTACTGTTTGATGCCAACAGTGGTCTGTGCTGGAGGGCTGCAGGCTGGGATCAGCCAGGCCATGGTGGTCAGCCAGGCCATGGTGCTCGGCCCAGCGCACTCCCTGGAGAAGCAGCCCAGGGAGCTGCCCTGCCGCAGGCCCCATGCGTCTTGCCCACTGTGTCGCTGGGGTTTCTTAGTGCTAGGAGCTCTGCCCAGGCTCCCAGGACTCTGTCCCTCTCCCATTGCCAGCCTTGGTTGGTGCGCTTCCACTGTGACCGACCTTTACCGTCCAAACAATGCTTTCCTGAGCTCTGAGTCCTGGCCCCGCTTTTCTTGGGCCCAGAGCAAGGGCACCAATGGGGGAAAAAAAAAAGCCCTACTTCGGGCCTGCACCTTTTCCTGTCCATCTGGGAAGTGAGTGGACGTGTCTTCCAGCTCTCAGCACACTGTCCCCACAGCCACCCCTCAGCCTGGGGCATACACAGGCCTGGAAGTGGGTGTGGCATCCCTGGGGAATGTCATGCCTTTTCTTGGAGTGTGAGAGTATGGAATGCAGCAGGACCCGTCCCCTGCCTGTGGTCTCCTCCCCCGAACAGCAAGGCAGAGCCAACCGGGCAGTGTCCAGGCAGACATTCTCAGAGGGGCTGCAAGGATGCAGACCACGAGGACACCATGGGCCTGGCTGCATGCAACCTCCCAACTCCAAAGTCAAGGGTGGGCTTCACTCCTTACCAATAATGCCCTTCTCTCACGGCCTGGCTGGGCCTGGCCTGGCCAGGTTCTAACCCATTGTGTTTTTTAAAGGCTAATTCTTTATTGCTGGATTCTAGATCCTTTCATTGATCAAGCTTTCCTGCCCCACTCAGGCTGGGTGACCTGCAGGAATTGGGCTCAGACATGCAGGATGGCTGTGCACACCTGGGAGCTGTCCCTCTGTGATGACCTGTTCCCGTGAAGGACAGGCTGCAGTCCCATCCAGGCCTGTGAGCATGCCCTTCTCGGGAAATGGAGTAATCAGGTAAACTCTCAGTTGCCAGGGCAGCCCCAGTCCAAGGAGACTGGAGTCCTCCTAAGAAGAGGTGCCAGGACACAGACACAGGGACAAGGATGTCATGTGACCACAGAGGCAGAGACCCGAGTGATTCAACCACAAGCCAAAGAGCATGTGGGACCACTAGGAGCTGGCAGAGGCAGGAAATCACTGCCTGCAGGTGCGGAGGGACAGGTCCCTGTGACTTGGGCCTCCAGGACCATAAGCCTCCCTTGGAGAACACACCTCTGTGGTCACACCTGCTATGCTTCACTGTGGCACTCTGGGCCACCACCAGCCAGTCCCTGTGCTGCCGGGCCAGCTCCAGGATGGGCTGCAGTGGGCCTGCTCTCTGCTGGCCATTGCTCTGTGACCAGTGTTTGGTCACGTCAGAGCCACGTGGAGTCTGTTACCTGAAGTGGCACTTCCAGGCGCACAGCGGGTACTTGGGTTCTGGTTCTTGTGCCAGGTATAAGGGGTATGTGTCCCTCCTCCCCCTTTGGAGGACCTGCCCAATTCCTGCAGGTCACCCAGCCCGAGTGGGGCAGGAAAGCCTGATCAAGCCCTGCAGAAGGCAGCTGCTCTCATTGTGTTCTCAGGCCCCGGAAGGTCCTCATCGAGCCAGGGGCTGAAGACCCTGGCCAGGTTGAGCTGCTCGCTTTGACCCGACCCCAGCATCCAGTGTCCAGTCCTGAGCCTCTTCTTCCCCGCCTCCTCCTGCAGCTCCCCTGGAAGCTCAGGCCACTAGCCTTGCTTCAGAGTAGATGAGATCCTTTTTGTTTTAAAATGAGGCAGATGCTGAGACACTCACAGCCGTTCCTCCAACTGTGCAAGGCTCAGCATTTGGGGGCTTTGGTGGCCCACCTCCTTGAGTTGGTGTCCTCTGAAGAGTCCGCACTTGCCCCGAGAGCCCTCTTGCCCTGCCCAGCATGCCTCTTTCTGTCAGGCCCTGTGCTCCGCGGTCAGCGGGAGAGGACAGCAAGAGTCTCCCAAGCCTACCTGTGTGGGGTGATGGCCCACCTCTGCTGCTCGGCGCCTGCCAGGTGGCAGGGTACAGCAAGCACAGACAGTACCCTGGGACACAGGAGCTGCTGCCTCCCTAACGGGCCCCCAGGTTTCTCCTTGGGCTCTCCCGGTCTTAGAGAAGGCCTGACCTGGACCACTCTGGGAAGGTCTGTGGGGGGGGGGTGCAGCCAGGGCACATGCAGCCAGGGTCTGCCTCCACTCTGCCTGTCATGCTGACCTTTGGAAGGTGTCTAATGTGGGATGCTTACTGGGCACAGCGTGGTCACTCTGCCCGAGGCGTGAACCCCCTCCTCCCTCAGACACGTAGCTGTGGGAGCGGCGCTGCCTGCATCTGCTCTCTCACTCCTGCTAGGAACTTCCTTTGGAACAAATGGGAGGACGCTCAGCCTGGCTTAGGAGGAGCTGACCCCCTCCAGCCGGGCACGACAGCTGTTGTCACTGTCTATAAAGTTCTGTCCCAGGGGGTGAGCCTCACTGAGCTTAGGCAGCACAGCTGTCCTTCCTCACCACAAAGATCGCGATCATGCCAGAAAGATGTCACACTGTCCCTCCGAAGAGCAGCATGAGTTCATTGAAGGGATAGGAAAAGGGAAAGGAGACTCCCCGGGGGAAACTGGGTCCTGCCAGAGAGGAGGGGAAAGCGTCCCTCCTGCCCTCCTGTTCTACTGGGGTCCTAGGGGAGCTTCCAGAGGCACCTCCTCACCTTTGAATGACAGCAGGATGACATCAGACTCTCAAGTCCCCACTGCCATGGCAACCCTGGGTCACCTTGGCCCATGCTGACCGGTTCTCACTGGAACCTGTTCTCACAGATTTCAGGGAATAATCCTTATCTCTCCAAATTCCGGGATCTGGTCTGGGTAGGGTCACAAGCTCCCACCCCTGCGGGTGACCTGTGGTCTGCTCATTGGCTTTTCAGGCCTGCATTTCTCCTGCAGGTGACAGTTTGCTGAGGAACGTGACATCTGTTGACTTAAGGCAGGCGGGACTGCAGGGAAGTTGCTTTTTAACGGAAGCATGGCGGTCAGCACAGTGGGCCCAGTTTATAGAAGTGTCCTCGTGTGCCCACGGATCAGTTCTTGGTGGGAAAAGCTGCATCACGGGAAAGGCTGACACTCAAGGTGTGAGCCACCTTTGGGGCCCCCACACGGGGCACCTGCAGCAACTCCCAGCCTCTAGTCCCTCCCCATTTCTAAGGCCAGGGTTTGGAACCGCCTTAATCTAACAATGTATTTGAAGGACACTGTAAGAAAAAATAAGACAGACAACTGTATTTTCAATAGTCAATAAAATGAAATAGATGTAGGTGATGAAAGGGTCTATCAGTGGCATTTTGTGTATTTGTTACAATATGATGGGAAGGCAGATTTGCATGTGGTATTCTAGCCAAATGTTCTATTCCTGCTGCCTGGCTCCCACCTCCTGCCATGGACAAGACCTGAGGCCCCTCTAAGGATGGGCAGCCTCCTGCAGAGACACATGCATGCCCAGCGCTGGGACGCAGCAGGTGTATTATTTTACAGCCTCCAAAAGGACAGATTCACACTTGCCAGAAATGGATGTTCCAGAAAAGTAAGTTTCATGCAGCAGAATCCCACAGAGGGGCAAATATAGTACTGCCCTACCAGGATTTTGGAATATTAAATCTGACCTGCAAGTTTCCCAAGTTCACATATTTACATAACATTTAAGCCAGAATTCCTTCCATTGAAATTAGTCTCGAATTTTGTGCTGAACACGTTAGTTACAACATGAGTTACAAACCTTATAGGAGTGCATTGATTTAGAACATGCAGAGCTGCGTGCCACGACCAGGATTCATTTTAATTCTAGTGGTCTTTATGGAGATAGTGGGTTTGCTTTCCAGCAGCTACAATTCAGACTAGGCATCTGGTGCTCACTTATGCTCTTGGTGCATTGAGGCTACTCCACCTTCTGAGTTTTAGAAACTCTTGTAAAGACGGTCAAGAGTCACACTCTGATGATTGGTGTTGCTGGTCAACTTGGCTGGACTGACAGCTGCCTGGAGAACTGGCAAAGCACACTCCTAGGTGTGTCTGTGAGGGCATCTGCAGAGGCCTTGGCCGTGGGGGCAGGAGCTGAGGGGAGAGGCTTGCCCTGTCCAGTGGGGAGGCCTGGGGGGGTAAAGGTAGTGTGGGGTGTGCACAAGCTCTGCTTGTCTTGAGCAGTGCATCTGCTGATGCTGCTCTCACGTGGACATCAGGCATGATTCTCAACTTGGGGCGCAGTTTTGCACCAGAGGCTGTCTTCAGCCTGGGCCTGGGCTGCATTGTTGGTCCCTCTGTTGGGGGCTCGAGTTCCTTGCACTGAGAAGCTACTGGTTCCCATGACTATCGATTCATTAAATTGAAAGCAATCCCATGAATGGCTTTGAATCACACATGTCCTTTTGGTCCTCTCTGGACAACCTGTATGAACACCCACACCAACAGCCGAGTCCAGACAGTAACTGCAGATGGGATCAGTAGCGCTCTCCTGTGGCCTCGTAGATCTGTGCAGCCTGTTTCTTTAAACTGGTCCTGGCCTGGGCTGCCCCTGTGCCGAGTCCTCACAGCATGACCCCAGTCTGAGCACAGGCAGTCACAGGGACACCATGGCTGTGCTGGAGCAAGGTGAGCCCAGAGCACAGCCCCACTGTTCTCCAGCCACCTCATTCGTCTTCTCTGTTCCTGGGCGACGCTCTCTGATCCTCCACTGGCTTTGAGGGCTACCTGGTGCGTCAGTTGTCTCAGCTCCATTAAACTCTTAAATTTGGTTTGCCTCATTTCTCCTCTAAGAAGCCCTGACCTTCAGCTGGTTCTTCTCCCGGTTGCTGGGAGCAGTGAGGCCTCACTGTCCGTGCTGTGCGTCCTCCCGTCTCCCCATTCCTGCTGGAGAGGGAAGTAAACCCTGTTCCTTTTGGATCCCAGGCTTCTACCTGGGGCCCTGTGGGGAGAGTGGCAGAGAGAGGGGATGGGAGGAAGAGAAACTGGGGTTCCGCCTCGTCTCAGGTGGCAGTCCTGGACATGAGTCACCCAGGGGTGACTGGCACATGCATTTACATACCAGAAGCAGAGGGCCTGGCCATGGGGTGCAGTGGCCACCAGGGGTGACCAGCAGAGGTGGTAGGCAGGTGTCCTGCCGGTGGAGCCACGGGGCTCTGGTGCTCACTGACTAGGGCTGCGGAGGGCCCTCCTGTCCCTGGTGCACAGCTGGAGTCCCCAGTATGCCCTAGGCTTGGGGCTCCCCCTGCCCCTCCTGGGCCTCAGTCTTTGGCCTTCAGTAGTCCAGGGAGCAAGGAGAGAAGTGGCTGGACCTCCTCTGCACACTGGTCAACTTTGTGGGGTGACGGCTTGTTCCCAGAGCACCTCTAAGGTGTGTGGGGACTTGGGGTAATGGACATTATCCGCAAGGCTTGAGCAGATGGCCGACTGTGGCCCATTTCCCACGGAGGTGCCCTTCAGTCCCTTGGCCCCGGGGCCGCACTGAGCCTCAAGTCTCTGATGTTTCCTCCCAGCTCCTCCTACAACTTGAATGCTCCCTTTCACTTAGCTCCATTGGCTGCTGGTTCCTCAGTGGGCCACCTGCAGGGTCCTACTTCCCTCCTCCTCATCCAGGTGGGTCACCATCTCTCCAGAAGGAAGTGGTGCTCTGGAGTGGGCTCTGAAAGTCTGCAGGACCTGTTCTGAGGCAGTGCGGATGGTCCCAGGACTCAAGCCCGGGCTCAGCTCGGCTGCTGTCCACTGTGGGGCTGGAACAAAGGGCGTGTGGCCTCGGGCAGTTGCCTGTGCAGAAGTGCGTGGCGGTCTGACTTTCGCATGCTTTGGAAGGCAGAGAACCTTGTCAATGTGAAATAACCCCTCTGCTTTAGTAGTTGATTCTCAGCCGAATACAAGTGACCGTGGCCTGGGAGCTGAATTCAAGTCACCCTGATGACAGGTTCTGTTGTCCATGAGGTAACATGTGAAGATTATGGAAAATAACTTCCCCCAAGCCAGCCTCCAGGGAAAACAGGAGGGCAGTGTGGCCCGGGAGGAGGGAGAAAAAAGAAGGAAGCATTACCCCTTCCAGCAGCAATGCGTCCTGAAGAGACTGAGCCTGAGCCTTGGACTTTCGCCCTGTGCCCTTGCCCATGAGTCCTGTGCAGCTCCGGGAACAGTGGGTCCCCGAGGAAGAGGACACACCGTGAGCTCCGGCCGGGTTCTGAGCTTTGGTCCCTTCCCCGTAACCATGAGTTTCAGACTTTCCACAACTTTTTTCCTAACTGCCCAACGGACACATTCTGCCTCAGTTTCCAGTGATCAATTCACCCTCATTGAAACCTATAACCCTCAGACTCCTTCTGTAACGGGGGCCATTTTCCACCCTGAAGATGGCCCTGCGGGTGCCTGACGGCGTGACTCCACTGCTGAAGGAAGGAAAGCTAGCTGGTCCTTCTGAGGTCTGCTCCTGTTGTTGGTCACTCCTGCAAGCAGCATGAATTTGTACAGCCTCAGAACAAAGCAGGTCATGGTCAACACCGTCCATGCACACAGTGGTGGGGGCATGAGTTTGGCAGCTACTGACTGGATGAGGTCTTCTTTTTAGAAGGTACCTTACAGAAAAAGTTATCCTGATACTGTCAAGTGTATATAAGGGATGCCCCCCTCAGGGTTCTTGCTGCCAGGGAGGGAGACCGAGCCAGGCACATGTGGGGATCTGCAGCCCAGAAGTGGCCTGGGGGTCTGGTCTGAAGGTCTATGTCCCCCAGATGCACATGCTCATGCCTTAGCACCGAGGAGCTAGCTTTAGGAGAGGGCCTTGGAGCAGGAGTGGGTCATGAGCGAGGCTAGTGTCCTTTAGAAGCAGGCCTGGAGAATGGTGGTGTCCCATCTCTCCACCAAGTGCACAGCCAGCAGCTGCTGTCCGAGAGCCAGCACACAGGTCCGCTCCATGCTGGAGCTCCTGGCCTTGGATAGTCAGCCTCCGGAGTGTGAGGAAGGACAGTCTGTGGTTCAGCCACCTGTCCATGGTGTTTTGTTAAAATATCCCGAGTGGACCCAGACAAGAGAACAGGGAGATTCTGTCTCAGTCAACCTAACAGGACTCCCACTGCAAGAGTCTTGGATGACCGGATCCCCTGCAGGGTGGTGACAGGAAAGAGCCTTGGGTATGGGGAGTGGCGAGGTCTGAAGGGGTTCTCCCTGCAAGACACCTGCTGCAGCTGGGCACTGCCAGGGCCCAGAGCACCCAGGGCTCTAGCAAGCTGGGTGAAGGCTGTCCCTGACAGGACCCAGGCACAGGCAGTGCATCAATGGCCGTTGGCTGCTCTGAATCTTGGCTCATTGTTAACAATGCAACATAGAAGTGACTTTTGCTTTACTTTGACACAACTAAACATTTAAGATCTGTTTTAGTCAGCTTTTTTTTTCACTGCTGTGGCTAAAAGGACCCAACCAGAAGCATTGTGGAGGAGGAAGTTATTTGAGGGCTCACAGTTTCAGAGGTCTTAGTCCAAAGAAGGCCGGCTCCATTCCTCGGGGCTCAAGGTGGGCAGAACCTCATGGCAGAAGAGTGTGGCAGAGGGAAGCAGCTCCCACGGAGATTAGGAAGCAGGGAGAGGGAGAGGTCTCCACCCACCAGACACAAAGGTACACCCCAAAGCCATGCCCCAGTGCCGTCCTCCTCCAGCCACATCCCACCTGTCTCCAGTTACCACTCAGTTAATCCTACCAGGGGGTTGATTCACTGATTGGGTTAAGGCTCGGATAACCCATTAATTTCTCCTCCAAATCTTCTTGCACACGTGAGGTTTTGAGGGACACCACATCCAAACCATAACAAAATCTTGGTTCTTTTGTAAGCATTTAAAGTTAAACTTAAATAAATATGCTGCCTTTTACATAAATATGATGCCTTGAACAATCAGTATTGAGTAACCCTTGACTAATATACGGTCTTGTCAAAAAATCTGGTGAATTGCACATCATTAAAACTAAGTTAAAAATTTAATGTCTTTATTTTCCCTTTCAAGAACTCTGCTGTCTATTAAACACCTCATGTTATTTTTATAATATAAGAATACCCTTTTAGGGCTGAGGTTGCTAGCACTTGCCTAGCACATGTGAGGCACTGGGTTTGATCCTTAGCACCACATAAAAAATAAATATAATTATTAAAAAATTGTAAATAAGGGAAAGAAAGGGCCAGTTTCCCTTTTCCTACCCACACTGTAAAAAAAAAAAAAAAGGATACCCTTTGAAACAGAGGAGGACTGTTTCTCTTAATGACTCATCGCACAGGTAGAGGGAATCACAGGTGAATCAAAACTAGAGTGCTGTATTGTGAATGGTGTGTGTCCCTCCAAGCTCACATGGAAACTGTGGCCTGTAAGAGGTGACAGAGTCCTGTGGGGGCTGAGTTCTTTCTCTTGGGCTGCCAGCTACCTCCAGAGCCCACTGTTGACCCTCGTGCTTGTCTTTTCCAACAACCTGGTTGCTCTTCTCTGCCAGAAGTTTGAGGAAGTATGGGGCCCTCACCTGGCTGGGGCCGACCATGACCCTCAGCCCCCAGGACCATGAGCAGATCGAGTCTCAGGTATCCTGTCATCAAAACAAAGATGGACAGATAGAACTTTGCAGTTTCCAAATGGGGACCCTATTCAGCATGATGCCCTGGGCATTTCAACTCATGCCTGCTAAGCCCAATTTTAACACAAAAGTGTTTTAGTTCTTAATTCTCACAGGTTGAAAGGTGCCTGCTAACAAGAATAAATACATAGAGAAAGGGCAGGTCACACATGACTAGCCTGCAGCCATCTACCCAGGAAACCAGCCTCTTATTTGTGATAAACAGGCTGGGATACCAGTCTGCTACAGGAAGCCAGTGGCTCTCCTAGAGCTAGACAGCAGCCCGTGGTGACCCGCACTGAGCGGTCAGCACACTGACTCATGGCTCCTGTAATGGTCCTTTCTTCCAACTTCGGATGTCGCAGGAGCCAGCTGGCCCCTGTACTGTTGAGGGCCACAGCCGAGTCGGGATGACGCATGGCATTTTTGCCAGAACGGAGTGGTTGAGAGGTGATGCCCGCGAGCCTTTGAGATGATGATGGTTATGTTAAGCTGTGTGTTCAACTGTATGTTAGACCCCTGCTGTCCGCGCTACTTTGGAGTTCTCCTGGGGATTCCTGGGGAGTTCGCGTTGGTTGGGGAAGTGCCGGAGGAGGGATTTCCGGTTGGTGTGTGGTGTGTCCCCGGAGGTGCGTGGCGTTCAGGGGAATTCGGAAATAAAGTTTGTTCCTGCTTGAGTGGCTCGTGATTTGTGCCCAGCCAGACTGCAGCACTGTACCAGTTCTGAAGGAAGCTCCCCAGCAGCCGTCTTCCTGCCCAGGCCAGCGGCCCCCTGGGCATTGCCCTGAGACCCTCCCTCCCCTGCAAGGCCTTCCTCCCCTCGCCGGCTTTGGAGTCTGCCCAATCCTGGTCCCAGCAGCTCCCACACAACGGCCTCCATCTGCTCTCAGCTGAGGGTCTGCTTTCGTTTCCGTACAGCTGAGGACACAATTTTGGGGTTTCCAAGTTATTTGGGGGGCTGTCTTCAAACTGTTGGGTTTTGAAACCACCTGAGACTTGCTGGTGGGGGCTGGAGAGAGACAGTGTCTGACTCGGGGGACCCAGAAGCCCAGGGGTAAAGGGGGACCCTGATGGGGTCTTTCAGTTGGCTTATGGAGCCAGTGGCTTCCTTGACCATCTGGGTCCTGAAGACCAGGAAATGAGAGTCGTGCTTTCCCCTTGACCCTCTCTTCCTGGGGGCATCGTCTCTACTGCATGCTCACGATGATCTGCCCGGATCCCAGGATCTGGGCCGTGTAAAGAGGCCATTCCCAGCAGAGGAGGGAAGTAGCATCCCCCTCGCCCCAGTTCTGTCCACTCCTGGACAGCGAGTGTGAATCCTGTGTCCGCTAGGAAAGCAGCAGAGGAGCAGGGTCCCCACCGCCGGGCTCCCCTAGTCGGGCGAGACACTTCCCAGGGAATGTCTGCCCTCAGCAGGGCCTTGGCAAAGCCGAGGTGGAGTTCGGGAGGTCTGTGTGGAGAGGATGGTGTGGGCGCCCAGCTTGGTGCACACAGAGGTTAATAAGGTCGCTTTTCTAGCCCACTCTCAGCTGGTCGTGGGCAGGTTTTGCCCCCACAGATTAGATGAAGAAAATGATCTTAATACTTAGTGTTTCTCTTTACACACGGGATAGAAAACCTGGGGCTGACTGAGCAGAGGGGAAGCTCTGACCGCCGTGGTTCTGCCCCGAGATGAGCAGTGCGCATCTCGGTGATGGCTCAGGGCTCCCCCTGGGGGCTGTGCAGGTCGCCCTGGCCGGGCTGCCCGGTTCCAGGGAAGGGAAGCTGAGCCTCGGGAACAACAGGGCCGCGGCCACCTGCAGCCCACCCACCTGTACCTGAGCCTGGGGCCGCTCCAGGAGTTCTGCTGTCACGCCAACTGAGACTGCTTCGCTCTGGCTGGGCCTGCTCCCCGGCCCTGCTCCCCGGCCCTCCCACCCCCCTCCCTGTGCTTGTCTTTCCTTCCTTATGTTTCTCTTGCCTTGCTCAAAAAATGACGGGAGGCCACTTAAGGGCACGGACGCAGCACAGAAGGGAAAAGCGTCTGGTGTGAAGAAACGGACAGGGAAGAACAGGGACATTGCCCACCTCCCACTCGTGGCCAGGCCGCCAGGCCTTGCTGGACGCTCAGGTTTTTCCTTGATGTGGATTTAGATTGCACTCTGCCTGAGGTCCTGGCTCCTCTGCGTTATCTGCTGCCCTGAATGCAGGGCACCAGTCCACATGGGCACTGCCCAGGAAGAAGAGCTGCATCCTGCCCAGGGGCCTAACTGCCGCGTCTTCCTCCAGCAGGATTGGCCTCCAGCTAACTCCACGGGAAGTGTGTTTGGTGACACAGAGAAGCCACTCACAGCTGGCAGAGGCTGCAAACGGCTTCCTGTGTGGAGGGGAGGGCTGCTTCCCAATAATCAGGGGATGCAGAGACACCAGGCTTTTGGAATCCTTGGGTCCCCTGGGGGATGGCCGAGGACTGACTGGCCAGAGGCCACCGTCCAGAGTCTGGCGGCCGCACCATTTCCCGCTTGGTGTCTATGCCCTTGCAGGCCCCTGGCCGTGTCCCTGTGGTTGCTCTGACACCCACAGGTGGGCTGCCCACGGGGCGTGTCCTTTGGATGGACTCACACCTGTTTCAGCCTCAGCCCCCCAGTGCCCCGACCACGCTTGGCCTCTGCCCAGTGAGACAACACTGATGCAGCCTCCTTGTTGGGTTCCACAAAGCCACAGGCACGCAGCAGGCCAGCCTGGGGCCACACGAGGGGCACTCTCTGTGTGCCCTTCTGGCCTGCACCGTCTTCCTGCTCTTACCTGAAACACAGGGGTGCTGCCCGAGGCACGACCTGCGCTCCCCGCCTGGCGCTCCTCCTCCTCGGGCATGGACTGCGGCCTGTGTTCTGCAGTCACAGGAGGCAGGGAGCAGCTTCTCTGGACATGCACTTGACTGGCCTCCATGCTGGCCACCGGCCTCACGTGTTCACAGTTCCCTGGTTTCATCCCAGTCATCTTCCCGAGTTTAAGGATCGCGTGTGTGCCGGAACCCAGGGCTTCCCGAGCACCTGGCGAGCACTCCGCCTCTGAGCTGCACCTGCCCCTCTAAGGCTCCTTCAACAGCCCCAACAGGGGCGATTCTCATGAATCCCTTACTTATCCCTCTATAGTATAATTTTAAGGCTGTTTTGATTTATTTTGATGCATTTCCGACTCTTTCAATAGTTTTAGGATAAAGTTGGGTGATTTGGGGTCAAAATTTTGAATTTTCAAAGATTTTGACATTAGTTAAGTTACCGTTTGAAAGTGCTATCACTTCTTGGGCACACACTGCTCCTGGGGAAAATGGCTTTTAATCATCAGGTGACAGACCTGGGGCATGGCAGTCACCATCTGCATGAACATCATTTGTTCCTACAGATGGCCTTTGAGGCTGGACAGAGGTTTCCCGCTGCAGGTCCCGGAGAGTGAAGGGGAGGCATCCCGAGGCAGAGCCCCTGCCCCTTCACCAGGGCGCCAGCTGGGCTTGCTGCGGGTGGGTGGCGACTCTCTGGTGTCACTCTCTGCTGGGAGTGACACCAGGCGCCAGCTTCCAAGGGGAGCTCTTGACCTGAGCTCAAGGCAGTGGGAGGCACCACTGCGCAGAAATTCTGAAATTTAACAAAACTTACAAGATCTTTTCCTTAAATTGTATGTTAAGGGGACTTGTGTGAGTGCAGTGGGGGATATTTTGGAATTTTAAACCATGAGGTTCCTTTTCAATTGAGGTGATGTGAGAGGGGGTTGGTCATCCACTGTGAAGCCACATTTGGAGGGTGCACGTTGGAGGGTGCTCGGATCCTGCTGCAAGTGCTGAAGCAGCAATGTGTCTTCTCCTCACACCCAGGTGACCATCCATGGAGACTCAGGCAGGACTGGATCTGGTGTGAGATCGAGAAGGCGCCTCCCCCGGGATCTACGGCAGAGGAGTGGCGGCAGCCACACAGACTACTTCGACACTTTGCAGAGCAGCTGCTGGAGGCCTGGGAGAATGACCCCTGCTGTGGGAGACAACGGAGGCCAAGAATAAGGAGGAGAAGGGCGAAGCCCGACACCAGCTGCCGCCTGTGACTCTGCACTGGGTCACAGGCAGGTGAAAGCCAGGACGGACGTCACTGGTTCCAATGGAGCCGTTGGTGTGGGAGCTGTTCAGTGACAACATGGTCACGGAGAGTATGAGGACTGCACCTCTGTTCCCAGCAGATGTCCCTGGGCACACCTGAGTGACAGGGGCAGTGTCCTCACCTCCATGCACACTCTGAGCTGGAAGGTGCTGCAGGAAATGTGACAAAATTGTGTTTTCAAAAAGGACACTGTGGGCAGACTAGGAAAGCACTCACACAGTTGTTCCCTCTGACCCGCCCCAGAGTTGAGGACCAGCCCTCGATCGTACGGCAGTGCAGAGAGTAGCTCTGGTTTGGGGGCCGGAGGCCCAGGGAAGACGCAGACCCGGGTAGAGATCCTTCGTGCTACAAACGTGGCAACACCTCTTTATTTAGATAAGATGTGTTCACATCCAGCATGACAAAGTTTGTACAAAGTTCACAATTTAAAAATGAAGTATCACAGCAACTTGTGATTCCACACATTTATAGCAAAATTAAAGTGTCAACAAACCCATGCCGTGTAGTACAAAAATAAATCAAACTTCAGTTCCACAGAGAGCACAATAAATAGTTTATACAAAATTCTGTCTTGATAAATGATTGCTTAAATTAACTCAAATGAATATGAACAATAAGTTATAATAAATAAGCTCTGGTAACTCACAATAGCCCATATGGAAGGTCAGCATTCTAACAGGTGGCACTGTGATCCCTATACAACAGTCACAGATGACTCTGATTTGATTATGTACCAACGTTACATGAGCAGCAGGTTTGTGCTTAGTGTCCCTTTCCATTGTACATGGGGGATGACAATGAGAATCCAAACCGATACTACCTATTACTCTACTAAAAGCATACTACATTGGCCGAGAAGCTGCAGACGAGACGCGGGGGAATGCGTGTGCCGCTATGAACAGGGGCCCTCCGAGGCGAGGCCCGGACCGTGTATGGCATCAGGTGACAGTGAGCACCTTGCTTCTGCTCTCAAAAGGCATTTCTGAGCATGGCAGCTAGGACTAGTCGCACAACAGAAGGGGCGTGCCAGGGCCCCGAGCAGTGACGTCGTCTTCTCCCAGCTAGGAATGACCGTCCTGGAGAACTGTAGGCGTCTGTACAGTGAACAGTATAAAGTGCCGCTGGGATGTACACACATCTATACACATATATATACCGAGGTCGAGTATTGTATCAGAATGTTCGTCGTGAGATCCCTGTAGTCTCCCTGGGCTACGCGGTGGGTCAGCCGTGGGGCCTCTGCTCTCATCCGTCCAGCTTCATGTCGCGAGGCGACCGACACAGGAATTGCACACCTCCGTACGGATAATAGGACAAGGTAAGTGCAAATAGTCGACTGGCACATTGTGGGGACAATGACCCTGTAAGTCCTGTTCTGCTAAAAATATTTTTTTTTAATTTTTACAAAACCCATCTTTTTTTTCATAACAAAATTTTAAAGTACTTTTGTACTTCCTGCATAACATCAAGACATGGAAGGAGAGATGCTACTAAAAGAAATCAACATCAGGAAACACAACACATCGTCAAAAGACTACTTAGAAGGGGAACGCAGCCGTCAAAAGTGGTCTTATGCATACAGATAGTGCAGTCATTGGAGTCAAACAATCCAATCCTGAAGGTGTAAGAAGTCTAAGATGACCTAGTTCAAAGCAAAAAGTGCTGCAGTATATTAGTCAGGTTAAACTCTGATTGCATTCATTCTCAGCATAGGGCACAATAGCCAACAAGGCTATGCAATGCTCTGTGGTCACCTGGACCCGCGAGGGCAGGGCGTGAGCGTCCGTCGTTCTCAGAGCGCTCTGAATAGGGCCAAGGCCGATTCAGAGTCAGGGTCGGGTGGGGCGAGGGGTGGGAAACTTTACAGAGCTGCTTTCCCACCGTCCAGCAGGAAATTCAGTCCAGAAAGCAGAGTGCTCACAGCCGTTAGCTTTTGTCCCTCAAACGTGAAATGAGAATAGCAACGATAATGATTTTTTAAAAGTGAAAAGGGGAAATAAATGCTCTTAAATTATCTTTTTGCTCAAATTGAAAGCACACAACTTCTGTTAGGTAAACTATGTTGCGGGAACAGTTCAGAGGGGCACGGGACTCTAGGAGAGATAAGAGAAGGTTGTTCCAGAGGGTACTGAGAACCAAAAGGAAATCTTCGTGCTGTCCACCTCTGACAAGGTCCTGTCTTAACGGAAGTCTCCAGAGTCACACCATGTAATGTTTAGGAGTTAATTTAAAAGTGCTGCTTAAGCTGCTTTGAATCTTCTGCCAAGTTTCCATGGCTTGATGTTGTCTTACAATAAATTACTTATTTCATTTCTTACAGTTAATCCATATGCCATTTCCTTGGAATGCAAAAAACCTCACTTATTGCCCCCACCATACACCATCCTCCTAAAACAAACAAACAAAAAAATCACATAATATTTCCAAGCATTGTTCAAAAATAAAGCATTTTGCAACCAATTCTCGCTATGAAACAATATGCACACAAAATGTATTTCTTAAATTCCATAAAGTCCTCCAACACGAGGCAAAATGATAATGTCTAAAAAGTGGCCGTGGGGCCACAACATGGTCATTCAAAGCTGTTTTTTTTCTTTTTCTTTTTTGTCCATTTCAGTTCAAAATACTAAAACATTTAATCACTAAAGCATTAAAAAGAATTTACACTCTATTTATTTTGATCAGCTTACCTCTTCAGAAATATATATACCCCCAGTGTGCATACAGTAGCAGCTATAAACATTACACGGCAGATCACACTACGTCAGCTCTTAGGAAAACGTACAAAATGTGAATGTGTTCAAAAACTATTCTGCAGGTGCTATCTTAAAGCAAGACACAAAACCGTGTGGAGTCTCGTAAGCATAACACTGTTCCGACAGAAATAAATAGAACGCTTTCTGGTAACAAGTCACAGCAGCCGAAACCAAGAGGCGTCCTTTCTTAGAATGAGTCTCGCCACTAGAGCAGCTGTTCAGACCTGAATTCCTCTCACAGCCTGCTTTATATTTTCCAGTAGGGCCTTATTTTCTGGACTCTGATAACGGTCTTGATTTGTATACATTTCCGTCAAAGTAGTCACGTAAGCATCAAAATTTTGTTCATTGATTGGATCCTACGAAATATTAAATAGTAGTTCATACACAACTTTTATTTTCTTCATAGTATATTCATAACAGCATAAAACAGAGCATAGCACCCTGCCCCTGCATCATCAACTAGACAGCCTGTCAGCAACTCGGCTTCATGGATCCGCCCACCACGGTGGCTAGCGGGCAACGACATGGCTTTGGGATGGTGACCAAGGTGCCCGCAGGCGGAGGACCATGGAGTGATGGCACAGGACATCTATCCACGTGAGAAGGGAGGCCGCCCTCCGGGCGCTCATTCACTTACCATGTGAGGCAGCTGGATGTTGGCCAGGCTGTGGATCAGGGACTGGCTCAGGTTGGCCAGCTCGTGCAGCAGGGACTCGTTCTGCTGCTCGATGACCTTGTTCTCCTCCTCGATCGTCTTCAGGTTGCTTTCCATCGTGGTGATCTAGAACACACACGCGTGTGACATGTAACACACGTCGCCTGGGCGTGCGCCCAGACTGCCCAGTGCACAGCAGCGTATGCGCAGGACTGGCCACCCGAAGGGCTGGTTCTCAGGCTTCTGGTCCATTACACTAGAAAACGTGTGAACTGGGGGCTGGGGCATAGCCCAGTTGGCAGAGTGCTTGCCTCGCATGCCCAAGCCCTGGGTTCAACCCCCAGCAACTCACAAAAGGAAAAAAGAAAGAAAGAAAATGTGGCAACTGGACTTGCTGGACTAGCTGGACCAGCATGGGAAGTCCTTGAAGATTCCGGGTTGCTTCTACTTTTCAGCTTTGGATGTTTTGAGAGTTGCTGCAGGTGGAGGTATCCCAATGATGGTCCCCAGCCTGGTGCTATCCCCTGGAGGCTCACTGGACAGTGCTGGGACCTGAGTTGGCAGTTACTGAGTGAGTGCTAAAGCTTCCTCTTTCCATCTGGCCACAGCTAAGTCCTAATGACCCCCATTCCTCTTCCTGCTCAGGTGGGGCCTGGGCTGCTCTGTCCACCAGGCTTCCTGCATAGACTTGCTTCCTCTAAGGATCAGGTCAGGACCTGACTGGGGCCTTGGGCCTCCCCAGCTCACACAGAGACAGTCTCCCGTGCTCTGAGTCTCTGCTGTCCTCTCCTCACAGCCCTGGATTCTCAGCCGTGACCCGGGCCTCTCCCTGGGCAACTGACCGAGGAACCTGGCTCTCCAGCATCTTCTTCCCACTGGCCACTCTGGGCTCCCATCCTCCCCTCTCCCCACTACTGTGCCCTCGTCTTGATATGGGGTGTACCTCCTGGGTAGCTCTCCTCTTCACGGCACCTGGGGGCCGGGGCTTGTGTGGAAGCCAAGGGTGGTGACGCCCCTCAGTGGTGACGCCCCTCAGTGGTGGGTGAATGGGGCTCTCCAGCCCCACTGTCCTCTGGGGTACTGCTCCAGGCCCCCTTTCCTGCTCCCTGGGTGACTCTCTCTTGTTAAAGTACCATCTCCGGGAACCCGTGCCGGCCACAGTGGGCGTGTGGCAAGCCCACCTTCCCTGGAGGACCCCTCCCCAGGTCCTGGCAGACTGTGCCTCCACCTCCAGGCCTGTGTGCTCCCGGAGGTCACTGGGGAGAAAGTCCCCATGTGCAGAGTGAGCTCCTCAGCACGAAACACAGCGGAGGGGTGTCAGGGCGGCCAGAGCTCCGCGGGGTCACCAGGCAGGGGAGCGCAGGCGGAGTGCAGGAGCACCACACTCCCTGAGCAGAGGCCCCGACACTGCTCCCTGCAGGGCCACCCAGGGCACTGGCCTGGTTCCCTGGGCTCAGCACCCTCACCCTCAGCAGGTCTCTGTGTGGCGCCAGCCCTGCTCCCCTGTGCACCTGATTGCTCTGACCCACTCCCAAGCCATTTCTCTTCCACGAGGACTGACACACAAAGTAAGGGCCTAGGCACCCCACCCCTGAGCTCCCAGGGCCTTCATCACACACCACACCCTGTCTGCCTGTCTCACCAGCGTTTGTGGGGACACATTTAATATCAACTTCTCTTTAACCCGGCTATCCCACTCCTCAGTTTATAGCCCAAAGACTTAAAAACAGCACACTACAGTGACACAGACCCATCAATGTTCATAGCAGATCAATTCACTATGGCTAAACTGCGGAGCCAACCTAGATGCCCTTCAGTAGATGAGTGGATAAAGAAACTGTGGCACATCTACACAAGGGAATAGTACTCGGAAATAGAAGATCATAAAATCATGGCATTTGCAGGTAAATGGATGGAGTTGGAGACTATAATGCTAAGTGAATTAAGCCAATCCCCCAAAACCAGATGCTGAATGTTTTCTCTGAGATGAGGATGCTGATCTATAATGGGATGGGTAGGAACTTTAGACAGGGTAAAAGGGAGGGAGGGGGAGGGAGGGGACATGGGAGTAGGAAAGATGGTGGCATGAGATGGACATCATTACCCCAAGTGCATGTGAAGACACGAATGTTGTGAATATACTCTGTACAACCAGGGTCTTGAAAAATTGTGCTCTATATGTGTACTACGAAGTGAAATGCATTCTGTTGTCATGTCTAACAAATTAAAATTTAAAAAATAAATAATAAAAAAAGATCAATTTCTCTTTCAACCTAAGCTCCCTACTCAAGAGCCTGGACCCTCCGAGTGTAGTGTTCTCCTGGGACCAGGGAGCCTGTAAATCCAGCCACCCTGTCAAGCCCCCAGGCCAGGTCCTCTGTGGGGGAACCCGAGGAGCTGACGCTGTGTGTTCTTCTCAAAGTGGGACAATTCTCACGGGTGCGTCCACTCTGCCATGACACAAACGTGGTCTGTGCACTCCAACCCTGTGGCCATGGGCACACATGCTCTGAACTATGCCTGGGACCTTTACTTCTCTGCAATGGGACCAGCCTGCGAGCCTGTGTGGTGCTGAGGAACACCAGGAAGAATAGACAGGCTGCTGGCGCACAGCGAGCCTCAGCCTCACCTGCTTCCCCAGCCCCCTGAGCCTGCAGCTCACCAGGGGGATCTCAGACTGCAGGTCCTCCTGTGGATCCTGCCCACATGCCTGAGGCCTTCTCAAGGTGCTCCCACCCTGAGGGTCAACAGGGCTGCAGGCCTGGGCATTCCTGGACTGTCCAGGCAAACCCTGGGTTCTTCCCTGGAGGTAGGAAGCCCACCTCAGGCAGAGGACATCTGCTGCTCCAGGGGCCAGATCCAGCCCACGGGACTCAAGCTGCAGAGAAATGCTCAGGAACACCTTGGAGCTGGCTGTACAGTGTGGCAGCACAAAATGGCAGACACGTGTGAAGGGGTGCAGGGGAGGGGGTGCAGGGCCTCCCACCCCAGCCTCCCCAGGATGTGCTGATCACAGTTGAGGAGAGAAAAGAAACAGGGAACATAGGCAGAGATCTTCGTGCCCACCCTCCTGGAGTGGCCCTCGGGACTTCAGAAGTTCTGACCTCAGTCCCTCCTGCAGGAGGGCCTGCACTGCTCTGCTCAGAGCCTGGGCCTGGGATCGAGGGCTTCCTGAACACAGGTGGTCATTAGAAATTCCCTGTCCTCACCTTCAGGGATGAGAGCACTGGCCCACACCCGGGCAGCATGTCCCCTGTGTGGATCTAAGTCTGAGGACCACCCATTCCCCTGGGATAAAGGTGGAGTGCCCGAGGACAGGGAGTCTGTAGGTGGTGCCGCTGTCTGAGGCTGCTGCACACAGCATGGGCGCTGGTTCCTCAGAGAGCATCTCACCAGCCTCAGAAAGGCCACGGGACTTGGCCAGATCCTGGGTTTGCACAGCCTGCTCCTCACTGTCTCCCCTGGACCTACAGTTTTCCTAAGATGGACATCTCTTGAGACCAGGGTCATTACAGGTCTGATTCACCCTGAGACCTGATTTGGAAAGGCCCGTGGTCTGGGACTGGTCTTTGCTTCTTGTAATGGTTAACAGCACCTGTGGTACACTGAGACGTGAACACACTTCAGGGCCACGTCGGCTGCGCAGGTCCACGGCCACCTGCCACGGACACAGGGTATCGCTTTCAGGTGGCCTGGAGCTAGGGGACGAAGCCCGGGTGAGCCAAGGCCGAGACACCTGCCGTCTGACTCCTGGCCAGGATGGCGTGAGCCACACAGACAGCACAGGAAGTCTGCCATGGTGCCCATCAGGGTCAGGAGACAGAC
Organism: Marmota monax; assembly: GCF_021218885.2. Classification (NCBI taxonomy): domain Eukaryota; kingdom Metazoa; phylum Chordata; class Mammalia; order Rodentia; family Sciuridae; genus Marmota; species Marmota monax. The sequence continues at coordinate 454,643 of NW_026695216.1, read as the reverse complement.
TCTAGGGAAGGCCCCGCAGAGGGGAGCACTGCTCTCTGCCAGGGGGCGGGACAGGCACTCCAGAGTGGGTGGGCTGGGTTCCACAAGGACTTCAGGTGGCAGGGAGCCATCCGTGGGGGTTGGGTGGGGCACAGTGGAGGGTGGCCCAGCCCAGGTGCCTGTGCTGCTGACCTGCAGAAGCACAGCTGTGGGCGTGTGCAGAGCCACCACGCTCTGGAGAGGCCGAGTCGACTGCCAAGACTCCAGCCTGCCAGATCCTTCTCCAGTTCTCATTCTGACTTCTCAACCAGCTGTGCACTTGACCTTGTGAGGAAGGGAACCCCAGGGCACAGCTTCACCGCTTCCCACCCGCCCTCCTCTTGATCTAGCTTTCCCAGCCCAGAACTTTCTTCTCTTCCCGGTCACTCAGGTCCTGGAACCCTACCCCTCCTCCACAACCCCCAGGTGCAGCCCCTCAGACCTCCAGCCCCTCCTGCTGCCTGGGGCTGCGCCTGCTCCCTGCTCCCGCATCTCCTCCTTCTGTGCCTTCGGGTACACATTTTCTAGACTCTGAGAGGAAACAATTTCTGTGTACAGAGAAATCCCCATGGTACAGAGGCTGAGTCACGCCTATCTCTGTACTCTCTGTGGGCATGCACCCCAGCCCTTGTGGCTGGTGGTGACTTGGCTGCACTGGTGAGGCATGCACTAGTGGTCTGTGGAGTCCAGAGCCTGAGGCCCATCACATCTCCAGCACTGAAGTGTGTGCTGCCTTGGCCCAGCTCAGCTGGGATGTGTGGGAGACCAACCTTGCCCGTGACTGAGTCACTCTCCCTGGCTGGGTGCTGAGGTGCTCAGTCACAGAAATGTGGCAAGCTTTCCCCACCCTTCTTGGGTTCGAGGGTCGGTCTCGTGCATGGGTGTGTCTTGCTACAGCCCCTTGGGTGAAGCTACGCTCCCCTGTTCCTTTGTAATATTACCCCTTGCCCTGTTTAGGACAGAATCTTCCATGGAAGTGCCTTGTGTGTGTCTCCTCCTCTTACTGTGCCCTTGGGTGTGGCCTACCCAGGTGTCAGTCAACCTGCTGACAGTGGACATCATGAAGATAGACTCAGCCCCCTGAAACCTGACCCCTGGCCTCGTTTGAATAGCTTCTCCTCAGTAAAAGGGGTCAGCGAGTGCTCTCGCTCTCTCTTCCTGCAGACCCTTAAGGTCAGAGGAGCCGTCACAGTGACCCCAAAGAAAAAGGTATTTGTGTCTCTTGTGGGGTTACTTTGTGCAGCCCAGTCAGCCCAGTTTTCCTGGAGTGACCCCTGAGCCTTTTAGTCATGAGAGCAGAAACCCAGCAGGGGTGGGCTGGCCTCGGGCAGCTGGGCAGTTCTGGGCCTAGGTGGTAGGATGGCTTTTAGGACTTGTGATCTGATGGGGACTCAAAGACCCAGAAACAGACCCCTTCTCACTGAAGTGCAGACCATAAGAAGATCTAGGTTTTTGGGGTACACAGGAATTGTCTGGGCTGCACTTGACCCCAAACACTACTCAAACACATTCCAAAGTGGTGTGCACATCTACGCAACACACAAAGGTGTGCTTGCCCCGAGTCTGAATTCTTCAGCTGGACAGCAAACAGCATGCATGTGGCAATTGATAAGAACCCTCTTGGGTACGGGTGTGCTATGGTTTGGAAGTGGCCCCGGTGACTCAGGCTTCACTAGTGGAAACTTCATCCCCATCTCGAGGCATGATGAGGTGTAGACAGAATCCAGCTGCCGGTGTAGAGGTGTGGCCTTTGGGATCTGACCAGGATTAGAAGGTCACCAGAGTGTGGCCCTATGATTGAGTCCTGGTGATTTTATAAGGAGAGAGGCCAGAAGGAGCTCACGTGTGCCCGCACACCACACACAGACACAAACCTACACATGCACACGCTTACACACTCATACACATGCCTGCTCCCTGTCCCTCCTGTGTGGTACCTTGCAGCTTCCTTGGACTCTGCCAGCAAGAAGCCATCCCCAGAGGCAGTCCCTGTTCCTGGCAAGCTAGAATCAACCTCTTTTCTTTATAACTCAGCCAACCTGTGGCATTGCATTATTGGCAATGTTAAACACGCGTGCAGCTGGTGCCCCCTGCACCTTCGTATGGAGAGTGGTGGGGAGAGCTTCTTCTCACCCTGGGCAGTCGTCTGAAATTCAGAAATGCTGTCATAGTTCCCTTTCCCTCCCTGCTCTATTCTTTGACTGATTTAAATCTCAGCCCTCCCTGAGCAGGACCCCAGTGACTTGGGAGAAGCCCCAGCATGGGGTCATGATCCCTGTCCACTCCTGGTTGCAGCAGGAACGTCAAGGAGTGATGGTCCCCTCCACTGTCTGGCGGATGGCACACCTGGTCTGGCTTGTTGCAACTGGGTGCCATCACGTGTGGCTCAAGAGTGTGTGGAGGGCCCCAGGGGAGCAGCGTCTGATGAGGACTGATGATAAGCGGGCAGTGTGTCCACAGATGGAAGACCACCGGCTGGCCCGTGTCAGGAGGGACGGGCAGTCTCCTCACCAGCTGCACTCGCAGGTGCTCAGACCCACCCAGCCCTGCCCGGTAGATGGCCGGGATCTGCAGGCACAGGCGGCTTTCACCAGGGCACCAAGTGAGAAGTAGGCCCCTCTGCAGTCCTGGAGTCCTGCTGGCACCAAGTGAGAAGTAGGCCCCTCCGCAGTCCTGGAGTCCTGCTGGCACCCTGCCATCGCCGGTGTGACCTAAGTCTAGGGCTTGGAACACCTGAAGACACCCTGGCCTTTGCTGTAGTAGGTGGCCTTCTGGGAAAGGGCACTCAGGAGGGCATCCTACCACACACACACACACACACACACACACACAGAAAGGGGACCGTCATGGCCACTGGCTCACAGCAAACAGCGCCATGGGAGGAGTCCAGCAGGAGACCAGGACACAAGGTGGACGAGGAAGAATGCAGGGAGAAGAGCAGAGAGGTCAGCTGCCCCTGAAGAGGCCCTGCCCAGGCCCCTCCTTGGAGAGGACGGAGGCTTCAGAGACCGTTACCTGAGTCCTGAGCTTCAGCATGTCTGCCTCCATCTGGGAATTGGACTCGTTCAGCTCCTTGATCTCTTCGTCCAACTGCTTGATCTCCTCGTCATTTTCTATCCCTGAAAGGGCAGAATCCGTGTTCAAACGGCCATACCACAGGCATTAGTCAGGATTTTGAGAGACTTCTTTGTTCTTTTTTTATGTCAGGAATTGAGTTTGCTTGGGAAACACACAGGGGTGCCTGGCACAGTGATGTTATACTCATGTAAAGAAAAAACAGTCACAATCCACATGTCTTTCTGCCCCTGCCCCCACCTCTCCTCCAACAGGACACCTGAGCAGAAGAGGGGAACACCGCCTGAGTGTGCAGAGACCCCTAGGCCCGGAAGGACTGGGCCAGAGTCCTTTCACCTGCCCAGGTCACCTGCGCTGGGGCTGACTCCCCGGCTCCATCACCTCGGGCACCTGTGGGCTCCTGCTTCCTGCCTCCTCAGTCACCTGGGAGGCAGCCACTCCCAGTCCTCAGGGGCACATGCACAGGAAGGAATGGAGAGAGCCCCTCCCTCACCATGCCCAGAGTCCAGGCAAGGCTAGGCCTGACCCTTGAGTCAGAGTCCTCCTGGCAGAGGACAGCCCGTGTGTGAGACCCCGGCCGGCTGAGCATTTCAGGCCTGGTGTATCCAGGCAATGGCTTGGTGTGGGGGGGCACACGCCTGCAATCCCAGCATCTCCAGAGGCTGAGGCAAGAGGATGGCAAGTTCTAGGCCAGCCCCAGCATCTCAGAGGCACCCTGTCTCAAAATAGAAAGTAAAAAGCCTGAGGAGGGCCTCAGTAGTCCAGTGCCCCTGGGTTCAATCCCCAGGACCCAACCAACCAAGCAAACAGACAGGGATTTCAGGGCCGCTTCCTCCCAGGTGGCTTCTGCTGCAGGCACCCTTGGAGCCAAGGTCAAAAGGAAGGGGATCTCTTGTGCTTCTGGCATTGGGGTCTCATGGTTGAGAACCCATAGCAGAGGGAGAGCAGAAATGCCGCAGGTGCAGTCACTCAAAACCCAGTGCCTGGGATTCAGCTGCCACTGGTCAGTCCTCTGTCCCCAGGAGGGACCTTTCTCAAGGCAAGCTCCTCACGGATGATGTGTGTGGAAGTTCTGTGGACAGAGAATGCACTCAGCCCAGGGCAGAGCTGAAGCCACCCAGCACACTGCAGAGACTGCCGCCCTTCATGGAGACATCGCAGACCAGGAGGGGAGAAGGAGGTGGGTCATGGGGTGGCCTTGGGTGTCGCGTTCAGTGAATGAAAAAAATGTTGTGAGATGAGAACGCGCAGTGCCGAGAAGCCCTGCTGCGAAATGCAAGCGCAGCCTGACTGGCAGCGCAAGGTCTGCTGAGAAGGAGCCCGCAGGCAGACGCTCTGAGAGACGGCGACCAGGCAGCTGGCTGCCCACTGTCTGCCCAGGCAAGAGCTGCCCCCAGTGTGAGTATCCCTGCAAACCTGTCCCTCAGTTGTCTTGCTCTTCTGTTCTGAATGGCTCACCCCCTCTGCTACCTCTTCCTTCACCAGCGACTGACGACTGACACAGACCAGATGGACTTGCCTCAGGTCTGGCCTGCACTGGGGTTGCTGGGGTAAGGTGCATGCTCATGTTTTGCCAGGTGCAGGCACAGGATGGAGCTAGGATGTTCCTTGTGGAAGAACTGAGAGGAAAGCTGAGGCTGTCCCCAGGCCCCCGGGAGAGATGTGCAGGTGGACCTAAGGACTTCTAGGAGGCAGAGACTGACCAGCCTCCACCTGGCTGACGCCTGGCCCAGCGTTGGGCAGAGTAGACCTGTGAGGCTGGATGCACCTACAGGGGCTCACAGCTCGAGGGTAGGTGTGCCACCGCCAGGTGTGCCTCTGTAAGTGACAGCCCATGCATCAGGGATGTTCTGTGCCTGTGCCCGCAGGGTGGGGTGCTGCTGTGGGCGATATGTGGGCTGTGGTGGGCACGTGGGTGGCTGCCATCTGGACCCCAGGTTTCCAGGTGCGGTGGGGCCTCGGCAGATCCCTGGCTTCTGCGGTGCTTGTCAGCTCTGTGGGCTCCATTTGAGAACCCAGAGTGAGGCCATCTTGTGAGAGGGCCCGGCCCCTGCTCTGCCGGCTTCACGGCCATCGGCTCTGCCTGAGCCCTTCTCCACACCTTCCCTAGGCTGAGAGGGGAGGCTGAGCTTCCCCTGGGAGGTGCTGACTACATTCCTCTGACCCCATCATTAGCAGGAGACATGGCGTGAGCCCTGATGGACTGTCCAGGGCACACCGGGAGGGCCCGCCAGCCCTGGCTCACCTCGTTTCTGGTTTGGGTGTCTCTTTTAAAGACACCTTGGCTAGGGCATGTTGTTCATGGTCAGGTACTGGCTGAGGCTGAGGCCACAGCCCTAGAACTCCTGCCCCATGTGGCACCTCGGGGGTCGCTGCCACCTCTGGCTCTTGGCAGCTCATCCACTCAACATCTGGGGCCAGCTGACACAGCAGTATCACCAATGAGAAGCCGGGCACAGAAGTGTGGCACTGAGAAGGCCACAAGAGGAACCCTGTTCTCAGTGGGTGGCTGAGACAGGAGGATGGATGCCCTGCTTCCTTGGGCTGGGGACCTGCCCCCAGGCCACGGGCTGCTTCTCCGGTCTGTGGTGCCCACAAGACCTGGAGGCTGCAGGAGCACTGAGATGGAGACAGAAGATGAATTTTGTATGCAGGCAAGTGCGCAAGGCGGGATCTGAGTTTTCCAGGGCTCCAGGCTGTGTGGCTCCGTTCTCGCCCCCACACTCCTGAGAACTCTGATTTCCTTGGCAAACCTGTGTGCACTGAGGCGGGTCAGCAGCAACAGAAACACTGGAAAGGAAATGGATTTTGCAGATGGAGTCAAGGAAATCAGGCATGAGCATGCTGAGGAAGGGGAAGTGTCGGCAGAGCTGTGTCACTGATGTCAGGCCCTGAGTGTCCCCAAGCCTGCTCTGGTGGGAGGCTCAGGGTGGAGGGCCTGAGGGTAGAGGCAGGAAAGCCAGAGCCTGGGACCCAGGAGGCAGGCAGCCCAGTGCGAGAGACCCGGGGGCTGGAACCCCCTCTGCTCCTGCTGTCTGGGGTCAGTGGTCCAAACCAGTGAAGTCAGGGGACACAAAGCTGCAAGACATGAAGCCAGCTTTTGCTGAGAGAGGGAGGGACGGGGTGGTTACCATTGCTGGCACGCTGCTTGATGGTCAGCATTTGATCTCCAGACAGCTTGGCCTTCTTCATGGCTGATGTAGCCCGCGGGCATCCTGACAGGCTGTGGACAAGACAAGAGACGGCCGTTAGCCACGGGCTCCACAGAGCCCGAGCCGTGCAGAGAGGCAGGCAGGCACATGGCAGTGTTTTATCAGCCTGGCTGCCAGCAAGTCTTCAAGAACATGGAAATGACCACTGTGGAGGATGCTCACCCAGCCCAACCAGGGACGAGGGAGGGTCCTGGCCCGGTCGACTCGTGCCCACTGTTAGGTGGTTGTGAAACATGGTCACTGTGGCCTCTGGAGTGAGGTCTCCCCAGCAGGGCCTCTGAGAAGGAGACACGTGCTCCTCACAGAGTACCTTTTAGAGAAACTTTAAGAATTGAGTAACTCATCTAAAAAAGTCTTTATTATAGAAAGCACCAAACTCATACCAAGGTTGAATTCCACCTCTAGTCAAACACACAGAAGCACACCCAGCAGGTGCGTGACCTCTGCACCTACCCTCAGCCTCGGGGGGGCCAGCCCCACTTCAGCGCCCCCTCTCGCTTCCCGGCCGCTCACCTGGCAGAGCCCAGCTGCACAACAGCAGTGCCACCCTCTGATCTGCGCTGGGCAGCCCCACCCTGCCCCACTGCTGACTTTCCACCAGCTGATCTGCTTGTATCCGGTGGCATGCCAGTTTGCCCTGGGCACTGGCAGCCCGTCTCACTGGAATCGGCAGGCACGGGGTCCTGGGCTTGCTCCCTGCTTGCTGTGTGTTTGCTGGGGAAACGTGTCCTCTGGGTGGAGCCTTCTTCCAGGGCATCTCAGGCCTGGCCTCCTCCCCCCTGCCTCCATCTGTCTCCCCTCCTCCATGGGCTTCCTGGTCAGGGTCCACTTGGCATTTAATGTACGAGTGAGGTGAAGCATTTCATAGTACGATACTTTACATGTAACGTCCATATGCATCCGTAGCAGTATCTATGCATATAGAATCTTGAATTTTTTGCCTGTCTGCCACGTCAGGTGGTCCTGTTGGTAAGTGTGGTGATGGTGTGTGGTGGCATCTCCGGTTCTCCATCCACCCAGCACTCGGTGGAGTCTCAGAAGATTTGATCACTAGTAGAAATCTCTCTCAATGCCTGCATGAATATGGTGAGGATTTCTAAACACCTCCTCACGCAAATTTTTCTAATATATTCTCCAGGGAGATATCAGCATTGTTTGGAAGGAAATATATCTTGACTTGACCACATTTTCACTATCTCTTCCCTATGAAGGCCTACATTGTCTTTTTGATAGGACACTTGAATCTTACAACTATATCAACATATCCATAAAGTTCTAATAAAATCACTGCTGTCGGCCGGCCGGATGTTTGTGTTCCCTGGAAACGCATCCTAACCCTCAAGGCAGAGGTGTCATCAGGTGGAGCCTTCAGGGGGTGACCAGGATATGAGGGTGGAGCCTGCATTGGGATGAGTGTCCTCAGGAAAGGAGCCCAGAGAGCTCCCTCACCCTTCCAACCCTGTGAGGACGCAGAAGCCACCATCTGTGAACCAGAAATGGGGACTCACCAGACAGGGAGACTGCCAGTGCCCTGACCGTGAGCGTCCAGTGCCCAGAGCCACGAGGAAGGCTTTTCTTTTCTGTTACTCCTGAGCACCTGGGCTGATGCAGCAGCCCCAAAGAACCTAGGCCACAAGACCAAGTTGCCAGACTCCAGGGTGTTCGACCCCAGGGTCTAACGGGACAGCCTTCCCCCAAGTCCCACCATGGGTGTGACACTAGCTAATAATTCTACTCACTCGCAAAGAAGACAAGGTAGAGCAGAAGCGGCCGTGGGAGGTGTGGGGAGCAGGACAGGCTCTGTTCACTGCTCTGCTCTGTCTCTGCAGGCCAGGCCAGCGCGGGGAACAGGGGCGGGCATCACAGTGTCAGAAGAATGTGCGCCTCTGGATCCGTGTTGTGCCGGGGCAGGTGCAGGCTGCCCGAGGACCAGCTCCTGCAGAGGACTGCACCTGGAAGTTCAGGGCTGACTCTGCATTGCCGTGGGGAGTAGAGACGGCAGCCTCAGGGCTGGAGGGGCAGGAGTGCCTGCAGTATGGGTCTTAGTACAGCTGCAGGTCACACAATGGAAACGACATGACCTATTTTTTTCTTCAAGTTTTTGTGAGAATCTTTCTTGAGCCCCGCCTCCGTGGAAGCTTTCTCTGCTCTTCCTCTTCAAGGAGTCCTGCTGTAGAACTGCTAAAAGCCTGCCCAGGTGAGACCCTTTAGGGCAGACCTGTATGGTGTCCACACTGCAGTTTCAAAGCAACCCTGCTGCAGGACGAGTCTCAGCAGATTGTCCACCCAGTCAGCACCCTGTTCACAGGAGTGCCCACAGCCAGGCTCCCCTCTGGTCAGTTCTGTACTCTTGGGGAGTCTCATTATTTAGAACCTAGAACCTTCAGATTAAGCTGAGATGGGCCCTGGGCCAGACTTTGTGCTGAAATTCTACATTCACCCACCCATTACATGGCCTCTCGGAGATTTGGTGTTTTCATCTGTCAAATGAGAATGAAAAAGTAATCAAACCCCTACCTCATGGGCATATTTCAAAGACTGAGCACAGAGAAAGGACACTGAATAATGGCAAAGGCAGGCGTCAGGCGAGGGGCCTGCAGAGAGCAGTGTGGGTGCAGCTCTGGAGGATCACAGCCCTGTGAGCCTGGCAGCCGCAGCCCGGCTTCCCGGGGGATGTCACGTGTTGGAGCTGAAGCCCCTCTGCTGGCTGGACTACGTGGCTGTGGCTCTCAGAGCCTGGCTGGGCCCAGTGTGGGCGACCCTCGCGCCGGATCCTCCCAACTGCTCTCTCCAACAGCCTGGATGTCCACCTCTTGCTGTCCACGTCTTGCTGTCCTTCCTGCTATCTCTTGGCACTGGATGGAGTGTTTGCTTCCTCAAGGACTCTCCCTGTGAAGCTCCCAGCTCCTCCAAGCAGGGCCAGCTCTGTCCTCATCACCCTCCATGTGCATTGTCCTGGCTGACGCCGGGGACACAGTGAGACCCAATAGGTTGTGTGGAGAAAAGCCCGGGTTGGGGCAATGTGTCGATCACCATGGACAGATGCCAGATGGACTGAGGTCTGGAGGCCTGGATGGTGATGCTGAGGGAAGAGGTGGACCTAAGGAACAATGTGTGCCATGCATTACGTGCTAGCCACAAGGGACAGGGCACTTGATCAAGTTGGACAGACCCTGAGTTGGCACTTCTCAGACCAGGAAGGTAACCCTTGCGTCTCCAAAAGCTTTCCCCAGAGGGGGAGAGAGGACCCTTCCTGAGCACCCAGTCCTACTCTCCTGTGGTGTCCTATTAGGTCCCAGTGGAGAAGCCCGTGGCAAACAGCCTGGGGGGGGGAGGGGCGGCCTGCTCAGGGACCGAGCAAGTTTCCCCCAAGGTCTTTCAGGAGGAAGTGCAGCAGCTAGGGCAGCTGCCGGAGAGGCCCTGGAATGAGGACAGCGGCCAGGCTGCCCTTTCTGAACTTGGCTCAGGAAAGCCTGTTGCCCCGCCTCTCACCATGGCCGCCTCCTCCAGTGACCCAAGTGAGCAGGGCCTGGGCATCACCCAGAGAGTCTGAGCCTCAGGTCCTGAGTGCTCAGTGAGAGGCAGACCAGGTGCTTGGGGCCTCCTCTACGGGGCCTCCCACTCTGGGTGCCTCCGCAGCAGCAGCAGCCCTGTCATCCCATGGTCTACTCGCTCAAGAGAAGATGAACGTGTGCCTCACTGTCCCTGCCTCGGGCTGTGGTCTTCAGCCCCTGGAACGCGGTGAGGCTGCTGCAGAGCTGCTCTGGGGTGCCTCTCTCTCCCCATCTCCAAAGGCACGCTTCTTCCTGACTGACTTTAGAAGGTCCTTGTGAAGTGCATTTAAATAGTAATGCACACTGGGCGTCTCCTCCCCTGGGACTCTGCTGGCCGTGTGATGAATGGGCTCGCTGACCACCCCAGGGGAGGAGCGCGCCTACGGGCAGGCGCGGAGGTGGAGCCCAGCTTCCCGCAGGTGCCCTGCGGCCGGCAAGACCTGGGAGCTGTTCCCAGTCCACACCCGATGAGCAGGGGCTGCTTTGGGCTGCGGGGCAATAATCCGCCCGGGGGAGTGGCCAAGAGGCATCCTGTAAGCAGCTCCGGGGAGAGTACGGGAAGCTAAATTAGGAAGACCGCTCACAGAGCAAGGCGCGGTGCTGAAACACGCTCCGCTGGGCCTTCCATTCCGATCCAGTGAGCTCATCGCCCTGCGGGTCAAATTTGGAAGTGAGTCCCAGGCAGGGGCCTGGCGGACCCGGGGCGTGGCGGGCTCCCCGCGGACGCACTGCCACCTGGTGGCGACTCGCATTGCCTGCACTCTGTCTCGCAGCCGGCGGGTGGGGCGCCTGGCGGTGTCCTGCCAGGGAAGGCGAGCCAGGTCCCCAGCGCTGAGGAGCAGGCCCGCTCCCACCGTCCGGAGCTCTCCCTTTAGACGGGCGGCCTTGGATCTTGGATTTGGAATCTCAGAGCCGGGAGGTCTGGTTAACACGCGGCTCCACTGCCCAGCCCAGACGTCTGGTATGAGGCACCAAGGGCAGGAATTCAAGTGCAGCTTCCAGCCAGCGCTTTAGGGCTCACAGGGAGGTCTGGGAGGCCCCATGTTTTATCAGGACATCGCTCAAAGGGGGCTTTGAGAGCTTTAGTTGACATTTGCTAAGCAAGAAGAGCGTTGAGGGGTGTGGTTAGCAAGACAGGAGGTGCTGTGACCCCAGAGAGCAGCCAAGTCGCTCTGGAAATTTAGGTTCACTGAACACATAGGAGGTGCCTGAGGATGAGGACAGATTGGGTTGGAGGCCAAGCCTGCACAAGCCCACTGTGGACACAGCCAAACACCCTGGAGGCAGGCAGCCCCTTTGTGCCCAGTGCACCGTGATCATGCTGTTTCTCTCTCTCTCTCTCTCTCTCTCTCTCTCTCTCTCTCTCTCTCTCTCTCTTTTTTAATATTTATTTCTTAGTTTTCGGTGGACACAACATCTTTGTTGGTATGTGGTCCTGAGGATCGAACCCGGGCCACACACATGCCAGGCGAGCGCGCTACTGCTGGAGCCACATCCCCAGCCCCAGCTGTTTCTCTGATGGTCGATGTTTCACCAGTGATAATGCAGCATTCTTTCCTGAAACCACTCCATCTACGAGATGCTCTGCACACACCACCACCATGCCAGAAAGAGAGCAGGGTTAGGGTAGCATCCTCTTACCTGGGCTGCAGATCTATCTTAATCTGCAACTTCCTGGAGATGACCAGGAGTGTTTTGTCAATAAACAAACATCGCTGCACAGCTAGCCAACCTCACCTGTGCTTGGCATCCAGGTTCTCACTAGAATTTGCTTCCCCGCAGGGGAATGTTCAGGAGCAGGCAGAAGGGAAACTCCTGAGCTGGTGAAATTCCAACCCTGCCTTGGTGTGGAGGATGCCGTGCAATCCTTCTCCTCCCAGCATCCAAAACTTGCAGGGTTTTCCCCTCCAAAATTCTGGGCCAGACAGGGAGCCCTCAAGCCATGGAGAAGACAGCTTGGCCATGCCACGGGGCAGAGGCGGCCTGGGTCCCGAGGCCTCTCCCACCCACTTGCCTGTAGGTGCATCTGTGGCGTGGCCAGGTCAGGGACTGGGAGAGCAGCAGGTAACGCCACAGCCTGTGCGTGCTTGAGCCCCAAGCCCCGCACAGCCTCACTGCTTCATGGGACCAGCTTCTGTGTGCTCTCTGGGGTCTGGCTGCTGTGTATAACATGTGCCGTGGAGAGGCCCTCCACCTGAGAGGGAGGGGTTGGAGAGGCTCCCCACAGGCACCTTCTTAAGGCCTTTGCTGTGGCCCAGGAAGAACTGGCCAGCACCTGTCCACACAGGGCTCCAGAAAGAGCCAGGCAGACCTGGACAGCTCTGAGCCCCATCATTGCTGTGATGGCCTTCCTTAGGGCTGTGGGCTTCTACGGTCAGCTGCACTGTTGTCAACACCCCATGAGTCTGGCCTGGATAGTTGAAAGACAGTTTGAAAGAGGTTTGCCCAGAAAGAACTGCTGCCCCTGGCGGCAGTGTCGGCACCTGCCCAAGAGCCTCTGGCCCGCTGGTGGCCCCAAAGGATTCGGCCTGGCCTGGCCTGGCCTGGGCTGGGTGAGGATGCAGGTCCTTGCAGTGACCCCTGCCATACCTCCTGTGGGCTGTGCTTCTCTGGGAGCCGCCTAGACAGAGCCTCTCCTCCTTCTCCTGGTGGCCGTGGGAGGACTCCCCATGGGAGGGAGTCCTCTGGAGTCTGGCCCTGAGGGGTTTTTTTTTCTTTTTTTCCCTCTTTGGTAACAGTCTTTCTTGTATTTTCTCTGTTTCTTCAGCATTTTGAGAAGCTCTTGTTAGTTGCTTATTAAACCTCCTGGATTACTTGACTTTTGCTTAAAGATATATTTGATCCTCTTCCCATCTCTGTATAGTTTTTGGGGACTCCCTCAACCTGAAGTTTCAGATTTCTCGATGGACCTCTCCTTCCACTTACTCTTTAAGAGGTGTGCTTCTTGGATCAGGAACGTGGTTCCCTGCCGTGCTCCCCGTCCTCCTCTTCTGGCCCATGAGGGACCGTGGCTCTGAAAGGCGTCCCTGTGTTTCCTGAGGCTCCTTTTGCTCATGGTCCCCTCCTTCAGGTATGCTCCCTACTTCTGGTCTTGGGCACTTCACGAGGGCTTGTCCCAAATGGTCACAGTCCCTGAAGCCCATTCAGCCTTTTCAGGCACCCGTGGCCTAACCTTTGCCCTGGACCTTCTGGCTCTGCAAGGGCTGGGCTCCTGGAGACTGGTGCCTCCTCTTGGCTCTGGGGTCCCGAGGGTGGGCTCTGCACCTCACCTCTGCTCCTGTGAGTGGAGGGGGTCTGCGCTGTTCTCTGCTGGGTGACTGGTGGGGAGGTAGGGCCTTCTAGATCCTCCCACCCTGGAGGTTTCCAGTGTCTGTCCTCAAGCCTCCGACCCCCACACTCAGGGGTGTGGCCTGGGGGCTCTGCCCTGCACACCTGGACCCTCATCCTTCCTGTCCCCCCACACTCAGGTGTGGCCTGGAGGCTCTGCCCTGCACACCTGCACCCTCCTCCTGAGTGCTGCAGGAGGGATCAGGGGTTCCACTGGGTACAGATAGTGACCACTGGGAGGGGAGCTGGGGCTATGCACTTGGAACATCTCCTCTGGCCTTCTGGGAGGAGCTGGGAAGGGGATCTCAGCTGCAGAAAGGCCGGCATTGTGGCTGGTACGCCTGGCAGACCTGATCCATGGTAGCCCGGCCTCAGGTGGTCATTTACATTTAAATCTGTCAGCTGAAATTGAGCAACCTCAGACACTCCACCCCTGTGTCCCTCAGGCCAAACTGAAGCACTCAGAAGCCTCGGGCGTGGGGGATGCTTTTTTCCAGTGTGCCAGCCTGGGCACCCTGGGCCTGTTGGCTGGACGTGATAAGGGGTGAGAAGGGCACAGACCTGGTGAGGCCTCCTGGGAGGACAGGGTGCCCAGAGGTACTGCTGAGGACTGGACACTGAAATGGACTGTTGCCTCAAGGAGAGTTAGAGGTGAAAATTAGAGAACAATGAGGCCGTTCCTGAAGGCACCTGGCCTGCAGCCTGGCGAGCCGTACCAGGCTAGGCTGGACTTCCAGCTGCAGACGTGGAGCTGGGGGTAGGCTGCTACATTTGTGGCCCTCAGAGCACTAATCAGAAAACGAAGCAAAACACTCCAAGTGCTTGTGCCCGAGGGTGGCTGGTTCCCTCTGAGGCTGAGCTGGAGGTTCTGCTGCAGCAAGCCTGTGGTCACTGGCGTCTGTGGCATGCTCACTGGCCCTGGGGTGTCAGGATGATGGGGGAAAGCATCTCAGGAGGAAACACTCCTGCAAGAGCAAGTGGGTTGGGTTCCGCCCGTGGAGGACCCCGTGCCAGACACGCGGTGCCAGGTGGCCTGGCAGGGTGGCCCTGCGGAGGAGGCCTGGCAGGGTGGTGACCTGCAGGTGTCAACTCCCACAGGCCTGCTGGGCACACTGCACAGGACAGATGCCGAAGCTGAGCTCTTCCCTGCCATATGGAGGTCAGCAGCTGGGGTGCTCGCCGAGGGAGGAGTCTCGCATATGTGGCTTGGCCCAGGCTCGAGCAGGGAGCCTGCTCCAGAGGGCAGTGAGCAGAGCTGGCAGGCTTCCTCCCCAGGACAGACCCACAGACGATTTCCACACAGGCACCAGTCCTGAGGGCAAAGGGAGGGGGGCTGCAGGGAACTGGCTTCTCAGTGTTTGCCACTCAGTGGACTACAAGGCCCCGCCCCTGGGGCATTTCAGCCTGGGCGCAGGCAGTGGTTCTGCCAGGCTCAGCGTGGACACTGCCTACCCAGCCCCCCCGAGCAGTCACACAGACGTGGAACCAGATTCGAGGGCTTGGATCTAGCACTGGTGTGGTTTCTGCCTTTGCCCCAGACGTGGCAGTCTGGCCAGACAGTGAATGCCTGGGGCCTGCACTGTGGCCAGGCAGTCTCCCCAGAGCAGGACCCCAGCAAGACCCTGAGGTTCAGAGGGTTTGGCTGGATGGAAGTGTTCTCCTCTGCTTCGTGGCACCGTACTCCTGGAGAGGCCCAGTCTTCCTGGTCCTCCTCCCTCCTCCCCAGACTCCTGCAGGCCAGAGAAGGGCAGAGCGTCGGAGGCCTGCTGTGAAGCAGGCTCAGGTAGCACAAAGGCCACGGTGGGTGATGCCCTCCTCTTTCCTCTCCAGCCCACAGCCGAAGCCAGAGTGGGAGCATGGTCCTTCCCTTGAGAGAAGCAGCGTGGGTGTGCAGGAAAGCCCACGAGGGCCTTCTAAGGTGGCAGGCCCCAGGGGTTTGTGGGCAGCAGGGATCAGAGTTGCTAGTCATGTGAATTTCAACCCTGTCCCGGTGGAGTTTGGATTGATTGTCAGGGGTCTTGAGTACAGGACAAGAGGAGTCTCCTCTGTCTGCACATGTGGTCTAGACGGGGGCTGCATCCTTTACCGTGGCAGAGAGAAGAAAGACCCGCCCGTGCTGTTCATAGGAGAGCAGTGTCCCCAGAGAGCTGGGAAGGCGGGACTCTCTTCTTCTCCAGAGGCCAGCTGGTGGTCTGTCTCCTAAGGCTGAAAGCAGGGCCTGCAGGCAGGTGCTCGCTCGTGGGTGGGGCTTTCTCCAGTGCCTATGCTGTGGGGTCCTGCACCGCTGCCCGTGCGAGTCCTGGCTTTTGTCCTCACCGAAGGTGAGCTGTGCACTCACGGAAAGGGACTGGACCCAAAGCAGTCTCCTCACACGGGCCTCAGGGTAAGCTCTGTGGCGCTCGGCATCGCGAGGCGCCCTCTCCTGGGCTCTCCGTGCACTGCAGCCGAGTCCCTGGCCCAGGCTACACCTGGGCTGAAGGAATGTGTCCCACGGTGCCATGTGCTGCCTCCAGAGGGACCCTGATCCTCTCCTAAGCACCCTCTCTCTGTTGCCCTGGGAAACTGTGTGCCAGAGGCCTTCCCTCCTGTGCCTGTCCATCTGAACCGTGGGTGAGGACCTGTCCTGCTGGGCCAGCCTTTCCTGACTGATCTCAGGCAAAGCAGGTGACGACAGCAACTCAGAAAGAAAGTGCTCAGTGTGGTGACAGTTCTCCACAGTTCTCCTGGGAACTGTCAAGCAAAACAAGCTTCTAGAAGAGTCTATCTGCCTTTGTGATGAGCTCTGAAGGCATGAGCAGATTCACTCGCACGGTCTGGGCAAAAGCCCTGAGAGGGTCTCAGAGGTGGCTGAAGAGGACACGTGTGCTGGCCAAGGCCTCTGAAAGGCATGGCATACTTCCCGAAGCATTTGGGGTTTAGAGTCAGAAGCAACGAATTCAAGTTTGGAGAAACTTTGTTTCGATGCCTCACCTGGTTGGCCCTCTGCCACACGACCCTTGCAGGTGGACAGCCTCCTCTTGGTGGCCCTGCCACGTTGCTGCACCTGGTCTCCTGCCACAGCATCTCCACCTTTCTGGTGGCCTCAGTCGTCTACCTGCCAGCAGGCACCAGTGACCCCCAGAGCTGGCTTGGCCGTGACTTGTCCCATCCTGTTCCTGGTTCCTGTGAGCCCGGGGGTCAGGAGTGACTAGGTGTTGCTCTCTCTGGGCCACCCCTGCCCAGCTGTCAGATGGACATATTTCTACTTCAAAGTGCCACAAAATCTCAAGTGGACATATTTAAAATGACACCATCATGACTTCCCTCTGCGATGGTCTGAATGCTTGTGTCCCCTGAAGTTCACGTGCTGCCACCTGGCCAGTGGGCCTTGTTATGGCCGCGCTAGCTGGGTGGGTCTGAACCCACCATGTGCAAGGGCATCCATCCTGGCTCCCTGGCTCCCAAGCCAGCAGACACATTTGTCTGAGTACTTGAAGATGCATCTGATTTGGAAGGGCCGATTTGCCGATCAAGAACTTCTTTTTTAGAAATACCCAGCAGTCCTGAAGATGAAATGTTTCCATTTTCTTTAACTGAGCTCTGTCTTCATTCAGATAAGACTTTGCTTGGGACAAAAGGATGGGAGAGAAGACCTCCCACCTGGCCTCCAGGTTGCAAAGAGTGAGATCCCTGCAGGAGGAGCCAGGAGGTGAGGCCACACTGCACAGCTGACAGCGGGCCCTGGGCATGGCTTCCAGGGTACTTATTGAGCACCAGGGCCCAGAAGCCATGACCTTTGTCCCTGCTTCATCTACTCTTTAACTTTGGCCTCTGCTGACGAGTAATTCTTCATCCCTTAGATGCCGTGATTGGGGACAGGAGAAGTAAGACCTGTACCTTCTGTTCAACCTGTGCTAGCTGCTGAAGCCCAGGCAGTTTGTGGTCATGCAGAGGTAAGTGTCCACACATCTCCATGCACCAGAGGGACATGGCCAAGGTATGCAAGCTTGGGAAAGCTTCCAGGCAGCCCCGGAAGCCTGGAGAAGGCCATGGCCCCAGGAACATTGGAGGCCGCATGGACCAACTCTCCAGTAAGTCTAGTTGTCCATGTTTAGCTGTGTTCATAGCCAATATTAATTTTACTGTATTTTCAGAAAATGATACCAAGCCTACCTAATAAAACAAATGGAGACTTGTTCAACAGATAAAATACTGGTCAATACACAATGAGCATTCATTATCCAGCCTACAAAAGGACAGGAATACCAACACAGGCTACAGTGTGGGTGGACATTAGGACATTCTACTGAGGGGGCTAAGCCAGTCACAGAGGGACAAATGCAGCAGAGCCCACTCACGTGAGGTCCCTAGCACCATCATACTAGAGACATGGAGGTGACATGGGGTGGGGGGCGAGGATGGGTAGCTGTTGCTAGAGGGCACCTGCTTCTGCTTGAAGGACTGAAGCCGTCCTGGAGACGTTTGGCAGCCAGGTGGACATCCGCGACACCATCTAGCCCCGCGTCTACACTCAGCTAAGACGGTGTGCTACGTGGGGATCACCACCATTTAACACCAAAGCCAAACCAAAGGTGGCTCTGTCCTGCTCTGGCTGCACCACGGGCCTCCTGTCCACCCTCACGCCCATCTTCCCGTGCCCCGTGAAGGCCCTGCTCTACCACGTCCAGACGCGCCTGGAGGACGGTAGGCCAGCCTCTGCAGTGTGCCAGTTTCCATCCCCTGCAGGGAAGTGCAGGACGCCTCAGCTCTCCACCTGCAGCCCCCACAGAAGCCCCCCTGAGATGACTGACATGCTGTTCCCATCACAGCCTGGCCCCACACCTGCTGTGGCCCCAGGCCTGGCAGTGGCTGGCCCTGGGTGGGGCCATCTCACTCATGCCGTGGGCCTCTGGGGCCTCCAAGGATTGGGGACGCTGAGGGTGGTGTCTGCTGAGCCCTGGGGTGGGGGCGGGGGTGCCCACTGGAGGTCACTTCCTCGTGAGGTGTACCTCACCCCAAGATCCCATCTGCTAGTGGGGCAGGCTGCCAGGCACATCCACTCAGAGTCCCTGTTGGAATGGCCCTTGGGGAAGGAGGTCGGGGGTGAGCCAGTGGTGGGTGAGAGCCCACAGCAGAGCAGCTGGCATTTGGGGAAGCTGGGGCAGGGTGTGGCCCCTCCCCACTCAGGGCTGTCATCCTGTCGATGGCAGGTTTGGAGACAGGAGTGGGCACCACCCCTCCAGCACCTCAGCAAGAGGAGCACTTTCCCTGGGAGTGACCCTGGCGAGCCTCAGCCTTGCTCAGAGGCCTGGCCCAGTCTTGGAGAGCCTGGAATCGCTCCTGTGCACTGGGTGGGCTGTGTCCCGCAGAGCTGGCCGCCCGCGTACATGCAGGCGTGTGCAGAGGAACCTGCAACCCTGGCCCTTTGGAGACACGGGTGGGGTCAGTCAGGAAGAAACCAGGAAGGGTCATCCTGCTGGCCTTGCTGCACTGTGGACAGAAGCCCCTGACCTTGTGCACAGATCTAAGGGACAAAGTGACCTGTTGGTGTGAAAGGGGGCAAATGGCTCAGGGGCAAGTGTGTCCTGTGTGTGAGCTCTTCTTTCAAGGGTCCACCTGCCATGGGGAGGGGACAGGAATGGCATTCAGTCTTTCTTTTTGAGTGTATTTATAGCATCTGCAGTTTCCACCTAAGCAGAGACTTCATTAATACTTAAAAAACACCCTCCTTAAGTGTTGGGAGGTTTGGTGTCAGTCCTGAACTCTCCCTGTTCTGCGGTCTCTGCCGTTCATCTTGTATTCTAGGTGGTTTTACAGAGGGATACAGGGTGCACAAGACTGGTCTCTGTGGGGAATACGTGAGGAGCAGCAGCAAGGAGACCTCGAGAGTCTCCCCAGGGCAACTGTTTGTGTTGCACAGAGGGGCCTGGGCTCCAGCTCCTCAGACATAGTGGAACGCGTCCTGCTGGCCTTTGAAGTCTGTCTCTGCTCAGGCCTGTCACCTCCCCTAGGAGCCCGACAAGCTACATACCTCAAAACAAAGCTCTTCTAAGACAGTCTAATTTCATGTATTTCTTTTTAAATTAAGTAAAGAAAAATTAAGGTGGGCTGTTGGGTCCTGAGCGATTTTTTCGTGTGTTTTGACATAAACCTGCTAGGACAGTGGGTCTCTGTTCCAGCAGGGCCTCCTGCAAGTTCCAACAGAGATCAAGGAGGTGGCCTACAGACAGCGTGTGCAGTTAGAGCCACCTCTGCCGTGGGCCCTGGTGAGCAGCATTGGAACCCCCTGTCCCAGGAACAGATGTGAGCACACAGTTGTGCTTTCCAAGCAGATTTAAAGTCCCGTTCACTGCTCCCCAACCTCCAGGTTCCCCTAGTTGGCCTGATGGTCATCACTTTTCTTTCTCAGTGGTGACAAAGCCTGTGGGCAGCTCGGCAGCTGCAGTGGGGTGACCCACCGTGGCCAGCCAGGCACTCACCTGCGGTGTGTGAGGAAGCTGCCGCTGACGTGCCCTGATCCGTCACACCCCGGTGTGGGGCAGGACATTCCTTCCGTCTTGACCGACTTCCAGGAGAACTGGGAGCCGTTGAGGTACCCATCTTTCTGCCTCTTGGCCGCCAAGGGGCACCCTGAGGCGCTGCGGTGGGACGCATACTTCCCAGTGATGTGGCCCTGACCGTCACAGCCTGGGACAGGACACCTGGACAGCAGACAGAGGGGACAAATTTCACTGTCATTGCTCGAGGACCTACAGGAAAAGGCAAGGGAGCTTGCGCAGTCAGCTGGCCGGGCAGGGCCGGGAGCTGGTGGAGACCAAACATGGACCAAACCTGGTGGAGCCTCCAGGGTGGCCCTGGGCAGGCTGCGGCCAGCCAAAGCCTTCTGGACCAAGGCCTCAGTTTTATTTTGTTTCAACGGACTTTTTTTTTTTTTCTCCAAAAATACTGAGATTGGAAATTCAGAAAGATCGCCAGGTCAATCTGCAGACTTTTGACATGGGACACAGTGGCACTGGTGTGGGGCCGACCCCCTCACAGGCTGGATCCTCGCACAGCCAGATCTAGGGCCAAGCCAGGGAGCTCAGTGCTTCACTGAGGGCCAGGATCAACCAGGACATCAGTAAAATATTCACTTCCATTTTCTATTTAATTCCCTCATAAACCTTCACGAGTCTGCTCTCCTGTCAGTTCTGCTGGGGAGAGGGGTTTCTTGGTTTTCATTTTGGTATTACTCACGATATCAGCCATACAAGCTTATTGCGGAGCATCACCGGTTACTGCTTGGCCAATTCCCACACGTGGTTTGGTTTACCTGACTCCCAGTTTATTGAAATCTCAGCAGATGTTTACTGTGACCTGTGGGCTCTTTTTCCTATGGATGCTCACTGGCTTCCTTAATAGTTCCTGGCCTCCTGACCCTCATACCTGATGGGCTCCTGGTCTTCTTTATCTTCTTTGCTTTGGGCTATCCGTATGCCACTTTTTTTTGCTCTTGGACACCCTGAAAGACTAAAAGAGAAACACCTCTCAGAATCGGTGCACACCTGACTCTGGCAGGCCTTCCTGACTAGGCTGCAGGCTGTGTCTTCCTTCTCCCCAGCTTGGGCTTCTGGGGACGAGACCCATCGGGGAGGAGGTTGCCCTGCACTCTCTCAAAGCCTCTCCCTTCAGTCCTTCCCAAGGCTGTAAGAGACTGGGGTGGTGAGGATGCTGCGGACCGGAGGGGTTGGCCTCCTAGGGAGCAGCGGCTCTGCAGGAGAAATGCAGGGGATGTGGAGGAGAGAGCCGGCTGAGGCAGGGAGCCACCTGCTGGGGCGACTGCTGTGGGATAGGCAGGCCCAGCTCCCCAGGCCCTGCTCCTGCTGCTGCCAGGCCCTCCCTCCGACTGCTGCGGGATAGGAAGGCCCAGCTCCCCAGGCCCTGCTCCTGCTGCTGCCAGGCCCTCCCTTGGTCTGCATGGGGGAGTGTCGTGCTGAGCCCTGTCCCACTGCACCCGGGGCCCACACTGTGGCTTCTCTGCAGAAGGGACCGTGGGGGCTGAGCAGGTTTATTTAACTCTCTAGTTTGGGATACAGAGACCTTGGAATTGGACCTCCTGGGTCTGTCCTGAAGTGTGACTCCATGTCCAGCAACACCTGTTAGGCAGGCTAGGGTCCACTCTGAACCACAGCAGAGCTGTCCCTGTTCACAGCCTTTGAGGTTCTCCATTGCCACATGGTGACCCGTTTCCCAGTCCATCTGCCCCTTGGCTCTGCCTGCAGGCCTGCCACCTTGCCCCCAAGTCCCTCTGTCCTCCTGTGGGCTGGTTCACAGGACTCCATTCCCATGTGCTTGGCCTCAGCCACCTTGGCGTGAGGTCAGTCCTTCAGGAGTGCTGTGACCTCATCTTGCCACCTGGGAGTGCTCCCAAGACTCCCTGGTGCCCTCTGCTCGCACCCCCGCCCACCCTCATCAGACCCCTCTAGGAGGCTTGTTTGGGGCAGGTTAGCCACCGTGTTCCCCGTGGGGCGGGGCTGTCTGGGACTGCAGAGTGTACCCAGGAGGAGGAGCCATGGCAGGTGGCTGTGTCCTCTCTTGGGCCCTAGGCATGTGCCTGCCCTGGCCCCTGCACTAACCTGGTTCCAGGACCAGGGGGCGGAGTTCCCATGGGTCATGGGAAGGAAGTTGCATGTGACTCTCTTCTTACTAGTTTTCATGCTTGAGGGGGGTGAGAGCTCTTCCCTCCTACCAGCTGAGCACTAGAACACAGGGCCTGGTGTCAAATAGGTCCCCACATGCTCACTGAGGGGCAGATGGCACAGATCATCTCACGTGACTGCACACTTTTTTGGGAGTGGCAGGGCCTAGAATTTGTGAAGTTCCTCTCTGTGGCATTCAGGTCCACTGAGCCCTGCTTATAAGACCTGTGGGGCATGTGGCTCAGATCTTACCCTGGAGGAGATCACTGTCCGGGCAAGAGAATGCTCACAGACAGTGCTCAGAGACCTGAGGGACAGCACGCTAGAGAGGGACCCTGCCTTGTTACGCGTTCCGGGTGGAGAGCAGCCCGGGGAAGCCTGGCAACCTGGCAGCCGAGCCGCCTGCTCTGCAGTGAGGTGTGGGGATAGCCTCCGGGCTCTCCAGGAGCCTCTGCTCTCTGGAGCCTTCATTTTACCAGGGAGCCAGCCGACCTGCTCCGGAGCCACAGAGATGGAGGTTCCCTGCGGCTCCAGGGAGAGAGCAGGGCCTCGAGGGGAGGAAGAGTCTTCACGTACCTCCTATGGGAAGCATAGTTGCCGGTGATGTGTCCAGAACCGTCACAGCCAGGGGTGGGGCACCTACAAGCAAAACGCGAACTGGTTGATTTACTGGAAGGAACGAGCATCCCCTGACAATGAACTTTCTTACTTAGACAAAAAGCAAACTCTTCTTTGCTCAACCTTGCGGTTGGAAGAGGCTGGACGGACCTGCGCTGAGCTCCCTCGCGCATTCACCCACGGCCACCAACAGGCCTGTGTCTCCCTCCTTCCTTCAAGCACAAGGATATGTCCAGAAGAAATGCGAGTCTGGTGGCATTTAGGACTGCACTGCCAGGCTCCTGGCTTCTTCCTGAGGGCCGTGCTCCCTCCTTCCTCCTGCTCTAAGTCTGGAGCAGGGCAGTAGGGCAGGGCTTGCTGTCACACCAGGCCAGGCCTGAAGTCAGACACGCACCTGGGAAGACTCGCCCCAGGCCAGCTGTATGGTGTCAGCCTGAGCTGGCACCACGCGGGGCTCCCTCACCCTGTGGGCACCTCATGGCCCGGCGAGCCCAGCCTGCACCTGGGCACTCAGGTGACCTGATTCCCCCCAAACCTTGGTCAGACCTGGCCACCTAGTGCAGCATGGGAGAACATCTCTACCCTAGGCCACATCCCTGGGGATCTCGACAAGGTCCCTGGGCACCCACACAGAGTCTGTGTGAACCTGCTGAGTGTGGTTCGCTGGCCTGCTGAGTGCACCCGGCCAGGGCTTGATGGGGAGAGGATTTCTCCTGAAGAGTTTTAACCCTCTCCAGGCAACTTATGTGAAGTGCTACCTGAGGACAAGCAGAAGCATTCGGGTTGTAGCACTGCTTGGCACCACCACAAAGGTGGACATTAGGGCACAAAAATCAAGACGAATTTCTCTTTTCATTAAATTCGTAGGCCTCCAAAGGTAACGGAGATAAAGTGCTTCAGTGAGCCTGGTCACTTTGTAGTGAGACTCGGGTCGAGCCCTGAGTGCCATTCTGTTTCAGAGTGCCTGGCATCTGGCCAAGGACAAACCTCATGACCCACAGAGCTCACAGGTGCATACTAAGAGTCCATCTTCCTTTCCTCCGAGAAGGTGCTCTGGGGACTGGTGTGAGCACTGTCCAGTCTCTCTCATGGGAGGATGGCTCCCTCGGGGGCTCAGAGTGTCAGGGAGCCAGGCTGAAACACAGGAGTCGGGACTGATTTCCAGTGCCTGGATGCCTTATCGTGACATTCAGAAGTATTCAGACAATTTCTAATCTTGCTTCAGTCCTAAGAAAGGGATGGGATATTTCAAAAAATATATATTAAAAGCAGCAGCTGCAGATCTGGCTGCAGAACTGCCTTTGGAGGAACAGTGGGTATTCCCGAGGCCAACCAGCAATGGCAGTAACAGCACTGCTGGGGTGAGCTGGCTGACTTTCCAATAGCACCCACGGGGACCAGCCTGGCCTGGCACGCATGCAGGGGAAAGCTAGGCAGCACTGAGGCCTCTGTCAAGGGAGGCTAACCTGAGCCAGACACGTGCTTCTCACCAGCCAGCAAACACTTGATCTTGTTTTTTGCTCAAGGAAAAAAAATGTTCTTTTAAACTTCTCCTAATTCAAGTATTTAATACAAGTTAATTTAAAATTTACTCATTTTGATACCAGTAAATATTTTTCACATGTCTTTTTTCTTTTTGGTGAGAGTCAAGGAAGTTGTCATATTTTGCTCAAGGAGCAATATTATAACCAAAAAAATGCCACTAAAATCAAATTTTCATACCTATGAAAATCACCTTTGCTGCTGTTTTGTGCATATAGCTGCCTTTTACAAATGTCCCCCTCATCATCTGGTAAGAAAAGAAGTGTCCTCTTTCCTCCATGAAAAAAAAAATATCGATTGTGCTCATTTCCAGAGTTTTCATAGGGTTGGCAAAGAAAAAAGATGGCAGCAAAGAGGCCCGTCTCTTGAAAGGTCTGCTTTGACTATCACTAGTCCAAGCATGGTGGCTGACCGGATCCCCATTCTGCCTTGGCTGGCCCTGTGGATGCGGGGCCTTTCCCTGCCAGGACTAAGCCCAGTGGGGCAGGAAGGCCTGGATGGAGCTGGGCAGGCAGGCTCCAGCCCTGCCCAAGCACCGTTGCCCAGGGGACTCCCAGGCGCTGGGTGTAGTGGCCCTGGGGTCTTCAGTGGCTCTTCCCTAGGTGGTGCCCAGGGCTACACAAGGCAGCTTGGCAGAAGCCACCACCTCTCCCCAGCCGTTTTGGGCATCCATTTCTAGGCAACTGTTCAGAGACTTTAGGGCATTATTTAAACTCTTGGATTTACAGGCAAATTTTCTAGCTTTAAGAAATCTCAACATTCAAAAACAATTTTCCGCAATTGTGAGTGCGGGAGTGATTATTCATCTAACGAAGGGAATCTCTGCTCCCAGAAGCTGTGGGCTCCAGGATCTGGAGGGTGGGGGTGGTGTAGGATGGATTTAGCACGTTCGATTGGCACCTGTGCATCCAAGAGCACATCTTCCCTGTGAAGGGAGGCCCACGTGGGCAAAGTCCCCACGGGCAGAATTGGAGGCAGTATGGGCCTCACAGCCTGGGCTCTGAAAGGGTTTCCATGGAAATGGCCCTGGCTGCTGGCAGGGGGGCTGGGCCTGAAGCGTGAGCCACTCTGAGCAGTCCTTAAAGCAAAAGGGGCTGGGCCTCGCTCCCTGATGGTCACCAGGAATAGCAGCACCTGGGCTATTTTAAGTTCCTGTGAAGAGGAAGTTGCCCTAGACAAAGAGCTTGGCTTCATCCATCCTTTTTCCCCCTACTTCAAAGGTACTCTGGGTAGAAA
The DNA here is from genome assembly GCF_021218885.2 of Marmota monax. Lineage (NCBI taxonomy): Eukaryota > Metazoa > Chordata > Mammalia > Rodentia > Sciuridae > Marmota > Marmota monax. Next base: position 429,404 of record NW_026695216.1, on the reverse strand, counting down.
CACTCAGAGAAGAAAGAGCAATGGATGGACCACCTCAGATCTGCGCGTGCAGGCTGGTGATGTGCTAGACAGGAGGTCCCTGATCCTCCCGTCCCTTCTGGGTCCTGTGTCTGCCTTGAGAGTAAACAATACAAAGAGAAAATAGTTTTCAGTAGGGAAATTTGGTCTTGTATAGACATTTAAGAATTCTGATGGAAAAAATCATAAGAATGTGTTTAAAATTTTTTTAAGGTGTAGATGGACACAATGCTTTTATTTTACTTATTTATTTTTATGTGGTGCTGAGGATCTAACCCAGTGCCTCTCATGTGCCAGGCAAGTGCTCTACCACTGAGCTAAGGACCCCAGCCCAGTAATGCGTTTCAGATAGTGCTGGATTGAGGTGACATGAGATTCAGGCAGCACTGAGGTGTGCTCACAGACATGTGCATCTGACCTCACTGCAGTGACCTTTCCCTGGCGGAGTGGCAGACCTGAGCCACAGTGAGACCTGCAGGTCTGAGCCCCTGACCCTCCTGCTGCTGGGCTTCTCTTGTTGTTCACTACTCGAGAAACTTTGGACACCCTGGCACAGTGGTGGCACCTGTCATCCCAACTACTCGGGAGGCTGAGGCGGGAGGATCACTTGAAGCCAGGAGTTGAAGACCAGTGTGCAACATAGAAATACCTATCTAAAACAATAGGCCCAGGACCTTTATAGAAATTGTCACCAGCCACATCTACTTGGTGGTCATCAGATATATCCTTCAACATGACCAGGCACATCCTGCAACATCAAAAATCCATTTGATATCTGTGCACTGCAACGTATAATCATAAAGACCCAGGGTTCGCACTGGCACACATAGCTCAGACAGGTCAGTGGCCAGCACATGGCACGTGTGCCTCCAATTGGACCCAAGCGGGGGCAAATGCATCAGAGCACTGTGGGATTCTCCTCTGTAGGACCCTGCCTGAGATGGGGAAGCAGGAAAGGAAGCAGTCCTGTGACTGACTGGAATTGCATCATTGGCTGATCATTCACAAGGAAGTTTGAAAAGGCTTCCTCTACATTCTGTCATCCTACCTGTCTTCCAAAACAGAAGAATCTGAGGGTTAAATCAGTGTCATGACTAAGTCAAGGCAGGACAGCGTGGTGCTTTTCACCCTGTGTGTGCCCCTGGGTACCTGAGCATGCACAGAGAAGTAGGCCTTGCTGCTCAAGGTGGACGGAAGAGGAGCCCACTTCACGCCAGTCCTGCAAGCAGCATGGTCAGCGGCTCCCCACAAGCCAGGATCCTGCCAGAATCCCCTACATTTGTACTGAAGGGTGGGATGCAGTCTGGGTGGACACCCAGGGCCAGCCAAGGCCACTTGTCTCCAAGTACTTGGGGAATCAGGTCACACTGGCACTGACTGCAGGCAGCAGGACCCTCTCAGCGCCAGGAGTGCTCCGCATTCTCCTGCTGGGTGAGAAGGAGCCCTCAGTCACCAGTCCAGGCCCCACAGCCTGTTATCGAGACAGAGACAACTGCTGATCTTACAGTGTCGTCCACAAAGGCCTAGGTGCTGTCCATGGGATGGAGCTCTGGCTGGACTGGGACCTCTGGGCCAACCCCCTCTGCCTGGGTTAGGACCTCTATGCTGACCCCTCTGGCTGAGTCTGCCCTAAGGCTCTGATTTTGAGCTTGGTGGCTAATGTGCACAGAGCACACTGACTATTTGGAATGATAGCATCAAATATCACAATGACGTACTCGAGCACTTTGCAGAGTTTCATGAGGAGACCCTTGAAAGTGTTGGTTTGTTTCCTTTGTTCATGGAAACTCTATCTTAATTAGTAAAACACAAAATATGAAAAAAATCTTGTTTCATAGTTAAAATAACCTTGTTTCAATGTTAAAATAATCACAACGATGCAGACTGAGCCCTCGTTTACAGTAGTTGAATACATTTGTACATTGGAACCATTCGGGCCCTTATGGATCAGCCTTTGAATAGAAGTTTTAGTTAAATGTTATGTTTTCTTGAACAGATCTTGTTCTAAAAGTGAGTTTGTTTATTTTCATTCTTTTTTTTCATAGAAATGAGAAAGGGGCAAAATAAGGACATTTTATATGGAAAATGAGACCCACTCCTTCCTATGCTAAGGCTTGGCTATTTCTTCCCCAACAGAAAGAAACCAGGCCACTGAGAGCAGAATACATGGCTCTGACCAATTTCTAAAATATTTTACCTGAAACTCAAGGGAAGACGGAAGCTTAAGGGCCACTTTTCAAATTGCATGATATTCAGCACTTTCCCCTGTTTTGGAGTTCAGTCTTAGGTGTGCACACCTGGATCCCTATCCTGGGGTCACCGAGGATCCCACGCTGGACAGGTGTTCCCAAGGCCTCCTGCTGCCCCCTCCAGGCCTCCCCAGGAACCTCAGCCCCTCACTGCCCTGCCCCTGCAGGCCTTCTTTCCCCGGCCTCGGGGACCTCTCTAGGGAAGGGTGGGGCGGGCCAGTGCCTGCCTTTCAGAGGTGCAGAGGCCAGGGAGGAGCCCTGGACCTCTGCAGGACTTCTGTTTTGCTCTGAGTCAGCCGAGGGAACTCCTGTGTGATGCTCAGGACACACTGACTCAGTTACAGCAGAGGTGTCAGCAGCACACGGGGGCAGGCTGCTCTTCGATGCTGGCCCTGGGAATGAGTGAGCTCACGGCCCCTTTCTGGGTCCAAGCAATGTCTTTTAAATTACAGGACAAGCAAAGGATTGCAGAATAATTCTTAAAATATTCTTAACACAATTTTAAAATACATAACTTTTTGATGACTTAGAGAGTGTGCTAGAGTGAGTTAGGCCTCTGGGTATCAAGAAAATGGAGGCATCATTATGCAGATTAAATTCACATGTTCTGGTTTTAGGGACTCCTGACAGGACAGGCAGGACCTTCAAGGCTGGGAGAGGGATGCCCAGGGACTGTGCGGCCATGACCGGAGAGAGGGTAGCCACGTGGAGGGTGGAGGAGCTGAGTGGCCCGTGATGCCCAACACAGTGCTACTGCCCAATACTGGGACAGGTCTGTGGGGTGCAGGTGGCCTGCCATCGCACCAGCATCACTGAGTACAACTGAACAAGCCCAGTGCAGCGCCTGCTGTGCACAGAGGCAGAATGGAACGTGTGCACAGCCCCTTGAAGATGGGATTGCTGCTGGCAGGTTTGGTCTTGTCTCAGAGGATCACCTGCCTGCCATTGGCTTCGGGCCAGCCTCTAACAGGCACTGAGTTAAGTCCTGCCTCTGCCCTCCCCAACTATGGAGGACCACAGTGTGTGGGGGTGGGGGCTCGGTTTCAGCACAGGATGAGAAGGTATGTGGGACCCACCAGGAACCACGACAGGATTGGCCTTGCACCCGCGTCTCTGCGGGGAGCAGGCTGGCTGCTCAGGGGTGCCGGGCGCTGCTGTCTCAGCTTTGTTGACATGCTACACATGCAGGTCTGTGTTCTGATCTTTCCCGTCATGCAGCCTACACGTCTCAGCTCATGAGCCATCTGTGTGGACCATGCTGCCCTTGTAATCCAGGGGTGGACGCCTAATGTGGACCCCTCGGTGCCGACACTGAACTGCTGCAGGGCTGAATGGCGTCCCAGGTACGTCCAGCAATAAGCTCCTGTCCAGTGTGGCAGAACATACCTAGCACATCCTGATGTCCCCTTCACTTAACGGGATGTGTCCATGGGAAACTGCTGCCAGAGCACATGCACGTCCAGCAGCAGTGGACCAGCTAAACAAGAGGCGGGGCAGCTGCAGTCAGAATTGGAATTGGACTCGGAGGACCCATGCAAAAAAAAAAAAAAAACACACAAGGTGACTTGGTGCAGCTGGCTCAAGGCCACAGAAACCACCCTTCCTAGCCTCAGCCCTCACCTGGTCCGCAGTGCATTCGGGGCCTGCAGCATTCACACAGCACTCATGATGCAGGTGGGCTCCACGTGGGACATGCAAAGGAACCTCATCCCGGGCAGGAAGCAGGGGCGGGGCCTGAGGAGAAGCACTCACCTTCAGCTGTCAGACTGAGCTCTAGGGCAGGTGGCACCAGTTTTATGCAGCAACAAGCAGAATCTAGACTTGTTTGCCGCGGCTGTGGGGGTTCCTTCCTGGCCCTGGGCGCAGGAAGGAGCTGTGCAGGATTCACTGTGCCTACTTTGCCCGACACGTGACTAGAGGGTCCTGGAGTGCTTACACAAACGGCAGGGTGGAAAGATGTTTGTGACCATTCCCAGTTGGCCTTCAAGTGCTGAGTTACTGAACTTGGAATGGAATCCTTGGAGCGTATTGATTGGCATGGGACAGGGAGGGGCAGGGCTTCCTGTAAGGGCTGCCGTCTAGACAGGTCCAGCTCCTCAACATCATGGACAATGTACTGCGTTCAAGACAGAGAACCACCACCTACCGCGAGCCCGGTGACCACTCCCCTCACAGGCAGGCCCACGCAGCTCACACACCAGCTCCGAGGTGCAGGTTGAAAAGGCCACAGCACACCCCAGACCCAGTGCTTCCAAATCCCAGGACATGGAGGCCCAGAGTGCTGGACAGACTGGTCCTGTTGGGCTGGACGCAGCTTTGGTGTTGATGTGCCTGGCAGCTGTGTGGCTATCAGAAACCGGGGTCTCTCCTCTCAGCCGAGAGGCTGCCCTGATCTGAGGTTCTCGGGCCTCTGGATGTCCCACCTGCTTTGCTGGCTGTCAGGTTTGAGGACCTGCTAGTTCATCTCCTGGAGAAGACGTCTGGCCTGATCATCAGGAAGGAGTGCTCCTCCTGCTGCGGGCAGCCCTGGGACCCTCTGCTTTCTCATGCTGTGGGCTACCCCACGTCTCTCTTCTCTTCCCACTTTGCCTCATGCCCCTCCTTCTATCTGTGACTGTCTGCTCTTACAGCGCATGTTCCTGCCTCCTCCTTCTTTTCAGCCTCCCTGATTATACTCTGGGAGGCAAGTCCCCTCCTTTCCACAGAAATCTGCCTCCATCTCGTTTCAAATGTGACAAGGATTTCACATACTTAGTTTTGTAAGAGGTTTTAGAAATTGATTAATTAAATAAGCTTGTTTTAAAAGCAAGGAAACTGGCCCAAACAGGGCGAGCCTCTTAGGAAAGGTCGCACAGGAGTGAAGCAGCTTCTCATGAGTGGACACTGGAGCCCCCGTGCTCTCCATTCCCGGGCTATCCCTGGCCTAGCTGTCCTCTCCAGCCAGGTTCAAGTGCTCCTGTTTGGGCTTCCAGGACTGGTTCCTGCAGAGCTGGGGGTGGCTCTGTGTCCAGGACATACCACAGTGGGTTCTGAAGACCCAGCTGCCCTGGCTCGTGCCTCTGAGGGGGCAGGCAAGAGAGTGGCAGCTGGTGATCAGGGCATCTGCCACAGAAGCTGTCAGAGGTATCCATCCACTCTGAACCCCAACTGCTGGGAGTGGACCAGTGACTGGGCATTCGGACGGAGGAGGGAGGAAGTGGGGAATGAGGGAGCTGAGACGGGAAGGGAGGAGGAAGGAGAGGCAGTGGGGTGGAAAGGAGCCCATCAGACTTGCTGCAAGCACCCCATGATTCCTGGGATCTCCTGTACCCACACGGTGCCGGCGGGGCCCGTGACACTCAGACCACGCTCCCTAGAGGCGGAGCAGCACATGTGGCCCCAGCGGAATGGGAGCTAGTGCAGAAGTGTCCTGAGGGCAGACCTCACCGCAGCCATGCTCACCCTGGCCTCAGTGCCTGCTCTGTCTTCCTGGGGAGAAAACCGGTCATCGTTCCTTGAATCGCTCCGTGGAGCCAACTACGGCTGGAGAACTGAATGGGACATCTGCCTGCACCCTTCCTAGATGAGAGCACAGGATGCAAGTGAGTCCGGTCCACCCTGGGCCTCCTTCAGGCTCTCTCCCATCTGGAATCTGCTTGAAGGCACTGGGGATGGGGACGGATGGACCAGGAGCAAAGAGAAAGGGAGTGAGCTCCGATCCCAAGAGGGCGACCCTGCCCGTCACTCTCCCGACTGGAGTACAGGAGGCGCCCTGGAAGAGAAGCGGCGTGTCAGGGCTGTGGCCAGGGCACCTGCCACAGAGACGTAGAGGTGTCTACGCTCCAAGAGTGCCAGCGAGATACAAGGACCCGAGTCACGTCACATGAGGAAAGGAAGCGCTGGGGATACGCAGCTCAGAGAAGAAGCCCAAAGGAGACAGAGCGACTGTCTGTCTGAAAGGCAGCGTCTAGGGAAGAGGAGGGTCTCCTTCCCACAGTGGCAGGGACCCTGCCAGAAGAGCCTTCTGACCATCTGGTGGACTAACATGGAGTCTGTCCTGTGGAGCTGCGTGCTGTCCACTGGGGTGTTTGAGGACACCAGTGATCACCAAGAGGTGTGGGGACCCTTGTGGGAGGTCAGAGTGACGCTGCCTAATGACCGCAACGGAGGGCAAGTGTCCTTTCATCCTCAGGGACGGCAATGCCTGTTGCTGGGTTCCAGGAGGCTCTTGCCTCTCAGGATGGGTGCACATGGGAGCCTCTCCTGGGCCTCTGTGCGGGGAGGCGCAGCAGGCCAGGAAAGCCTCTGTGCAGAGGCTGTGACAAACCTGAGCCTTCTGCTCAGTGTCCTGAGCATGAGGGAGTGCCCTGCGGGAGTGCCCACCCCTCAGAGTCTGTGTCGTCCTGCTGTCCCACCTGCTCTGCCTGCCTCCGCCTGGAGTGTCAGGGGAAGGTGGCCTCAGGTCTGCTCACTCGTCAGGCTGTGCCAATGCCCAGCTCTCCTGGAGCAAGCAGAGGCCGAGGGTCTGGCTTCTTCTCGTCAGTTGCCACCTGAAGGCTGTGCCCCTCAGGTTTCTGACCAGCAGCGAGGCACTGAGGTTGCAGCAGCCCTGGCCTGAAGTCCGGGTGGACTGCACACTCCAGGTGTGCTGACTGCCCAGGCCCCTGCCCTCTGCAGCCGAGCTTGTCCAGTGCCCTTGGTTTGTCCAGTGCCCTTGCGCTCCAGACTTCTGCCCTGCATGAGCTGTCATCGGATTTCTTCTCGCTGACCTGTGGCCCGGTGTGCTCGCCCCAGCTCTCCACAGGGAGGCAGGAATGAAAGTCTTTCCTGGGGCCAGCCTCTACCAGTGCGGCTGCTGCATGGGCCCCGGGGAGTACCTGGTGCCTGGCAGCCTCGGCTTTGAGGAGGGCATAGGCAAAGACAGAATCTGCCCACTGAGGGCTGGTGGACGGAGACTGCTCCCAGCACAGCACCTCGGCCCCACAGAGTGCCCACCCCGGCCCTGCTGGGCGTCCTGCTGTGGGGACACTGGCCATCCTGGCCTCCCCGAAGCTCCCTGCGATTTCCATGGGTTCCTTGACCTTTGTGAGCCTCAGTTTTGTGTCTGTGAAAGAGGAAGGAAATGCCCATGGCTCACTGGGGCTCTTGCCAGGACCATGAAGCTCTGGCTGTGCCATTCGTTGCCTTTCTAAAGGCCTGGGCTGGATATAGAGGCCTTCTCTTTCCTGGAGGCCGTCGACTTTCACTCCTAGGCTTAGGTGATGTTCTAGAGCCCAGGTCGATCTCCCGGGCAGAAGAAAGTGGGTGTGTCCACAGGACGAATCAGAAGAGCCAGTGGATACCTGCTGCAGGAGGCACCTTGTCCTGACAGCTGCGTGCCCATGGTGTATCCTCCATGCTTCAGACTAAACAGGCGGGGTGACCTGAGCATCCGGCCCAAGGCCAGGAGTGGGTGTGGAATGCAGGTGTAGGGATGAGGATGGAGGGTCCCGACTTCTGTGCAGCCTGAGGATGGAGGGTCCCGACTTCCGTGCAGGTGGCAGAGCTGTGGAGGAAAGCTGGCACTCTCCACACACTACACTCAAGGGATGGAGGCCTTGTCTCTCAATGTCCCAGAGACCTGCTTGGGTGTTCCTGAGAGTCCCCTGTGGCGAGATCTAGGCTGGAGCTAACTCAGCAGCTGCAGGGTTTCCTTGACCACTAATGGCCACACCAAGACACAGTGCCCTGCCTGCAGGGTGATGTCACGGACTCGAGGACAGGAAGCCCATGCAGCAGCAAGTCAGAGTCGGTGAGTGGCAGGTGCCCGAGGGTGGCTTGGCCACCGTGTCTGTGGCCCAGTGGGGGTCTGGGGCCCGCTGGCTCTGCTGGAGAACAGGGCTTGATCCACACTGGCCTTTGTCGGCAGCGCCTGCTCACCGCAGGGTCTGCGTGATTAAATATAGATGTGCTTATAAACTCAGCTGTGTAGACTGGACTGTGGCTACCACGCTGCTTCACTGCCTCAGCTGCTCTCCATGAATACAGGGTGGGAAGCAGTCCGGGTGAAGAGTGTGCCGTGGGTCTGTGCAGTGCTCACCTATCCATCTTTTCTTCACTGACTCTTTCATGGCTTGGCTCTGATTTCTAAGAAAATTATTTAAAGACCTGGCTGTCTCAAAATGATGATAGAAACTTCAGGTGTCTAATAGCAAAAATGTGTTTCTTAGGAAAATAGTTCTGCTTTAGAACCCAGTTGCTATCACTATGGAGAAAGAACAGAAGAGCCCCTTCTGGGGAAGGAGGGAGGGAGGAAGGCAACCTGTGGGCTGGGAGGCCCTGGGAGAAGCCTGCAGATTGCTCTCCTCGTCCCGCCAGCATACAGGGCACCCAGGGGACCCTCCTGGCTGCTCAGAAGGCAGGGCAGGCACTGCCCTCCTGGGAGGAGGCTCGTTGAAGGTTTGGGGTGGGGTGCTGTGCACCTGGCCTTCCCTCTGTGCCCGCAGCCATCTAGGACCTGCCCTGAGGCTGGGAAGTGAGGCGGGAAGAGGGAGAGGTTGCTATGGCGACAGTGTTGCCTGGCTCCCTCTCCTTTCAGCCATCTTTGTGGGACAGGCTGGTTCTATAATGTATAGGAAAAAATAGATAAAGCCAGCCAGAACCATGAGTGGCCCAGGCCACCAGGGAGAGTCCAAGTCACACTCCTTCAGAGCTCAGCTTACATCTTTGTGTCCAAAAAACAGACCAAAATGTGTTTGCTGAGATTCTCTTGTCTGCGTGCCACTGGACCTTCACCAGATTTGAAGCATATGTCCCCGGGGTTTTGTGCTATGAAGGGACCACAGGACTTCCTTGCATATTTCACCTTAGAAACAGGTCCAGGGGACGAGGCTTTACCCTGCTGGAAAGGGAAGAGTCCCCAGTTTTCTGAGGCTGGTGTGGGAGCCCTGCCCTCTCAGTAGCCAGCTGTGCTCTGTGGGCTGCCCTTTTGGGCTGGGATGCACATGTGTGTGTGCCCACATGCTGCATGTGTGTTCTCTGTGTGCATGTGCAATAGAATGTGTATGTATGTGTGTACCTGCTTGGGTGTGTATGTGTGTAGGTGTGTGCTGTGTGGGTATATGTGAGGTCTGTGCAGGCACGTGGGAGTGCATTGTACATGCTATGTGCATGCATGCACATGGCTATGTGCGGATGTGTGCACGTTTGTAGGTTGTGTTTGTACACCTGTGTGGTGTGTCTACTTGTGTGCCTATTGTATGAGACGTGTGTGTGGTGGTTTCCACCACAGAACATGGCAACGTCCCCTTCTTCATTTCCAGCTCAGGGAAGATGAGCGCTTTCTCTTAAGGGGAGTGTTTTCTGGTGTGTGGTGGCACTTGGAACCCACCTTCCTTTCTCTTTGACCCTGGTCTGTTTTGGACAGTGGCCACTTGCAGTTTGCTGGGTGCAGCACCTGGCAATGAGATGCTGACTCATTATTAGTCCTTGCCTTAGACTTGGGAGACGTGACTGCTCTCACTCCAGTCTTAGAGTGAAGAAGACTGGTTCACCAAGTCCAGGAACCAGCAGAAGCTACCCAGACAGTGAGCAGCCTCCACTGTTTGAACAGGAGCTGGTGTCTGCCTCCTTGAGCTCTTCAAATGTAAAGTGCATTAGAAATACGCAGACTTCACCTCCTGGTGGAGGTCATACACCTGCAGGGATGAGGCGCCTCGGCCACTGCCCTCCAGGGCTGAGGAGGCATGGCTAGAGCTGCTGCCTTCGACTCCCCGCAGCGGCTCTCCCACCGGTGGCCTTCACACTGAGGCCACTCATTGAGGTTGCTTGGTGTGCAGGAAGATCGGCCACTGTGGCAGAAACACACCCGAGCTGCGGGGTCCTGGGAGCCACGGCAGGCTCCGTCAGGTCGGGCCGGTGGGCGGAGCCGTCCTGTGGCCTGCTTGCTGCCAGGGGCTGCTCTGCAAGCCTCCTCCCTGGACCCCTCCCCATTCCCCTGGGCCACAGGAGGCTCACATTTGAGCTGCCCTGATGGGAGCAGCTCCCCAGGGACAGGGGAAGCCTCACCAGGGCCCAGGACGCACCGCAGGCTGAGGTGAGAGGAGGCACTAAGCTGAGGTCTCGTGCCAGTGACAGCCCTCGCTCTTGCACTCTGCATCCACCTAAGACGCAATGTGGAAGGGAGCAGGGAGGCACTGTTCTCCTGTAGAAGGCACCACTCTGCCTCCGGTGCAGACCAGACCAGCCCCGGCAGGCCCAAGGCCAGCTCTGAGTCCTTCTGCACTAGGGGGATGGGAAAGGCAGGCTTCGTTTTTACTGACGTGACCATCGGAGACTTCTGCAAAGCTGCCCAGGATCTCCTGCCCTCCAGTGGTGGAGGGCCGGAGGAAGCTCGGCTCGTGGAAGGCAGCTCTGATTGACACTTGCCGCGTTAGGAGCTCTCTGGGAGAGTTCTGCCTGTGGGACCCCTTCTGGCCAGAGCCCCATGTTCTGGTTCTCCCTCCCCAGCCTCACTGCCTCAGCCATGTTTCCTCCACTTCGGCTAAGTTTTGGTGAAAGAGGCACCCTTGTATTCTTTCTTCTTTGGGGGGAGGTGGTTACCAGGGATTGAACCCGGGGCACTCAACCACTGAGCCACATACCCAGCCCTTTTTATTTTGAGACAGGGTATCACGAAGTTGCTTAGGGCCTCCCTAAGTTGCTGAAGCTGACTTTGAGCTCACGATCCTCCTGCCTCAGCCTCCTAAGCCTCTGGGATGACAGGTGTGCACCCCCACACCCAGACACACTGGTATTCTCGACTGCACCCTCAGCCTCTGCTCAGGTAGCAGAGCCTGCAGCTACAGGCTGAGTCTCCACTCCACTGCTTGTCAGGCCCAGAGCCCTTCCTGCTTCCAGAGCTGCAAGCACATTTCCCAGAGTGTGAGTCAGATGAGGCCTGATTTTGTTCCCACAAGGAAGTGTGAAGCTGGGGGCAGATACTTTTGCTGCTTTTCCCAGGTAAGAGAACTGTAGCTCATCTAACTGATCTGCTGAAACCCACATAACTGGTGAGGAAGAGGGAGGAGTTCAGGTTCTGTCCCAGGCAGGAGAAAACCCGGCTAGCTACCCCAGAGGCCACATCCTGCCTGAGTCCCTCTGTCTTCAGCATCCCGGGCCGGTGTGAAGCGAGAGCTGCAGCAGGAACGTGCTGAACGTGTCGGTGTGTGGGTCAGAGGACCGACGGGCCGGCAAGTGTGAGACACGCCCGTCAGGCACCCGGGCACTCTGGTCTGCACCGCGTCAATGCTTCTGAGGTGAGACGTCAACATCAAAAGCACCTGGAACTGCATCACAGGTCATTGCTGAGAGACTCAGTCAGGAGGAATTGTCACTGACCTCTGACCTCAGTCGAGATGTCACTTCCAGAAGCCACCCGGAACCTGACGGGCAGGGCTGGTCACCATCGGGGATGACGGTGACCTCCTGGAGGGGCCCCCAATGGGAAGTTCTACAGCAGAGCACCCCACGTCGCCAGAGCCTGCCTGGCTTGGAAGCTGGTAAAGGAGACCAAGAGAGAGGGTTTGCAGCCCCCAGGGGAATCCAGAGGAGCAGGCCCTGACGCCCAGGGCCCCACGAGGCACAGACACCTCCGTGGCAGCAGGATCTACCATGAAGCACTGTCATTCAGAAAGGCCCGAGAGATGAAGCATGAATTCAAGATCATTTGAAAAATAAGGAAATGACAGAGAAAGAAGGTGACCCAGACCTGCCATTTGTGAAAACACATCGGGATTCAGAGGGAGAGGAGAGGGAAATCCAAGTGTGGACGGACGGGGGAAGCTGACGGGTGGACGGGCATTTTTACTTGATGATTTTAAACCTTGTTTGCAAGTCCGATGTAAGTGTTTTAAAATTATACCATGTTAGACAAGAGTGAGAAAAACACGTTAGGAAAATGGAATTCTTTTATCTTTGAAATATTTTGATCTTGGTTTTGGGAGCTTCAAAGACAAAAAGTTCTATTTCATTTGTTGTTAGAATTGGGTTAAATTTAAATTCTTTTCTTCCTGACACCCTCGCCTCCACCCCAGCAGCCTCAGAGCTCCTTTGGCCTGGCCTACTGAGGTGCCCCAGCTGGCCTGGCCTCTCTGCATGGTCTCTGGTCTCAGTTGCTCATTGAACAAAGGCACTGTTCAGCTGTTCTGGACGTCAGCACTATTAGGAGCACTTTACAAACATGACTCACCTGTGAGAAGGCGCCCGCACTCTCCCTGCTCCAAGAGGGGAGGCAGGAAAGGTGGGGCACCTCACCAGGACTGCAGGGTGGCCAAGCCAGGTCTGACCTCGGAGGTCTGGCTCTGGGTCTGTGTGTGACCTGTGCTCGGGGCTCCTGCCTTGGCCTTTACAGAAGGCCAGGGAAGCCATGAAGTACTGGGCCCAGCGGGCAGGTGTGCACCTGTGCCTTGCTGCTCATGGCCCAGGCCGAGAGCCCAAGTGAACACACTGACCACATTTGCAGAAAAATAAATAAATGATAGATATCAAGTACTTGAAATAAAAGCGAAAATCAGACTATTTCTCTTTAGCCTCAACACTCATTCCGTATATCCCTAGGGAGTTCAGCACTAGAGATGGGCATTTTCAGTGGTGAAAATTGTGGTCATCATATCAAAAGCAGAGAAGCATCCAGAGAGGTAAAGAGCTGCCTCTGGGAGAGGCCCTCACCACTGTCAGCTGATTCTGAGGGTGAGATGTGGTGGAATCATGGGCCCATGGCACTGTGATATGTGAAGACTCTCCCCACCCTCTGTTGTAGGTCAGGAGTGACTAGAAGTTGTGATTCAATGATCCACGAATGTCCATCCAGTGTCCAGTGCGGTCAGGTACCATTCTGGGCTCTGGGCATACTGTCCTGGCAAAAGCGTCCAAGTCCTTAGGCCGCGGAGCATGCCCTCCTGTGAGCTCTGACAGAGCCCTGGCCCCCAGGACTGAGCCCGGCCGGCATCAGGACAACCAAGCGGAAAACGCCGCATGTTTAATTTAAAGCAAGCTGGCTCACCGACAAAATATGATGCCCAACAGGTGGACAAGTGCCACCAGGAGGGTCAGGTGAAGAGTCATGGAAAATAATATTCCTACAAGACAGCTCCCCAAGAAAAACGGAGGGACAGTGTGGCTTGGGAGGAGGGAGGGAAATCAGCCAAACATTAACAATGGGCCCCGAAGGAAAAAGCAAACTTTCATCCCTTCCTGGGCTCATCCCCAGCATCTCCACCGGAAGCAAACCTTCATCCCCTCCCAACCCCAGTGGGTCCTGAAAGAGGCGAATACTGAAACGCTGGACCCTGGACTTCTACCCTTTCCCACTGCGATGAGTCCTGGAAGGAGGAAAGCACATAGTGAGGCTCTGGTATGAAGCAGTGAACCTCGAGTTCTGAGCTTTTCCCAGTGACAAGCGGTTCAAAATGTTTACGGCTGCTTTCCTGAGTTACAACTGTAACCTGAACAACTAGGTCCCAGCCTGTCCAAACTGCATGTCTGCAGTCTCCAATGATTAAGTCACGCTTACGGTAAACTGTAAAACCCAGGCGCCTCTTGTAACCGGGAGCCATTTCCCATACCCAGAAAACACTGACAGATGGACTTCCCTGCAGACTCAAGGACAGCTTGCTGATCCGAGGTGGCTTCCCGCCTCCCGTCTCCATCACTTGGTCGCTGTCACAGCGTGCCCTGAGGGCAGCGCTCACGTGAAGCTCTGGGCCTGAGGACTCAGCGACAGAGAGCTCCTAGCTTCCCACTAAGCTCAGCCTCATGAGTGTGGCAAGGTGTGGCAAAGGACGGGGAGGGACGGGAGGAAGGCACCTGTCCTATGGGAAGAGCAGAGGTGACAGGATGCTAAACCAGGAGCAAGGACTTGCAGAGAGAGGCCTCTGGGTGAAGCCTTCTGGCAGGAGTGGGGGCAGGTGCCATTCAACATAACCAAACACGCATGTCAGTTCTGTCTACGAACAATGCAGGTCTTAAAAACAGGCAAAATTCAGATTCTCCCAAAAACAGTTTTAAATCTGGAAAGCGATAGGAGAAAAGGCCTAGCTGGTGGCGAACACAGGCCATGGGTGGCGTTGTGCTCAGCAGGGCTCAGGACTCCTCCCTGGTGGCGTCTGAGCAGCATGAAGGGGAACACGTCTTCACACTCAGACTCTGCCGCACTGGCCAGCCCTCGGCTGTGTGCCCAGTGCCCCTCTGCTTGCCATGAAGACACACCGAGGACTTGGCGTGCAGGGCAGGTGAGGGGCATCTAGGCCTTGCTGATGGGCAGGGACACAGCTTCTGCCCTGACTTTGGTCCTGTAGCCCAGGAAATCTGACTTCTTCCATGTCTGCTCAGTAGCTGGAGGGTCCCTGGTTCAGGGGGTAAGAACTGCACGTGGCCAGGAGGTGGGGCTGTCTCCGCACATGCTGCAGTGTGGTCACCTCCCTGTGGTATTGCACCTGGCTCCCACTAACACGCCACTGTGCCCACCACCCAGGCTGTCTGCTCTTTAAGAAGGTGACTTTATAAAGCTCACTCCTCATTATAGCCCATTTCCACCCAGGACGATAAGATTCTCAAGCTCTTGTGAAACTTCTGGAAAATTGTGCACTCTTATCTTCACAAGGAGGAGCTTGGTGCTCAAGAAGCCAAGGGGTAAACTCAGATCCCGAAGGGCACCGTGGGGCTGTGCACTGCCCCATCAGCTCCCCTCAGCTGTTCCACCTGAGGACTTGGGTTTCTCGCGTTTCTGTGGTGCAAATAAGTGTTTTCTCTTCTGTGTTAACTAGTTTAGTCGATGACTTGGATTTGCCATTTACTGCAATTTGCATAGTGCTTTAGAGATGGCAGACATTTAGGCACTGAAGTCCTGGCACATGACATAGGCCACCAGACAACTGCAGAGCAAGATGGCACACAGTCACCACAGGAAGAAGCCAAGTCCCCTGGGACGTGCAGTGGGAGATGCAGTGCCCTGTTCAGGGCGGCACAGCACTGAGCTGCTGGCTGGAATGGTGCGCTCACTGGTCTGGGGTAGGCTGGCCAGGTCTGGCTAAGCTCTGGCTGGGAGCCTGAATGACAAAGGGGTCCAGAAGGGTCATTTAGATGCCTATGCCTGCATTGCTGGGCGCCAAGCAGGATGGCACCATATCACTGTGGACCAGGAGGTGCGTGGTGTATCTGAAGGGGTCATTTTAAGGATTAAGGAAAATGTTTGAGTTCTTGCACTGTTTCCTATGTGTCCAGGACTGTGGATGTCCCTCCTGCCAAAGGTGAAACCAGAGCGCTTCCCGAGAGGCCCGTGTTTCCTCCTCTCCCTGCCCCTCGTAGTGTCCACAGTTGCCTCATTAGGCTGGGTGACATCCTCAAGCAGTGAGTGGGGGTGGGGGGTGGACAGGAAGAGATCTCCCCTCCAAGACACTGGTTTTAGTTCTCTCTGGACCTGCAAGTGTGATGCCTAAGCCTTTGTCTGTGTGTGCTGGGTCTCCATTGAGAATGAACTGCAGCCAGCCTCACCACGTCACTGTACAGGGTGTTTGCCCCCTGCATGCCCTGTCCTGACTCCTTGTCAAGGTGTTGGTAAGCAGCAGCATTTAAATTGTTTGTAAATAACCCATGGTGCTGCTACCTGAGCCAGTCAGATGCACAGCTTTGACTGAAATGCAATTCTGTGTCCACACAGAGGTGTGAGGGCTGCTGTGTGGTCAGCACTGAGGCTCTACGCCTTGTTTTAGGGGATATTTAGCAGTGTGTAGGCGGAACCTTGCACTCTGGGACGCGAGGCACTGGAGTGGAAGGTTTCACAACTTTGTAGTGACTTTCATTTCCACAGTGACCAGCTTTTCTGGACCTTCCCACGGGCATGGAAGCAGAAAGCTCCAGAGGGCCTTTGCTTCTTTCTGTCCAGCAGTAGAGGACGAGGAGGGTCAGTCTGGGTGTCCTTCCTGGTCCATGCTCACTGCCTGCCGCCCACTGAGCCTCTGAGAGCCACCTGACTGCGAGGCCCTGCAGGGTCAGGGTGACAGCTGCAGCCAGCATAGCCGCTTCACCGGGAACTCCGTCCCTACCCCCTCCCTGCAGTGACACTGCCACCAAAGAGATCTGTAAACTACACCTGGCTAAAAGCTCATCCCGACAGAGCCCCAAGTCCGATCAAGACCTCCATCCAGCACCCTGCTGCACATTCTAGAACTTTCTCTGGGCCCCTCCCTTGCAGGTGGGCTACAAGGACACAGGGATCAGACGCCTGCTGTTTCCCCAGGTGTCAGGAGCCTGGAGGAAGCAGACCTGGCTGCTGTACCGTGGCTGAGGCTTTTAACTATGGGGCTGACGCACGGGACCCACACAGACACAGCTTGATCTGACCGTGAGAGTCTAGCCCTGGAGAGGCGCAGTGTCACGGCTGGACCTAGCAGAAGGAGCCTCCCTGGGGACCCCTGCCTTAGAACACTGCCCAGGGGTTGATTTGTCACGATGGAAACTCCAGAGACATTTTGCCCCAGAGATATTATGAGGGTATTAAAAATGAGATTATATCATCTACATACTAAGCCAGAAGAAAGGCTTGAAGATCATAGATCACTTCATGATTGATCAAAACATTAACATAAGCATAGAGTGGTGGGGATGTATGTAATTCTCTTTTCTCTGTTTTTTCGATTTTTTGAATTTATTTTGTGCCCAAGAAGTCATTTATAAATATTCTTGCTTAATTAATAGTATGCTTCTTTCCTCCGAACTGAGGGATATTTGTGCTAGTATTAGGTGATTTCATGTGTTGTGTATATTCTTTATCCCAGTCAAATTAAACAGCATGATCAGAATACAGTGCCTTCAGTATTTGGCCTTATAAAGAAAAATAGAGAGTAAGTACCAGGAATCAAGCGGCAGCCCTGGAGCCGGTGGGTACAGCCCCCGAAGACTCCAGTGTAGTGTCTGAGCAGGCTGGCCCCTACTGGCCATGAGATTGAGAATAAGCTAAGAAAGGTCACTGATTTGTATCCTAAATTGTAAACAATGCACGATCAAGCCATTGTCACAATTTAGACACCAGGAGAGTGGGTCAGGGAGGCCCTGCAGCCTGCCTGGAGTGCTTCTCTGCAGGTGGGGTTTGTGTGGGAAGAGGTTCTGGCAACTCCAGAGTCCCCATGGCTGCGGATGTGGCTGCCAGTTAAGTCCTCTGGAACTCCGGCCACTCCTACCCTTCCAAGGCTGAATTCTTGCACCTGCCTGGAGGTAATGAAGTAGAATGTGTTTTAGAAATAAACATAAATGTCAGCCTTCCTCTGGCTGTGGAGTGGGCCTCCCTGCCTTTCCCAGGCCTCAGCCAGCAGACGCTCCAACAGCAGCAGCACTGGGATTCAGTCACACTCAGCTTTGGTCCATCTACACTGGTCACGTGATGAGAGAACTGTGCATCCATAAAGAGCATGCATCTGTCCGTCAGTGCCCTCCTAGCTCACAACATCACGGAGGACCAAGATGCCAAAGGAAGACTGCTCAGTGCAGGAGCCGACTTTCCTCCACCTTCTAGAATGTGGTTATGGACGTGAAAGATGATGTCAGCGAAGTCGATGTCCCTCTTTGGCATTGCCCAATCTGTGCATCCTCTCGATATATGCAGCATTTAAATTTCCGTCAGGACAAATTCAATACAACCAGGAGTTCAAGTCCTCAGGCACAGTGGCCGTGGCGCCTGGGCAGCTCAGGGCAAATGGACAGCGTGGGTCAGTCTTTTTGGAGACTCGTGTCGCAGCCCTGAGCATTCTGCCCTGGCTGTCAGGATGTGTCTGCAGCGTGCTCTGGCTTAGGAGGAGCCAGGAGAACCAGAGGCCCAGAGCTTCAGCTGTTAGGGTGTTCTCTGCTTTCCTTTCAGGGAGACCAGATGTTTCACCTCCCAACTCCAAATAGAGAAAACAAGCCACAGAGGACCCAGATGATTGTCAAAAAAATGGACGGACTTCAGTGGTGTCAGGGACAAAGCTCTTTCTGTAAGAATGCAGAAGAGCAGGACTGAGGATTTGCCCCTCTCCTTGGATTGCCACTGCCTGGAGATCATGGGCCGTGGAGGAGTAAGTCCATAAACAGGCGGAGTGCACCGGGGTCAGATCTGCAGCAGTGGGGAGGCGCTTCCCCAGCTCTCCTTTGCAGGAGCAGCCTAATCTCATCCAAACAAGAAAGAGCTGGAAGAGAGTGATTCTCTCCTGAAATTGCAGGGGAAAGAAGCCCTCCCAAAGCCTTGTCAATAATTTCCCAAAGGGAACATCTATTTTATTTCCAATTTCATTCATTTTGCTCTAGGGTATTATAAATTAGCAAAGCATTAAAACCTTGACTCTACAGCAAAAGGCCAATGTAGCTTGGTGTTCCCAGCTGGGCCTTCCCACTTGGTCTCTCTCCTCCTCTACCCAGGACCTGGTGTTGGGCACAGACCTGCAGCCCACCATGTCCGAGGGCTGCCTCTTCAGACTCCCCCAGTGTGCAAGGATGGGATGGAGATGGGGCCATTCCCAGTAACCAGGAGAGGCCAAACCCAGCCAGACGTGAGCCATGGAGACAGCTCAGAGATCAGTTAAATGTATGTGAAAGGAAACATGTCTGGTTCAAATTCTAGGTTTACAACAAAGGTGTGTGTGTGTGTGTGTGTGTGTGTGTGTGTGTGAGAGAGAGAGAGAGAGAGAGAGAGAGAGAGAGAGAGAAAGAGAGAGAATTATAAGATGAATTCGAAATTTATGATTTGAAAATATGCATATATATTTAAAATAACTTTAAACTGCAGTGCATAAAATTGTAAGACATGTAAATTCTCTGTCTTCTGGTGTGCTGTGTATGTTTTACAAAGAAAAGTAATCCAGAAGTTAAGAAGTTGATTTGCTCAAAGAATAATTTCAGATGATTTCTGTAAGAGGATTATTTTATATTTGAGTCAATGACAATTTCTTATGTTCTGAAAGTAGGCAATATCCTTAAGGACGTCTCGATGCCTGTATTTCAGGTTTCATGATTTCAAAGGGAGAGGACGAAATGCCAAGACTCATTTCACAGGAGACGTGGCTTTGTAGCCTGTTCTCAGTTTGGGTCATTCCCAGTTTGGTCTCAGTATCCTGTCCCCCACCAGGCGCACACAAGCAGAACAGGCTCTTGTGGTTTAAGATGCGTCCAGACAAGACAAGGAAGAGGGGAGGCAGGCCTGAGTGTGGACAGTGAGGGTCCTGACGTGGGGCTCTGGGAGTGGCAGGTCCTTGGGGAGCCTCCTAGGGGACCCCTCATTGTACGTGACTGGAGAAACTGTTCGCATTCATCACATTTTATATTTTTTGTGAAACTGGGTGATGGAATATCAACCCCAAACCTGGGAATTTTGCTTTCTACCTGCCAGATGAAGACCCGATGGCGGCAGGCCACCAGCGAGTCCAGCAGAGAAGGTGCTGGGCGTGTTCTCTCACCGTTGGTCCAGTGCATCCTGTTTTGAAAACCAGGGTCCTGAGGGAGTTGCCCCCTGCCTTTCCAGGAGAGGCCACTCTTGCTGACATGGCCCCCACGCCTCTGTGGCCGGAGCTGGCCTTGCTGGAGGACCTTCTGTGTCTCTCCCCAGGCAGGTTCGCCCTCCCTCCTGGGTGGCAGAGAGCAGGGCCCGCCCTGGGTCTGCTCCCCGGCCTTCCCTAGGTCCCCACCCTCCGCCGCCGCCGCAGGGCGCCTGTCCTCCCTCCCTCTCTCCACAGTCCACGCCCTGGCTCTGCTGGTGGCCTGCTGCTGCCGCTGAATCCCAGAACAGTATCCGCTGGGCTCACCAGCACTCCGTGAGTCACATCCTTGTGGTCCTCTGTGGCTGTGTCCTCTGCCCAGGGTGACTGAGCCATTTGTGGCAGTGGAACCTGCTGTGTCCATGAGGCGCTCTGCCCACTGTGACCCTCTTTGCACTTCCGCTCACCACTAGGCCAGCACTGGCCACTCCCAGATTCAGTCCAGATGGCCAAGTGCCTCCCTGGCCTGATCCCAGTTGTGTCCGGTGCACCTCCTGGAAGTCTGATGTATGTTTCCCTGTATCCTGAATGTGTGCCATGAGCTTGTGGAGGGCAGGCATGGCCTTGTCTCTGGGTACTGATTAGATGTTTTCAAAACACGAATGAATGGCGTTTGCCCGGCCGTGGTGCCTCTGCAGGTGTGCTCACAGTCTGTGTTTCCACGTGGAAATCAGTGCTTGGGGGTCCACCTGCTGGTCCTCATTCCCGGAGGAGCAGCGGGAGCACAGAGGAACGCACTGGCTGGGGACAAAGAGCTCTGGACGTGGGTGTAGCTACGGGAAGAACACACGCCAGTCAGGAGGCAGCCAACCAAGACCATCAGAGACGCTGCGGTGAGGCACACGCATGGGCACAGGTGAGGATGTCACTCGCGATGGCCACAGGCGCCCAGGGGTGGGAGTGCGCAGTGGCCTTTCCCTTTTGTAACCACAGACTCTTCGGAGTTAGAGACTCAGGTTTGAGTGGATCGACGGTCCTGTATTTCAGTGAGACAGTGGAAGATGGCGCCGTCCTTGGGAACGCCCCAGGCACTCTGTCTTCCCACCTCAGTGGCTGATGTGTCCACGGGGCACAGGACTGGAAGAGCCTTCCAGTACGGACACTCCCCAGTGTCCCCACGGCCACTCCAGGGGTAGATAAGGTCGTGCTCCTCGGGCTGTGCGTTGGCTCTGCCAGAGGGCTCTCTCTGTAAGGAGCATGTGGTGGCCCTGCCTCCTGCTGCCCCTCATTACTTAGTCCGACTTCCACACTGGGAGCCTTAGGGTGCCCTGCACAGAAGCCCGGGTCCCAAGTGCTACAAGGCCTCTGCAGAGGTTTTTGCATTGCGGACCTTCTGCTGCTGGCTTGGGCTGGTCTCAGTGCGCCTGCAAATGTGATTAGTTGACCGTGGTGAGGATGGGCCAGCCTCTCACCTGTGGCTCTGGAGGGGACTCAGGGCAGGGATCTTGCTGGACCAGCAAACGTTCCAAGGAGGCATGTCCTGCAGGGTCCAGGCTGTCCCCACCTGGGGTTCATACCGTGGTGTGCTCGCTGAGGGGCAGGAACTCATGAGGGACGGAGAGGAGCCAGAGGCTGTTCTCTTCCCACCTTGTGGGAACCAGTGAGCCACCACTCATGGGATCCTCCTTTTTCCAGTCATGGGTCTGTGAGCTCCCGTGTGCATGCCTGTGATTGACGCAAACCCCAAACGTTCTTATTTTAGAATTTACCATATCGTGCTTGCCCACACGTTGAGCTGGAGCTGGCCTTACTTGTGGTAAAACATGAGCCTATCTACAATTATATTTGGTAGTTTTAAATTTGCTCTTGTGCAAGCCTTATAAACCTTTTATAGACATCGAAATAGAAATGGAAGAACTAAGCACTTGCTGGACCAAGAACAAAATGCATTTAGCTGCTTGTGAGAGGGACTGAGGACAGGGCTTCCCATGGTGGGTGCGTGAGGGGTCCCTGGAAGCCCGGCAGCTGCTGGCTGGCCCCAGTGGTTTCCTGACAGCCCTGCGTGGGTTATAAGAAATCCACTCAAGAGCAAGCTTGTGTAAGTGTGCCGTTACAGCCATAGCCGCACACAGCCTCTCAGGGGGACCCAACACATAGATGTGCCTCAGGGAAGCGTGACATATGGCTCCAACTCCATTGCTGCCTCTGGACTGAGAGGCCACTCCAGGCCTCAGTTCCCTCCTCTGTAAAGTGGACCTGAGCCCCCTGCCACCTTGGCTTACAGATCCGACGACGTGTGTGGAAGCTTGGTTGACTCTGCCAACTGCCATGCCCCGGAGACACGTAAAGTATGTCTTGCCAACAGGTTTCCCTGTTCTAGGGGTGGCTCAGGGCAGGAGGCAAAGTCTCAGGGCCAGGGAAGGGCTCACCTGGTCCCACTGATGGTGTGCTGGAGACCCTCCCGGGACACCCCATCTCACCAAGATGTGTGCTCCTGCAGAGGTGCCGGGCAGCTCCAGGGCTCGGGGAAGAGTGCTGCTGAACTAGGGGACATCTCACTGAATCGAGGGTCCTGGGGTAACTTCAAAGTGCAAGACACCCCTGGTCTATGGAGAGGCCGGGATCTCACAACTGTCATAATGAGCTGAGCTTACTCAGAGGCCAACACTCAAGAAGGAAATATGGCTATCTGTTGAAACCAGGCCCGAGTGGATAGCAGCAAAAACTCACAAAGTCCTACAGGTTCACTGTGGTAAATGGAGGAGGCAGAAGTTTACAGAATGAGGACTGCTCCCCAGGAGGCCAAGTGTGCAGGAACCTTCTGCTCTCTGAATCTGGTGCTGCGGGACACGTGTCCTCTGGCAGAGCCCTGCAGACGACGACCCTGCACCTGCCTTAGGTTTACAGCCCAACACAAAAGCCCAAGGACAGCCCAGAAATAAGTAGCCTTTAGGTTTTGACCCAAGTTCAAGATTTTGATTCTTTGATTTACACTTTATTTTAAAATAACTATAACCAGGCTACAAAAGCAGGGTTATGTCATGTGTGGCTAAACTTGCTATTTGCCTAAGCCTAAGCCCCCCGTCACGGCCGGAGACTATAGAGCCAGTGAGCAGTGAGAGCACAGGCAGGATCCCCATGCCTGTGACGAGTAAGTCCAAGGGCAGATGGAGAAGCCAAGACCCCCTGCAGCCTCAAGTCCCTCTTCCCACCAGGCTTTGTGCTAACGACGGCACTCATCTGTGAGCTGAAGATATGGGTAAGGATGAGTATCTGAATTTGGGCAAACAAGTTGTCAGTGGAATCTAGTTTGGAGCCCTGTTTGAAGAACTCATTGCCACTGCCTGAAATCAACTTTGACTTTGCTTAAATTGTCCTTGAGATGCTGAAACACCTACATCCTGGTGTCTGCACTGGACACACGTCTGAAGCAGGAAAGGGATTTCTGTTGGGAGGCATGGTCCCTAGAAAGAGCAGCGGCCAACCTCGGGGGGATTTGCAAGTGCTTTCCTGTGGCTTCTTTTAGGAAGTCTTAGAGAATGAAACTTAAAGAGAAGAAACTACCCTTTGGAACCATATAAAGCAGAGTTCTTGCCAAAAATTCACTTTAATTTGCATGGTTTTGTTGTTTTTTGACTTGTGGCCTCAGCGTCACAGCCAGGGACTCCTCCCATGGCCCTGGGAGGCGGGTTGGGGGAAGGTGTGTAGAGCTGTCCTGGACCCTGCCTCTGAGCACCTGTGGTTTCCCCTGCATCCCTCCCGCCTCATTCCCCACAACTGAACTGGCTCTACATCGGTTGAATGAGGGACCAGAGAAAGTAGTGTTCTGGTGTTTGAATAAGATTCATGCACACATTACATTTTAATATGTTTTCAATTTACATACCGTACACAATCAGACACAAAATTATTGATTTCTTATTAAACTATTGCACATCCGTTGCTACAGATAAGAACTAAGCACAATGTTAACTCAGGAAGTCAAAGAGCTTTGAGGGTCCAAGACCTAGGGTACACCTGGTGAGATTCATCTTGTATAGTAAAGAGTATCCTGTTAATGGCCAACTAAAAAAATTCAGTGATGGAAATGACAAGAGGAAAACTCCCAGAAAACTTCACGTGTCATCTGATGCAAAGAGAGGACTTCTTGAGGGAATGGGACCTGCTGCCTAACAGGTCTCCATGAACCACTACAGGGCTGCCTTGTACCCTGAGTAGGGACTCTGCTGGTCTGCTCAGGTGGGAGGCTGCTGTAGGAACTGATCAATCTTTAAAACATGCATATGAAGAGAGGTTCATTGGAAAGGGCTTGAGTGTGAATTACTCTCCAGGAAACGGTTATACATCCTCTGCTCAGGAAAGCCCCAGCCGAGCTTTCTGACTCCGAACACAGAAGAGATGAGCTCACTGGCTAAAATGTCAAAGGCAAAGATCATATTTTGATCCACGGTTTCCTCAGTTTGAAAAGACATCAGCATGTGAAAATGGGCCACTCAAGCATGAACTCCTTATAGAAGGCACTGAATGGAAATTCTTAGTTTTGAAGATCCATTAATAGAAATAGATCATTTCAGAAAATAATCTGAGTTTAGATTTCCTAGCAAGGATCAAGCAAAGGGGAGCTTATTTGCAAAGACAGGTTTGGAACTGCATGTCTCTCCCCAGGCAGCAAGAAGGTGTTGCCGGGCCTGTGCTGCTCTGGAGGACGCGAGAGCGAGAACCACCACAATACCTCCCCAGTGGGGCGGGGTGGGGGGGGAGGAGAAGAGGGAAGGTGGGGACTGCAGAAGCAGGGGTCTGCAGGGAATTTGGGATTAGGATCAGTTTCCAAGCCCAGCACTAAGGGAGAGAAGCCAATGCAAGTGCATGGTCAGAGACGGCTCTGGGCTCGGGGCTGAGCACGAGCAGTCAGAAGAACACAGATGCAGCAGCACCCAGGCTGCTTTCTGGTCGACAGCTGGTCTGTGGGAAATGGAGATCTGCCCACGTTTTGCACAGTACTCCTCATCAAGAAATGCAAAGGAAGGACTGTTGTCACATTCTGACGTGAGGCCAGGGTCCAAGTGCAGTGAGTCACTGTGGGCCACGAGGAAAGTGTGGTCCCCACCGGGACAGGAAGAGGCCTGGGCAGGGTGTGGTGAATGGCTGCTGCTAAGGCTGTCCGCTCTGAGGTGCCACCAGGCACTGCTCTGGACCAGGCTATGGACTGCAAGGTAAGAGGAAGCCCTCCAGGGCTCACAGTCCATGAAGAGCGCTCCGAGAGGCGTGAGGCGCAAGGGCTAGTTCAGGAAGTCACTGAACATGAGCAGGTGGTCTAGGGCACTAGGGCCTTGGACAGGGATCCTGCAAGAAATGACAGGGTGTGAAATGACGGCCTGCGCTCTGTGGAGCCTGGTCTGTGGCCAGGACTGCTGGGAGGATGGACACGGGTAAAACAGCCTTTTCCTGGAGTGGGCACAGCCTTTCCAAACAGAAGGGAGATCAAGAACCCTGTCCTGAGGTGGGGTATCAAAGGGGACACACAACTGCCCAGGTGCCTGGCTCTCATCACGTGTGGACTGTCCCGTCTGTCCTCACAAGCACCAAGGACCACCTCACAAGAGGCCTGGCGGTCTCACACACCCTCAGGACTCGCCCCTGCTCCTCCCATGTCCTGTCTGGGCCTGGAACGTGCCCTGGGGAGACTCAGAGAAGGAAAGCCTCCGTGGCTGGTGCAGATGCTGGTGGTTGCAGTTTTGCAAGATTCATGCTTGAAAGTCACAGGCTTAGGGGACGGGGAGGCAGGACTGCTGGACAGTGTGTGAGCGTATGCAGCGTGACGGCAGGACTGCACAGATTCATGCAGCATCATCCTGAGCAGCACTAACTCACAACAGTACCGGTGTCTTATGGAACTAGTACGGCAGACTTCTCCTTTGGGCTACTGAAGTATGCATACTTTGAGTAATTATATGAATTTTTGAGTTTAAAAGCTTAACTTTTTTTCTTTTTTTTTTTTAGTTGTATATGGACACAATGCCTTTATTTTATTTTTATATGGTGCTGAGGATCGAACCCAGTACCTTCCACCAGTGAGGCAAGCACTCTGCCACTGAGCTACAGCCCCGGTCCTTAACTTTTCTTTTTTAAACTACAATCACTTCTAAAAGTTTGAGTACCTCTGAAAAATTTTCCTTGCAGGTGCATGCATACCTGAAGATAAGACCCGTGCTTCAGACAATTCTAGATAGGAAGGATGTGATGTGAAAGAACTAGAGATGCATATAAGGGAACATGGCGGAGGGATCTTCCAGAAATGTGCTGAGCCCGAAGCCCTATCCTGTGCACTAAATATGGCACTGGTACGCACCGGTGGCTCCTTCAAAGCATTTTCTTTTCAAATGACACATCATTTTTTGTGAACTACTGAATGAATAGGTTTTTAAAAGAGAATTGTTTTCATTAAAGCTTACTTGAGTTCTTGTGAACTGGTGGCCAGCATACTTCGAATGCTTTTGTCAGCCAGTGGGCAGCCGGACAGACTGTAAGACAGGCCAGGGAGGGCAGGTGAGTGAGCCTCTAGGCAGTGGAATCGCCCGAACGAACACAACATACAGTCGAAATTAAAAAGTTCAATGCAGAAGAGCAATGGGGCAAGTGCTGTATATTGAATTTTTTGTATCATTAATTCTGAATATGTACAAATGTAAATTTAAGAAAACATTTCTGTTAAGAAGCATTTTTTTTTTAAATTGTGCTTTTAGGTTTAAACGTTTGAGAAGAATTTTGCGAATTTTGGCAGTTTGAGATTAAAAGACATTATACAACACATAAGTCAGCATGCTTTTGAAGGTCAACATAGAGCACTTAGGGGTCAACACAGAATCAACGTTGGTACTTGACAGCATTGTTGAGGTAAGCTGAAAACAATAAATTGAAGACAGAATCCACCATGAGAGAATGAAGCCACACCTTCTGTGTGAGGCGTAATTGCCAGTCACATGACCACTCCCATCACACCCCGGAGTTGGACATCTGCCACCAAACAAAAACAGAACAGCCAGAACAGTAAGTACGTTTAGAAAACTTCCAAAGAGTTTCATTGTTTCCAGTTTAGCTGCAATGTCTGCAAGGGGATTAAGCACCCTGAAGGACAGCTGGGAAGTGCACAGGATCAAATGAGATGACGCTTCCGAACGACAGAGCATCATTGAGAACCACCAGGCACAGGTCAGCCTCGCGCCTACTGACTGGCAGCTGGAGACGCCGGGTGCCGCGAACGCGCATGCTCAAACGGCAAGGCGGGTGCAGACCGGTCTTTAGAAATAAGCCAAAGGAAGGGAGGACTGAGGAGAGTCGGAGTTTCACCTCGCGTCATGCTTACGTTATTAGGTCCTTTTTGCTCTCCTTGCACTGGGGGTACTTGGGCTTGGGGCTCGGGATGGTCACCTCCCCAGGGTACCTTCTTTCTTCCAGAGCCTCCTGGAATGGGTCCAAGTCTTCTGGCTGTAGACAGAACACAGACAGCTTCAGAGCCAACGCCGGAACTCAGAGCAAGGCCAAGAAGGGCCCACACCTGCTGGGCTCCTGCTCTGCTTCCCCACCTCTTCTCCCACAAATTCATAACCCAGCGCTTCTTTTCCCTGACAAGGCTCCTTCTGAAAAAGCAGACTGCCCTGTGCACAGCTGCTCTAAATTTCAAAGTCTATGGTAAACTGCCAGTGGTCAGAGCCCCTACTCAGTCTCCTGCTGGCCAAACTGCAGCAGGACTCACAGCCAGTGTGGCAGCTGGGGGTCTCTCTCATCCAGTACCCAGGGGTGCCTGCTGTCCACCGCTGACACTGCACTGCTACTCAGCACTACGTCATTGGTGAGTGTTTTAGTGTATGTGCCTTTAAGTCTCAGTCGATGGAAGACAACTGTGCGAATGTGATCTTAAACTGCCTTTGGGCAGCATTTTCTGAGAATACCTGTGTTTAGTTGCGTCCACTTGCAGTAACCTATGAGTCCCTATAGGTGGCAGCGCCGGCAGTTGGTGCCCTCAATTCACACTGCACAGCTCTGTTCCTCATAGGACCTACAAGACGAGAGTTTTTGTCCCTGTATGGGAGCTTAATTCTAATTATAATAAATTTGGGGATTCAAATACAGTGTATTTTTTTTGGTAGTAATGATTTAACATTGCAGGAGAGAACAACAATTTTTTGGAATTTAGCTTGCCAACCAGATTTGATTTTTTTCACAATGTCTAGATGCTTAAATCAGTTTGAGGAATAAACACAATAGACTTATAGGCATGTGGCTTCCCTGTCAATTCCTTCATGGAGCTAATATTTCTTTTCCCACCTCCTTGTTTCTGTAAGACACGATTGCTTGGTGGGGGTTCATTTTGTAGGAAATAAAGGAGAGTCTAAATATGCATGAAAAAATCCAATAAAGAAAAATAATCCTTCCTTCCTTCCTTCCTCTTTTAGCCTCTTATATCCACTTTAATAACCTGAATTTGAAAATTCAAGTTCCTTCAACAATACGTTCTTGACAAGGGTGTCATATTGTCCTAACAAGGCTGGGTGATTGTGCACTCAAGGCCAGGCACAGTCCTCTGAGGTTGCGTGTCTTGGAGAGGAGCCCTGTCCTTCGCTTCAGAGAGCAGGCGGGCGGCATCGGCTGCCTCCCACACTCACTGCTCATTGCCAGCCTCTCCTAGCAGAGAAACCTGAGCTTCTGCTTTGACAAGGAACTAGTGCTGCCTGTGCCTGTCCCCAGGGCAACGTTTGTAGCAAAGCTCACTTGTCAGGAATACAATGTAAGAGTCAACAGTTTGTTTCCCCCAAGCCGGTATGCCACCATCTCTTTCAGGTCAGGGAGAAGTGTCCCTACCTAAATCCTAGGCAGCTGAAAGCCATATTTAAAGAAAAACTGGGCTTTTTTTGAAGGGTGTGCAAATGGCATCTGCTCTCAGCCAAGCCTACTCCAGCCTCTCAAAGATCACAGCCAGAGC
The DNA here is from genome assembly GCF_021218885.2 of Marmota monax. Taxonomy (NCBI): domain Eukaryota; kingdom Metazoa; phylum Chordata; class Mammalia; order Rodentia; family Sciuridae; genus Marmota; species Marmota monax. The sequence goes on along the minus strand of NW_026695216.1, from coordinate 400,722 downwards.
CAAGAGAAGGGACAAAGGACATACGGCCATCTCTTTGGGATCATCCTCGTCCACCCGTCGGGGCTTCATCTTGGTGTAGTCCACTGGCAAGTCCCAGCAGTCGCCCTCGCTGAGCTGGAAGCACCGGCTGCTCATCACTGCCTGCTGCTGAGGGGACATGGGCTCCAGGGGCGTCAGGACAGGGCAGCAGCTATCCCGCGGCCTCTGTTTGTTCATGCTGAGGTCCAGGGTGCCATTCTCATCCACGTCCATGTCAGGGTTCTGTTGGCAGAGAGACATGTGACAGCCGGGCCTGAGCACTTGGGACATCCCATCCTGTGCGCCCAGACTGTGGCCCTGCCCTCAGCAGTGTCATGTTCACCCCCAAACTCCTCATTACTGTCACTCCCAAGGCAGGCCAGCTTGGTCTGATGGCCATGTCAGCTACCCCGGGCTTACCTGGAAAATTGTGTGGAGACTGATGAATGGATCTGTCTCTCCATTTGACCTTTTCCCTATTTTTCTGCCATCTTTCCCCCCTCCCTCTCTTTTCCCATTCCCTCCAGTGCATCTCTGCTTTTAGAAATGAGCATGGCCATAAGAAATTCAAAGAAGTTCTTCTTTTTGATGTCATTAGAGTTCAAATGCCTACAAGATCAAAAATGTGTGTGTCTCTCCGTGTGTATGTCTGTGTGCGTACATATCAGCTTATGAACTTTCCTTTAGTTTCATTGATGCCAATGTTTCAAGAATTAGGAGGAAAACGAAAGACTCAAGGATGAAGGAAGGAGGGGAAAGGAACTGATTTTCTTTCTGAACCCTGTGCAGTGCTGAGGACTCTGCTTGCAGAGGTGTGCGGCGCAGCCTGGCACAGGGCTGGGTCTGACCTGCACTATGTGTCAGCGCCCTGCACTGCAGCCAACTGCCCAGGAACAAACCAGAGAGGTGCGTTTCAAGGTAAGAATGCTTCAGGGAGATGAGGCTCCTTCCCACCTGCAGGAGGAGGGGGAGAGGGGCCCATGGAGGGCAGAAATGTCCCCAATAATTCTCCACTTTTCTGGCAGAGTTACACTTTTTTGGACAAAAGTGTGATGTCAGAGATGGAGTGAAACTGCTGCCTGCCAGGAAGGACCCAGCAGCACTTCCCTCTGAATGTCATTGCCAAGGAGGATCCACCACTGGGAGTCCTGGACTGAGGCTGTCCCCGGTATGTGTCCAGCATCATCCTGCCTAAGAACATCCTGATCTCAAGCTCTGATACTCATTTTGGCTGACATGATGTTTGAGTTACTCTCTTAGTTTAAGAAAGTGAAAACTAAACTAAAATAGAAGTTTCTGTCTTGCCCCGGAGGAATCTTTCATGGGAGTCTTGCATTTTATCAGCCCTGATCACATGAAAACTGCACGCCCCTAATGCTGCTCCACTACTAGGAATAAAAATATCAAAAAGAAAAAGCATTTGCAAAACGTAAGATTACTGACCTTTCTCCATCCACACAAATTATAATACTCATTTATAAGGACTACTGTCAGAGCTGTTAGCGAACGCAGCATGGCCGATTGGCTTTAGGTAATGGAGAGAGCGCCCTTTGTCTATCAGGAGAGTGGCTGACATCCACAAGCCAGAGCCTGCGCTCAGAACACAATGGGCCACTCCCTGGCAGCCGGGCTGTCGCCGGCCCCCTAGCGGCCCGGGCGAGACAGCTCTCCATTCTGCCGTGTGGGAGCGCTCCCTCTCCTCTCTGAGCACACGTAGGAGCCCTTTGGTGAGGAAATGAACAGTAGGAAAGCCGGTCACCCCTGCGCTCCCTTCCAGCATCTGTGACAGTGTGGACTAGCAGCGCCATGTGACTTGCTCCCGGGCCATCAATTGGAAATGTGGCTGAGGGGCAGCCCGCCTCTATTTGATAAGGGTGCTGCCAAACCTTCCTCCCATTTAACGTCAAGGTGCTTTGCTCTTTGAGTTCTCTGTGAGGTCATCTGAAACGCCACGAAGACTTTTGATGTTTGAGTTACTTTTGAGTAACTCAGTAACATGTGGGACACAGCTCAGAGTTTACAGAACCGATTTTCCACCCTAAAGACGGAGAGGCCTGGCGATTTCTCCTGACCTAGAGCACATGGGTCTCCTGGGCAGTGGTGCAATGGGCAGCTGGAGCCGCGCGGCGTCACTGCTCAGGTGAAGGACGTGCCGCACCTGCAGAGCGCCCCCGCGCGGCTGCAGCGCAGCTGGCTCTGTGCGGTTGCGCGAGCAGAAGCCCCGCCTCCCGGGCCCGCCCGCGGCCAGGCGCAGGTGGGCGTACCCGCGCGGCACACAGGTCCTGTGGCTTGGTGGACAGGTTCTGTGGCATCTCGCGGCAGCGCGTGGACAGGTTGAGGATGGCGGCGGCCGCCATGTGCGCGGCCTCCACGTCGTGCGTGTAGTCGAAGCTGCTCTTGCTGCACGTGCTGCTGGCGCTGCTGCCGCCGCCGCAGCTCAGGTTGCTGCTGCTGCTCGGCGCGTAGCTGCTGGTGGTGCTGCTGCTGGGGCTGGCGGTCTTGCAGTACCGCTTCGCTGCGGAGACAGCGGACAGGACGACTCAGGCCCCGAGCCCAGGACGCGGGGACACACAGCTCCCCCGCCGCCCCCGCCCGCGCATTTAAACACACAGCGATGGGGAACATGACGTGGGGGCTTCTTTCCCTTTTTAACATTGCATGTGTTCGGTTAGCAGAGGACTGGGGTGAGCTGGGAAAGGACGCACCCTTTTCTTCAGCAGACTGCACAGACATGCGTGGCAACTTCCCCTCCCTGTAAAGGAACACCCCTGGCTTGGATCTGGCCACAGATAGTGACAGTTCCAGTCTGGTCAAGGCTTGAGGAACCAGCTTGTCTGGGGGTGGGGACTTCCACAGATCATCAGCTGGGGTGGGGGATATCGTAGTGGTCAGCTTGGGCTCCGTGTCCCACATGCAGGTGACTCAGATTCAAGGGCGATATGGGGATCACCTGTTGGGGTTATGGAGACCCTGTGCTTTGGGAAATGGATTTTTGGCTGGGCATGCAGACTGGACAATGTGACCCAAATAGCCCTTATCCTAGACATCCCATACAGGCTGTGGAGGGAAAGGTAGAATATCACACACACCTGTGGCCCTGGATCAGGGTAAGTGTCAAGACACCCCTGACTGGCTGCTGGGTGTGCAGTCTGGCACTAACCCTTTATGTCAGCAGCCTCTCCATCTGCCTGCAAGGAGCCTGGACTTCTCAGTGTCCCTTAGGAACAGCTGTCTTCACTAACAGCAGGCAGTAGGAAAGAGAGCTATTTTTAGAGCCCCTTAAAACCTCCTTTAGTACCAGGATGATAAAATGTCTGAGTCGATCATGTATTAGGATTGGGACCTTTTCCTACTAACACAGTATCACTGCCAGGATGTCAGAGTGCGTTCATTTGTGTGGGTGCATGTATCCACCTTATATCCCGTGGAGTGAGGAGTGACCCTGCAGGGTGTCTGCAGACCCCCGTGGAGCTAGACTCTGCAGGTGCCTTCACCCTCCCTCAGGAGCTTCTCCTGTCTCCAGCTGCCATGGTCAGCCCTAGGCAGGCTGCCCTAAGAGCAGCTTGGCCTGCGTTCTGTTGTGCCTGGCCCTCCATGGCAGAGCAGAAGGCTGTGTCTCTAAAGAGGCCACCACCATGACCGTGGCTGCCAGGGAGCCTTGCAGCTGGACACTGTTCCCTGGTGGTTGGCCTCCAGAAGCCCTCCGTCTAGAACTCAAGTGCAGCGCCTTCCTCCAGAGACAACCCTCACAACACACCCTCTCACACAGCTGAGCCATCTTCCGAGCAATACCAAGACCCTCCCCAGGGCACCAACTGGGAGGCACAGGAGGGATAGGCTGAGGGGTCGTGGCCGCTAACTAAGGGCTGACTAGAGAATGCACACTCAGGACACTGGGGACGAGGTGCATCCTGGGTGACAGGATGAGGCAGTGGAGACCAGAACCCAGAAGGCAAATTGGCCACCTCACTCTTCTCAGCCTCCTGCCCCAAACCACAAAGCAAATTGCTTTTGTTAGTGGCTTGCGCACACAGCCTCTCTGCTGTGAGCCTGAGGTCGGGCTGTCACACGCCCCAGAAGGGCAGACTGTCCTCTCTGTCGTGCGCTCTGCCCAGCACTGCCCTGGGAACAGCTCCCACATGGGTAGCTCAGCATGCCCAGAGGGCAGTTGCCTCCCATGTGGTCTCCTCCCTCTGCTTTCTGAATGCTCTTTACTAAGTAGCAGAACTGTACCCCAGGGTGGGCCTGCTACAGGTCTAAGAGCAGCCTTGCCAGGCCTCTGAGGGCGGCCACCCTGGGCACATGTGGGAGCAACCAGAGGGGCCTGACAGTGGCCACCAAAGTCCTCAGTGTCGCTGCCTGGGGTACTTTGGGATGCTCTGGATGTGGACTAAAGTTCTTGATTTTCATCATTTAGAATTTTGTTAAAAATAGGGTTATGGAAACTAGGGGAAATGAAATAATATATACTAGGGACAGCTTTTCCCTTTTAATAATCTGATGAAGGCTAGCTATTGGTTCAGGAATGAGAGAAGAAGTGGTCCAGGTAAACAGGAAAAACAATTGCTTTGTTTTGAAACTAGATAATGTCAATTTCTAAAAAATGCTCAAGGACCAACTTGGGTCTACAGTTCAACAGCAGCTAGTGCTGGGGGCTGTGGCAGATGTGGCAGGCTTGGGAGTGGCTCTGCTCAGCGCTGGCCTGGGTCCTCAGGCAGGAGAGTGGTGCAGGGTAAGGGGAGCCGGTTGCTGCCTCCTGGGTGTCAGCTCCATCCTGCTGTCTGCCTGTGTCTCGGTGGCCACACTGGGTACCACTGCCGTCTACTCACAGGGCTCTCTAACGTGACTCCTCTAGCCCACCACCTCCTAGTGACATGCTGCTGCGTGCCCACCTCAGAGATGTGGAAACCAAGGCTGACCAAGGGCAAGACAGACACACAGGGGAGAGCCTGGGCCACAGTCAGGGCGCAGGTCGCCTGGTCTTATCAGCCTTCTGTCTGTTAGACAGTGCTACATGTACAGGGCAGCAACCTTTAAAGGGAGTCTCTACCGTGACTGCACTTCTACTCTTGCCTTACTTGGATTGCCTGAAATCATCCTGAAGTCCTGAATGTCAGCAGGAGGGAGCACCTCCCACCCAAGTGTCTAAACCTCAGACGCCACATCTGGGTTATACCAAGAGCATAGTTTACAATTGTATCGGGCAAGTAAACTGTCAATAATTTCTTGATTCACCCGTCAACTCATTTCACTCAAATAATTATGACAATATTTACCTCATATCTATCCTTCTACTGAACATAAACAATTTTTTGTGTTTATTCAAAACAAAAATAAGAATATCTATACTTTAGATCATTCAAGAAAGGAAGGATCCTAATATTGCCTATTTGTGAATGTCCACAAATCCCTTAGCATCAATACATGTGGGCCGAACTTAACATGCTCTGAGTCATGATGCTGACTCTGGTGCACTGCAGGGCAGGGGCAGGGAGCACTGGCCACTGGTAGTCCCCAACTTCTTCTCCCCCAGGACTGACCAAGCCCTGCTTTGTCAGATGAGAGCAACCTAACAGAGATCAAATGCATGGCAAGTAACAAACAGATTTTGTTTTTGATGTCAGGGATCAAACCCAGGGCCTTGTACATGCTAGGCAACTGCTCTACATTGAGCTACACTCTCAGTCCCAGATATATTTTAAATCCAGCTGCTTTTCCATCAAAGAGCAGACAGCATTTGCTAAGATCCTGGGTGCCCAGCTGACTTCGGGAAGGCATGAGGAACATTATCACATCCCCCCAGAAGGCACCAGGTGTTGATGGCCCTGACCACCACTTCTCCTAGCATCCTGTCCCTGTATGCAGGAAGAACTACACAATCACCACGCCTAGGATTAATTATGGCTGCATATGCAAATTAAAAACCCCAAAGCAAACAAACACAGACTTCCCACCAGAGCTTCTTCCTGCCTACTCTGTGTGTGTAGCTTCTTTCTGAACATGCGCAGCTTATTCTCCTAGGAGTGTCTGTTTCCTTGTGCATTAGCATTTGCGTGCAGGGAATAGATAAATATGCCCTTACAACCCCGAATTTCCATGAAAACTAGACAAAAAAAATGTGAGCAAAGGATATCTATCATGAGGTCTCACTTCCACCAGACCTCACCAGGAGCTGGTGACCTTGAGGCCTGCCTAGTCCATCTGACCTTCCACATTGTGATCTGCAACCCTGGTGCTCAGAGCTTTTACTGTGAGCACGTAGTTCACCACAAGCACATTAAAATGTGGATGCAGACTCTTATATGGGAAAAAGGAGCCTTTTTGTCAAATAGCTGTTAGATAAAGCCTGCAATGCAGATGGTGTGCTTACAGGGTCTTGGAGACATCTCTCTGTGGTCACCCTTCACGTGGCTACTCCCTGCCTTATCTGCCCTGTACCTCACAGGAGACCCACGCACAAAGCCTCTTGCACACCAGAAACTTATAGCCTCGTGGGAAGATAAGATATTTAGGGGTGAAATGACCCAGGGATGAGAAATGGAGCTACCCTGTGGGCTGCAGAGAGCAGGAGTACATCCCGCCCAGGAATAGGGGAGGGCCTCACAAGAGGCTGGGAGGTCCTCGGAGAAGGCAGCAAAGGAGGTGCTCTGGAGTAAGGCAGGGGGTGGGTGACCGGAAAAGGGCCAGGGGAAGTCTTCCAGGTTGCAGGAAGGAGAACCAGCTCCAGAGGAACTCTGGAGCAGGGGGGCTGGGGCCGCCGGGGCCGCCAGGGCCACTGGGTCAGATATCTGATGCCCCCACCTTGGGACTCCTGGGGCCAGAGGCCTGGACCAGGGAAGAGGTCAAGACAGCACGTGAGGAGGTGTTTGTGGAGTGGAAGAGGAGGCTCCAAGATGACTTCAAGATCTGGGCTTAGAGAATTTAAAAGCTGGGAATAGCCAAAGGATCAGCCACAGAGGGGAACCCACGTAGGCTGGGGACTTAACAGATTTCAGGACATCTTGGGTGGTAACATGCTGTCCAGAGGTGCCACAGAGGTGGCTTAGATCCAGGTCAGCAGCTTTTCCTGCAGAGGTCTCTGCAGTGACCGTTGGATTTCCTGGTGGCTAAGTGCTCACTGTCCTGGCTCCTCAGCTCTGCCCCTGTCCAGCAGCCCAGCTTGCCCTCTCATGGGTGAGCACGGGGGGCCACTTGGACAGATTTAATGAGGTTTAAATTTCACATAGATTTTACATTTCATAGGATACTCCCCTTATTTTGTTTTATTTCTCCAATTATTTAAAAATGTTCAAACCATTCTTAGCTCACCATAGGACACAGGTGGGGAGGATGGGCCTAGAGCCCTGGAGTGGACATGCGTGGGGTGCTGTGGCCTCCACACTGTCCCTCCTCCATCACCCATGGGCTCCCTACAGGATGGCACTGACCTCTCCAGCATGATAGATAATAAGAAGCTGTTTGGTACAGCTCCCTGGTTGAGCCCTGCCTTCCTCCAGGATCCCCAGACCCTTGACTGTCCTCATGAACCACAGGTGTCCCCAGCTTCATGCCATTTCTCCTACAACTCGAGGACGGAGTGTGCAATCTGCCCCTTTGGTGAAGCTCACCCAAGCCTTCCAGACAGAAGGGAGCCCTTGCCTCACTGTGTGTCGGGGCCTTCCACAGCCTTGTGTTGGTCTATCACATCCTCTCTGAAACCTTCTATCCAGAGGAAGCATCATCAGCTGAGAGGCCACCAGCCACTGGCAGTGTCTGGGGAGGCAGGGCGTAAAGGGAGGTTTGCTGATTGCGTTAACCACAGCTGGCAGGTTTGGGGGATGCCCCGAGGCTGGGGAGGGTGGACTCCTCTCTGTTCATTCTGCACCACCAGGCCCTGCTCTGTTCCCTAAGAATCACACTTTTCTACAGCAGGCTGATGCTGAGGCTTCTTCAGGGAGCAGTGTCTGCATGCTCTGTGCCCAGGTAGCCAGACTGGGAGAACACTGTGTGGGCACTGCAGCATCCACCCAGGTGAGGGTCACCTCCTGGTGCAGGTGCGAGGACCATGCCCAGCTCCAGCCCTACACAGCTCCACCCAGCACTCTTGCCACAGTGGGCACTTCCTTGACCTTTCTAAGATCTTCAGGTGAACCCAGCAGACCAAAGGTTGAGCTGTCTACTTGGTTCTCAGTAAATTGTGCTAACGTGCTGTTTCCTTTTCTCTTGGTTTCCGGAGGACCTGGGCCTGAGGTCCCACCCTGCATCGTCAAGAGGGTCTTGTTTTCTGGTGGAGCCATGAAAAGAATGGGTCAGCCTGATTTTCCAACAACAGGCATTGCCCGGGCTTGTGAGTGAGCACCTGTGATTACTGTGTATTCATCCCTCTCTCTTTGACGGGCAGAGGGTGGGCAGACACAGCCTTCTCTCTGCTGACTCTCCCACGGCTGGAACCACACCTAGCCCTACTCTACTCTCCAGACAAGGAGTGAGTGGAGCTGCACACTGTGGGCCTTGCGCCAGTCTGCTCCAGTGTTACGCAGCTAGAACCGCAGGCCCAGAGAGCCCTCCAGCTCCCGGAGGGGTACACACCTCGAGGACACTCTGCCTGCCTCGACTTTACTGGAGCCCCTGTATGCTAAGGTAGAGCCCTGGCTGCAGAGACAAGGTTAAAGAAACCAGGCCACAGAGAGCAGCCACAAAGTACATGGTAAAAATGCGCCTCTCAGGAAGGGACTAGTTCAATCACTGAGAGCCCGCCGGGTTGGGAAGGATTCCCAGAGCATCTTCAATTATGTGAATGACATTTCGTTTTGACCCTTCACTTGCAATTGAATGAATGAGATCACAACAAATCCATGACTGGTGAATATTACCAAATAAACAGTAAAACAAAGTAACTATCTTTATATCCACTGTAGCCATTCCCTTTTCCTACTTACATCTAGGTTTCTGAATATTGAGGAATTATATGCAGGGATAATCAATGTGTGACACATCACAGGAATGTTAAATTCTACCCACTATACAAACAAATGGCCATTTAGGTAAGAAGTAGCACAGCTGAAAAGCAGGAAGCAACTTCTACTGGATTTAAAAAAGGTTTCTAAATTTCCTCAGTATTCAATTTAAATATTTTTTTCACATACATGTTGTGATTTTAATTAAATGCCTTTTTCAGAGAGAAACCCCCAAACCTTAAAAAAACTACCTTTGTTCCTCTGCCTATGAGCACCAAATCATCAGAACTTCATACCCTGAGTTCAGAGGGCAAGATTTGCTGAATATATTCTAGAATTTAAAGCAGCTACCTGGAGGCTGGGGTTGGGACTCAGTGGTGGAGTGCTCACCTAGCATGGGTGAGGCACGGGGTTCGATCCTCAGCACCACATAAAAATATATAAATAAAAATAAAGGCATTGTGTCCACCCACAATTAAAAAAATACTTTTAAAAAACCCAGCTACGTGGTCAGAGAAGTAGGTAAAATAAAAGAAATAGAGTTGGCCCTCGGGGGTGAGCTACTTACCAGTGAGCTAGCTGGGAGACAGAGGACAGCCAGCTCTCACCCCGCACAGTGCTCAGGGGCACGTGGGTCTTGCTGCATCAGTGCTAGGACAGCAGCAAGCGCCCAGGACGTCAGACCAGGCAGCACCCGGAGGCTGGCCCTTTCCTCCGCCTGTCCTCCCAGATAGACGAGGCACAGGTCCAGCAAGAGCTGGCCAGGTGGAGGTTGTCAGACGTGGCTGCACATCAGAGCCATTGGGAACCTTCTAGAAATACCACTGTGCAGGGAACACCAGGGATCCAGATTAATTGGTCTGGGGTGCAGCCTGGGCATAAGGAACGGAGGAAAGCCCTCTCCTCCGTGACTCTAATGTGCACCCAGGGTTGAGGGGGCTAAAGGAATGCAGGGCTTCTCCAGGAGCCCCACTGCTCTCTCCCACATGGTCTGTCTGGGGCATCTATTAAAAAGAGGTGTCCTCCCTCACCCCGTGAAATCAGGGAGCTTCTCTCCACATCCCACAAGCTACAGAACCTATTGTTTGGAATTGCTGGGGACACTTGTCCTCGTTCTTCCCACAGTTTTGACCCTCTACCCTGAGGACCTGGGCCTCTCAGCATGGGACCGTGCTGTGCACATCATGCTTGGCACCCTGCATGGCCACCAAGGCTGGGCAGATCTGCGGACATGGATACACACAACAACAACATCAGCATGGCAACGTGTCTCTCATGTATAAGATGTGCACCTCCTACCATCGTCATATCCTTTGGGGGATATGTCCCTGGTTTGCACCTTGGGAGCTATGGCTCTCTTGCCATAAGTATGGTTGTCGTAACTGTTGTACTCAAACGAAGTCTTGGAATATTTCTCGAGCTCCTTGGCCAGGTTGGAGCGCGGCGTGGTTGTGGGGACATTGTTTCTGTAGCCATACTGAGGAATCTCGAGCTGCTTTACAAAGCACATTGGCCTGGAAGTAAACAAGACAACAGACAAGAGCTTGCTTTCTCGCGGCCGTGCACGTGGGTAGCAACATCGCGTTTCCTACAGGTGTCAGGGAGTGGGGGCCTTGCACCGAGATCACAGGTTCATTTTCCCATGCAAGGGCAAAGTGTGCTTTGATCACACAGCCCCAAAGAAGCCACCTGCCTAAAAGTCCATGCAGAAGAAAGAACAAGAGATCAGGTCCCTAAATGTCCTGCGTGCTCTCAGCAGAGGACCGGGGTGCAATGGAGATGTGAGGTATGAGGATGAGGCAGGATCGGACACCCAGGTCTGGTCTTGGCAGTGGTCACAGAAGAGTAGAGCTACACAACCGTGAGACACTGAAAAACTTCCCTTAAAAACAGGAGGAAATAAAGAAATACTCTTAGAGACACAGACCGGGACAAAACTAGATTTTTCAAGCTGGACGATAAAACTGAATGGGATCAGACATTTTGTCAACTGTCTGTGTACTCTTTCAGTACTTCAGCCAGTAGACGTTTCTTTTAGACTTTGGGATAAAATATTTAAATGGAGAACGTTTGGTCACTGTCTGTCTACTCATGGGTCCTCTGCCCATGCTCTGTGTGTGTCTGTTGGCAGGCGTCCATCTCAGATGTGGAAGCCTTGGGCTTTGACTATGTCTTCTTAGCCTTGTGGTGAAGTACAAGGGCTCCTTCTGCCCTCTCCCCAACTTCTGCTTTGGGTGGAGGGCAGAAGATCATACACTTACACGTGGAGTTCTACAGTCCAGTCAGCCTTTTTCCCTAAGGCAGAATATTTGGATGAATTCCCACATAAGCATTGTTTTTGTGCCCTGTATGACTCTTGTTAAAAAGTGAATTCCAAGGACAGAGACTTTCCTGATGATTCTTTCTCTTTCTGAATTTTGTGAAAACATTTTTAAAAATAAAGACCCAAGAAAGGCTGATGCTTCAGTAGGAATAAAGAAGATGGGGGGAATATATGCATCGGCCCTGAGAGAGACCGTGTCTGGCACAGGGTGCTGGGTCTGCAAGGCTGGGTTCCAGCACTGGCACGGAGCTCTGAGGGTGCGGGCTGGTGTCTGCAGTGGGGGACCCCGGCTGGCTGCCTGGGGTGGAGACCTGAGGGTGGGTCTGCTCTCTTCCCCAAGCTGTCTCCCCAGGGGTTGCCGGCATGGCTGGACCTCTCCTCTACAGCCTGCCTCCCTTCTGGAAGTTTGTGTGTGTGAATATGCACATGGTCTCTACTGGCCATTGGGGTAGAAACTTCCAAATTATTGTTTTGCTTTTCATGATTGTGAAAGTACCACATGATTCATTTGAAAAAATGTTTAGAAAATACAAGAACTATTTAAAAATCATCAATGATTCTTTGAGAGATGAAAAACTGTAACAATTTTGGTGTATTTTTGGTTGAGTTGATGCATTTAGTAGTTATCTAACAGTTAAGACATAAAATTTATACATAATTCACACTCTATCTTACATGGAATTTACTTTTACTTTTTTAGGCTTTGAAAAGAGTTCTTAAGTGCATATTGAAATCAATCAATAACATACTATTAACTATTTTCCAACTTTTAGAAAATTTTTTGTTATCATAAATTCTGACTCAATATGCTTTCATGTACAAATCTATTTCTTCTCTGGTCATTTCATGAATTTATATTATTTTTTAGAGCAATTACAAAGTTTTGATAGCTGGATTTTTAAAAAAGGAAAGCAAGCCAATTTCTATGTTGCTAAATAGCACCTATGTCACTTTTAATGACATAATATGGTAAAATACCCAATTTATTTACCAAATTACCAACTTATTTATCTTGATTTATCTAATTTATACTGATTGAGGCAAGAAAATTATGTACCAGTGATTGGTCATCTATTCTGGGGCATTTTGCCAGGTAACACTGGGATTGCCTATATGGATAAGGCCCTGGAGCAGGGCTTTGGGGGTATGGAATGCTTTTGTGGGGTTTGGGAGAAGAGAGGCCCTTCTGGCTATGGGGATCAGCTGAGCTGTGATGGAGAAAGCGGTGTTTGAGGGAGATGCTGCCTTCAGGTGAGGTTCAGCCTAGGACCTTGGCTGTGGGCAGGGAGCACTCAGGAACGTGCACCCGGGATGGACTGGGGACTTGTTGGGCCTGGCTCTCTGCTCCTTCACCTGTCATAGGCGAGGGCCACTGCAGAGGTTGGGAAGGGCTGGGAGCCCGGGGAGCCGAGAGCTGGGGTGCAGGGATGGACTGAACAGTCCCACTTTTTACCAGGAGCTCTCTCAAGTCTCAGGTTCTTGTTGGTCCATGTACTGAAACACTTTTTTATTCTAACCTTCACCTACATGATTGTAGGTTTAATATTTTTTCTTCCCTTCTTTCCTTGCTCCATTGAATGAGCACTTCTACCTGGAGACACTGGTGTACAGGGCTGCTGGGACAGACACCTCTCCTGCAAGTGCTCACACCTGGCCCTAGGTCAGCCCGTTGGTGTTGGAGCATGTGGGAGCATGCAAGACTCTAGAGGCAGGGCCAGTAGCCTGCCCAGGGAGAGGAGTCTAGGCTGCTGCACTCAGTCTGCATGGCCCTTGGTGGCTCCTGGTGTGGGGTCTTTCCTTGCTGCCAAGGGGCCTGTCCAACCTGCTTGTCACACCAGTCAGAGGCATGAGGAAGCTGTTCATCTGGGCACAGTTATTTGTCCCTGGCCTTCGTTAGTTTGCATCGCCATAGCTGTCCCCGAGCCAACCCAAAGGGGTACTGAGACACAAGGCCACCTAAACCACAGGCAACGGCTGCTTTCGGCTGGCCTAGGTGGAAGACCATGCCCAAGTGAGTTGACATTTGCAATTGTTTGTGTCTCATCTGTCTCAAGCCATCTGTGGGTTTCCACTGAGGCTGAACCAACCCCGCTATTGGAAGTAGAGCCACATGTGCGTGGACAGCACAGCCACCTGGTGACATCAGGAAGGGGCCATGCACAGGACTCCCAGCTTTCACAGATCTGGTCACAGTAGGCAAAAGAAAATTAAAATTCTGAGAATTCTTTCAGCTACAAATTCCTCTTCATCATTTTTCAACGTTTTCTGGTTATCAACCCTCCCTTCCTGAGGTGGCCGGGAGCTTTTGTTGGGGGCATTTCTTGTGCTAATTGTGGGTTCAGAGCTGCCATTGTCTGTCAGACAGTCTTGTGTCCTTAAGCTGAGGGTTCTGGGGACACAGATATGTGAGACAGGTACACTGAGTCTGTAGATGGTTAGCACCCAGGAATAAAAAATAAAAATTTATTGAAAGTCTCTTTTTTGAGTGTTGGGATCATGGATTCTTTTTATGCCTGTTTTTTTTGCTTAATTAAATATTCCTAATCTGTAAATATTTAAATTTTTCTGTTGGAGGAGAGAGATAATTTAATTACTGTGGTAGATTAATGTAAGAAACTGTGAAATAATACACAAGAACCAAAAAAGATATTCACCTCCCTTGCATGGTGATTTTCTCCATGTGATTTATCCCAAAGAATAATTTAGCAGGAGCAAAATGCTGTATCTATGGAAAAATGTTTGTCATTAATAGTAAAGTTGGACATGAGCCGAGTGCCTGGGCTGGACCTGGCTGCTACACTGGGGGCGTCTACCCAGCAGGATGTGCATGGCCCTGAGATGGCAGTCATGACAGTGTGCAGAGGGAGGGGTGTGGACCTGGTATGACATTCAGAGAATGGGAAAGCCGACGGTGGTGGCTTTCATGTGGACAGGGTTTGGAGGCAGATGCAGGAGTGAGAGATGTACACAGAGCTTAGGATGCGGATCCCTCCCCTGCCTCCTACGGGTCCCCGCCTTCCCAAACCTGTAACAGCAGCAGAGGCTCTACGTGACACGCCCCCAACCTCCCGGTCTTCACATGCAGTGATTTCATGATGTCAGCTAAGTCCCCAGACTGTCTGCACTCGGTTTTCTGGCTTGTCAACTGGCAGTCATAGCACCCACACCCACCTACACTGGGGTGCCTGAGGGTCAAAGGCAATGACTGCCTGGACGGCTTTCCAAACGTAAGCCCCTGTCTTTGTCGAGGAAGTGTCCATAACCCCCACATTTCCAGCAGCAACACCGCCCTGTAGGCTGGTGTCATGCCCTGGCTGCAAATTAAGGTTACTTTGGGCATCTTCTTAATTTTCAAATCTTCCCTTGCATTTAGCATTCATAGAGTTATGAGATGTCAGAGCCAGAAAGAAAACCAACAGTGCTGTGCCCCGTCCTCTCCCTCGGATCACGCTGGGCCACAGAGGCCAGGACGGAGCTGCTCTCTGCTCCCACTCAGCCCAGCACAGCCACCCTGGCATCCTGCCACTCAGTGAGCGATCCACCTGTGGAGTGTCGGTGCTCAGGTGCACTGGGTGATGGTAGATGGACCTCATGGATGACACACTCCTGTTTGGGTACCTGAGGACTCGGTCCGAGGCCTGGTTGGACTTGGACACATCGCAGCTCTGGTGTTTTTCTTGGGCCTTTGCCAGTTTCTCTGCTGCAGCAATAGGGCATCCAGAGAGGCTGCAAGTGCAAAAAGGGGGTTAATGTCTGGTCACAAAGGGCTTCACAGCACCCAGTCCAACCACCATCTCCTCTCCCCGGGTGGAGCGCTGAGACCTGACGGGGCAGAACCCAGCAGCCTCCCAAGCCCCTGGGAGTCCTGAAGGGGTGAGTTAGTCATGCCATGTTTTGGCCTGTGTGATTTCCTCTGGGTGTGCATGCTGCCGTGCTGATGGCAGCACCCTGCACCACCCTTCTCGGGAGAGCAGCCTCGTCAGGCGCATTCAGGAGAACAGGAGCGAGGCGCGTTTCAGACATGGTTTCACTGGGGGCTCACACTCCTTCTGGACAGGAGCCTGGACAGCTCGGGAGGGTGCAGCCCTGAGCAGCCCAGGAATGGCAAGGGTGGGCGGGCACCAGACCAAGGAGCACCGAGCCTGTTCTGCAGACATATCACCTGGGCTTTCGCCAGTCAGTCTGACCTTTGCACTATCATGTTCTCCGAAGAGGGGAAAATGAGAGGGAAGGAGGCGGAGTAATCTCCAGGACTGCACAAAAACATTTTTTAGACTAAACTGCTCAGGCTGGTCAACCTGGAAGGAAAGGAAGCGGGCTTTCCTGTTTGAACCACTTCCTCCAGAGAGTACGTGTGTCCACGGGTGTGGGCACCTGTGCTTTCTGACACAGAGGCACTGAGGGTGGCTGAGGAACTGCTCCATGAGCGCAGCCTGGCACAGCACCCAGCACCAGCTCACCCTGCGCCATGTCCTCCTGCACGTGAAGCACAGAACACCTCTGACGGGCACAGAGCGGTGCTTTGTTCATTGTGAATTTAACAGAAGTGAATAAGTTTGCCAGCCACACAGGAAGGGTTGGGGTGAGGCTTACTGCTTCCTCTCCAAAGACAGTTCTACGTGAGCTTGAAGCTCACACCACAGCCAGAAACTGGGCTCGGCAGTCGCTTTTCTGCACTGAGGACACGAGGCTATCTGGTATGAGCTGAGTATTGTGAGGATGGCGAATCACCAAGCTCAAGAGAACAGGAGGAAGCCGGGGTTTGCTGTACGCTGAGGACGTGTCCACAGAGCAATCGTCCTGCAAGAACTACCTACGGGAGCACCCCTTCCCCTGCCCTGAGCAGCACTAGACACCTGCACAGACTTTAGCCACGTCCATGCTGACCTGGGGTCTCGGCAGAGTGTCAAGGGCCACCAGGGTGAGTCTCACATGGCACAGGGTCACCAGATTCCAGTCCATGTTCCTGTGTGGTGAGCAGCGGATAGCCCGCACATACCTGGGGATAATGGACCCTGGGTCTCCTCTAGTCACCATAAGGGTCCCTCACACTCTGCAGGGTGCCCTGAAGGGCTGTTCCCCATTATGACAAGGTGGGTAGACAACTAAAATATCCGTCTCCCTGCAGGGCGGCCGAGCCTCGGCCCTCCATGCTCTGTGGACTCCACTCTGTGCCCTTTAGAAGCAAACTGTGAGGACATGAGGGGCTGGTGGGGCAAGTGCTCCCAGGGTGGGGGTCCAGCAGGTGTGCCTTACCTTCTGTGGGAGTTCCTGTTGCTATTCACATGCCCTCGCCCTGTGCAGCCTGGAGTGGGACACTTGAGAACATTTTCATGCATGGCAAGAACTTGACAAGGAGAGGCAAAGAAAACAGCCCATCATTAAAACAGGGAAATGTCAGAATTCAAGAACATGCAATCATTGTACAGAGGCTGGGCTAGTCTAGACACACAGGCCTAAGAACGTCCGTGATGAGCATGATCAGGAAAACACAGGTCAGGAGAGAGAAGGTCGTCTGCACTGCACTGATCGGCAGGCGAAGCAGAGTGCGCTGGCCAGGGGCAGAGAGCGCGACCCTGAGCAGCTCCAGGGGCCGGGGAAGCCCCACGTGAGCGCTGGGCGCCAGGTAGCGGTGTCACAGCACGTAGACCTGGCATGTCAACAGCACACCTGGGCTTGGAGACAGTGCTGAGGGCAGTGGCTAGCTGAGCAGAACCCTGGGCTGCAGTTTTAAGGATTGGATCAAAGTCTCTCCGTGTAGGAAAGAAGCAGTGACCTATTCTCTAGGCAGGATGAACAGCAGAGTGAGAGGGGCAGAGAGACAGCGCCTGGGGTGAGGCTGCCGTGAGCCGCAGAGCTGTGTGGACTGACCAGCAGGGCCCCGCCCTGCCTTGCCTATGTCCCTCTCCTCCAGCCCTCAGGGTCCACTCGGCTACTCTGCATCTGGGGAGCTCATGGGGTTCAAGAGCTGGGGGCCACACCGGCCTCACAGCCAGGCACCTTGCTCCTCCGAGGGGCCCTCCGCTAAACTCTAGACTGCGCTATGGCAGCTCCTCCGGCCAGCACGGCGCACCGGGTAGGTGGCTGTGCCAGGGCTGCTGGGTCCACTCACTGGCGGCATCACTGTGTTTTCTGTGACTTCCTTCCCCTCTAGTAAGAGCTGCTTTGTCCTGACCTCTGCAGGTCCCTGGACCCTGCAGCCCATGGCTGGGATGTGGCTACTATCGGCATTGACCCCAGTGTGCTCACCACTGGCCACGTTCTTAAACGGAGTCCACTGGCCTTCGTGTGAGAGCTGTGGCCCAGGCTCAATGTGCAACAGCAGAACAGCGAAGCCACCTCCAGTTGATTTGGTGGTGGGAACTGGCCTGGGGTCACGGGTTTCTTTCTGGGGAGATCTAGACCCAAGGGCTCCTCTCAGGGGTTCCTTACTGTTCAGTCAGCTCCTCAGGCTGCAGACTTCCTGCCCCTGCCCTTCCCTCCAGGACTCAGACAGCCCCTGTCACCAGTCATCATGGCTCCCTGATGCCACTTCCCTTTTGCACCAACACATGCCTCTCCCCCACCTGACGCCCAACCTTGCTGGGGGTGGTGCCCTCCCCCAGGCCTGACCATGTCAGTCTCCTGTTGAGCGAGATGCAAGCCCCTTGCACATCTGCACTGTATCGAGATCTGGGGGCTCTCTTTGTTCATGGGCAGCCTTGGAATCCATCTGAACAAGGGACCTCCCTGCTCTGCTCCCGTCTAACGCTGAGGTCTCGACAGGAGACTCCGATCAGCAGGCCAGCAACCTCGGCAGGCCTGCCTCCTGGGCTTCCTGGGCCTCGGCGTCCCTCCACATATGGGGCTCTTCAGAGGAGCCAGCTTTCCTGGTTTTGATCCCTCGGACCTCCCTTCCACCTGCTGCCCTCCCTCTGCTTCACCTGGCCACGGGAGAGAGGCCACAGCTCCCCTGCTGGGACCGCCCCTGCTGGCTCCCCCACGTCCTCTCCCTGAGTGGCACGTTCTCCCTTCGGAGGAAGGGTGTCCTCCAGCTCTGTCCTGTTGTCCCTTTGAGCCTGCCCTCGGGCCATGGGTACCTCCAGGTGACCTGCTCGCCCCTCCTGTCTCCGTTCTCGCCTCCTCCAGGCCCCCTCCCCGTCTTCCTTTGCCCTCAGCGTCTTGCTCCCAGCAGCCTGTCCCTGCCCACACTCTGCCCACTGCCACTGTCTCCTCCATGCCCTGGCCACGTGTGACCCCAAAGCCTTCTTCTCTGCCCATGCAACCCTGGAGCAGCACCTGGGGTCCCAGGTCCAGGCCTGGAGATGCCCAGTCCCCACAGTGCCCAGCGTGGCTGCTGGTGGGCACCGGGCAGCCATGGGAAGCACTGTCTGGGCCAAGCCCGTGTCTCTGCCAGGCTGGGAGCTCCCAGGACTCAGAACCTCTTCTCCTCCTGTGGCACAGTCTCTGTGGTCCTCCCAGGGTGAGCAGAACTATGCTGAACTGGGCTGTGCGGGAGTAAGGGAAGCCAGTCCAGCAGGAGAGGCCCGGCAAAGACTCACGCAGACCTGCCCTTCCTCAGGCTCACGTCATTCCTGGCTTCTTAAAGACCCGTCCACAAGCAAATCCACAGCAAGGCTTTTCTGTGCATGAGCTGGAGAATGTTCCTGGACAGGGTCAGCCTCCTCCTGCTAAGGTGACACCCCATGTGCCCCCACTTCCTCCTGTATGGTGGCATTGCCCTAGCCCCCACTTCTTCCTGGTAAGGTAATACCCTGGGTGCCTCTAGTTTCTCCTGATAGGGTGACATCGCCCCATCCCCCACTTCCTTCTGCTCAGGGCACACCACCCCAGGCCCCTCCTCCTCCTCCTGCTCAGGGGACACCACCCCAGGCCCCTCCTCCTCCTCCTTCTCAGGGGACACCACCCCAGGCCCCTCCTCCTCCTCCTGCTCAGGGGACACCACCCCAGGCCCCTCCTCCTCCTCCTGCTCAGGGCACACCTCCCCCGCCCCCTCCTCCTGCCCAGGCACCCCACTTCTCTGACACAGGTGGAGACAGGACTACACCCTGCAGGGTGGCAGGACACGCCCACATCCCTGCTCTGTCTATTTGGAGGTTTCTCTGGAGATGTGGGCTTAGGAGGAGGAGCTGGCCTGCCCTGAAGCGAAGCCAGAGGCCTGAGGGGAGATGGCAGGAAGCAGCTTTCTGCTTAAATCCCCAGAGCTTGGTCCTAGCACCTGTTTGTAGATGAGGAAAGCAGAGGACAGCACATGCAGCCTGCCTGTCGGGCTTGAGAGGACGACCAGACAGAGGGTGTGGGCCGGACAGGATCTATGGCCTCGCTTAGTCTTGCATGTAGGCCAGTTAGTGTCTGTCTGCTCAGGTTGACTGTGGAGACATGGCACTCCCTCAGTTTGCCAGCCACTGCTAGTCCCTGGACAGAGAAGCATGATGGACACCCTGATTCTCGTTTTCTTCATTGGAAACCAGGGCCAACACTACCTGCAGGGTCCATGGCTTGAATGAATTAGTGTTTGTGGGTGTGAGCCCAGCACCCGCCCCCAGTGTGCTCAGCACGTGGAAGCCGCTGTTGTAGACCATGCCGTCTCCCTGCTCATGTAACACACGGGATTGTAGCCAGACACCGAATTGGCTTTTCCAGGACTCTCTTTAACCTGGACACAGTTGCAGCAAGCTAAGCTGACTTTTCTCAGTAGCCATCTGAACACCTGGTGCCTCGGGCATCTGTGTCTCCCTGCCGCTCCAGCAGGCTCGCCACTCAGGGACCACAAGGTCACCCATTTTAGTTGGACTGGTCTCAGAATTCCTCCAGATCATTGACTGGTCATCCTGCCATGTCTCAACCATCACAGTTTTCCTGCCAGAAACTGTCTCAGGTAAGAGGAGAACCCTCCATATGACTGAGACTTAGAGTCAGGATCTTAAACTTACTCTTTTCAGAAAATGTGCCTGTTTCCTAAACTGTTAGTTCCTCTGGCTTTATATAGCTGGCATATTTAATTGATGAAAGATACATAATAAGGAGGTGTATACCATTTCAGTTTTAAATGAAATATAGCTTTTCACAGATTGAGTCCATATTATCAGAACCTAACTATTAAGAACTGCGAAAGATCAAAACCCACCCAATTTAAACCTCCTTATTTCAGGTCTTCTAGTGTGGAAATGCTGGTACATTTATGCTGACAAGTAAAATGAGGCACAACCTCTTGTCTAAATGATGATGGGATGATGTATCCATGTCCTGGGCAGGAGGAATCTCCAGGCCCCTTCTCTTGGGGAGGCAGAAGAGGCCAGCGCCGTGGATGGGTATCTCAGACACTATCTGGGTTCTCTAACTGTGAGACGCAGAGGCAACTTGCCTGGGGTCTCCAAGGAGGACTGAGTTGGGACCAAACCTGGTTCCAGAAAGGGGGCTGTAGAGGGCTACTCCGGGGCTGGTCTAGCAAGAGCTGGCACCCAGGAAGCATGGGGGTTGGGGGAGCAGGCTCCCTGTCCCCCACTCCTCCTGGGGCGGCCCGTCAGGGTCAGCGGGAGCCTGGTGAGCTGTGGCCACATTGAGCCGTAGAATGGAAATGATGTCAGGTCAGAGGGATGGTAGAGACAGAGCCGTGTGCTAGCACTCCAAGGGCAGCGGTGAGCTGTGCACTTACTTTCTGGAGGGACCCTATCTTTGTGCGGGCATCCAGACAGACTGCGGTGATGCGGGTAAAGCCCAGTTACATGGCCGGTTCCATCACACCCGGGGGTTGGACACTTGCTCTCTTTCTTTTCTGTTCTTGAGGGATCTAAAAGCGACAACAGGTTCCAAAAGAATGAACGTTCACCAACCGAAGACAAATGTGATCATTCAACAATCCCAAGAGACCTTTGCTAAATCAGAGGCCAGCAGGTGTCAGGGCACAGGCTGCAAACACCATGCTTTGGCTAGGGTAGGCTATTGTTTTAGGTGATTGTTCAACCTTATGCAACATGATAACGAATCAGAAAGTATTTTAGTTTTTGTCCTAAAGAAAGAAAGAAAGAAAGAAAAAACCCCACCCATTCCCCATCCCTAACCTTAACTCTTGATTGATTGGTTTCCCGTGTGTTACATGATAAGCTGTGTTGCTCAAATAAATCAACGTAAACAGTGATGAGACAGTGGCCTTCTTAGAGAACAAGACTCCACACCGTTTTCATTTGACAGTCTCTCTGTGAAATTCAGCCAAGAGTGTGACTCAGTCCCCAGCTCTTCAGCTGAATTTCTTCCTGTTGGGAGCTCTGGTGGCACACACAGGCAGCAAAACGCGGCTGCTCTGGACTTTGCTCTTGAGGCTAATCACTCTGTTTCTTAGCATAGCAATTCAGCATGTTTTGGAAAATAAACTGAACTCTCAGAAGGCACTGTAAGCAGATGACCAAACGGTGGCGATCCCACCTGCAGAGGTGATGGGCAATCAAAATGCTTCAGAAGCTGCTGGAGCAACCCTTTGTTCTGATTTCTCCATGTGTGCTTGGAACCAGAAGGAGGCTCGTGTGATGCCGTGCATGCATACACAAAACCAAGAGGTGATGCTTCTCTAGAGCCCTGTGGGCTTCTCTGCAGTACAGTCAAGGGCCAACTAGAGCAGAAGTCTGGTCCAGAATCAGATGCAGATGCCAGAGATGTAATGACATTGCTAATTTAATTTTTTCTACACCCAGAACTGACCACAGCACAGAACTTTGCAGCATAATAACTTCAGAGTGTTTCAGAGGCCACACTTAGACCAAACAGTAAGTCTAACCAGTGATACACTATTTTTAGTCCAATTTTGAAAACCAGTTGCACAGATCAATATCAATAGATGTGGCTCTTGTGATTTGGTCCAGAGAAGGCTCTAGTTAAATTTTCTTCAGGGGTTTAATTCTATTATATTATATTAATTCTATTATATTATTCATTAGTCAGGCCAATCATAATTGTTTTAGTTAAGAATTCACTTCCATCAAGAGAAAAAAACTTTTGTTTTAAAACATTGAATGCTTCTGAACTTTCTTTTTAAGCTATTTATGTGAACTGAAGTAGAAGAGGAGTCACAGGACCAATAATGTCCCTGTGGTGACTCCCTTTCTTGGGCGGCTAGAGTGCTCGTCTCCTAGTGGGCCTCTCAGGTGCTGGGGCCTCCTGAGCCAGGGAGGTGCCAAGGGAGACCCTCCCCTTGATCTGTCCTGCCACCGTGCAGGCAGCTTGGAAACCCACCCAATGGTGTGTGCTGTGGCGTGGTCCAGCTTCTCATGACCTGGTCAAGGCCTCTCTTACACCTGCAGACTGAGAGCCTGGCAATTTTACTACCTTGGAATGATTCCGCAAGAATATTGGTATAATTTAGTCAATCTAAGTATAAAATAGCAAGTGCCTAGTAAGAGTTTCAGAGAAAATAATTGATTAAAATCATAAGCTGGAGATAAAAGATTAATAACTAGATACAGATGACTTGCAGAAGATAAAAATCCGATGGCTATTACTAATCACCAAGTATCTATTTCATAGGACACTTAAGACCTCTCACAAATTATATTATTTCAAGATTTGGAAAGCATTTTGAAATTAAGTATAGGTTTTTATAAAAACAAGGTATGTCAAAATTATCCGCATTTTGGAAGACAACAAGCGTATAATCTCCTCTCGATGCATGGGGTCCAGTTGAGGTGGGATGTGCTACCTGCCTTTGCCATCACCTCCCCTGGATTTCTTACTTTGTACAATTGCAATTCATCTTAAAAGCAAACGTGGAAGCCAACACAAGACAACTGAGCAAGCAGAGAGACCAAAAATCAACTAGAAACCTTGCAACAAACAAGAGGAAACAAATTGTGAGTGCACTTAGCTTGCTGGGGTAGAACAGGTGATGGGCAGAGGACAGAGGGGGTCATCGTTGGCTTCTTTTGTATTAGCTCAAGATTTGGAAACTGACACATTAAATCAGTTTGAGGACTGTGGACAATGAGAATTGATACAGTATCCTCCCATCTTTACTGCAGTGACAGCCCCTGAAGACAGACGGAAGACCTGCTAGGCAGTTGCCGCAACTGTCATCAATGTGTTGGTGAGATCTGATCCCTTGACATTTTTTCTTTTAAAGAGAGCCTTAATCTCTTTGTTCTCCTTCGTTGGCCTTAATCGGCTTTACTTATTTAGCTCTGAATGTTTACATGGAACAATATAGAAAATGCTGGTAGAAAATAGAAATGACTTGTCAGGGGCAGATTGGAAAAACTGGGAGAGGGAGAAACTGATGCCTCCCACCTTATAGGAGCGCCCAGGCCCCAGTCCTTCTCCGTCTGTGGAGAAGCACAGCTCAGTTTTCACCGTTCATCCCCAGCCACCCCCATGTTCACAGGGGAAGCAAGTGCTTTATATTTCATTTCTTTCAAAAAGCAAAGCAAAACAACAACAAAACTAAATGACTCAAAATGGGCATAAAGCAGCCGAGTTTGGAGGCCACAGACACAGAGCAGCCACGGCAGCCCAGACTCTGAGACACATCCTCCATGGCCATGTGGCTGCAGAGGACCACTGTGCTACCCAGAGTCAGCGCTCATCCCGAAAGCCCCGACTCAGCACCGCCCAGACTGCGTGGGCCACAGAGCGGTCACAGGGGCAGAGGCACTCCTCGCTGGAGTGTGGGTTCTCCTCAGCTTCTCAGAGACTCAACGCACCATCCTAAGAGATGGTCTGGCACATCTTGTTCACAGTGACAGCCCTGTCCTAAAACATGCAGGCTGTGGTCCCTCTGGAAGGTCATGCCCCTTGGCCACCTCCCCACCCTGCGGCCCAGCGTTGTGCTTCAGCAGCTGGAAGGGCTGTCGGCCCACCACCTGCCAACCAGGAGTGCACAGATCTGGCTAAGGCTCATCTCAAGTTTGGATATGCTTCCAGCAGTGCCCAACTCGCCACAGAAATCATACGCACACATTGAGAGGAGAGTACACACCGATGTCACAGCAGAAAAAATGCAGTTTTTCTGATTGAAGTTTACACAGCAACTGATTTTCAAACTACATTCTTAAACTTCATTATCAGATCCACAGTGAGGAAACTCAGAATTTGTAATGCGCAGCATAAAGTGACAAACCAACAGAACAGATACATTTTTGGTGCTAATAAAGTAGGCTTTAAGGAGTTACCAATTTCATTCTTGAAATTGATTCTTGCTTTGTTCTAAAAGAAACTTGAAAATGAGCAAATAGACAACACCAGACCCCTGCGTGAGGCTGTGTCATAACCTGCCTCAAAGTGGACACTTGCTTCTACAAACACGAGTATTCATTCAGGTCGAGCATGTATATATTTACTATATATATGGGAAGTAGGTATATATAGTTAAATATATAGATAAATGCCATAAGCGCCTGCATTTTTCATGAGGAGAAATTGAGCTAAAACTATCGTCCTGGATAGTCTTGAGCGTTTTATAATAAATCATATTTGAGAAAACACCGCAATTGCTTCCTTAGTGAAATGGAATCAGTGTGTGGGGGGGTGCCCTAAAGAACGTGCTGTTGGTCTCGGCCGAGGCCACCGGGGCTGGCACAGCCAGCAGCCTCTGTCCCCTGTCTCTCCCAGGGAGCTCATGGGCAGCCCTGGCCCTTATCCTGTGTCCTGGGTCACCCTGCTGCTGCTCAGTTTGTCGGGGTGCTGCTCTGGGGGTGTGTCTCCAATGGGTGTCGTCGGATGGCAACTTATGTACTGTAGGGCCACCTCCCAGTCCCGTTTGTGAAATGTGCTTTGTTCTGACGGACTAACCAGCACTCAGTCCCTGGCCTTTCCCAGGTCCTTGTTCCTCTGCAGCGGCACGGGCTCCCAGCGCCTTCTACCTCGGGCGTGTTTACGCACCAGCCCTGGCCTCTCCAGGAATGCCTTCGTACTCATCTGCTCTAACAAGGGGACACTGAGCTTTATGCATTTCCCAGACAAATATTCCATTTGCTCTTCAGAAGCATCATCACAAAATATAATTCTGGCACCAACTCTGGAAGGGGCCTCAGAGACGGGACTTAGTGAGAGGCAGACTGTAATCGAGGACCATCACCAACACCTTTTCTTTAGCTCATGTTTCCATGAGGCAACTTACGTTAGGTAGAAATATTACCTTTACCATAGTATGGCTTTTTGACATGGCTGTCACTGGACCTGGGCTTCCTGTCCTCCCCGGGAAGCTGTCTGGGAGACTGGTCCTCGTACGACCTCAGAGTGTCCCTCCTCCCGGCGTCCATGGCCATCTTGTCCCTCATGGCCTTGGCCCTCTCGGTTTCCAGGGCGATGGCCTTCTCGAGGAGCGTCAGGTTGCCCTTGGTCATGTCAAACACCTCCTCGGACCTGTCCGAGTTGATGGAGGTGGTGTCGTCGTCCCTCTCCTGACACCCGTCCTCCTTGGCGCAGCTAGAGAACGTTCTGGGCCTGGGGCTGAGCTGCTCCTCCAGCCGCATGAGGTTCATCATGTCCGAGTAGCTCCGGTCAGGTGTCCTGCCCGGGAAGTCGTCCTCCGGCCGGCCGTGCGGCCGGGCGCTGGCGCTGGGCGGGGGGCCCCGGTCCTGGGGCTCGGTCTCGCTGAGCTTGCGGGCCAGGTCGAAGCACTGGTTGCGCAGGCACTCGAGGCTGCTCAAGCACACCTCCTCCTCGCTGTCCTCGCCCAGCCTCTCGCCCAGCCCGTTGCTCACGGGCTTCCCCAGCACCACGTAGTTCACGCTCCTGCTGTCCTGCGGCGCCATCCCCTCCGCGTGGCCGCGGTCACCGATGCCGTCCGAGAGCACAACGCCGTGGCCCTGCGCCAGCAGCTTCAGGGAGTCCACGGTCTCCCTGACCACGTCGCTGTCCAGGTCCAGGCTGAGCTCGCCCTTGCGACTGAGGCTCTCGCTCTTGCCGCTCCCGTCCTCCAGGCTGTTGGAGGTGTTGCTGTTCATCTCGGACTCGGTCCGGGCGCGGTGTGCTGCGTCCTCGGCGATCTTGCCCAGGTTCAGCAGCGACTTGGCCACCAGCTCGTCGTAGTTGTCATACTCCTCGTTATTGTTGTCGTCCTTCTCCGCATCCTGCAGCATGCGTGGGCCGTGGCGGCTCATCTGAGGGTCTTCTGCAAAGGAAACAGAGAAGACAAAGGGAAAGAAAAGAGAGGTAGCTAGAACTGGGAGTTCAGGGGCAACCGCAGGACACAGCATGGCCAGGCAGGCCCTTGCGTGGCCCAGAGCAGGCCCTGGCTGCTTCTGGTCACACGTTCACAGGAGGGAAGTGAGGGGGCCAGGTGGAGCGAGGCCCTTGGAGCATCCCCCGTGGGCTGCTAGTCCCCCGAGTCAGTCTGAGACCAACCAACACACATGATAAGCACAGCGTAAAACAGACATTCCCACTTCTGAGGTTCAAGATTGGCCTGCTGTCTGCACAGGTTTACTTATGCGCAGCCCGGCAGCTGAGTACTGACGGGATCCACCTTCTCGCCACACTTCTCAAGAGCTCATGAACTCTTGTTTTGCCAACTCTTAAACAGCTGTTCTCAGCAATTGCTTTTAAATGGTCTATTTCTGCAGTCACACTCAGGCGACGGGGAGGGGAGCCTGCTGTTCTGAGGACCCCGCAGGCCCCTCCACGGGGAACTCCCATCAGATACACCCATGATGGGGCTGCACTAAGAGCGATTCTGAGTCCAATTCCTTCCAGGGACTTACATGCCACAGAGTGAAGCCACAGGAACCCCACAGCACAAGTGTGAGGGGAAACCCGCAGGACTGCACCCTACTCTCCGCAGGCCTGGGCAGAGGGAAGGGCCTGGGAGGAGCTGGGCACTGTGTGCCCTGTGGCTGGCACTCGCCGTCACACTGCAGACAGTGCTGCCAGGTCTCCCACCACGGCCACAGGAAACCTGGGGCAGCTGGAAGGAATGACGGGAAGATGGGTGTTGTGTTCAACCTGAAAACGTGTTTAGGGAGAATTTCCAAAACAGGCCACATCCAACATGCGTCCAGCCCCTCTACTGAGAATCACACTCTGTTAACACTCAAAGAACATTTGGGATTTGTATCTCTATTCGCCTTTCCACGTAAATGATGTTGTGTGGGTTGCAAAACAGATAACACATGGCTCTCGAGTGCACCCCCTCGGGTTGATTTGGCCACTGTTTCCCATTTCCACGTCTCTTCTTTGTTTCCATGACCAAAATACCAGAGTGAGAAGAATTTTTAACATTAGTAATGGCTTGGGGGATGAGAAAATGCCAGGTGACTAAAGCTGAGATACTGAACTCTGGTACTTGGTTTATGGATTGTATGTTAGTGAAAAAAGATTTGGAGCTCAATAGAGACTAACCCCCTGGAGTCAACAGATAGCTAAGATCTGCATCCCAACACTGAGAGCCAAATGCACCAGGTCAAATGGAGCAGATGCCGTCTCTCTTCCGGACCACTCTACGCATCATCTCCCTTATTACAAGATGATGTATCCCCAAAGAGCAGCAGAAGGAAAGGACACCAGACCAGGGAACGCCATCGGAAACATGGCGGCAGTGCCACCCTCATGCAAAGCATGCTGTCAGCCTCGGTTCAAGCTTTAGAACCAAGTCAAGCCTGTTCTAAGGACTTTGGGAACACCAGCTTTACATTCTTCTCTCAATTTACCCACATCCTCGCGCTCACAGCTATGACTGGAGAAGCGCCCTGGGGAATGCCAAGTTGGCGGCTTCTGCCCGCTGACCCTGGTGGCTGTCCTGCACCCCTGGACCACACGATGAGTTCCTAAGTCCTGGTTTGAAATTGCGAATGCACACATGGCAGGTGGAAGCATTTTGGAAGTTGAGTCAAAGAAGGAACCGCAGCCAGGTGAGACCTACGATTTCCCTGGCCACCTCCATGAGTTCTCCTGGGAAACTAGTCCTCCTGTCTTGGAGAATTTTGAAAAGCAGCAGGTGTTGACAGTGGATAACAGACAAGGAAACCTATCTGCCCCGTGCACTCCCCACAGCCTTGCAGAGCCACACTGGTCACCAGACGGTGGCCCAGACTTGAAGGTCCGTCTTCCTACCACTGCAGTAGGGATGGGACGGCCGCTCTCCTGTCTTCGCCTTAGTTACTTCAAGTTACCTGTCTTCCCACAGCGTCTCTGGGCTGAGGAGTCCGGCTCACCTTTTGATAATGAGGTGTCTGTCAATCTCACCACTCAGGCCGCATCACCTCCTCTCAAGAAAATTCAGAGATGAATGGATGAGCTTCCTCACACAGCCGCATGGCCACTCTGATGGGTGAAGCCTGAGAAGCTGGGACAGGGCCCTCCCATGGGGAAGTGGGAGAGTCTGGGGCACTTCCCATGGGAAGAGGGAGAGTGTGGCCTGCCTCCCACGTGAGGTTCCACAGCACAGTGCACTGTGCCTTGGCCATCATGTGACAACGAGCAGGAAAGGAGGAGTCACCTGACCAGGTCCCCAGAGGTCCTCTGCTGCTTGTGCCTGTGTGAAGTGGGGACGTGGGCATCCGGAGCCTTGGCAGACCTCTGGTAGGTGGGGACAGAGAAACCGCCAGGACATCTCTTGTGAGAGTTGTGTTGTTAGGAAGCACTGCGTGGCCTCCTGCCCCCAGAAGCCTGGCACACATGGCTGCTGGCCTTGTCACACTGCCTTGTCCCAGTGCACCCGACCCCTGAGCAGGAGGGGGAAACCAGCACACTGCAGAAGGAGCCTGAAGTCAGGCCACAGGATGTGCATCTGTGCACACTGCTGCTGTGGGGTGTGGCTTTTCAAGTTCCTAGTGCTCAGGGTCGTCCATGGCCAGGAGTCCTTGCAGGTCACCAGAGCCTCTCCATCACCACTATCTAACTGCTCTGAAGCACATTCAGAAAAAGGCAGGTCTTCTCTGTGTAGACTAAGGGAGGGGCAGTTGCTCATCAGCAAGAGGATGTGCCTGGGCCTGGGCGTGGTGAGATTCAGGACCGTTCACTGGGAGCTTCTGGATCTCTGCCTCTGGTTTCTGCATCCAGGCAACTTACATGGGGAGTGGTTTTTGCTGAACTAACGTGAAATGAGTGACATGCATACCTGGCCTTTGGCAGATAGAGCACAATTTCCTGTGCCATTCGGGATTAAAAATGCAGTACAAATCATCCACAAAGCGGATATCAGCCATGAGAATTTCTTGAGTCAGCTACTAGTTTCCATCCAGTAATTCATGTTCCACCAAATAACACACTTGTGATGAGAAGAGCACTGTTTTCAGAGGGTCAAAGTGCGCACTCCTGCTCTAGGAAAAGGAGCGTGACCCCTTGGAAAGGGTCCAGAGAATCTCATGCCACTGTCTTCCCTTGTGGAGTTGTGCCTTTTTAATCTGTCATCCCCAAAGTGCCAGAGAAAACAGACTGTGTAGGGTGGTCACCTCTCAGGGCACCAGCCCAGGCATTGGCACTGGGGACTGCAGAAGTTTCATCCTGGGATGGCCATCGGAGACGGCCTGTCCAGCCACTTCCAGACCACAAGCCCAGAGAGCAGAGATGACGGTGACGAAGCACAGAGCCTGTCCTGCGCCTCCCCAGCGGCCACAAACCTGTGACTGCTGTTACATGTGCGCTTTCGACCCACAGAGTTGTATGACATGCCGTGGGGCCACCTTATTTCCGAGCCAGCTTGCTATGTGCCATCCCTGCCACCCACACATGGTCAGGCAGTCTGGAGATTTTCCTAAGAAAAGTATAAGATCCTTTGGGTGTTTTGCCTCCATCCTCAGGACGAGTTCGTGGCCACAGCTCTGTGGACCCAAGTTTATGAACACAAGCAGTGGCTTCTGAGCAGTTTGTTTCTAGGAAACATGCCTGACACAGCTTTGGAGACACATCTGGTCCAACCGAGTCACTGTGTTCCTTCTAGTCACTACAATAGGCTACCGTCAAGCCGGTACTAACCACATCAGGGTGGACACCACCACGGGCTGCCAGGCCGAGGAGGCCTGGTGTGAGCCTTACCGGCGCTTCAAGCCACGGAAGCCTGCTGTTCCACTGCACTGGAGAGGTGCCCACTTATCTACGGGAGGGAGAGTGGCAGCCATGCTTCCGACCTGTGAACTGTGGACCTATTGCAGTGATAGGAAAGAAACAGTGGCACAGGTCACACACGTCACATAACCATGTCACATGGGGAGGGACACACAGGCTGCACGTGTCTGTGTTCAGTAAGTGAAATCTGTAAGCTGGACTTCAGCGCAGCTCACCAGGTCTCCTGGCGAGAGGAGATCTGTCTGTCCTCACTGAGGCATGTGAGGACCTTCTGAGAGGCCCTGAGCCTGCTGCTCCTTCTGACAGAGGACAACACAAAGCCACACCGGGCGAGGGACTTCTCAAGTCACCTGCTGTCCAGAGACAGCTGGGATGACACGCTGGATTCTGGGGGTGGCGCTGCACCACCGTGCAGCCCGCCTGTTTCCACGGTGACCAGACTGCAGCGCCCTCCCCACCAGGGCCAGGGGCTCTCGCAGCACAGCCAGCAGGTCATCTGCCCCTCCGAGTACACAGGGTCCCTCCGCCGGCCCCAGAAGCCTCCTTCTGTTTCTGGATTCATCTTCTGATTTCCCCCTTTGGTGCTTCTTGTTGGTGTGGCATGGATTGAGGAGGTGCTGGAATTCCCAGTTACTTAGCCCTGGACCCTATCAGGACCACCTACCAGGACCCTGATGGAGGCAGCTGAGGTCCGTGGTGTGGAGGGGAAATTAGAAAGTCAGGAAAGCCCTGGACCCCAGACCGGGACCAGAGGAGCCCTGGCTGCCAGCTCCAGGTGCCGGCACAGGAAGGGAGAACCTAGCAGGGAGGACGAGGGAAGGCAGGCGAGAGCCAGCCACCTTGGGGCTCTGCTGTGCTGACCCTCTTCCCAACAGACACATCTGCCACTTCTTCAGACCAGGGAAGCAGCTTTGGAACCTCCCTGCAAGTCTCCTCCAACGCTGTGAAGACCTTGGCGTCCCTCCCTGGGTGGTAGGACAGGAACTGCCCAGCTGGTGATGCTCAGTACCACAGCCCCAGCTACATAGGACCCACTTTTGAGCTCCTGCTCAAACTGGGCTCCTCTTCCCGGATGGTTCCTTTGCTTCTCATTTGCTCAGTCAACATAGCCACTGTCTCCTACCTCAATCTGTCTTTTTCTTTTCTTACTTTTCCAAACTAGAGTGTGTTTTTCTGATATGATCTGTCCTCTGCAGCCCCAAACCCTTAAGTGTTAGTCACACATCTGAACATTACCTTCAGTGATACACCTGTGCTGGACAGGGACACCAGCTGCTGAGGGCCATAAAGGTAGAAGAAGAAGTATTTGAGTTTCCTTCATGTTTAAATTATCCAAAGCTCTTAGAAGTTGTTTAAGGTGAATGATTTCTACTGGGCATAGGATTTCCTACAGTTCGTAAAAAGTTGTTTGGCGTTAGCTGGCTTTTCATGTTCTAAACCAGGGAAAGCAGGGCTCTGCCTTTCTGGAGGATCGTCCTCCCTGTGCACATGGAGGGCTCTGAGTCTCATGGGCTGATGCTGGTGCCGTCTCTGTGTTTGCGAGATCTCTACAGCAGTCTGTTCCAAGTCTGCGTAAGCTCTGCCTGGAGAGGGAGACGTGTCCTGCTGTGGCCCTATCTCATGGCCTTCTTAACAGAGGGCAGGCCAGTGCTTCCCTGGGTTAGGACCCCAGCCCAGGCCTCTCCCACTGTCGTCCCCGTTGTGCTGCTGTGAAGCAGCAGGAAAACAGGAGCTGCTCACAGGACAAGCAAGACAGCAGGAGGGACCGGCACTGCAAACCCCTGTCCCAGGCCGCAGTCTGTGCTGCTTCACAGGGCAGCGGTGGTCTGGGCGCGGTGTGTCCTGTGGAACTGCTGAAACTGTGCAGTGCTGTCCTGGTGGCTGTGCAGTCTCCTCTGGGGTCCTCTGCGCGCTGCAGTCTTGTTGCTCTGGAGAGTCGGCCCCTGGTGGGCCATGGAGGGCCTCCTGGGCTCCACTGCCCTGCACCTGAGTCCTCGTGGCTGTCTTTGCCATCTGCCTTTGTAAATCCATCTACTCTGCGGAGCAGTGGCCAGGGTCCCCCTCGAATCTGGCAGGGTCCACACATCCTCCTGTGGTACCTGCCAACTCAGTCCAGGACCGAGGGGGCTAGACTGGCTAGCTCCTCTCCTTCACACCTGGAAGACTCCCCGCTAGGTCACTCGCTCCTGAGATGCCCCTCTCCCTGCTCCTGTCATCGTCAAATCCTCCCAGGACACAGGAAGGAAGAGGAGCTGGACACCCCTGCCCAAGGGGATACTTGTCTCTCACAAGAACAAGGTCCCATGGAACAGAGGCTACCTGAGACGGGCATGCATGGCCTTCCCTTGGCTGTCCACCCACCTGGGCTTCTTCACACTGAACACGAGGAGCCTCTGGAGAGGGAGACCTTTCACAGTCCTTTAATCTGATCACTTTGCCCAGGCAGCCCTGCTGGGCCCAGGGGCACTGACCACTATCTGCTGCATCACACTGAGAGCCGGACACAAACCAAAGGCAACATGCTTGACTCCTGGAAGTCGTGCCTGTGACAGAGGCGAAAACAAGACCTGCTATGGTGTCAGAGTGGTTCCTGATATAAGGAAAACTGGACAAGGTAGGGGACGGGACGCTGGGGAGGGTGGGCTTCAGAGAGGAGGCTGGGCCCCATGAGGGGCATCAGTGGCCTGGGGGTCCTGGAGCCAGCTCTGCAGGAGGGCACAGAACACTGGGCAACACCTGGAGGTGAGGCTCAGCCTGGAGCCCTGGCAACGGGGAGGGGCATGAGGAATGGATGTGGTGAGGGCCAAGCCTCGGTGCCATCACCCAAAGTCACAGGAGAAGCACATCACAGAGCCCTGAGACCAGCCCCCTGCAGGCCTGCTTGAGCAGCCTCTGTCCCCAAGCAGTCCCACCCATGGCTTCTAATGCTACAGCTCCCTACAGGGCCACATCACTGCCTCACTGCAGATGAAGAGTGACTCCAAGGAGAACTTTTGCTCCATTGTTCAAAGTCATGGTACCGGGAACACTGGTTGGGTCCCAACCTGAGCAGACCACTACCACTCCCTTGGCCAACAGGATCGTCCCCAGAGAGCCCAGGAGTAGAGGGCAGCAGGCAGCCTGCCCTCCAGGGCAGAGCCCAGGCCCCACCCAGGGCCCAGCCCTTGGTATCTGTTTCCACCGAGAGCTCAGCACAAGGTTGACACAGCCAGGACGGGGAATGGAGCGCAGGCCAGAACATGCAGAGGGCAGGCTTCCTCGGCTGCAGGGACAGCGTCTCAGTTCCAGGGGAAAGGAACTCAGTGGTTATCATGCGAGCGAGATTGTTTGAGTCACATGCATCGTGCGTCGGCTGAGCATCAGCCCATCCCTGGTGTGAGCGGTGCCAGGCGGTTGTGTGAGGGGGAGACGGGCTCTGAAGTGCAACCCTCTTCACTGTGGATCCAAGCTTGTCACTTCTGTCACTGTGTTTGGTGAGGGCCTGTCCCATTGGCCAGGGGTGAGGAAGCTCACAGGAGCCTCCTGCTTTGACTTTTGCAACACAGGCACATGCATAGTTTGTACATGTGTTTATAGAACAGAACTTTTACTGGAACGGACTGCCTGCTGACCACCATGTCCTGCCATGGCCTCTGGGGCCTGGGTTTGGAGTGTGGTTCTCTGAACTGCATGGTTCGAGGGGGGCTGACTGTGCTGGCTTTCCCACGAGCACTCCCCCAGCCCAGGGGAGGTGCCTGAACAGGGAAGGGCTCCTCAGCCAACATCAGCCACATCTGTGAATGGAGTAGGTGGAGGAAAGGGGACCGGCAGGCAGGAGTCTGGGTCTTTTTCTCTCACAATAGGTCAGTTTCCAAACTAGCTGGACAACCTTGAGCTTGCTTGGCCCAGAGGAGAGTGCACGTCCCACCTTTCAGTCGTAAACCAGGGACTAGAAAGGTCTAAGACCGGCTTTCTTTTTCTGAGAGGGTGCGGGTGTGTGCCCACCTCCACAGTCAGCTGGACTGGGAGCCTCCCTCGGGCGTCACACCCTTGATCTGCATGTCTGTCACCCTGCTTCATCCGGGCAGAGGGAGGCTGTGCGACCTCCTTCTAAGCAGCCTGCAGAGACAACCTTTTTTTTCCTTTTTTTTTTTAGTTGTAGATGGGCACAATACCTTTATTTTTATTTATTTATTTTTATGCGGTGTTGAGGATCAAACCCAGGGCCTCACAGGTGCTAGCAAGTGCTCTATGACTGAGCCACAACCCCAGCCTGAGACACCATTTTTTTAATGACTTTTTTAAAGACAGTTGTTTAATGGCTCTTGATATCCAAAACTCGAGATCTGATTTCCAACTCAAACCTTTAAAGCCTCTCCCCCGTTCACACCTTCCAGCTCTGCCCTCTGAAAACAGCTGCATTCTTCAAGGGCACACTCTTTCCACACTATATTATGCATTTTTTTTCTGGTGAATTTACTCAGTGTTTTAAAAAAAACAAGACAAAAAAATAAAAACTCCTCTCAACCCAGAGGCCTCTGGGAACCCAGAAAACAAGCCAGGGCTGTGCTCCGGAGGCTGTGGCATGTGCAGTGCAGGCTGAGTGCAGGCCTGGCCTCGCAGCACAGTGGCCGAGGCTGCTGACCCTGCCTGGCCCCACCCCAGCACTGCTGTCTGAGTGGTTGTGCATGTACCACACTTTCCTCCAGCCTTGGGACAGGACAGGGAGTGCGAGACGGCTGAGTCATGATGGCCAAATTGTGGCCCAAGTGAAGCCCTGTGCTCCTAGGTGACCCACTCTTAGGGATGGCCACAGCCAAGAGCCTGATGTCCTTCCAGGCATCAGACTGCTCGGTGACAGACTAGCACTTGGAACAAAAATCAGATTCACGAGGCATAGGGAATAAGCTGCTCTTCTTAAAGAGGACCTCCGGGCCAGACAGAGCTCCCTGCCTCCCCAAGTTCTCCTTTCATCACCAGGCAGAAGGTGGTCCCCAGCACACTGTGCATGCCACTTGCATTTAAACATGCATGGCTTACATCTTTATCACGTTTTCTGGTTTGTTTCAAAGTACCTGAACATTCGGGAAATATGAGGTATGATTATGTTTTATATTTATGCACAGAGAGCGGTTTTACCATGAACTGGTCCCTAGAAAGGTCTGGCTGTAGGAAGACTTGCTCTGAAGCCTCAGGGCCTCGTACGCCAACCTGCCTGCCTTCCAGACGTCCTGACACCCATCCTGGATGTAGGGAAGGCCAGTCTTTAAGAGGATGAAGGATCACTGCATTCCTTCTCCCAGGGCCCACAGTGTCCTCACGCTGAAGCCGTGCATACTAAACATGTCGTCTTTGTTCTGCGTTGGTCTCACAACTCTTCCCTTTTCTGCTGACTGCAGGAGAAATGGGGTTGGCTGATTCTGATTTTCACAGCCTGTCTGCATTTCAACTCGCTTCCCTCATCAGGGACATTTCCCTGAGAAAGACATGAGAGGATAATTGGCAATCAACATGGAGAGCAGCATCCTGAAGGGAAGCTGGGGATTCAGGGCCAGACACAGGCCACTCGCTCGGCACAGGGCTCCGTCTTCCCCTCACACACTCGAGCCTGTCCATCACCCACTGTCAGGGTGCTTCAGCAAGCTGCAGCCCAGCGCAGTGTGTGGCTTGAAAGGGGGCAAGCCCCAGGAAGTTGTACCATCACACACAGTGTCTGTGGGAGGAATTCACAGGGCATTTGCCTGGCCTTCCCTCAGAGCCAGGGAGCTGCGCACAGGAAGACCGATCAGACACAGGACTGTCATGGTGAGGCCCCACGGACACATCCAAAATCAGTTTGTGGGCGCTGATCGCCAGCCCCTCAACAGGCTGCAGGAGAGTCCAGTGCTCTCCCCTGACAAAAGTAGCCCCTCTGCTGTGACCCCACCTGCATTTGCTCTGCTGGGGCTGTGGCTTTGCCTGGCCTCTGTAATCGCACAGCACGGTGGAGCAGTTGTCACCAGGGCGCAGCTTCCCCTAACCCCTCTCCCCTGGGGCACACGCGCACGGCTGCCATGGCGCATCCTGGCCTCCATACGGGGACTGCAGAAGGCAAGCCGGATGCCGTCGGGCAGCAAGGCCCTGCCCAGACCTGCGCCATCCCAGCCATGGGGGCCTGTCCCAAGTGTGCCTGTCCAGGGTGGGCCTGAGACTCCTCAGGGAACAGGAGAAGGGACCTCACAAAGCCTGGCAGCAGCAGAGGGGAGGAGCCGTCTGTCGGGGCTGGTCTGGAAGGCCGAGCCCCTCCTTGCAGATGTCACTCCTGCCCCTGGAGAGGCAAGGTGTCCGCACAGGGAGGCAGGTGCATGCACCTGCGCATCCAGGTCTTTGTTTAGTGACTGTTCTGGGGGGACTGGAGCATCACATGCACATCAGTCACTGGGCCCTGATGGCCGTTTAATCTCTTTTCCTCAACAGAAACCCCGAATCACATTTGTCATCACAGACACCTCATCTGTTAATAGAACTGCCTCCACCACCTACCTTTAGAATAAACAAATTAATAAATGTAAAATTGACCATTACTGTGTATTTTGAAAATAAAATTCTTCATGCACAGACCAGTTTCTGTAGATCAAGTTTGCAATAACTGACTTTGATTAATTACAAGTTGCTCAGCTACTCTTTGCAGAAAGAGATGAAATGGCCTTGAGCTCTCCAGAACCAACAGCCCACAGCCCAGCCTGACTGTACAGCCAGCATGTGCAGCCCTGATCTCTATGAGCCTCAGCTTCTCACGAGCACAGCCAGAGGCTTCTCTGGCCACGTGCCATGCCTTGATGTGAAGGTCACTCACAGCCTGCACACAAATGCACTCACAGGAAATGCGTATCATTGTATGATTTTGGTCCATGTGTGACTGCAGTGCTGGAGGGTCCTGGGAATTAAAGCAAGCACTTAATCTCTAAGTCCTGAATGGCAATTCCCTCTAGAACCCGTGGGCTCCTATCACACTCACAGGGTGACTCATAGAAACTTGTTTTATCTAAATCACAACCTCTCAGAAGCTCCACATCTCCATTCACAGTCAAGGTAGACACGTGTCCCTGAGGAGCAAACATCAGCGGCCTCGCAGCATAGACTCCTGGCACTCCACATCTGCTCCTGAGGCTGATGACGGCTCAGGCTTCGTTCCTGTGCCACCCCACTGCCCTGGTCTCCCCTGTAGATGCCTGAGTCATGCTTGGCACTGTCCTGCTGCGTTCTGTCTTCCTGTCACCTTGGGGTCATGGTCTGCACCACCACCGCAGGGCCAAGTGCAGCAGCCCTGAGGAGTCTGCTGCTGGCCCGGGGCAGGAGGGAGCTCCTTGCCACCAAGGAGCAGGAAGAGCACCTGAGGTGCTGCAGCAGGAGAGGTATCTCTCCTGAGCACCGTCGGGCACGCTGCACCCAGTCTGTGCTTCTCCCGCAGAAGGTGCCCTGACAATGGCACGGGCCCGCCTCTGTTGACAGGGATGTGGGCACAGCTCTACATAGGATGACTGTGCTGGGCTCAGTGAGTGGGGGTGAGGACAGGAGGTGCTGGCCTTATGCTAATGAATCAGACACAACTAGGAGTTTGGTTGTGAGAAGTGACTGCCAGGAGGACCCAGCTCCACTGTCCCTTTGGTTGACAATCTTTCTGGAGCTGCTTGGCCTTGCTGGGTCACGAGCACCTGGAGTGTAGCCCACTGGGACACCAGTGTCCCAGCAGCAGTGGCTGAGCCAAGACCTGGCACACCTGCTCCAGGGGCTGCTCCAGTGGGCTCCAGGATCTCCAGGAGCCAGCTGCCACGGTGGCTCACTCCCAGGGGGAAGCTGTTGTGTGGCTTAGAGAACAAAAGGCTGTGGTGTGTCTTCCAGAAGACCTGCAGCAGTCAAAGACGCACTGGAGGGTCCCCACGGGGGCCACTAGAGTCGACTCTGATGGCTCCTGGGGCCTGGGGTCGCACGAGGGCTGTCTGAAAGGTAGGGAGTTATCACCCCTTCCTGCCAAGAACATCAGCCGAGGGACCTTTGCCTCCCCTCAGACCAGATGGTCTTCTCACCCCAGCTCCCCTGGCAACCCTTCCTGAGCAGCCTGGGGGTTCTGCTAATGATCACAGGTGACTGGCCAGGCACGGTGCGGCCCTGAGTTCGAGCACCAGCACCAGTGTTGTGTGCGTGTGTGGCCACCAGCGGCCCCCTCCTCCTGGTTTTGCCCAGTCACCTGCGTTCCCACGTGCACCCACCAGCATGTTCCAGGTGCCTGCGTGGGGTCCAGGTGTGGTCAGGTGAGCCCGAGCACTGGGGCTGACTTCCTAATTGTGTGACTGTGTGATATCGGACCACGCATCTGTGTGTCACAACCACTGTTTTTCTGTCTGGAAAAACCCCTTTCATTTTGATTTGTAGTCTGGTTTCAAACCAAACATATTCTAGGTGATGGCCTTGGAACAAACTAACCCCACGCAGCCACAGAATGCGATTCCACCAGCTTCCCAATGCATTTCTAAAGCCAGTCACCTGTACTTCTGCAGACAGACTACATAAAATAGGACCCTAAACAAACTAAGGTGGAAAGCTCGAGTTTAGAAAGTGGAGAAGGACCTACATGTGGCTAAGATCCTAGTTAGCTGACACAAGTTTCAGACCCACTCTCTCAGGCCACTGTGCACAAACCCTCACGACTGTGAACACTGGGGTCCACGGCCTTCCCAGCAGGACGGGAAGGGAAAAGCAGTGTTTGATTCCATCTCAACAGCAGGCCCCGACCAAGGCACAAGTCTTTCCCTCATCTAGACAACTGGCGACAACACCCAGCACTCTGTGCCCCAGCAGCATGAGCTGACAGCGCCCCTCCCCAGCTCTCCATGTCAGCACAGAGCTGCGGCTCACTCCCAGGAGAAAGCTGTGTGACTTCACACAGAACTGCCGGTTTACTTCTTGGCATCTCACCAGGGACGCCACTCTAGACTTGGCAGATTAAGCAGTCAGCCGACAGCACAGGTGCCCCGTGCCTAGGTGGGTCTTCACAGAGCCTCTAAACATCAAGAAGAACCTTGGGGGAAACACATTTAAACACATGCAATCTACGTCTGGGCATGTCTGTGCATGTTTGCTTATACATGTAAATGTGATTAAGCCAACAGCTGAGAAATATTCCATAAAACGCAGGCTTCCTGATCTGCCCACCAGGATGCTAGTGGGGACTAGCCACTCTGGCCACCTGGCAACCTGAGGCTTCTCCCTGATGGCTGATGGTGTCTAGGTGCTCGGAAGCTCTGCTGGAGCCCAGGTTCTTGAAGAGCCTCGAGCCCAGGGATAGGCTGAGAAAGAAGAGCTCCCTTCTTTGCAGGAGGCAAACCCTAAGCTGATGGTGACCCTGGGTTCTTGAGAGAGTGCCCAATCTTTCTAGAATGAAAATGACCTTTAGAAAATGTTTTGTTTCAAAGTTACCTGTTTGAGTCTTTTTCTAACAGAAAAGAAAGCTAGACATGAAGTGAGAGCCATCCTGTGTGTTGCAGGACACCTTGGGCCTGCCCACACTGTCTGCCACTCTTCACACCACTGGAGGCCTCAGACCAGAAACATGGTGGTCGAACGTGGCCAAGTTACCCTGATGGTTGAGTCCCCTCCCTTGGGTCCTCTAGGGCCCAGGCTCTTCCAGTAGCACAGTATGGGACAGGAATAGCACTTCTTGATA
This sequence comes from Marmota monax, assembly GCF_021218885.2. Taxonomy (NCBI): domain Eukaryota; kingdom Metazoa; phylum Chordata; class Mammalia; order Rodentia; family Sciuridae; genus Marmota; species Marmota monax. The sequence goes on along the minus strand of NW_026695216.1, from coordinate 360,776 downwards.
ACCCGTGAAAGAAAATGTGAAATTAAAGACCAGGTATGCTAAATTAGTTTTCTTGCTAAATTTTGCCTGGTTGATCAGATACGCACAGCATAAACATCTCAGCAAACTGCTGTGACAATCCATCTGAATCACCACCTGAACAACCTCAGAGCCTAGGTGCGAATTCACACAGATGGCTCCTTGTCGGGAATCGAGCAAGCCGACTTTTCACAGGAAGCTTCCTGGATATTAACACCAGAACATTCACACTGAGAAGCTGACCCAAACCAGAGCCTGGCCCTTTGCCAGTGTTTTAAAGATTACCATTTTCCTCCTCTTCCTCCTCCTCCTCCTCCTCCTCCTCCTCCTCTTCCTCCTCCTCCTCTTCCTCCTCCTCCACATCCTCTCCGTCTTCGTCATCATCCTCATCGTCCTCCTCTTCCTCAATATCCTCCTCTTCCTCCCGGTCCACCTCCTCGTCCTCCTCGTCCTCGTCTCCTTGCTCGTCATTGTCCTCAGAGAACTCCTCGTCTTCCTCCTCGTCCTCCTCATCCTCGTCGTCATCGTCCTCCTCCTTCTCGTCCATGTCCTCTGTCCCGTCACTTTCGTAGCATTCGTCCACGGAGGAGCTGTCGGCTTTCACCGCAAACGGTTTCCGCTTGGGAGCAGGTTCCTGAGGCTGTTTGTCTTGTGTTTTCCTTTTTTTAGCCAAGGGACAACCATACACACTGATAAAAAATCGAGAGAGAGAGAAAGAGAAGATTTGTGTTACTGTCTCTGAAGATCAGAGCAAAGAGCGCCTGATGGAGGGCGCCAGGTGAGCATGACCGCCATCAGCTGTGTGCCGAGTGCGTGGGCACCGTGCGCACACATGCCCGAGCCTTGGATGAAATGGCACCTCAAGGAGTGCAGCGGGCACCTGTCCAGCTGCCGCTAACGCCCAGTCTGAGCCTCCCAGCTCCTCATGACCCCAGATCCGAATGGCATGGAGGTACTGAGAACTCATGGGATGGTTATGAGACACTTGTCGGGCATGCACGTCATGCAGTTGGCAATGCACATTCACTTCACCAGGCATTGGACCAGACATCGTACCACGTGGGAAGTACAATTAAAACTGCATTATGCACACTTTATTAGCAGATACAAATTTAGGTCAAATATGCAGACATTACACTGGGAGAGCTCTACCTGTGTGTGGGTTTGTGTAGTTTATGGGTGGGAGGAGCCCACTGGGGAGATGGACCGTGGGCCTGTTGGTGCTGCTGAGGAGACTGCATTGTCTGGAGTCACGCAGGACATTATAGGCTGTGCATGGTCTCAGTCTACCCAGCACCCCAGAGAATGCGGTCAGCTGTCACCACTTAGGCTGAAATCTGCCCAACTTGGGGAAGACCCTCACAGAGTGGGCTCTCAATCTTCCCTTGAGAAGGGGGAAACTTTTTCTATTATACCTCAAACCCAGTTTTTCTTTTCTTTCTGGAAATTCAATATGTGCTACAAAAATTTAGGGAGGAGAGGGAGAGGCAAATGTGCCCTTGCTCCAGAATGAGATACGGAGATCCCTCCTGATGGTGCTGCCAAGGATGCCTGCAGGCCTAGCTGGGCCCAGTCCTGGACCTGGGGATGGCCAGATGCTAATGTGGTCTGAGCCATCCATGCCATTCATCTGGGTGACTCCCCTGCGGGGGATCCTATGCAGCACAGGACAAGCAGAGGTCAGAGCACAGACCCTCAATTCGGGACCCTCAGGGCCATCAGGCACTTGGATGTGTCAGTAACCCTATTTAGACACACTCATGGCCGTTCACCAGGGGACCCCAATACCGCCCATAATGACACCCAAACAATAATCGGAGGGAGTGGACCAAGGGCAAGAAGCACTCTGATAAAACACGCGAAGGGACTGTGTCATGGAAGAGGAGCAGGTGGTCAGGGGCCAGCAGGCTCTCCAGGAAGAGGTGGCTCTGGAGATGAGCTCTCCAGGATACGTCAGTGGCACCTGGAGAAGAGAAACCCTTCCACCAAGTCCAAGGAGACAGTTTGCAAAGAAACGAGAGCAAAAGGAAAAGCATATGAGGCTCAGAAAACTGAGACAGACGCTTGCACAGTGTAGAACTGAGAGCAGACAGGGGTGGGCAAGAGAGCAGGGGCAGTGTGGAGCAGGGGGCAGACCCATGGAGGCCCCAAGGCAGAACACGCAGAGCTAGAGTCCTCCCAGGGACCTAGCAATGAGTCACATGTGCGCTTGAGAAGGGGGACAGCCAGCTTGGTGTGAGGCTGGAGAGGGGTGGGGGGCAGCAGCCAGGCTGCCCCGGTGGTGGACAGAGTGGCAGGTGCACCGAGGAGGAGGTCACATTGCCAGAAGTGCTTTCGGATGTGGGAGGGGTGGGGGAGCAGCCGGGACCCTAGGGAGGCTCTACTGCACCTTCAGCCCCAGCGAAGGCCATGGTGGCCAATGAAGGGCGGAGCACAGTGGGCAGGCGTGGACTCAGGAGGCGGGGGCAGCATGTGTTGCGCTTGGAGCATGGTGGATTTGGTCTGCCTTTGTCAGGACCCGTTGGTTGAGCGACTGGCAGAGGTTAAGCTCAGAGCCATCGGCCGAGTGAGGACCACTCAGCTGTCATGCACTGAGAGGTCAGGCCAGGGCTGGATGAGAGAGCACTGCTGAGAACCACCGTGAGGAATGCTGGGGCTGTTGGTCATTGTTCGGGCCTCCAGCTGTGCAGCAGACACAGGGCTCCTCAGGGCGTGGGAAGCCAGCTGTCCCAGTGGCCCACACTGTCAAGACATTTAGAACAACAGAACTGGTGGCAAAAATCCATTACTGTTCCTGGGATACACTTCAGGATCCAGCAGAGAGAACGTCATTGACCTTGTGCCCTGGGGAGGCTGCCCACCTGGGAGAAGTCCCTCCACCTGGATGCCAGGGTTTGACTGTGCTCTGAAGACAGCTGGCTGACTCCCCAGGCTCTGTTGACCTTAAAATAGAGGACGCCTGGGCTCAGCCTTTTCAATTCCTGCATCCCTTAGAAACAAAGAAGCAAAGCAAGTATGGAAACTGCTACAGCCAGGAAAAGCCAAGGGAAGGACGTGGTCTGCAGTGTAGGGAAGGACGTGGTCTGCAGTGTAGGGAAGGACGTGGTCTGCAGTGTAGGGAAGGACGTTGGTCTGCAGTGTAGGGAAGGACGTGGTCTGCAGTGTAGGGAAGGATGTGGTCTGCAGTGTAGGGAAGGAGATTGGTCTGCAGTGTAGGGAAGGACGTGGTCTGCAGTGTAGGGAAGGACGTGGTCTGCAGTGTAGGGAAGGACGTGGTCTGCAGTGTAGGGAAGGACATGGTCTGCAGTGTAGGGAAGGACGTTGGTCTGCAGTGTAGGGAAGGAGATTGGTCTGCAGTGTAGGGAAGGACGTGGTCTGCAGTGTAGGGAAGGATGTTGGTCTGTAGTGCAGGGAAGGACGTGGTCTGCAGCGTATTTCAAATATGGATTTTGGGGGAGGGGATTACCAGGTGCTGGACCACTGAGCTGCCTCCACAGCCCTTTTTATTGTTTTAGAGGCAGACCCTTGGCTGGTTTTATGTGTGATCCTGCAGCCTCAGCCTCCAGAGTTGCTGGCATCCACAACTGTGGCCGCTACGCTTGGCTCGAATATGGAATCTGTGAAAGATCCTGAGATTTTCTGGGGCAGCTTTCTCATGTTTAGTTCACATCTGACCCTGAGTCAGTTTGAGATCCATGGTGACCCGTCTCTCTGGTGGACCTGCTTAGGTGCGCCCTGAAGGTGCCCAGCAGTGTCAGTGGGAGCCCAGGAGGCCTGCTGCTCCTCAGGTCCCCTAGGCTCAGGGTCGTGGTGGCCACTGTCTAGCCATCCTTCTGCTCATAGCTCTCCTGTGAGTGTCAGATGCCTGCTGGTCTGTGCAGAGCTCTGCATCGTGGGCTCTCAACCAGCGGTCACGAGGCCCACTGTCAGCCCAGTCCCGGGATCCTGAGGGATGACGGCAGACAGGGCCATGTGTCTTCTGGGACGCTGCTTCCCTCAGGTTGGCAGTGGGGGCTTCTTCAGGGGCAGGAGGGCCCCTCTCCCTCTCCCTCCTCGCGCATGCCCAGAATCCACCCTTTCAGGACGGCACTGGTGCAGACTTGGAGACGGCCATGCTGCAGAGCGCAGAGCAGGAAGGAATGGTCCTCTTACTTGCGGCTGCAGTAGAATGACTGGGATTTTGGAGATGGTGGGTCTGGCTGTGAGGACATTTGGGAGCATGGGCTCCAACTGCAGAGCACCACAGAGGTGGGTGTCTGGGTCCTGAGGTTATAGAGGCACTCTGTCCCCAGAGAGGGTTCCTGCCACCTGCTCCTCCTTGTGGGGCAGCAGGCACAACCCCTGCCTTGGCTGTGCCCCATGGCACTGTCCCGCCCAAGGCTTCCAGTCCATCAGTGTGCTTTGGAGAAGCCGAGAACGGGGAGGAAAGAGAAGAGAGGAGGCAGCAGCATAAGTTGTTGGCCAAGACAGAAAACCCAGGTGTGATCATAGAAGCCAGGTGGGCATGGAAGGCACAGGTGTGAGCTCACCTGCCTCCAAAGCCACGGTTCCTACTCTGGGAGTGCCTGGAGTCCAGCAGTCGCTGGGTCTGAGGACATGCAACATGTCACAGGCCATGGGAGGTAGCTGGGTTGTGATGTGGAAGCGCAAGGCTTCCCTCCTTAACACAGGGTACACACCTGGGCTGGACCTGGGCCTCAGCTTGCCATGTGCTAGGAGGATACTAAAATCTTAAATCGCTTCCTTCCTGCCTGTGTTCCACCTGAGCAGATGTCTTTCCAGCCTGCCTGTGTTCCACCTGAGCAGATGTCTTTCCTTGACTATACTTTTGCAAATCATTTGGATTCACTTTCCAGCCACCGGCATTTGCTGGCTACAAACGCCCAGTATTTTCCTGCCACTTCACCTGGTTGGTTGCTTAGGCCTTTCACTAGGTCCATTAGCCTGAAATGCAAACAAAATTGCTTGTAGTTGCATACAACATCCCTTTGTCCTCTCTGTTTGCCATTCTCACTGACTGTCAGTTCCTGGTGTCTGGTTTCAGTGTGACAACAAATTCAAACCCAAGACACATTTCGTCCTACCACAGGGCAGTGGGCCCTGGGGGGAAGGAGCCTGTGACCAGGGCGCTGCTCAGATCCGCAGAGGCTCTTGGTTCTGAGAACACAACCTGACGCAGGCTGGGGAGGCCTTGGGAGGCAGCTCTGGGGCGTGGCTTGGGGTGTGCCTTCTGCGGAGTCCACCTTCTGTGAGCCTGGAAGGAGGGAGGGTGGGCCTTGCCCTCGTCCTCTGCACCAGGAGGGGATGTGCGCAGCCTGCCCGACTCTGCAGTCACACCCAGCTCCAGCTGGGCTCCTGTCTGTTCACACGTGCAAAGCCACAGTGCTGGAATGTCCCAGACTGGGAGAAGCAGGTGGAGTCGGCCGGAGCTGGAGGCCCTCGGGTGAGGAGCTCGGCCTTCACCCTCCTCTTCCCTGTGCAGAGGTTCCAAACTCAACTTCCTCCTTGGGATTCAAGTCACTGTCGCATTCTGAGTTCTGCTTCTCCAAGGTGTGGCGAAGCTCCCACCAGCTGTGGTTCCATACTGGCCAGGCACTCTGCAGGGTTTCCCGATGGAACAAACCAGGTTTCTCTGTGGATTAGGAAGGAGTGCCTTTGCTGTTCTGGGGCGGGCCTGGGGCCTCACACTGCCTTTCTCCTTCAGGGGGTGGGAAAGCGCCCCTTGAACTGGTTCTTGGTCTAGGAGCTGCAGGATCAATACAGTAGCCACCAGGCCTATGTAACTATTTGATTGAAATTAAAGAGAATTATAATCCAAACCCTCTCTTGGATTTGTCACATTCCAAGTGGCCACCATTCTGGACAGCAGACAGACACGTCCATCATCAGGCAAGGCTTCCTGGACGTTCTTCTAGAGCTCAGCAGACCCTCTGGAGCATCATAGTGGTTCCATAAACACCCACTGAAGGCAGTGGGAGGGCAGTGGGCATTGCGGGGAAGGATCTGGGGGCCAGGGGAGGAAGGGCCTGGACTTGGGCAGCGGCTTAAGACTCCTGCATAGAGTTAGAGCCCAGGAGGCCCCAGCTGGCCCTGGCTGTATCCTGCATGCCCACAGCCCAGGCAGACCCTCCCACCCCTGAGGAACATGGTGGAGTTTGGGGTCAGATGGGCCCTGAGGGTGCCCTCGTGGCCACTGGCTTGAGCACACCCCAGGCTTAAATGCAGCTCTGAACACTAAGTCAAAGTCACAGATTTCAGTGTCACTCACACATTCTGCCTTCCATTCTCATCACCTGATATACAACACAGATAAGATGGAATTCTGTATCTTTTACACACAGTCGAAACTTCAAGGAGTTAGTACACAGGACTACTCATAAGAGTGTGGCAGCTCAGTAGCCTCCTGTTGACAAGACGGGCCTCTAGTAACATGCCTAGATTGTGTCCACAGTGATCCCTACCCTGGGCATCAGGCATGAGACCCAGCCACCACTTACATCACAGCATGGTCCTACCCCTGTGCTTCATGTACCGCGCAAGCACATGGATGGAAGAGACAGTCCAGAGTGCTGTGAGTGGAGTGAAAGGAAATACATGCTACATTAGACGAGAGACCTGGCCTCCACGTTTTAACCTCAAGTTACAAGTCAAGGCTGCGTTCAGCTTTCTCCAGGGTCCTCCCAGCCCCTCCCTCCTGAGTGTGGCTGTGGATTTTTCCAAACGGCTTTTGGTTGGTGCGGCTTTCTGACCTTTGTTCTTAACCTGTGTCAACAGGGCCATCTGGAGCTCCCCCGTGAACCCCCTTGTCTGAAACTGCAGGTGTCACATGCTCACAGCCTGATTTCCGTGACCTTGAACTTGAGGCTGCATGATCCATTAATAGAGGCAGGGGATGCAATCTCTGAAACTGAACCCCAGGTTTGGCCGCATGTCCTCTGCTTCCAAGTATGTGGTAGAGCTGCAGCAGGTAAGGCTGGGGTGACATCAAGGACCTCCTGCCTCCCGGTCAGAGGTGCAGAGGTGCCAAGACAGGGCTGAAGGACAATACTCTTCACACGTAGCTTGAAAAGCATCCATTAAGTCAAGGTTGAGACTGTTCCTTTGCAATAATAGAAATGGTGTCTGACCTGATTCTGGAGTGCCCAGTCATAGCCACAGCTCAGCCTACCCACAGTGGTTACACCAGGGCTGTGTTCTCCTAAGCTTTTACACACTATGTCTGCCAGACCCTCCGGATGACCCTAGGTGGACATCCCCCCCACCCAACCCCGTTCGGAGGGACAGATGTCTGGAGCACCTTCTTCGGGCCTCCCAGCCAAGCAGCACTGGCCGGCTCTGCCGGCCCCTGTCCGTGAAGGCTTGCTTCCTGGTTGCTAAGGTGGTAGGCATAATGCCTTCCTTCTTGTTGGGCCCTGTGAGGATCCCTTGAAACAACAATAGCTTTTGTCTGGGAGGAGGCTGGGCACTTGTACACAGGCAGCCCCAGTCGTGATGCCTGGGGTTCCATGGGTAGAGGAGAGAGGGATATGGTGAGGAGGGCCCGATGATCTGGAGTGTCCCGTGCACACCCGTGAGAGAAGACTTGGACATCACGTAGCTGAGGGCCCAGGAACGCGAGAGGTGGCCACCCTTGGGCAGCTCCGTGCTTCCTCTCAGACTGGCTCATGGGCAGGGGCTGGCGAGCCTGGGTCTGTTCTGCTGTCATCTGCTCTCGTCCTGGACAGAGTCGGTGTGTCTTCTGACCACTAAGCTTTTAGAGGGTCGCTCTTACAAATCTCCAGAACAGCTACAACACATAGAGGACCTTACAAGTGATTTGAATCACTGAATTATTAAAGGGCCAAGATTTCAAACTTCCTCCTGAACTCTCTTTACAATGACACACAACCAATTAAACCTATTCAGTTTTAATTCTATATCAATATATTTCCTTCATTTTGTCCCTTTATCATTTATGTGGGTTATTTACAAAGAAAATTGTACATGTGTATATATATATATATATATATATATATATGTCTATATATGTATATTTAGTTTAAATTTGATATAAATGTTCTATGCATTAAAAATATTCAAGAAAAAATTGTTCAAAGTGTTTAGTTGGTTCTCCTGCCGAGGAGATTTGAACAAATCTCTGTTTCTGGATGGCAGAGACTTTCTTCATATCTTTAGAAAAGTCTCTTTAAATTACATAGCCTGTTAGAAATGTTTGTTGCCTTAAGCAAAATAATTCAAAGTCAAAATAACAGTGACTTTAATCTCCTTCAGCCCAAGAACAGTTTCTTCCAACTGGGGAGAAAGAGTAGGGAGGCTCTGGAGTTTCTGTGCATCCCGCACAGGACGTCCCCAGGAGCCCGCGGGGCAGACTCAAGTGCACCTCTCCAAGCAGCTACACGTGCACCTTTCACTCCTGAATGCCACGGCACACGCCTCCTCTTCCTCTGTCCCGTCAGCTGAGAGGTGGACGGGGCCCACAAGGTGGGCAGGGTCTTTCTCCCACCTGCCCAAGTCCAGGAGGCCCTCTCCTCCTCGCTCCTGCTCCTCTTTCCTCCCTCCCAGGCAGCACCACTCCTGAGCTGGCCGGGAAGCAAGCTCCAGGTGGGAGCTCCAGAACTTGGACAGCTGCCCCTGATCTCCCTCCAGGTGGCCCTGGGCTGGCCGGCAGGTGTCCGGTGTGGAGCCTGCTTCTCCCAGCTCTTCAGCAGAATGGGAGGTCCGGCAGGTCGGCAGTGCCCAGGGCTGTGCTGGCCTTGGCTGGACAAGGGCAGCTAGGGGCTGGCCTCCAGCCTGGCTCTTTCACTGGTGCCTCTTCCTGGGCTCTTAGCACAGTTCCTCCTGTCAACTGGGCCATGTCTTCGACTCTGTCTTTGGTCCTCTTGAGCTTTCATGTCTTTCTTTTTTTATTTTCTAAGTTTCTTAGAATTCCTGTTTTCTAAATAGACCATTTTTCCATTTCTTTGGGAACACTTTCATTTCTGTTGGGCATTTTCTTCTCTGTGCCTAATCTGCTCTCTCCATTCTAGAGCTCTCCTCACATGTCTAGTCTTTAGCTGTCCATCCTCATTCAGGGAAGGACAGTTGAAAATGACCAGAGAGGCTATTGGACTCCCCAGAGCAGGTCTCTCAGGTTCCACTGGAGGGCACATCCTGGCAGGTGCCACACCAGGAATCCAGACCCGGAGACCACCGGGTCTCAATATGGGGGTGGGGCACAGATAGAAATCCAGCCCTCCTGCTGGCCCTCGGCAGTCTGAGTGACATCGGACAGGAGTCCTCCTGGATTCCCCCTGGAGAACAATTTCGAATGTGCCTCCTGCTCACCAGGCCTTGTGGAGGAGAGTGGCAGCGGTGCCTGTTCCTCACATAAACCTACGGACTTTGCCTGCTCTGAGACCCAGTTTTGCCTCAGCTTCTAGATGCACCTGTACCAGGGACTGTCCAATGCTAAGGGTTGCCCAGGGACAGCAGGCTGCCACTCAGGGTCTTCGAGGCCAGCAGAAGAGACAGCTGTTTCAGGGGTGGGGGCCACTGGTTCTGCCAGCACTGACTGTCTCCTAGGCCCCACGTTCTCCTCTTGTGTTATTCTGACCCAGGTGCTTCTGCCTTTGGAATCGAGGTTCCTTCCACCAGTGGAGTGAGCTCTGCCTAGCAGCAGAAGCCGGTGAGTGTGTGCCCTTCACATTGATTCTTCCCACACCATCCGATGGCCACAGCACCTCACAGCTAATGTTCTCGGGGTCCACGTTGCTGTTCTTGTCCGGCATCCCCTGCTCAGCCTGGCTCCTCTTGCCTGGAGCTTCCTGTCCCACAGAGACCCTGTAAGACCCCTCTAGAGCTCTGCCTCTCCTTCCGGCCATTCCCAGTTATCCCAGAGCCCAGGACGGTTCATCCTACAAACAGTGCCACCAGAGTCTCCTGTAAGCCACCTGGGTCTCCCCCGATGACTTGGGGGGCCTGTGGTGGTGCCTCAGGTTACTGTTCTGCCCTTGACTTCAGGACCCTGCGTGTGTCACTTTCCTTGGTCCCACTGTGCCCTGCAGAGGGACAGGCGTTGAAGGTGGCTTTTGTTGGTTGGTGGTGCTGACATTGAGCACTGGCCTGTGAGCCCTGGTGCCTGGCTGGGTTCTACCGGTGTGTGGGCTTCAAGGAAGTCAGTCTATAACACAGCACTGACCGTCCTTCCATTTGTAAGTTCAGAATGTTGAGAGTGTTAGGACAAACTTACTTCAACTGCTGATCCTTCTCTTGCAGCGACCCCAGCAGATTGGACTGCTGTGCGCATGTGCTTAGGCTCCCAGGGGCTCCTCAGTGACGTCTTATGTCAGCAACAGAGCTCCAGGGGTTTTGAGGCCTCCAGAAGTTTCCAGTCCCTCGGGACTAGTGACCAACACACCACTTGTTAACACAGCATTCCCACAGCAGTGGAAGTCTGTCGTGGACAGGACACTTCCAGTCACTTAACCCGACTTTTCACCTGGACAGAGGAGTGGCCCACACAGGAGGAAGCACCCCTTGCACAGGACTGAACTTGTGCCTCCTGGCACGTCTTCTGCCAGGTCAGATAAGAGCCGAATCCACATTTGTCAGAAAAGATCCTTTTGTTGGGGACAGATCACACACTCCTTCCAGTGAGCCTCCTGGTTACATCAGCTCAAGGGACTCTGACGGAAAACTGCTGGAAATGATACCAGAGAGCAGCCAGACTGCCCGGCAGTGTCCACTTGTCTGTCTGAGGTGTCGGGTTGATGGGAGGTGCCCCTGTGGAAAGGTGCTGCAGCATAAGGCATGGAGCTGTTTCACACAGGCAGGAAGAAACACCCTGTCTGTGCATCATGGCAGCTTCCTGGCAAAGGTGGGTCCACTTCCCAGCGTGGCAGTGACCCTCACAGCCTCTGCTCAGGGTTCTTGAAGTCACCTGGCTCCACAGCCAGGGTCACAGGAACCAAGTCAGATAGGAGGAACTGAGAAATGAACGGTATTCCTTCCCAGAGCAGAGGCAAAATAGAGAAAAGCCAATATTCCCCGTTTTTCCTGAAAGGCACACTAAATGTCCTGCTGCAGATGGCCCAAGACAGAGTACTCTGTCATGACTTAAAATCCTGGCAGTGGAAGACAGGTGATGGAGAGATGTCACTGGGCATTGCTAGGTCACAAAGCGATGACCTCACTTATGAGTGTATGACAGTGTGGGCATGTGCGTGTGCACACACACACACACACACACACTCACAACTCTCAGCACACATGGATACACAGAAGTGCAGCACTGAGAAATGGAGGCTCTGACTCCATGTTTATTGAGCACCAGGCTACAGGTAATGAGCCCTGAAATCTAGAGGATTCGGAAGTGCTTTGTGATGGCCTCTCCTTGTTCCTGGGGTCTGTCATGCTTAGATGCCAGCTGCCGTGTCTGTGCTGTTGCTCGCCTGGGCAGGGTGTCCCCTGGGCTTCTTCATCGTGCACACTGCCCCCTCTGGCCACACTCGGGAATGCACCTGGGCTGCGTACCTGGTCCTGGACGCTGTAGCTGAGATTGTGGGTCTCCACTGCTCCTAGCTTTCTCCTTTGTCAGAGCTGGGTTGACAAAACTCTTAGGTTTTCTTGAGACAGTGCGCACCAGTTTTGAATGGACAATTTTCCCTTACACAAAGTAACCCAAGAGAAAGCAACAGGAAATTCCTGTTTATTTCCAACAGGGTGGAGTTGAACCTTATGGGAAAGGTGCTCTGAGGACGACTTCCTCCGGTCAGGGTCTCTGTTCTCTGAACTCTGCGACTCTATTTTTCTGTCCACAGCATGTTTGCCTTGAGAGCAGGGAGGAGCCCCTAGCCTTGGGGCTGCCCAGTCTGGCTGCAAGGGGGCCAGGCCCTGGACAGTCCCTGCTCAGAGGGCACATGGCCATGGTGAGCCTACTGCCTTGCTTAGGTCTGATTCACGGGGCAGCTGATATTTTTTATCATCTATTATTTATTATCACCTATTTGTTTCAACCAATTTCTATCTTCTATCCCAGTCTCCACCATCTACCTATCATTTCTCTATGTATCATGTATGATCCCTACCCATGACTGTGATCTCTGTGTATACACACACATGCCTGTGTTGCTCCTAGGTACCAAGCCATCCGTCATCTACTTATCGTCTCTTTGCTGGCATCTCTGTCACCGCCATCTGCTGTCTGTCACCATCTGTGTCTTTCTCAGTCTCTGTCATCCCTCTCTCCATCATTCTTCTCTCACCTTTCCACCCACCTCTCTATCTCTGGTCACCTGTCCTACCTACCTGCCTACCCGTCTGTCGGTCGACCTCACCTATTTCTTTTCCATCTGCCCTTCCGGCTGGGACAAGCTGCAGCGGCAGGGCAGCCACCCTCTTTCCCCAGCACACTTCTGGAAGCCCATGGGGCATTTGTCTGGTCTCAGGCCTCTTAGCAGCTGCCAGGCCTTTGGGAGCACGGGAAGCAGCATGGTCTTGCAGTGTGGCCTGGCATACAGGAGGCCCTCAGTGTGGCTTTTGTGTGCTTGTGATTTATCAAGTGCATCCGTCCTCTAGAGGACGCGAGGAAGCACTCTGGTGAGGAGGCTCCAGCCTGTCTCCAACAGTCCCCACGGGCACTGACCACTGGGGACCCAGGGCCTCACGCCCATATGATATGGCCAACACTGCCCATCACCCTGTGGATGAGGCAGTGCTTCTGCTGGACAGTCTTCAACGTAGCCAACCTGGGACAGCTGCTGTTCTTGTGGGCAAGACCTGAGCCCTGGAAACTTCTTTTTCAGAGAAATGCCACACTTCTTCTTTCATTCTGCAGGAAACTTGCTGAGTCACCGTGGTGGATGCTCTCTCAGCCTGAATCTCACTGACCGACTCCAGCTCCTCAGCAGGCTGGCTGTCGATGATGCTGGTGCCCTGTGCCTGAAGCCACCTCATCACCTCCACGTCGGCAATGCTAAACAGGACTTCCCACCAGCGTTCTCAGGTACGGCTGCCTTCATCTTCCTGAGATGGGAAGACCACCCTCAGCCCTGGGGCAGCTCCCAGACCTGCACTGAGGAAACACTTGCAGAGGGTTCCAGCCTCTGCCTCCTCTCAGGGACTTTGCCTCTCTGAGCCTCGGTTCTCATCCACTGGAGGAAGGACTGATCAGATCCCCTGGCCTTCAGCTGCATTTTCTGGACTCATGGGATGTTGAAGGGGTGACTCAGGCCCTCAGGGAGCCTGCTAGGAGCTTGGTGGCTCCTACTGCCATGGGGTTCTTTGAATTTTCTTAAAGTGGGTCAGTCTCCCAAGTTGAACCCTGACAGCCCTTTCTGAGGGTCAAGAGAGCTATGTGTGCAGAGTTGGAGCTGTGGATATGTTGGTTCTCAGTGTCAGACCAGGGTGACATAAAAAAATCACAGGCGTGATATCATCTGAGGGGAAAAGCCCAAACCAAAACAACAGCACCCAAACCAGAGCCTAAAATGAAAAGGCAGGTACAATATTCACAGCCATTCAGATGCTCCTCCCTACAGTGAGCTCTTGGGCTTCCCGGGCCTCACACCTAAAGACTGCCCAGAGAAACTCAGTCTCTGAAGGAGTCCAAGCCCGGACCACCCCAGTGCTGCCCCTTCCTGTCCTCTGTGGGATCCAGGCACCCTCCTGCCAGCCTCTGTGCAGCCGTCTTACCTCTTCTGTCTCAGGAGCAGACAGGTCCCCATGAAGGCAGGGCCCAGACTTGCCGGGGGTGAGGTGCCTTCAGGTGCATTGGCCCTGGCTGCATGCCAGCCTGCAGCCCATGTTCAGGGAGGCACCTGCCAGGTGCAGGTCTACAGTCTGCAGTGACTTGGTTTCTCCTAAACTGATTCTGCTGCAAAATCAATGACTTAAGGCTGGGTGGGTACCCAGATCAGTCTCATGGTATTCCTAGTCCTTCTGGAGTCTGAAGACGTAGGCCGCCAGTGAATCTGTGAGGCTGCGCCACGTGGGCTGGCTGGAACTTCTGCCCTGGGGGGCCTGTACCTCTCCTTCTTGGCTGCCTGCTCAACCTCTGCATACGAGTTCCTCTCCCAAGTATCTGAGCTGCTCCTCTCCCGGCAGTCTCTGGGCCAGCGACCACACCCTGGCTGCATAGTTTCACCTGGGTGGTATAGCGGATTCTGTTGACCTCAGCCTCCTCGGGTTGAGGAGCCGCAGGCAAACGGGCAGTCTGCAGCACCCTGTTCCCCACCTGGATGTTCTTCAATCCTCCCTGCCTCCCTCCCTTCCTTTGTCTCTATTTTCCTGACAAGGTGAGGTCTGAACAGCTCATAAGCACAGAGCACTTCCAGGCCTGGCTTCCTTGTGCATTCATCCCCAGCCATCTAAGCACAGGTGTATACAGGCTGTCTTGTTGTGGACCTCGGTGGAGGGCTCCTCCTCCAGCTCCTCCTGTCCTGACCTCTGCCCCTGTGCCCGCAGCACCCCAGGTGGCCTTCTGCTCCAGCAGCCTCTGTTCTCCGCCGCCACCCTGGGCTGTTGCCTTCTTTGTCTGCACTGAGCTCGGCCATGCTTGATGTGCTGCATTCACAAGTGGCACGAGTGGAAACAGAAACAACTTCCCATGACCTGTCAGCATCCTGGACTCATGGCTCCGTCTCCTGGTCAGAGGCTTTGGGATCCTGCAGCCCAGGAGGGCTCTGCGCGGGTGCTTTGTCTGAGCCTCCTGCTCACCTCTGGACACACCGTCTCTGCACACCCCTGCACATCTGGGTACCTGTGTGCACCTGTCTCTGTCACATGATTGCTTGGACAGCACACCATCTTCTGGGGAAGGGCCATCTCCTTGTCCCTAACTATTAGATTCTGATAGAGAGCTATGTGTGCAGTCAGCACTTAATAATTGGTGTAACAGAACATCTTCTTAACTACCTGTAGTCTTCTATGATCTACCTGTGATCAAACTTGCCTCCATGTGATTCTTGACCAGTATTGTGACTTCTGACAGGAAGGAACATGAGTTGACATTCACCTGGCTCAGGCAGCCCTGCCATCTGCTCAGGCCTTCATGGTCTCGCCACAATGTGCCCATATGTCTGAAGTCACCTGTAAGCACTGTGCTGGGTGTGCCCTTCTCACGTGTCCCTGGGCCACCCATGTGTCTCCAGAAGGCAGGGACTCTAAGGCAGCCCTGTCAGACCAGCAGTGCCTCCGCATGGTCGGTGCCCAGGGGGTGTTTGTGGGCTCACTGCCTGCTGGCTTCAGGTTTGGGGCGGGATTGGGCAGGGTGGGGTCTGCAGAAGGAAGGCACCCTGCTCCTACGTCCTTCCCACCATTCTCTCAGTTCTGCTCTGCCAGGCTGGTCCCCAGAAGTCACTATCACTCGAGGGGGCAGTTTCCACATGCTGCTCAGGATGTCTGTCCCTCCCACCTGTGGTCCCAGAAGGGACGATTTGGTTCCCATGGGATGCATGCCCCTGCCTGGGTGCCTCATTGCAGGTGGCCTGGGAGATGAAGGGAGTCTTCAGGGTCCACTCCAGGGGTTCCACGATGCTGAGGGTCTTGGAGGAGGCCAGGTGGGCTGGGGGAGGAGGGCGGAGGAACCTGTCTACCTGCAGGTCTGAGCAGGATACAGCACTCAAGGTGGCAGGGGAGGGGCAGAGGAGCTGCTCTCCATCACCCATGGGGACCTTGCTCTCATCAAGGGTGGTGGCCTCTCTGCCTGCAGGCCTGAGCCTTGACTCAGCCATAGGAAGCAATCATGCCCAGGAGGGAGGGCTCTAACCATTCCATCTTCCAGAATGTTCTGGCAAAGCCAGGGCTACATAGATGTCAATCCTTAAAAATGGCATTTTTAAACACAGGGCAGTTCTTTTCTTGATGAGAAGGAGGTACTTTAAAAATGATTATACTTTATGCTCTCTATAGAGGATAGCAGGACATTTGACTTTCTCACTCAGGGGAACAGAAGCAGGTCCAGTACTACAGGAAGCACATTTGGAATAGCCGAACTCCCATGCCCTTGGCCCTGTGACTGTCCCTACAGCATTCTACCCCAGGGAAAAATCAAGGCCCTAAAAACACTGGCAGAGAATATTCTACCACATTGAATATAGCACAAAAAAGTTGAGAAGAAATCTACATCAGTTTTAGTGATAAGAAAATAAATTACAGCATAAGCATCAGATGGAAGTGAGCCAGGAAAAATTAAAATATTTAATGACATGGGAAGGCTCACATTAGGTGAAACAAACAAACAAATGCAGAATTGCATCTAGAGCAGGAGAACAGCTCGGGGAAGAACAACAAAAGCCCTAAAATTCAGGGAACTAACATCGACAGAGGACACTGACCCCTGGCCCAGATGCAGGGTGCCCAGCTGAGCTGCCATGTCCTTGAGGGTGATGGAGGCCAGTCCCCTGTCCCATGACCTCCAAGGTGATGTCAGTTCTTCCCTAAGCACAGGAGCAAGTCCCTCCGGTGTTCCTGTCTGAGCCACCCTAGGAGTGGTCTTTGGCTCCTCTTGCCAACACGCCCTTTGGAGGGCCAGCGAGGGACACTGAGACAGCCACTCCTCTCCTGCTTCTCAGATTCTCCAGTGCTTCAAAACTGGACAGTCCCTGGAGCCTCTGCTCATCCCTGTTTGCCCTGAGGCTCCCTGCCCCACCCCTGCGGTGAGCAAGGCCCAGGGATGAGTACAAAGATGGCTCAGGCGGGCTGTGCTGGCTGACCCAGGGTGGGGACTCCAGGCCATGTCCCTTCCACATTCCTTAGAATTCACATTGGGTTAATTTAGGAAGCTTCTCTGCCAGAACCACACCAGCATCAGGGAAGGTGGTTTACTGCTTCTCAGAGCCCTAGCCCCTCCCTGTTTACACGCCTGCCTGTCACTCTCTGAGGTGGGCTGGGGCCGGGGAGTAGGAGGGCTGGTGAAGCTAGGGGAGGAAAAGGCCATCTGAGTCGGGTGTGGGCTGGGACACTGAAGACCACCGAATCTCAATAGAGAAGTGCCTGTGAGCTGTGGGAAGCAGGAAGTACCCAGGAAACACTGAAGCACAAAACAGGCCTTAGCAGCCACCCTTAGCCTGTGCCCTGGTCATCCCTGGTCATCCCTGGTCATCCGGGCTCCAGTGTGCGAGAGCTGACTTCAGCACAACGGCCAGCACCAGCAGGCCAGTGCAGGAGACCTGCCTGAAACTGTGAGCTCTGCCAGCCTCCACCTCTAGCCCAGCCCCAGGACCCAGGTGCGGTGGCCCCTCCCTCTGGGGATGGCCTGCATTCCCCCTTGCCAGAGGAGGGGGTTTCCTAAATAGTCTGTCTCCATCTGGCACCTGCTAAAGTCTTCTGTGCACGGAGGAACCCATTCACCCTGAGTGGCTGCCTCTGCCCCCTAGGCCCTGTGCTCCCATCCTGCTGCCCTGCCAGACAGAGAGGAGAAAGGGGGAAGGAGGAAGTAGCTCTGGGCACCTGGGACTAATTCCTGCTGCAGGGGATGGGTGGGGAGGAAGCACCCTCGTCACACAGCTGGAGGGGCCGCAGCAGGGCAGCTCCTGGCCCGTGCTGTGGACAGGCAGTCCCAGCACTGTGTGACCAGCCGCCCTCTCCACCCCCAGTTCTTGTCCCTGGTGAGGTCTGCCAGCACATGACGCCTCTGTCTGCTGGTGGTGAACGTGACCCTCAGATTCCACTCCTCTGCGCCTGCCGCTCCCTGAGCCAAGAGCTCCTTCAGAAGCACGGGAGGGGCCTGATTGGAAAGGCGAGAATGAGTGTCGGTATCCTGCATCCTGCTGCAGCAGATGCCTTCTGTAAGAAGAGAATCTCCTCCAGGAGGCTCCCTGTCCCTGCGCTCTCTTCTCTCCCACAGTCTTGGGACATGACTCCTCTGTGTAGGAAGCATCTCTCTGGGATGTCAGACATAACAGCCAGCAGTGACGACAAACGGATCCCTCAGAGTGTGCTGAACTCGGCAGCTGGTGCTCAGAGACCGCTGAACAGGAAGGGGTGGTGCACAGAGAGGCCATGGAAGTCCGGAGGGCCCACAGGTGCAGGGCAGTCCTTTCCAAAGAGAGGACAGGGAGAGCCCAGGAGGTCTGCACCGTCTCCAGCAGGCAAGGGGGTAATTTCCAACTTGGCTGCTTCTTCTGTCATCCACGGGGCTCTGCCCAGAGGCTGAGGGCAGGAAGGGCCTCAGCCCAGATGGTGGCAAGATGGCACTTGGGCCTTTTGGTGGGTAAGGCCAGGCAGTGGCTGTACCACAGGGCTGTGTGTACACTTTGCCCCAAAGCTGTTCTCATGTTTTTAGCTGTCAGTCAAGAAGTCAGGAAAGACTGAGTGCTCAGTCCAGACCTGGCCCACAGGGTGCTCCACGGCACGGGTTCCTATCACGTCACTCACTGTCTTCAGTGTCTTGTCTGGAAGCCCTCACAATCCTTTCTTTGAACATTGAGTTCTTCAAACACACATTCAGCTTATCCAATATCAGAAATGTCCCCTGAAGGGCACAGCCTGCTTGGGTGTGTGGTCTCAGATCCATGGTGGAGTCCCAGTGTGCTGTGCCGCAGGTGACAGCCACGCCCAGATACGGAACTGACAGGCAGATAGCAGAGACAGTAGAAGACAGACTGCTGTCAGAACAGTGGCCAGACTCTTGTAAATAAAGGATTTGTAGTGACATTAATAGCTAACTGCCACCACATTCCAAAAATGATGCCCAATTTTGTGATTGCACACACAATGGGAGCAGAGGCGGCCCTGGGGCATCCACTGCACCCCAAATAATCCCTAGAGTGCACCGTCTTGCTCCAAGTGCCCGGTGCCGTGCTCTCAAGCAATGCTGAAAGGTCTGTGCTGACCTCTGGCGTACAGCAAGAGGGGCCAGAGCAGGATGGGCGTGCCATGAAGCTCCCTGGTGGGTGATGGCCCGCACAACGGTGTCCCACAAAGAACCACAGGTCTGTCTGTTCCTGTGGACATGAGTCAGCGCCAAGACTGGGAGGGGGCTGCCTGCACAGGCTCCCTGGTGAGCGCCCACGGCGTCCTGTCGTGTGTCAGCGTCCGTTAGCGAGAGCACCCGCAGATACGGCGATGCATGCACGTACCCAAGTGGGTCCTCCTTCCCACACATGGGGCCTTACGAATAAAAATCAGCTTTGCAATTAAATGCGGAGATTGTGTTAAACTTTCAAGAGGGGCTAGGAAAAGAAGCAATTGTTTTTGAGGTATTTTATTTCAGTGCAAGTGGAGTTTCATCTATTGGAAGCCAGTGGAAGTAGACGAGGCCGGCGGCCCGTTTCCCCCTCTTCCTCCGCTTCTTCCTCTTTTTTCTGCTTTGGATTAGGGATGCTCCTCTCCCTTGCCAGTTGCTATGCTCCCGTCTCTCTCAGCCGGTTCCTGGTTCTGTTCCAGAGCTTTTAGTGAGTGCTCTCTGTCCAGGCATGAACGATGTCGCCTGAGGCTGTTGGCAGGATCCAAATGAGGCCCGCACACATCAGGAAGCAGGCTCCCTCAGCTCCGGGGGAGCTCCCGCGAGGACAGGCACCATGCTGCCCTGGCAGTCACACGGGCTGGGAAGGTGTGGGAGGAGCACACCCGCAGAGGACCCTGGCCACAGGCCAAAGTGATCCAGTAACGTCAGGGACAAAGACAAGCTGCCCCTGAAGCATTAAGTGTACAGTTAAATGTTTCAGCTCCGAGTTCTCTAAAGTGGGGAGGTTTGAACATGACCCAGCACCATCACCTCAGGGGGTTGGTCCGCGTGCAGCCTCGTAGGCTGAATTCGGGTCAGATACTTGGTCAGACACCTATGCTCAACAAATAGTCAATAAAAAGCAGCTGTGAACGGTAAATATAAATAAAACCTATTAAACGTCAGAATCAATTCAGAAGGATCACAAAACACATGTGCAAAGATCCAAGATCCGTGCACTGATCCAAGATCCGCGCCCCTCTGGCATGGCAAGCTCACCCAAAAATCTAAAAGAAGTAGCAAATCCCATCCAGTCTGCATATCACTATTGCAGATGAGGCTAAAATTCCAATCCTGCCCATTGCTTACCATTGTATTATAGTAAATTTTAACAAATTTTGATAATTTTTATTTTTAAATTTTAGTGGGAATTTCTTTCGGAAAACAGGAAAAAAAAACCTTCAAGTACAATAAACTGACCATCCCTTGGGGGCCAAGGGCAGCCTCTGGGAAGCGCTCTGGCGCTCAGCTCTTCAGGGCCAACCTGGCGTCAGGTCACGCAGCCCCTGAGGTAATGGCCGTGCCTCCTGACGGACGGCGGCACATGCTGGAGCAGCCACAGTGTAGGGAGAGGAGAGCTTTCTCTAGACAGAGCCCTGCTCTGCCCACAGGTGCCAGTCTTCCGTCTGTGGGATGCCACAGTAACACGGGGATGAGTCCCACCCCAGAGCCTACCTTCCGCTGGGGTTTGGTGCGGAGTGGGGAGCTGAGTGGCAGCAGGAGCCCAGGCTGGCCTCTGCACTGAGTGGCTTGCTCACAACAAGCTGCCCGCCTGGGCCTGGAGCCACCTTGGAGCCTTCCCTGCTGGGCAGGTCAGGAGACGAGTGACTCCCTGACCTGATTTGGTGGCTTCCAAGTACCCAGCATCCCAGCGTTTCCCTGCACCCCGTTGGCCCGGGTGTCACTCTGGGCACACGACGGGGCTCTTGTCTCTGGCATTTCAAAGCTCACGGGACCACAGCCAGCCTTCTGGGGCTGGAGGAAGTGCAGGTGTGGAGGCCATGGCTACCAGGGCACATCCTTCCCGGGTCCAGGGACCTAAACCCAAGAGACCTGGGGTGACTGAGGCAGAGTGTGTGCCTCTGAAAGGGGTAGCTCTGTGGAGGGACCGGGTGTGAGGTGCATGAATGTGTCCAGCTACCTCCGAGCATGACCTGGTGGAGGTCGCGAGGGCTGGGGGGTGGGACACTGAGCCACCTCACAGCGGTATGGTAACGAGAGCCAAAAGTCAGAGGCCAGGCTTACCGTGCGCAGGAGAGACAGAGGTCGCATTTGGGTTCGTGATACAAGAATTACTTCTCGCCCTGATTGTAAATTTCATGGTGTTTTGTGATATTATATGCTACTAATATGAAATCTCAGTTGGGAAAAACAAATGGTAGATGCCTGTGTCCAGATACTAATGATGTTTCTGAAGATAAATATATGTCACAGTTGTACTTTGTAGGAGGCTCAGCCTAATGTAATACTTCACAAACCCTGAGAGATGCTGAACTTCCACATTTAACTGCACTTGAACAAAGGCTTACCAGCTACTGCAAATACTTCATGAATTGTTAACACAAATAAATATCTACAAATATCTTTTGTTCAAAGATACAGCTTTGGAATCAATGTAAAATATTCATGAAACAAATATTATAACCTTACTCCTACCCGCCAGTTTTAACCAGGATCTTAAATTCTGCATTCCATGGATTAAAATTAAGAAAGTTTTTTCCTCAGCAAAAGAAACAATGAAGTGAGGAGAGAGTCTACATATTGGGAGAAAATCTTCACCATATGTACCTCTAATAAAGCATTAATCTCTAGGATATATAAAAAACTCAAAAAATTTAACACCAAAAAACAAACATCCCAATCAACAAATGGGCTAAGGAACTGAACAGACACTTCACAGAAGAAGAAATACAATTTATCAACAAATATATGAAAGAGTGCTCTACATCTCTAGCAGTTAGATAAATGCAAATCAAAACTACTCTAAGATTTCATATCACTCCTGTCAGAATGGCAATCATCAAGAACACAGGCAACAATAAATGTTGGCAAGGATGTGGTGAAAAAGGTTCACTCACACATTGCTGGTGGGACTGCAAATTGGTACAACCACTATGGAAAGCAGTATGGAGATTCCTCAGAAAATTGGGAATGAAACCACCATTTGACCCAGCTATCCCACTCCTCGGGTTATACCCAAAGAACCTAAAATCAGCAGACTACATCAATGTTTATAGCAGCTCAATTCACAAAAGCTAGACTATGGAACCAACCTAGGGGTCCCTCAGTAGATGAATGGATAAAGAAAATGTGGTATATATACTCAATGGAATATTACTCAGCTTTAAAAAAGAGTGAAAGTATGGCATTTTCTAATAAATGGTTGGAGTTGGAAAATATCATGCTAAGCAAAATAAGCCAATCCCACAAAACCAAAGGCCGAATGTTCTCTCTAATATGTGGATGCTAATTCACAATAAGGTGGGGGGGCACTAGGGAAGAATAGCATTACCTTAGATTAGGTAGAGGGAATTGAAGGGAGGGGAGGGGAGGAGATGTGGGATAGGAAAGATAGTGGAATGAAGCAGACATTATTTCTGTAGGTATCTATGTGACTGCATGACCAATGTGACTCTGCAACATGTGCACTCAGAAAAATGAGAAGTTATACCCATCTATGTATGATATATCACAGTGCATAAATGCATGCCACTGTCAGGTATAACTAATTAGAACAAATTAAAAAATTAAAAAAAAATCTGCATTCCTCTTTCAAAATATTGTTTCCTCTCTCAGGTTTCATTTGGCGGTTGATTCTTCTTGATTCCCAGTTTCTTACAAATCCACAACCCTCTGTCCTTCACACAGGAAAAGAAAACAAGCCGTCCACCCCAAGGCTGCTACCAGAAGTTCAGAGCGACCCCCGGGGCAGCAGGACGTGGGGGGGAGAGCACGAGGTGGCCACACTGAGACGTGTGAGGCCGGGGCTCTCTCATGTGAAAGCAAAGGGGGAAAGGTGGGTGGCTCATCATGTGCCTATCATCCCCCAGGATGCTGGCCCCCGTTCTGCCCCACGCTACTGCCTGCCTCTTTGGTGGGACTTGGCCGTGCCAGAAGAGCCCCTTTTCACTTGGCCACAAGCGAGGGGACACATGAGCAAGGTGAAACTGGCCTCAGGGGATACATTGGTGACAGTGTCTTCTTAAATGACTAAAAAGGACAGATGATCTTGCCGTGGCCAACGCTGAGGCTTCTGCTTCTCCTCTGAAGGCACGAGGTGCCAAGCCACACCAGGGACCCCCAGGCCAGGCCAGCACTGCAGCTGCTCTAGGCAGCTTGAGCAGGTGACGGACGCAGCACAAGTAGCTGTCACAAAAGTGAACTTTTCAACTGTAGAATCTTTTAAAACTGTAAAGAACAAAGACAACAAAGCCAGGTATACACAAAACCTTCCGAATCTCTTGAAATAGCCCTCGTTATAAGATGTTGACATACATGCACCTTTGGCTACAATAGGCAGCATTTTTTTTTTGATTTAAGAAATGGAATGTCATCCTTTAGCTAAAAATTACTGATGCTGTACAGGCATAAACATAAATAAATCCTAGGAAACCTCCCTGTGTACCTCAGAGAGACCCCCTGCAAGTCTGGACAGTGGCCTCTCTTCTGAACGGCGCTGGGTCCTACACAGCAGTCTGCACCCCCTTTGCAGCCAGGGACACAGGGTCCTGCGTGTTGGCCTCCTTCCAGGCCCCATGGACACCTGGTGGCATGGGGGAACCAGATTCAGTTGTGCATGCTGGATAGTGGGGGCAGTTCATTCCCGACTACACCACACCGGGTCTCCTGAAAGCGCGTTTCTGCGGCGGTACTAGGAATCCTAGTAATGACGGGGGAGTCATGGTAAAAACACGACGGTGCTGTGTAAGATCAGGGAGAACCTGTGCGCAACAGTCCAGCGTGGCTCCCCACGAGCCCTCCCACACCCCGCCCAATTAGCTCCCTGAGATTCCTGGGCCTCTGTGGCCACATGCGAGCACCAAGCTGGGAGGAAGGCGAGGCCGCACTGTCCAGCCCCATGGACAGCAGCACACGGGCTTCCTGCAAGGGCACCTCAATCTGGTGCCAACTGAGTGCACCTTGGTGAGGACATGGGTATCTGGGGAGAAGTAGGGGCAGAGGCAGATGCTCTCTGCATACACCAGGGGCTGCCAGGCCTAGTGTGCCCATCGATGCCCCTGCAATCCCCTGCAGGGCACGGAAACCAACGTGTTTTTGAAATAATTTTGGGGGAACTTCATGTTTTTTTTTCTTCAAAACCGTAGCTATAAAATTATACCTAGCGTATATTCAATTAAAACTTTGCAGCCAAACGTAGTAACTTCTTTTTGTAGCAGAATGCAGCCGTTTGGCTCATGATGTGCTGATCTGCTTCTGCTGGAAACAGAGCAGCCCTGAGCCTGGAGGCTGGGAGCGCCCAGGTGGACATCCTGGCCAGCACCCCAAGCTGTGCCTACGTCAGCGACACTGCCCAGCAAGTTACTCTCGCACGCCACAAGAGCAATAACAAAATTAATCAAATTTAGTAAATTAAATAAAAAATCCTGGTGGGGGAAATGTCTAGTGACCCTTTGGCAAGTCACCGGGTGGCAGACGGCCCTTTCTTCATGGCACTCACTACCTGGCCACCTGCTTGGCTACCACAGCCTTGGGGAGTCGTTTGTAATTTTTCCTTTAATTTCACTGATTGACAGCCAAAATAATTGCTTGATTTCACCCAACACTTACTGTTCCACTGAACAGGCAGGGGGAGAGGTCACCGAGAGCCACTGCAGCCCCACGCAGGAGTGGTGGTGTGGGCCTGGCCACAGAGGGCTTTTCAGGATGGAGCGAGCTCAGTCCTCAACCAAAATCCCGACAGTTAGCAAAGCACCCCCAGGAAACCCTGGATCTCCATGAAAGGCCAGCCACGTCCAGCCACAGGCCATGGGAAGGCGGCGGCTCCTGCTGGGATGAGTGTCCAGCCACTAGGCCACTGGCCGCCTCACCATCTGCACACGCATCATAACTGTCACTTTCCGCCATATCTGGCTGCTGTGATCTACCCACCTGGCACCCCGGACTGCCCTCACCTGGCAGCTGCCCAGGTGCCAAGCTCAGGCTACCTTTCCCAGGTCAGTAGGTCCCATTTCAACCTGTCTGCTACGGTTTGCTGTCTTGCTGCTACTGCGAGGAGCAGATGGGAAGGAGGAGCCCGCTCTCCCCAGGAAGCCCTGGTGCCTGCGTGCTGAGTGGGTGTCCTTGATGAGTGGGGTCCCCTGGGGCATCATCGTCTGCCAAAGTCGGGTGGCTTGTGTGGTGAGAACCTCCTCTGAGGCAGAAGGCTGTCCGCATGAGAGCTTGGCGAGGCGAGGGGAGGAGCGGGGGCATGGCATGCAGACCTCCCAGAGCTGCCCGCATCTCCACCGCCAGGCGGGCAGCCAGGCACCACAGACAGCACAGCAAGCAAGGCAGGCATTACCTTCTGTGTCTGGCGTACTTGCCACTGACATGGCCACTGCCGTCACAGCCAGGAGTGGGACAGCTGCAACAGGAAAGAAGAGGTTACCCAGCAGCCACGCGCCACGGCTCAGAGGAGGAGGCGCCCAGACAGCCACATGTGGGGGTCACCGCTCACTAGCCAGTCTCCAGGGCAACGTCATCAGAGCAGCAGGGTGTGGCAGGCTGCGGGGAGCTGAGTGCCGTGCCCCACTGCAGGTGAGGGTGTCTGCAGGGCAGGTGGGGGCAGGCCTGACCCACAGAGCACTGACCTGAACAGCTCCTGTATGGCTGGCTCCACGGGAACTGCAGAAAGATGGAGAAGAGGTGAGCTGTATCATCTATCATGGGCACCCCCCCAGGAAATCACCAGAGGGTGTTGGGGGTCAGGATCACCAAAGTGACCAGGGGACACAAGTGACTGCGGATGCAGGGGGCCTACCTCGAACCCCTTTGGACCGTGTGCGATGGCGCTTCTCCTCGGCGTCCACATCCATCTGGGGACAGACGAGCAGCATCAGAGTCCTGGCCCTGTAGTGCAGCCCAGAGGGTATGGGGCTGCCCCCACCCAGCATGCTGTCCCCGGGGCTCTATGGAGCAAGGCCACGCAGGGCCGTGGCAGACCAGGTTCAGGCCCTCCTTGCAGACCATTTTAGGAATAGTCTGCTGACCCTGATCTGGTGGCAACATTTAACTGGGAGGCCTCCATGCTCTGCAGCAGGGTATATATATGTCCATCAACCCTGAAGTGCGAACTATTCACTCTCTTCTCAGGGCTTTGATTAGACACATCTGCGTGATTCTGAGGTGTGCTTTGTACCAAGAACGTGACAGATAGGCCAAACAAGATGTGCCTTCTCCCTGTGAGGGGAGTCTGCCAGGACAGAGGGTCAAGAGGAGAGGGGACGCTTCAGCAGGGTGCTTCCACTGCCAGGTACGTGCCTGGGACACTGAGCTTCTGAATCCAGACACACTGAGGGTGGAGGTGGGCGTCCTGAGCACCCTATGGAGTCCATCAGGGCAGCATGGGCAAGGTGATGGGGGCAGAGCCACCAGAGTCTCAGGCCACCTGCAGTGGCAGAAAGCTTGCCATTTTATGTCCTGCCAAAACCGAGGACGCCTGGGGGCCAGGGCAGTCGTCACGGGCCTGGGGACACAGAAGTATGGACGAAACCCTATTCTCCTAAGGAATTCAGAAAGGAGCTCCATGTTTTGTGAGGGAAGTGAGTTGCGTCACGCTCTCCGGCTGGCGTGATGGAGCCAGGTGAAGAGCAGGGAGCCTGGAGGAGATGGCGTCGACCTGAGTCTTACAGGTTAATTGGGAGCTCAGGATGAAAACAGGAGTTGTGAGGCAGAGATTCTAGGAGAGGAGCAGGATGTGAAAGACCCCCAAATCTGGAAACATGCAGCCAGCTCCTGGGAGCCCAAGCTGTGCCTGGGGGTGGTGACCAGACTGTGGGACTTCCTGCAGTGGGCACGTGTAGTTCCTGAGAAGGGCAGGCTCAGCCCCGCTCAGTGGCCTCCTTGCTAGCTCCACTTGTCCACCTCTGGCCCAAACCCTGCACTAATGGCACTGACAGTGGCTTAGGAGACAGCTTTCAACCCGGCTGAGGTCCCAGCTAAGTTGTCACCCACTAAGGTGAAAACCAGGATTTCCACCATTTGTGGTGAGACTTGCATGC
The DNA here is from genome assembly GCF_021218885.2 of Marmota monax. Lineage (NCBI taxonomy): Eukaryota > Metazoa > Chordata > Mammalia > Rodentia > Sciuridae > Marmota > Marmota monax. The sequence continues at coordinate 333,833 of NW_026695216.1, read as the reverse complement.
CTTGTTTTCTTCCCTGCATTTAATTCTCTGTTCTTCCAGGCATCTATTTGCACTCAGAGGGGGATGCTAGTTCTTTTTGGAGCTGCATGATGGTTCTTCCACTAACCACTGACTAATAAGCAGCCCAGTCCCCACCCAGCCCTCGTGCTGCCTGCTGGATTCCTGCTGGGTCTGCTTTTGGACTCTCTTCTCCTCCACGCCAGTGCTAGTCTATGCAGTGCTAATCCTGCTTCAGTTACAGTGGCTCTGGAAGGCCTTTTACTCTGCCAACGTGGCTCTGTTGCTGGGAGCATTCCATAACTGCTAAAACGTCTAGCATCGCGCTCAATGTATAGTAGACACGGAATCAATAAATCATGGTTCCCTTTCTGTTCTCTTTCAGCCCCAGAAACTAAAATGCAAAGAGTTTCAAAATTGTCTGGAGTTTTACTTTTACCTAGATGTTTAAAGAAGTGTAAGCAGAAAGCATAGAATTCCTGGTCCATGAGTCCAGGAGGGTTTTCATTTTCTGGGCTCACACCTGCCTGTGAGCAGCCACAGGCCAGCCAACACCGGAGGGGCACCCTCACTCAGAGTCGCGGGGACCCCAGCCGTCCACTCTTGTGCAGCTTTAAGCCTGAGCTCAGGCGCTGCACCAGCAGGGCCTGGCCTGGCTCCGAGACGTTTCCCACGCTCCTGCTAGGTCTCCATGGGCCCGAGACTGCCCACCCCACTTACCAGCTCTGGTGGCCTCTCCAGTAACTTACATTTAGAAAAAGCATCCTGAAAGGGCCACTTTAGCATTTATTCTTTTATTGCTTAATCATGTTTACTTTAAAAGTAATGATAGCTACTGTAAGTAACTTTATATGGTTTTGTACTGAACTTCAGAAATTTATTCTTTTATGCCAAGAAAAGCCATCAGGAAGGATACATTGAAGAGAGCAAGCGTACCATTTTATACTGTGAGACTTCGCTTTTGGAAACAGAGTTTAATTTGTAATCTTTGTCTTCCCCTTTCTCCCAATCAGGGCACAATTTCCTCAGGTTGAGGCTCAGGGAAGAGAGAGAATGTTTTAAATGCACTGAATTTCATAGACCCAGTTGTTAGGGTCGACTATAACGTGGCCCTCCAAAGCTCCTGGGCGTCCACGGGAGGAGAGGTGGCTAGGTGGGGAGTGTGAGGTACTGGGGACAGCCCATTTGTGGATGCTGAGTTTGCAGTCACAGGGTGTGGCTGCAGGAGGCGGGGGAGGCTGAGGAGGCGGGTCACTGTTGCTGTGCCTTTGGGTTTATATCTTGTCCCCTGGTTCTTCTCTCCTTGCTTCCTGTCAGCTGTGAGCTGAGCTGCTGACCACCACGCCCTCCAGCCATGACACTCACCTCACCTCAGGCCTAGAGCAGTGGAGCCCGCAGGCCACCAAGGAGGGGAACTCTGAAACCCGGAGCCCGGACGGCCTTGTCTTCCCGCGGCTGTTCTTGCCAGGGGCACAAAGCTGACAAAGACCCAGTGAGACCCCTCGCGCTCCAGAGGCTGCGTCCTGAGGTCCCGTCCTGTGTGCGTCACAGTCACGGGTCCAGCGGGAGCCTGCACACTGGGACCTGCTCTCTCCCTGCCATGTGGCCCTCCCAGCAGACCGGGCAAGAGGCCTGTGGACCAGAGCTGAACGCCCTCAGGCTGTGACCCCAGAACTGAGTTCCAGCACCCACCCCATCGCTCCTCCATTATCCTGGAAAGAATGGTCCGTTTCTCTGTTGCTTAGTGCTGTCAAGAGGGTAGCTCGAGGCAGGCAGAAGCCAAGGTTGAATTCACTGAGTTGTGTGACGGGTAAGAGTCACAGAAAGGAGTGGAAAGGGGAGCCAGGAGCCCCCTGGGGTTAGGAGGGAGTGGCCCCGGACCTCCAGTGAAGCAGTGCAGGAACTCTGGGTGGAAGGACTGGACAGAGGGCCCAAGCTCACAGTGTGCGAATCCTCCTGAGGGGATCAGCCAGAGGTGATGCAGGCAGGTACCGGCTGGCTGGAGGGGTGGGCCACTGGGGTGTGTCCTTGGGGTTTGTACTCTGTCCCTGAGAGGGGAGCTCTCTGCTTCCTGACTGAGCTGCTTTCCTCCACCACACCCTTCTGCCATGGGGTCTGCCTCCTCACGTCAGTCCCAGAGCAATGGAGTCGGACATCTGTGGACGGAGACTCTGAAACCGCGAGCCCCAATACCTCTTCCTTCTCTGAAATACTTCTCGTCAGGTCTTTCAGTCACGGCGATACCAAAGCTGACTGAAACAGAGACCCAACTCTGATAAACTGCACACAGGTGCTCCCGGGAACACTCACTCCCGGGCTTGCTGTCCAGGTAGCCCGACCTCTGACCTCCAGCTTCATGCCATTCAAAGCACGTCCTCCAGCACCCGTGATCCCAGCTGCCTGGGAGGTAAAGGCACATGGCTCAAGGTCAAGGCCAGCTTGGCAGCTTAGAGAGACTGTCTCAAAAGACAAACTGAAAAGGGTGGAGGTGCACCTCAGGGCCAGACTGCTTGTCTAGGCTGTGTGAGACCTGGGTTCCATCCCAGCATTCCTCAGAGGGAAAAAGAGAGAGAAAATGTGTCTACATCTCAACTCAGGCTCAAGCAAGTTTTGACTAATAAAAATCCATCTGTGAAGGTCAGGAATCCAAAATATATGTATTTAGGCATCTTTGATAAGTGTTTAGACAGAGTGCTACAACTATTTAAAATTATTTTCCAAAATACGGCAGGATTTTCTGTTTTTCAGGGATCTTGGTGCAGGACTGACACAGTGATGTTCAGCATCTGTGCTGATATTCACAGTGAATACAGGTGAATATGGTGATCAAGAGGTTGCAGAGGAGTCAGGAGAGACAAATGGGCTTCTAGTTTGTGGCATTGTGAGCTGTGATTGTTCAATTCCACTTATCCAACTGCTTAGGGTGGAAATGGGGGAATTAGGCAGATGAAGTACAGAAGGACCTGGGCGTGCCCCTTGGGGCCTCCCTCCGCGTCCCTGTTCAAGGGGAGCAGTGAGGCTGATGACTCAGTCCTCTCCGGCCAGCCAGTGTGCAAGTCTGGGGGTCAGGGCCAGCAACGGCAAGGCACAGGGACGGACCTCCGCACTCTCCTGGCAGACACAGAACAGAGCAGCTGTTCCACATGCCTGGCCTCCCAGGAGCTGGCCATTTCATGGTGTTCTCATGACCGTCACCTCCATGGGATGGAGCCTGCTCCTTCCCTTTCAACATGGTTCCTACCCATCCTGTGCTGAATAGCAGGAGGGTCTGTGGACAGGTCAGGCTAGAAGCTGACTTTCTGAGTCCCTCCTCCAGGCTCCAGGCACAATGACCTGCCTCTGCTAACTGCTCCCAGACAGGCTATTGGAAGGGTAACAGCTTGGTGCTGACGCTCAGCTCTGGGTGGGACAAACGTGCAGCTAGGATCAAAACTTACATGTGCTTGTGCGCCTGCTCTGGCCTGAGGATGCCCTGGAAGTTCCACCTCACCCCTGTGGAGCCCTGGGCATGCCCACCCACACAACTGCAAAGTCCACGAGGTATCGCTTTAAAGACAGATTACTAGACCACTAGGGAAATGTGCACGCAAATCTGGGTAGGACGGCTGATGGGTCCAGAACGATGGTGGGAGGCACCTTGCTCTAAAGGTGCAGAACTGGGGAGTGGCACTCAGCATATGTATGATCCTAGAACCCTAAAGATCCCCTCAACAGCCTGCTTTGGACTTTAAAAATAATGTTACAAATTCTAAGAAAATAGCAACCAACACGTTGCTTGTTGCAGTAAAGATGTTATGGAGTAGGTGGCCTGCAGAACCACGACTGGTCATCTTGCTGTGGTCAGCTGGAGAGTGAGAAGCCAATAAGAGAAAATGAGACTGCACCAACTCTGGGGTGCGCCACTCACCAGGATCTGTGTGTGTGCGCACGTGTGTCTGTGGAGAGGCAGCGTGGGGTCTGGATGCAGAACCACCATCCTGCCTTCACTCCACCCTTAGTCCTTTGACTACAGGAAAAAGATGAAGCTAAAATAAAACAAGATCGTGTCTGGTAGGCAGGCAGGCACTGTGCCAGGAAGGTGCTGGGCAGAGCAGGAGTCGGCGTTTCAGCAGACGAGGGAATGGATACAGGATTGGAAGGAGCTGCGGCTCTTGGTCAGCCACACTGTGGAGTACTATTAATAACTTTATGACCCCTTTGAAGATCTTTCATGATGTGAGTAAACAGCTGCACAGAGGTCTCCAGGCACAGCAGCTGGGTGGGAACCGAGGTCCGCGGACCTGGCTGGGACCTGGCTGGGAAATGGCTGGGACCCGGCTGGGACCTGGCTGCAGCCATTGCTCCTCTTGGGTCTCAAGGGGAAGGAAAGCTGAGGAGTCTCTCACGGCTGCTGAAGGACCCCAGCGGATTCACTTGAGGAAGGCTGGGCATCCTGTGTGCAGGGAGGGGTCCTCAGGTCCGTGTCTGAGCCTGAGAGGGAGGCTGGGGGCTCCAGCAGGAGTGGTGCAGGACAAAGTAGTTGACCGTTCGATTCTATTCCAGTAAGGGATGACGTCGCGCTTCATAGCCACAGAAGATGAGTTTTCCAATCTGTGTGCTCTTGGCAATGGCAGAGGGGCTCCCAAAGCCCCCATGAGGCACATTCGGGCAGAAGTAGAACAAAAGCCCCTCAGTTTTCCAGGAGTGGATCCTCAGGCTTGGAGTTTCAGCCCTGCTCCCAGAGGCCAGGGGAGGCCAGGGGAGGCCAGGGGAGGCCAGGGGAGGCTAGGCAAAGCTAGGGACCTGGGACCAGGCGGAGCCTGGTGGGACTGTTGGTCCACGCTGGCAGGGAACCACCCACAAGCTGAAGCATTCTCTCTGGAGGCACTCTGTTTAGTCTCTGCGAGTTTGTCCTCAGCGTCCAGACCGGCAGTGCCGTCTACCTGACTTTAGAGGACACCACATCAGGTGCCTCCAAGGTGAAACGTTTTTTTTTTCTTTTTCTTTTCTTTTGTGGTGAAACAGTGGTTGCCTTTCAGCCTCAGTGCAGAAGTAAAAAAGTAAGCTGCTATTTGCATTTTAAAATTTGATTTTCTGAATTTGAATGTTTCTCACTACATTTCCTTTGCTTTCTTAGCAAGAAGTTCTGGCAGAAACAGGGCTGGGAGCAGCCTGGCCAGTCTCATGACCAGGAGAGAAAGGGGCTGTCCTGCAGGGTGCTTAGTGCTTAGCCAGGGGCTAGCATCTAAACTCTGGGGCTCAAACCCAGTTCTGATTTCTGATTCTGCTGGAAAACGTGGTGACCTGGAGGCTGCTCTCCGTTCCTCATGCCCACAGTTGCTGCAGCGGAGGGGCAGCAGCCCAGAGGGAATGGCGCACCCCACACAAAACATGCCCGCCAAGGGTGGCTGTCTCCTGGCCCCGTGGATGCTGGGATCCAACTCTGGTGCCATCAGTCTTGTTCAGAGGACAGCTGGCCTATGGTGGCTACACTCAGGCAGGGAGTACCCCATGAATGCCAGGGAGTACCCCGAAAATGCCAGGGAGTACCCCATGAATGGAGACTTGGTTATATTTGGTTATATTTACAGAATCTAAAAAGTGTGTGTGGGGAACCAGCTTCCTTCTCTAGTTGAGTCTTCTGCTCCCTAGACAAACCCTCTTAATCCACCCAACTGGTTTCGCCAGGTGTTCGATGCCTAAGTTCCCTTGACCAGGTGAGAGAGTGGCTGATTTTGTCTTCCCAGAAGTGGCAGCTGGTTGCCAGGGAGGGGATCAGGCCCTGGGAGGGTCAGCTCTGGGACCTCTGCATGTGGGAACAATGCCCGTGGTCCAGACGCAGCCCGGGAACTGCTCCCTCGGCCCCCGCAGGCCCGTGGCAGGCCGTGGCTTGGCTGGTGGGTGTTTGCTGAGGTGAACTAAATAGGAACGTGGTTTCCTTGCAGGCGGGCAACTTTCTGACCACTCGGCTCCTCTCTGTGATGCTCGGTTTCTTAAGCATGAAGGAGAGAGCCTTAGACTGGTGGTGAGTAGCTGGGGAAGAAGACTCCTGGCCACCAGCTGTGACAGAAGACCCATGGACCAAGCCCAGGGGCTGTAGCTGCTCCAGTGTGCCTGAGGCAGGACTGGGCAGGGGCCTTGTCCATGTGCCCAGCTGCCAGGCCCCACAGGGCCACAGTCTTCCTCTGTTCTTATCTGCACCATCTAGGCAGCTTCCTGAGTTCCGTGAACCCCCGTCCTCTCAGTCCTACCTGTGTAATGGTAACATGTGTGTCCAGGGATGTTGGGAAAAACAGGAGGGCAAGGCTTTGAGGGTGTGGGGTGGGCAGCTTTTCCAGGTGAGCGAGGAGCGAGCCTGTGACGCTGGCCAGGATTTGAGCAGACCCACCACCCTGCATGGTGCAGTCTCAGGATTCACTGTCCCCACCTTCTCGAACGTCAACACTGCCCCATTCCCTGGCCTGCCTCCTGCTTCCTGCCAGGCCCAGGTTCTATCCACATGTGGACGCTGGTGACTCTTATTTCTCAGTTGCTACTTAATTTGATGGGCTCTGTCCTTTCTTCTGGAGTCTTGAGATCACATTGGTCTTACTTCCCTACTAAGTCACTTAGCAGATACTGGCTTCGCTCTCGCCCACCTCCCTGGATGTGGCCCTCACTCAAGCCTTCCCTGTAAGCCTGGACACAGTGGGGTCCTCAGGACCCACTCCTCTGTGGCTCCCTGTCACTCTGTCTGCTGTGGTACCTGCAGTCTGCCCCGTCCCAGTGTCAGGCTGAAGGCTCCGGGGGCCCCTCTGCTGACCACCTCTGGTCCCAGCTTCCAGTCTTGCTGCAGCGTCAGGGCCAGAGAAGGCAGAGGGCTCAGGGAGCCCCTGCTCAGCACAGCCCCTGCCTCACCCACCAGGAGCAGCCCACGCACCACAAAGACACAGAGCAGCGTCCCCTGGGCGCGGCCTTGTTCAGCAGGCTCCATTGCACACGGGCTTCCGTCACTGGCCGCTTCTCCCTTCCAAACCCCTCTCCCTGCAGTCAGTGCCCGAGGTCTGAATGTGCGCTTGCAGTGGCTGAAGCTGCCACTCTCACCCCCTACCCCCAGGGCACAGGCTGTGACGTGCCAGCCCTCCTCTGAGTCCTCTCCCAAGGGACCCTTCGGATGATTCATTTCATCTGTTTGCTTTATTCCACCCCAAAAGTGCGTTCCAACAAATACCACATGCAGTTTAACATGTCTTCACAAGTTTCCTGAAGCACACTGTCAGTTTGTCCTGAAGGTAGGTGTAAACTCCGTGTGCTTTTTAGTGATACTGGTTGTGTCTGTTTTTAAAGTCGTGCCGTCCGTCTTTCTGTCCCTGGCCCATCTCAATGAATAGCTTTAAGTTTTCCCTTTTTCTCAGTAAAACAATTTTCTCATTTGTCTTTCCCTAACTTCTAATGAGGTCAAGCATTTTCTCATGTTTCGACACAGAAAAATACTGCAAAAACTGTCCATTTGTATGGGAACTTCAATTTACCTCCCTGCTCCCTCCCTTCCAATGTTGTGGTACTGGAGATGGAGCCCAGGTCCGCATGAGTGCAAGGCAAGTGCCCCACCACTGAGCTGCAGCCAGCATGAGTGCAAGGCAAGTGCCCCAGCACTGAGCTGCAGCCAGCATGAGTGCAAGGCAAGTGCCCCACCACTGAGCTGCAGCCAGCCCTTGCTCATCTTGGGACAGAACCTCACTAACTTGCCCAGGTTGGCCTCAAACTTGGGATCCTCCTGCCTCAGCTCTTGAGTAGCTGGGAGTACAGGTGTGTGCTTGTAGCTGGCTATTGTTTCCCTAAATAGTCTTTTCCCCCAGAATTGATTTGATTAGTTTTTAGGGAGAAAAATGCTGAGAGCACAAAGAGCAGAAGAGTCAGAGCGGCCTGAGCCTGCCTGGGCCACGTGGCCTGTGGCACAGCGGTGTTCGGGAGGGGAGACGCACAGTTCCACAGCAGGCCTATGGGAAAGAAGGAGACGGGACAGTCCAGGGGCACAGAGATGAATCTGGGGGAGGGGTGAGCTGGGACTGTAACAAAGGCAGGGCGCTTAGTCCCGGTGCCTCTGGGTCCTGTGGTGTCCGCACACAGCTAGGGAATGAGAATCACGCTTCCCTCACGTGATATGAGTACCGGACAGCTGTGGGCACTCAGGTGCCTGCACCAGAACCCGCTAGCTGTGGAGGGCCGGCCGCGTGCAGCCAGCAGCACTGTGCCCACCTGGCACAGAGAGCACATGTGCACCCCGTGGTCACACCTGTCCTGGGTCATGGCCAAGATGTCACTCAGGGACGCTCTCCTGCATAGCTGCCCTGCCCCGAGCTCACAGCACTCACGGAGGACTCAGCTCACTGCAGGGCCTCCCAGGGCAGGTGATGGACATGCCCATCAGGAGCATTTCCCAACCCACAGAAAGAGACCTGAAGAAACTGCCAGCAGCCCCGGGCCAGAGCCAGAGAGTTCTGCAGGGTGCAGGGCGAGGGCAGGCCTGAGCTGTGGCCAGTGTGGGGCACTGGGTGGCGGTGCTGAGTCCCTCTGGCCACCAGGGAGTGAGGCCAGGAGGACGTCCTGCTGGGAAGGAGTGCAGAGTCCTGACATGGACAAAGGGGTTCCATGGCAGCACCAGGAAAGGCAGGGCCACTCACAAGTGCAGAGGTCCCAGAATGTGCCAGCAAGCCAGGGGGCAGGATGGCCTGAGGGGACGAGGAGGGGCCAGCTGGGAGGGCAGGCCAGGCTCCTCTTCCTTCTTGTAGACCGTGGCCCTCCACCTACCTCTGAGGGGAAGAGGCTCTGGGTAGAACATGGAGAGGGCAATGGCTGAACGAAGGCCTGGCAGGGCAGAGTGCAGCTGCCCTCGAGGGGGTCAGGGTGCTGAGCACAGAGGGCTTGGGAAGAGTGGGGGTGCCCAGCAGCTGCTTTGAAGGCCTGAGGAAGTGGCTCCCCCACAGAAGCAGCCTGGAGCAGACCCCACCAAGGTGCAGAAGGTAGCTGTGCTCCTGAGGAGCAGCCCTACCTTGCAGGAAGCGGTGTCCTCTGAGGACGGAGGCAGCGTGGCCCCTTGGGCAGGACGCGGCCCAGGGCCGGGCTCTCTCTAGGTGCTGCTCCTGGTCCTCCCCAGCCTGGGACAGTGGCAAAGTCACTTAATATCTCTGTGCCCCGACTTCTCCATCTGCAACACAGGAAGAACAATGCACACCACCTAAGGATTCCAGGAGCACACAAGGCAGCAGCCTGTGCAGGCACCCAGGGCCGTGCACGGGCTCCCCCAGGAGCCAGACCTTTCCTGGCCTCACCCTGGATGGGTGCACTGAGGCCTGCCCTCCCAGCAGTGTGAGGAGCCCCAGGGCCAGCCCCGCCCAAGTAGCAGCCTGTGGGCTGTGAGAAGGTGGTCGGGGAGCAGCAGCCTCCAGATGCTGCACGTCCCCTCCCAGGTCCGAGGTAGGAGGGGTTCATGCAGTGGGCTGGGGGGAAATTCCTCATTTAGCCCTGGTTCCCCAGGGGCTGCAGAGCTGGGCTGTTCTCCTCCAAGACCGTGGGGCTAGAAGAGTCTAAACGGCTTTCTCTCATACACTCTGCATTAGCATCAATTAAACGTCAGGCTGATTTTGTGGATGAGGAATGTGATACTCAGGGTGCAGCGTTTGCTCCAAGGTCCCCCGATAGTCGGAGGGCAAACCGTGACTGAACCAATGTGTCCTCTCTGCAAACCCACGCTGCTCACGTGACAAGCCTGCTCCCTCCCCCCCCCCAGTGGAGCCAAGAGGGCTGAGATGTGGAGCAGGGACAGAGCTCCTCTCGTCCTGGAGGAGCCCTGGGCAGTGGCGGGGTGGCTGGCCCCCAACAACTCCCAGCATGTTCACTGTTTCACCCCTTTTGAACGACTCAGCGTCTCTGGCTCTTGTGGTCTGCGGGGCTGACAACCTCTGGGTGGTTAAACCTCCACAGATCAGGGGAAGAAGAGCCTGCAGGTGCCGGACACCGGCCCCCGGGACCGGACCTCACTCCCTCCGGCTGCACTGCTCACCACAGCCGCCAGTGATGCCGGCAGCCGTGGAAGGCCTCAGCTGAGCTGCAGGCTCCAGAGCGCCTCAGATAGAGCCACAGGGATCACCACCTCCTGGTGGTCTCCCTCCACACCCTGGCTCAGCAAGCTGCTGCCCACAAGCCAGCAGTGCCACCAAGTGCTGCTGACCACTGGGCACTGAACTCCAAACCCCTTCCTTGGGAACTCAGTGTTCCTCAGAAGATAGTCCACCACACAGACAGTGAGTGAGGCGGTGTGTCCTTGTCTTCCCAGGACACTGCCACCCGGACCACAGAAGATCTGAAGCCAGGCCTATCCTGGCAGCGAAATGGTGGCCTTTTCTCTTTGACCGAAGAATGTCTCCCTGCTCCCTCCTTTGCCTGGATTGGCGCCCGAGCTTCCTTGCAGACTCCTCAGTTCAAGGACCATGCATGACCACAGAGCAGGGACAGTCCCCCAGTCTTTGTGTCTCCTGAGTCCAGGCCTGACTGTTGGCTGATGTGGGCTGTGGATGCGGGGAAGGAAGAGAGGGGGGAGAAGGAAGGAGGAAAAGAAGGGGAACAAAACAAAACAAGAAAGAGATCCTTCCCGCTGAGCTGTGAAGGGGATTCTAATGTCATTGATGGGCTAATGCTTTAAGTGACTCAACCAACCAGTGAAACTGCACAGTGGTCAAGTGACTGTACGACAGAGCTGGGTCACTGCAGCCCTACCACGTGGTACCTGCAGGCGGGAGCATCTTGTTTCATGAGCACCAATTTTCTGCAGTTTTCAATTTCTGAATAGACAGCACACTAATGGCCTAACTCATTGTTAGGTGCTCACTAAGTGGCAGTCGGTAGTGACACTACTGTCACTGTGTACTAGTTTGTTGATATGCTCTTATCTCTGATTTCAGCCTCTGTTACAAATGTGATGCTGTAACAAGTGGCGAAAGCTAATGCAGAACTCTGCTCAGCAGGGGGCGCTGTTAATGCCTCGGCTGAGCTCTCTGGCCATGCCCTCTGCGCCAGGCACTGTGCGGACTTCAGTCCTCCGTGTGAAACAGCAGGGCATCCAGGCTTCATCTCCCCGCTGGTCATGTCCAGCTCCCTGGAACGATTCTTGGGAGCCGGCTCACCGTGCTCTGCTCACAGCTGAAGTCCCTGATCATCAGCAATGGCATCTGATTGCTGACCAACACACCAATGGTGTCTGACCTGCCCGGCCTTGCTGGGGTGGACAAGCCAGCCTGTCAAAGCCCAGAGGAGTGACTTGCTGTGCCCAGGCCACAGCTTTGGTGGCAGAGCCAGCCTGGAACTGAGCCTCCGGCCTTCATGGGGTGGGGCACTTATACTTAAAAGCTGCCTCCACCAGAACTCGGTCGGTGTGACCTCAGCTGTCAATCCTGTCTCTCCAGAGAAGTCCAGGTTCAGCTGGTGTGCGTGTCCTACATGGCTGGTGACACGCTGGAGGAAACTGGCCCCCTGCCACCAACTCCTGCTAGATTGACAGAAATGCTCAAAAATGAGGACAATTCTCAGAGGGAAGGGGGAGTCTGCCTGCAGAGGCTCCCAGGAGGAAGGTTGGACCTGGGCGTGGGCGCCTGCGGCTTCTGCAGGCGGCCACCTGCTTCTGCACACAGACCTGTGCCTGAGGTTCTGTGGCAGGTGGTGGTGGCATCATTCGCTCGTGAACTGTTTAGGACTCAGATTTGGCAAGAAGTATCTGTTAAATGCCCAGGGGCATTGGGTTGTGCTGGAACTCTGTCCTTTACCAGAACTCTGGGCTCCTGTGCCTCTTTTCCCTGCTCCAGATTACCTGGAAGTAGTAGCTACGTGCTAGGGAGGCTGGGGCACAGCCTCATTGCACTTTCTAAGTGGAAATGGAGATGTCTGAGAGCAAGTGAAGAGCTCGCTGTTAGCATCTCCGTTTCACTCAGGGGTGGGATGTGCAGGAATCCTGTTTATCTCTGAGCAGTTTGGGAGGGTTGAGTCAAGCTGCCCCTATCTAGTGGCAGACTGGGGATTTAATACTTCAATAATCAGCCCTGTGCTTCTGGGCCACCTTTCAGGGGCACGCTACACGTTCCTTCCAAACAGCAGTTTAATTAATGCTCACAGCAGCCCAGAGCTCTGCGTAAACATGATAATCCACCTCCCCTGCCCCTGGCTCCAGGAAAGCTGTCATCTCAGGAGGAAGCAAACAGGCAGGGCTGCCAAAATCACCCCACAGAAGGTGGGATACTGGGCTCTGGGTGCCGGGAGGCCTTCACCCTCCATGCCAGCCCACCCCTGTCTCAGAAAGAAGCACCAGCAGCTGTGTCTCCAGAGATAAGCCCCTCCTTAGCCCTATCATAACCCAAGGCCTTGGCTCGGGCCTGCAGGCCACAAAGGCCAAGAAAGGAAACAAGATGACGTGTTTAGGTCAAAGAATGACCCTGAGAATGGCAGTGAGGGTAAATGCTAAATGAGCAGAGACAAGGACCCGGATGCTGAGGGATGGAGAGCCACAGAGAGGAGAGAGATTCCCCAGGAGTTCTCACAAAACAGGGCGGAGTTGCTCAGCAGTGACCTGGGGACAGGCCAGAGCAGGATAGGTCCTGCTGATCAGTGACCTGGGGACAGGGCAGGGGGAGGGAGGTCCTACTGATCAGTGACCTGGGGACAGGGCAGGGGGAGGGAGGTCCTGATGATCAGTGACCTGGGGACAGGGCAGAGGGAGGGAGGTCCTGAAGATCAGTGACCTGGGGACAGGGCAGAGGGAGGGAGGTCCTGATGATCAGTGACCTGGGGACAGGGCAGGGGGAGGGAGGTCCTGATGATCAGTGACCTGGGGACAGGGCAGGGGGAGGGAGGTCCTGATGATCAGTGACCTGGGGACAGGGCATGGGGAGGGAGGTCCTGATGATCAGTGACCTGGGGACAGGGCAGGGGGAGGGAGGTCCTGATGAGCAGTGACCTGGGGACAGGGCAGAGGGAGGTCCTGCTGAGCAGTGACCTGGGGACAGGGCAGGGGGAGGGAGGTCCTGCTGAGCAGTGACCTGGGGACAGGGCAGAGGGAGGGAGGTCCTGCTGAGCAGTGACCTGGGGACAGGGCAGGAGGGAGGTCCTGATGATCAGTGACCTGGGGACAGGGCAGAGGGAGGGAGGTCCTGCTGAGCAGTGACATGGGGACAGGGCAGGGGGAGGTCCTGATGATCAGTGACCTGGGGACAGGGCAGGGGGAGGGAGGTCCTGATGAGCAGTGACCTGGGGACAGGGCAGGGGGAGGGAGGTCCTGCTGAGCAGTGACCTGGGGACAGGGCAGGGGGAGGGAGGTCCTGATGATCAGTGACCTGGGGACAGGGCAGGGGGAGGGAGGTCCTGATGATCAGTGACCTGGGGACAGGGCAGGGGGAGGGAGGTCCTGCTGATCAGTGACCTGGGGACAGGGCAGGGGGAGGGAGGTCCTGCTGAGCAGTGACCTGGGGACAGGGCAGGGGGAGGGAGGTCCTGATGATCAGTGACCTGGGGACAGGGCAGAGGGAGGGAGGTCCTGAAGATCAGTGACCTGGGGACAGGGCAGGAGGGAGGTCCTGATGATCAGTGACCTGGGGACAGGGCAGGGGGAGGGAGGTCCTGATGATCAGTGACCTGGGGACAGGGCAGGGGGAGGGAGGTCCTGCTGAGCAGTGACCTGGGGACAGGGCAGGGGGAGGGAGGTCCTGCTGAGCAGTGACCTGGGGACAGGGCAGGGGGAGGGAGGTCCTGCTGATCAGTGACCTGGGGACAGGGCAGAGGGAGGGAGGTCCTGATGATCAGTGACCTGGGGACAGGGCAGAGGGAGGGAGGTCCTGCTGATCAGTGACCTGGGGACAGGGCAGGGGGAGGGAGGTCCTGCTGATCAGTGACCTGGGGACAGGGCAGGGGGAGGGAGGTCCTGCTCATCATTGATCTGGGGACAGGGCAGAGGGAGGTCCTGATGAGCAGTAACCAATGGACAGGGCAGTGTAGTGGACTATTTCATCCCTGGGACAGCATCTTCCTGAAGGCACAGGGGTGGACCCCTGTTGCCACGGTGGGAAGACACAGCTGAGCCCTGATGGAGCAGGGAGTCCAGTACCTGTCCCTCACAGTTCCCTGTAAGCTCTGGAGTCAGAGCTGGGTGGCGTTAGTATTTCTAGAGGGAGGAAGGCACCCAGGAAAACCAAGGATGTAAGTGGAGGCAGTGGGGTGGCGAGGCAGGGCAGGGCCAGCGACCCTTACACTGGTGTCCACATGGCCCTGTCTAGGTCAGCCTAGCTTTGCAGGTCACCTTGTTCACTGCCCCAGAGGTCCTGTGAAGCCACTCCTGTGCCTGCTTTGGCGATGTACAGGATCCAGGCTGGCCAGAGCCTGCCTGACCTGCAGGTGGGTCTCCACAGCCCGGGTGTGGCTGGAGGCTGGGCTCGCTGAGGATGGAAGGCGTCACTTAACACTAGGCTGGCAGCAGAGCAGGGTCCCACCCGCAGCCCTTTTCTGATGAGAGGGAATTTGCCTTGATTTTTGGTTCAGCTGCGACCCAGTAAGAAGAAAGCATCTAGCTCACCTGGTAGTTGGGTGTTGTGGACTTGCTCTTTGCTGGGTGCTGTTCGGGTTTTGGGGACACAGTTGTGATGAAGCTGAGCAAGTCCTCACCTGCTGGGAGTGCAGACCAGGCAGGGAAGACAGACAGTCCCCAGACACATGGCGGGAGAAGGGCAGGGGAGCAGAAGGTGAGGGAGGAGGCGCAGGGAGTCCTAGGAACTGAAGCTTGGGACCCGGGGCGCCTGAGCTGACATCCCCCTCCCGACTCTGGGACCTCAGAACCAAGCTGCGCAGCATCCGGCATCTGGCTCTAGGGCTAGCAGGGCAGTGGCCAAAACGGTGCCAAGCCCGACACCCCCATGGAGATCAGGACTCCGTAGTGATGATGCTTCCCCTGCTCACTGTGGCTGTGACCTGGGAGCAGCTTTCGTAGGAATTGGGGAAAGCAGAATTTAATAGATAACGAAAGACACAAATGATGTTTAAACCGAATGCCAGGGAGAAACTGGTTTGCTGGAAGAGCAGCGGAAAGGTGCAGGAACGTGTGCACCCAGCACGCATGCACACACATGCACACGCATTCATCTGCATTCAGATCACATGAGAACAGGAGCCAGGCGAGAACAGGTGCCAGGCGAGACCAGCCATCAAAGGCCTCGGAGACATTGGAGCTCCCTGTGACCTCAGCCACAGCGTCTGACACTGACAACCAGGGCCCCCCCCCCCCCCCCGGTTCAAGCAGATCCAACTGTCTTGGGTGGATCTCACCTTGCAGATGGCAACTAAAGCATCGATCTGTGTAAGTTATGATTTAAATGCACCGAGGGCGAAGGCTTGCTAAGAAGCAGCAGCCACCGACAGCCGGGCAGGCCTCTGCATCCTCGGCTTTGCAGCAGCTAGTGCCACACCAAGAGAGGCTGGTTATCATTTTATTCATGGGCTCCTAGGACCTGGCACTGAGTCCCCAGAGAGACCCTACGGACACCAGCATGGTACCAGCAGCTCCTGGTCCCCGCCCCACCCAACCTTGGACCAAGCTCCTTCTCCCACAGCACTCTACCCACCCCTGGCCTTGCAGAGTGGAGGCCCAGCAGTGGCCATCAGCGAGGTGTGTTGCTCAGGGGAACGGAGAATGGACCAGCCAGATGTGGGGTTGGCTGTCATGTGGCAATTCCATGGCCCAGGCTGGAGGAGGATGGTGCTGCACGGGATTGGCAGGACACCCAGACCATACCGCGACTGCTCTGGGTTACATTCATGCTGTGGGGGTGATGACTTCCCTGTCAGGTGTGCGAAATGAGGTGACACACAAAACACCCAGCACACAGTGGAGCCGCTGAAGTGCCAGTGTCTCCTCAGGTAGAACAGGTGCTTGTGAAGAGTTGGCAACAACCAAGAATCTTATGACGCGAGAGCTTGAAGGTAACGTCAGCCTGCACAACCATACTCACACTGGACAGGAACAGATATTGACGGGAAACAAACATGCAAGTAGGTAACACCTGTGATGTGGGCTTCCAGACTTTCTCCAAACCCAGCAGCGGTGCTGACAATGCTGCTGTTTTTGAGGTGACCACAAACATTACATATAAAAGGAGACTTACTAACTATGTTCCCTGTCTAACAATGCTGATTTAATGGCATCAGGGATTTCTGAGTTGTCCTACTCAACTCTGTCTATTCAGTAAGGACTCAGTTGTGGCAGGAGACATAAATCAAGGTGCAGCCTCCTCGTATGTCCTGTCCCTTTGCACGCTGTGCTCACTAAAGGAACAGTGCAGCCTCTTTGTGAATGTGGCCGGCCCCTTTGCCCGCCTCCCCCATCTCCCGCCATCTCTCATTTCCATAATTACCATGTGCTTTTGTTATCACTGGTTTTGTGCTAATGCCATCATTCCTCTTTGATGCGGCCATGTTTTCCTCCTGCGCTATTGTAAGGTTTGGCTAAATCCATCTCTGCACATGTCCAATGCTCTGGTGGTTCAGGAAGCCAGGAGGACGCAGGATCCCGGGACTCCAACCCAGCTTCACAGCAGCCAGTTTGTGTTCTGGGTAAGTTGCTGGACAGGTCAGAAATCCCAAATCCCATCTGGGGATGCAGGGTGTGCACTTTACAAAACCAGGCCACGGAATGCTGGTGCACAGCACAATCCCAGGAGAGCAGGTTCTGTGCCTAGCACACGTGACCACACACTCACTCTTCAGAATTCACAACATGGGCTGAACCTTCACGGCTCTGGACAGTCACTGCTGGAAACAAGGGCAGTGATGAACGCGGGCAGCAGCCTTCTGAGCATAGCAGAGACTGCGTTTCCCGCTCACGAAACCTCCCTTGGGATGAGGGTTCTGGGGAGGGTGTTTGCGGGAATGTGGGGTCTTATGAAATCAATACTGCCCAGATTCCCTTTGCTGGCACTGGAGCCCTGGGGCCCAGCTGGCTGGTTTGAGAATATGCTTCATTCAAAAGTGCTGAGGGAGCTGCTGAGACCGGAGTCCTTAGCTCGGGGTCTATCCCCAGCTTGCTTGTGGTTGGTGAGTGGCTGAGCACTGGATCAGGCTGGCCGACCACTGCACACCTGGGGCTGTCACCGTGACGTGGTGTGTCAGATGCGCCTCTCGGCACCCCAGTTGAGCTCCTAGATCTTGGCACCTGCTGCAGGCCTGGCGCTTCTTGGGCACAGTGAGGGTGGATGGCAGGCACTCTAAGGGCTGATGGCACACTCCTGCTCTGGGCTGATCTGGGGATTTATGGAGGGGTTTTCTCTATGAGGGGCAGAGCCTGCCTGCTGCATGCCCTGGTGTAAGTGAAGCTGGTCCAGGTCACCATGGGAGAGCTCCTGCTTCCTGTCCCCTGCTGTGGGAGGACTGTTCCTGAAGGAGCCTGCAGGTCTACTTCCTGTACAGCTGGGGATGCAGGGTGCTACTTTCTGTAAGTGCCTCTTTTTCTGATGGTGTGGAGCAGGTTGACCTCCCAGAGGCAGCTGTGGGTTACTCGTGTTTGTTTGTGAGCTCCCATTCTTTAGCCCAGGTTCACTGCTCCTAGTTCATGTCTTCACCATGCACATAAAGATGGCACAGGCACCCCATGTATTCTCGGTGCAGAATTCGAAGGGTAGAACCGTAGACAAGTCCGGCTCCAAACATATCACCCCTGTGTGACAGTGAGCAACTTTGACTTTTGTCACAAATATTTTGGGCCATGGAAAACCAAAAAATCTTTCTTTTTCTTTTGTTCTCTTTCAGATACCAGTTAAATTCATGGCAGAAAATGTAGTTGGCCACTTCCTGACCAGAGGCTGGTGCAGGCTGGTGCTGTCTCACTGCCCTGCTAGCTGTCACTGTGGCAGGGGGAAGGGACAAAAGGATGGAGGATGAAGGGACCTGAGTTAGTCACTGATCATTGTCCCACGGGGCTGGGACAGGGGGATTTCACAGCAGCTCACCAAAATGAGCCTGATGTTTGCAAGACTAGCAGAGGCCTCTCCTTGGTGCCACCTGCATGCTGCTCTCCGGTTCCAGGGAGAGGACACTAGAATTAATAAAGAAGAGCTTCCTGAGGTGGCCATCCTCTGAGAAGCCCTGAGCAGTGATCGGCCTGCACACTGTCCCGAGCACTGTACCTCACTCAGAGAACTGACTTTAGAGTCCCTCAGTTAAAACAAGACTTCAGGGCAGAATTATTTTGTCAGTTCCTTTCCTGTTTTCTTTATATGAGAAAAGCTTTGATGCTCTTCTGAAAAGATACACCTTGTTTTCCGTCTTCAGGCACAGGGGACCCTGTCAACTCTCCCATGGGTGCCACCTGGTCCACCTCAGCCACTGGGCCTCAGCATCTCGCCCCTGCTGGAGTTCATGGGCTCCCAGCAGCTTCTCACCGCCTCCACTGTCCTCGGAGTCCCCCCAAGCACTGGCATTCATTGCACACCACATTTTTAGTTTTCACATATCATACGGAAACCCCAAAGCAGGTCCCATCAGCATGGACTTTGCTTCCTCCCTAAGCTGACCATGCCACTTCCTCAACACTGGGCTTGGTGGAGCGGTTCTGAAGCAGAGCCCAAACCCTGCTCCATCTGCGTCTGCCCGATCCTGGCACAGTCCCCGATCCCATGGCCCTCCTGACTCTGGTGCTGCGATAGGCTGCACCTGCACGGTGGCCCTCGGGCTTCCCAGGTACATGGTCCCAAGGACGTGGGCTCAATGGAAATTAACTTCCAGTCAGCATGCACGAAGAACCCGTAACTGACTTCCACATGGAAAACACACAGGTTGGGAGACACAGTGTGATTCCTCTTGTGGGAATGGCGAGGGGAGTTCTGCGATCCTTTGGGAAGAGTGGTCAGTGGTGAGGTGAATGTGCCTCAGTTGTCCTGAGCACAGCAGCAGCACTGTGTTGGTTCCCTGGCGACTGATCTGTGACGAGGTGACAACCTACATGCTCACAGTAGTGCATCGCCATGCTGTGGGACATTAGCATGAACATTTGCATTAATTTACATATAAGAATCATCTCACTCAACTCTGAAACCTGTGTTTTGGGTAAATTTTCTAAAAAGGTAGTATGACCTACTGCAATTACATTCAAACTCAAAGTTTAGAACACACATAAATCAAAACAAAAATCTAAACCAATTGATTACCTGCCTGATTAGGATGAAGACAGGCAGAGCTTCTGAAAGGAGGAGACCAGACAGCAAAAGCCAGGGAGAGCCCCACTTCAACAGCAGGGTCAGCAGGAGCCCGTCCCCAGCCACTGGGGCTGCTCAGGGCACTGACTGAGTGTGCCTGGGGGCTGTGCTCCCGGTCAGGCTTCAAGGCTGTGGTTTCATAAAGTCACTGTCATTTTGTAAGCAGACGTGGCATGGACATTGCTGTCCCATTGTTGAGACAATGCCAACATGGTTCCTTTCGGTGGGACTCCAGAGCACATGCCCCCTGGTCTTCTCCAAGCTGGCCAGGTTGATGATAGGCGTGTGAGAGAGCTTTAGGGGGTCTGTGTGTCCAGGCCCTGCTTTTGCCTGCACTAGAGATATGAGGACAGTGGTAACAAGAAGCCCTGGCCACGAACAGGCAGGGGCAGGAGGGCAGGGGGACGGCAGTGACCCATGCAGGCTTCCCGTGGGCTTGGCCAGATGGGGAGGGCCCAGCTGTCCCATAGACAGGAAGTGCTACCTCAACCCAGCAGCGGTAGCCATGGGCTGGTCGCTTCCTCTCTGCCCACTGCAATCTCGATGCCTTGGTAAGAACATTCCTCAAGCCTCACCAGTGTCCTGTACCAGGAACACTCAGCCTGCAGAGGGACCATTCCTCAGTCCTCACCAGTGTCCTGTACCAGGAACACTCAGCCTGCAGAGGGACCATTCCTCAGTCCTCACCAGTGCCCTCTACCAGGAACACTCAGCCTGCAGAGGGACCATTCCTCAGTCCTCACCAGTGTCCTGTACTAGGAACACTCAGCCTGCAGAGGGGGACCATTCCTCAGTCCTCACCAGTGCCCTGTACCAGGAACACTCAGCGTGCAGAGAGACCATTCCTCAGGCCTCACCAGTGTCCTGTACCAGGAACACTCAGCCTGCAGAGGGACCATTCCTCAGTCCTCACCAGTGCCCTCTACCAGGAACACTCAGCCTGCAGAGGGACCATTCCTCAGTCCTCACCAGTGTCCTGTACCAGGAACACTCAGCCTGCAGAGGGACCATTCCTCAGTCCTCACCAGTGTCCTGTACCAGGAACACTCAGCCTGCAGAGGGACCATTCCTCAGTCCTCACCAGTGCCCTGTACCAGGAACACTCAGCCTGCAGAGGGACCATTCCTCAGTCCTCACCAGTGCACTGTACCAGGAACACTCAGCCTGCAGAGGGACCATTCCTCAGTCCTCACCAGTGTCCTGTACCAGGAACACTCAGCCTGCAGAGGGACCATTCCTCAGTCCTCACCAGTGCCCTGTACCAGGAACACTCAGCCTGCAGAGGGACCATTCCTCAGTCCTCACCAGTGTCCTGTACCAGGAACACTCAGCCTGCAGAGGGACCATTCCTCAGTCCTCACCAGTGCCCTGTACCAGGAACACTCAGCCTGCAGAGGGACCATTCCTCAGTCCTCACCAGTGCCCTGTACCAGGAACACTCAGCCTGCAGAGGGACCATTCCTCAGTCCTCACCAGTGCCCTGTACCAGGAACACTCAGCGTGCAGAGGGACCATTCCTCAGTCCTCACCAGTGCCCTGTACCAGGAACACTCAGCGTGCAGAGGGACCATTCCTCAGTCCTCACCAGTGTCCTCTACCAGGAACACTCAGCCTGCAGAGGGACCATTCCTCAGTCCTCACCAGTGTCCTGTACCAGGAACACTCAGCCTGCAGAGGGACCATTCCTCAGTCCTCACCAGTGCACTGTACCAGGAGCACTCAGCCTGCAGAGGGACCATTCCTCAGTCCTCACCAGTGTCCTGTACCAGGAACACTCAGCCTGCAGAGAGACCATTCCTCAGTCCTCACCAGTGCACTGTACCAGGAACACTCAGCCTGCAGAGGGACCATTCCTCAGTCCTCACCAGTGCACTGTACCAGGAACACTCAGCCTGCAGAGGGACCATTCCTCAGTCATCACCAGTGTCCTGTACCAGGAACACTCAGCCTGCAGAGGGACCATTCCTCAGTCCTCACCAGTGTCCTCTACCAGGAACACTCAGCCTGCAGAGGGACCATTCCTCAGTCCTCACCAGTGTCCTTTACCAGGAACACTCAGCCTGCAGAGGGACCATTCCTCAGTCCTCACCAGTGCCCTGTACCAGGAACACTCAGCCTGCAGAGGGACCATTCCTCAGTCCTCACCAGTGCACTGTACCAGGAACACTCAGCCTGCAGAGGGACCATTCCTCAGTCCTCACCAGTGCCCTGTACCAGGAACACTCAGCGTGCAGAGAGACCATTCCTCAGGCCTCACCAGTGTCCTGTACCAGGAACACTCAGCCTGCAGAGGGGTCATTCCTCAGTCCTCACCAGTGTCCTGTACCAGGAACACTCAGCCTGCAGAGGGACCATTCCTCAGTCCTCACCAGTGCACTGTACCAGGAACACTCAGCCTGCAGAGGGACCATTCCTCAGTCCTCACCAGTGCCCTGTACCAGGAACACTCAGCCTGCAGAGGGACCATTCCTCAGTCCTCACCAGTGCCCTGTACCAGGAACACTCAGCCTGCAGAGGGGCCATTCCTCAGTCCTCACCAGTGTCCTGTACCAGGAACACTCAGCCTGCAGAGGGACCATTCCTCAGTCCTCACCAGTGTCCTCTACCAGGAACACTCAGCCTGCAGAGGGACCATTCCTCAGTCCTCACCAGTGCCCTGTACCAGGAACACTCAGCCTGCAGAGGGACCATTCCTCAGTCCTCACCAGTGTCCTCTACCAGGAACACTCAGCCTGCAGAGGGACCATTCCTCAGTCCTCACCAGTGTCCTGTACCAGGAACACTCAGCCTGCAGAGGGACCATTCCTCAGTCCTCACCAGTGCCCTTTACCAGGAACACTCAGCCTGCAGAGGGACCATTCCTCAGTCCTCACCAGTGCACTGTACCAGGAACACTCAGCCTGCAGAGGGACCATTCCTCAGTCCTCACCAGTGCACTGTACCAGGAACACTCAGCCTGCAGAGGGACCATTCCTCAGTCCTCACCAGTGTCCTCTACCAGGAACACTCAGCCTGCAGAGAGACCATTCCTCAGTCCTCACCAGTGCACTGTACCAGGAACACTCAGCCTGCAGAGACCCCAACCTGGGGCAGCAGCGAGGCCTCTGTGTGACTTCAGCAGCCTGGAAGGGAGAGAACCTCTCTGGACTGGAGGCACCACCAGTGGTGACACCACGTCCTCAGAGGACCTGAGTGGCCCCTGGCTGACCGTCCCTCCTCACAGGGGGATGCCCTACAGAAGTGATTTGGATTAGGAATTGTGTCTGGGCATAAAATAATCCAGGTTGTATTCCATTAAATAGAGATTTAACAAATGATCTTCAAAATTGCTAATGGAAGAGTTTGTATATAGAGAGAATCGCCGGCATTGGTCAGCAGTTTGTGCACCTGTGCGGACAGATGTGCACTTTTTGTGTACAGTTAAAGCAAACCCAGGCAGCCTGGCTGTGAGCCCCTGCTGGGCTGATGTTTACCACGCCTACGGCACCCCCCATCACCTGTCCAACGTATTCTCCCCATGGACAGGGGCCCAGGACAGGCTTGTCTCTGCTGGAACACACCACAGCAGCCCCCGCCCGACACAAGTGGGCATGTTTCAAACACGTCACTGGCGCACTGCTCGGCCTCCGAGGCGGTGGGTCTCAGCTCAATGTTCCTCATATGTCTGCCTGTTCTATTTATGCAGATCCCAAAATACCTATCTGCCAACTGTTGTTCTGGGTGCTAAGGACTCAAAAGCACGAAACAGAAAACTCAATGGACTTAACTCATGTTTAAACAGATGCTAGTGAGTTTAAGGCTTTCCACTGTGTTAGGAATGCTGTGTGTGCATCCTTAGGAACCACGAAGGAGCAACAGGGGTAAGCCTTCCTTCAGCTGAACGTAGAGACCAGGTTCATGAATTTGGGGAACCTAGCCGCAAGCATGCTGTGGGAGTGGTCTGTGCTGACACTGCTCACCCCCTGGTCAGTCCTGCAGGCGTCCACCCCAAGCTGTGTCTCTGCTTCGACGCCTAACCAGGATGACTGGGAAGCCGGAGCTCATGTATTCTCAATAGCATTGCTTTTCACATTTCTAACAGAGTCACGTGCGTCAAGTCTGCACTGGGTCTGTTGAGAGCACGCACAGTGCCTCTGCTGCAAGGGCCCAGGTCCCCGAGCACCTGCTCCCCGAGCACCCCACCTCATGGAAGCCTCGTGCTTTTCACCTCTGGTTCCAGCAAGGAGCATGTCTGTTCTGACCACCAACAGACAGTCCTTCCTTCAGGAGTTTAGAAATGTGGTGTATCAACATCATTGAGTCCTGGACGCCTTGGCCCTTAGGACTGGCCCGTGGCCCCTGGACCTTGCTGGATGCTGTGGAGGATGACCAGGGGCCACTGATAGGAGAAGGGGCCAGGAGGGCTGGCAGGGCAATGGCTGTTTCACGAAGGAGTGTGTCAAGGAGGAAAACAGTGGCCGTCACTCGTACCTGGCTTCAGAGTGCAGGTGAGCGACGGGGAGGACAGCTGATGGAGGAGCAAGGGTGCGTGGGCTGCCGTGATGGGCACGGGGAGGGCTCCTGGGCTGTGTGTCTTCACCAGTAGGTGCCTTCTGGCTCCTGTGGCCACAGTCAGCACTACTTGTCCTGCTGTGTCCCTCACTGGACAGTCTGTTCTGGAGCAGGGTCTGTCCTTAGCTCTGACACTGAGAGGAGCCCTCTGGATTCCTGGAGTGCTCCAGGGTCTCAGGTGCACCCATGTGTGTCTGATAGGCTGCGTGACAGTGTCTCCCTAGAATGTCTCCTAGGCTGCAGGGGGAAGTCAGGCCAGGAGGGGACACAGATGGAGCTGCATGGCTGAGACTTCAACCCCAGCCTCTGAGAATGGTCCTCCCAGGGGCCACGTGAGGCCTGTCTGCTGCAGAGGGACATGGGCAGATCCTGGGTGTCACAGATCCTGCCTGTGTGTGAGTGGACCAAGCGTGCGTGGGCACGGTGGCAGCCACCTGCTGATCACGCAGGACCGTCAACCACACAGGCACCTTCTCCACATCTTCAAGTTGGGATTCAACATCTCCTGGATGAGACTGAAATATGCTTCTATAAACAGTCACTTGCTTCTTTTGGGGGGAAAAGAGGAAACGTAATATTTTTGAAAAAAGTATTGGGTTTTATTTTCTGTCATCCTGAAGAGTGAGTCGCAGAGGCGGGCTTGTTCCTCAGGAGTCGTGATTTGAGGACCCGAAGTAAAATACTTCCTCCTGGGTCCGACCCCTTCCTGACATCAGAGTCATTCACACATCCCTCCACGAGTCACTGACTGCATCTGCATTTGTGGCGTCACTGTGCTGACGCCCTCTGCACAGTGACAATGTGCTTAGGATGCTGTCCAGCGGGACATCCTGTGACCGTCCACCACACTGCCTGCTCTGGAAAGCTGAGTTCGCGCTGATGCGATTATTTATGTAAAATTGCAAACTTCCTGAGGTTCCACAGAGTCCATGACGAAAACACAGGTGACTGGTGCAGCGACACTTGGCAACGTGATGTCTGGACTGACCCTGAAGCTGTGGAGAGAGGCGGGCATGGGTGGTGTGGCATGAACTCTCTGAGGCACTGTGAGGGCTGTGACATTGCCACACCTGGTTCAGTGAAGGGCAGGAAAGTCCAGCAGGGAAGTCCATGCTGGGAGCAGGAGGCTGCCTTCCCTCAAGGACCACCCTCCCGCATGTAGCTGTGGAGGACGAGGGCCGTGCGGGCTGCACTGGACCCAGCTGGGAGCAGGGTCATACTGTGATCATCTCTAGTCCTGACGGGACTCACACTGGTTTCTTATGGACATTCTTGAAAGAAGAGATGGCATGGGACTCTGTCTCCCTGCCTGACCAAGGCTGGACGTCCAACACCTGAGCTTCAGGGAAAACCTCCTCCGCTGACCGCCACAGAGGACCTTCCACACAGAGACTCTCTGGCTTAGAGGACTCCCCTCTGAGAGACGGGGCCGCCACTGTGTTTCTGTTCTCATGAGGGAGCTGCTTAGCGTGGCCCTGCCTGGGCCTCAGTCTCACCACTACGGTGTCTAGTTCCCTCCTCACAGGGTGTGCTGTTCACGTGCTCGGCGCCATTGCATCTCTGTGAACCTCCTAAGAACTCTGAGAGTGGCCATTTGAAAATGACCTGCCTGATACACATTGTGATTGGGTGTTATCTCTGTACTCAAAGTCTCAACATTGCAGATATCAACTTGAGTCACACTAATCTTGTTTCTAATTACTACAGAAAATCCCGGGAAATTGCTCATTTTCTTATTGGTTATCCCACTGGCAGAAATTCAAAGAGGGCTTCCGATACAGAACAGACCTGAACTGGCCTGCACTGCCTGGCCCTGTTCCTGGCCCCGTGCGCATGGCAGCTATGGGCATCCAGAGCCCAGGACCGTGACTGGACGACCACCTCCCGCCAGCTCTGGCTCCTCTATCTCGGAGGCACAGTAGTGGCTGCCTGGGACTCTGGGGCCTCCTCTAATACGGTTCCTCCCTGTGGCCCCCCTTCACCTCCTGGGAAGCAGGACTGCAGGGCTGTCTTGGCAGCCCTCTGCTGGCCCGTGCCTGTGGCAGCAAGCTGGAGGCCCACGCCTGACCTTGATCCAGGCCCCTCTCCCCATGCCCCTAGAGCCCTGCAGGTTTGAACGGCAGCTCATCCGAGGCCAGCAGACACTCCTGGTGGCCCCCAGACCCAGGCAGCCGCCTCCCCCCTGAAGAGCTCAGAAACTGGTTCAGAGACTGTCTCCATGACTGCCCTGAAGCCCAGTTCCGATACTGTTCAGACGCTGTCTCCACAGCTGCGCCGTGTCGCAGGCTCCTCACCACTGCCTCCTGCCTCCTGGTCCACCCTGGCATTGTCCGTCACGAGCGAGCTCTCCCCACTGCAGACTCAAAGCCCCTCCCTTCCATGCCTCGACTGGGTCCTGTGAGTGACCGTGCCACGGCCAGCACCTCCTCCAAGGGCCCTGCAGCCCTGGCCGACACTCCATCCCCACGCCCTCACTTCCTTCCTCATCCCACCCTCTGGGTGATGGGATTCTGCCCTGCTCTGATGCTCTGTGAGCCACCAGGGCCGTCTCTCCTGTCCACCTGTCCCCGGGAGAGCCGAATCCTCAGTCTAAGGTGAACTGCTCCTTCGGCCACAGACCCAGAGTCGGCATGCAGCTGCCGCTGACCTCAGCACAGGGCCAGGCCTCCAGCAGGTCTGCGGTGCCTCCCAGCAACAGGACACTGCTGCCCTCCTCCCTGCCCTCCACATCTTCTCTCAGCCACATGCCAGCCCCATCTCCCACCTCCTCGCTCTCTGCTATTTCATCAGGAAAACTGGAAGGGTCAGAAGAGCACACCTCAGGCTACGTCTCCCCCCAACCCTGCTGGGCACTTCTGTCTTCTGGCTGAAGTGAACTGTCCCTGCCCCTGTGAGTGGCCACCCTCCTGTGTGCAAGACAGGCCCAGGGACACCGCTCTGACCATCCTGCCCTCACTCTGTCCATCATTCTGTCCCTGGTCTACTGGACCCCTCTGGAAAGTCACATGGTGCACTGAAGAGCCTGGTCTTTGGAGCCCAAGTGCCCATCATAAGCCCAGCTCAGCCATCACCAGTGTCCTTGAGGAGGATGTCTCGCCTCTTTTGGCTTCATAGTCCCCGTGCTCAAGGAGGGAACAGTGGCTGCCACCACTCAGTGTTTTGTATGGGGATCAAGTGAGAGCACGTGTTGGCTCCAAGGTCATAGGCAGCACAGAGTTCTCAAACTTTCCGCCTCCGGCAGCACTGTCTTCTCCCTCTCTGCAGAACTGTCCTCCACTCGGGGTCTTTCTCACCCTCCTCTCTGTCTGACCACTCTGCCCACATGAGCTGTCCTCCACTCGGGGACTTTCTCACCCTCCTCTCTGACCACTCTGCCCACATGAGCTGTCCTCCACTCGGACTTTCTCACCCTTCTCTCTGTCTGTCCACTCTGCCCACATGAGCTGTCCACTCAGGGTCTTTCTCACCCTCCTCTCTGTCTGTCCACTCTGCCCGCATGAGCTGTCCACTCAGGGTCTTTCTCACCCTCCTCTCTGTCTGTCCACTCTGCCCGCATGAGCTGTCCACTCGGGGTCTTTCTCACCCTCCTCTCTGTCTGACCACTCTGCCCGCATGAGCTGTCCACTCGGGGTCTTTCTCACCCTCCTCTCTGTCTGACCACTCTGCCCGCATGAGCTGTCCACTCGGGGTCTTTCTCACCCTCCTCTCTGTCTGTCCACTCTGCCCGCATGAGCTGTCCACTCGGGGTCTTTCTCACCCTCCTCTCTGTCTGACCACTCTGCCCGCATGAGCTGTCCACTCGGGGTCTTTCTCACCCTCCTCTCTGTCTGTCCACTCTGCCCGCATGAGCTGTCCACTCGGGGTCTTTCTCACCCTCCTCTCTGTCTGTCCACTCTGCCCACATGAGCTGCCCACTCGGGGTCTTTCTCACCCTCCTCTCTGTCTGTCCACTCTGCCCGCATGAGCTGTCCACTCGGGGTCTTTCTCACCTCCTCCTGTCTGTCCACTCTGCCCGCATGAGCTGTCCATCGGGTCTTCTCACCTCCTCTCTGTCCACTCTGCCCGCATGAGCTGTCCACTCGGGGTCTTTCTCACCCTCCTCTCTGTCTGACCACTCTGCCCGCATGAGCTGTCCACTCGGGGTCTTTCTCACCCTCCTCTCTGTCTGTCCACTCTGCCCGCATGAGCTGTCCACTCGGGGTCTTTCTCACCCTCCTCTCTGTCTGTCCACTCTGCCCGCATGAGCTGTCCACTCGGGGTCTTTCTCACCCTCCTCTCTGTCTGTCCACTCTGCCCGCATGAGCTGTCCACTCGGGGTCTTTCTCACCCTCCTCTCTGTCTGTCCACTCTGCCCGCATGAGCTGTCCACTCGGGGTCTTTCTCACCCTCCTCTCTGTCTGTCCACTCTGCCCGCATGAGCTGTCCACTCGGGGTCTTTCTCACCCTTCTCTCTGTCTGACCACTCTGCCCGCATGAGCTGTCCACTCGGGGTCTTTCTCACCCTCCTCTCTGTCTGTCCACTCTGCCCGCATGAGCTGTCCACTAGGGGTCTTTCTCACCCTCCTCTCTGTCTGTCCACTCTGCCTGCATGAGCTGTCCACTCGGGGTCTTTCTCACCCTCCTCTCTGTCTGTCCACTCTGCCCGCATGAGCTGTCCACTCGGGGTCTTTCTCACCCTTCTCTCTGTCTGTCCACTCTGCCTTCACGTCGTCCTTTCTTCTTGTGGTACCTTGCAGGGAGCCTTGTGAGGGGCATCTTCCTCTGCAGCCCCCACATGGAGACAGGACCTGCGCCCGGCAGGTGCCAGGAAGTCTGGTGAGCAAGTGAATGACGGTCCCCAATGTCCACCCAGGAGGAACAATGCTAGCTTAAGAATCCTTGGCCAGAGATGAGCCCAAGTCTGACCAAAGGAGCAGGTGACCAATTGCCAAGGAAGACACGATTCTTATCATTTTAGTGGATGAGATCAATTAAATAAAACAGACTTATATGTGTGTGTGTGTATGTGTGTGTGTTTGTGTGTGTGTGTGTGTGTATGTATATATATATAAAGGATTAATAAGGAAAAGGCTCGGTCTAGGGCCGTAGCTCAGTGGCAGAGCTCTTGCCTAGCATGCGTGAGGCACTGGGTTTGATCCTCAGCACCACATAAAAATAAAACAAATAAAATAAAGGCATTCTGTCCATCTACAACTACAAAAAAATTTTAAAAAAAATAAGGAAAAGGCTCAAAAGGGTAATATGGTTCCATTTATAATTTAACTTATTAAGAATTTCCTGGATTATATTCTTAAAGTGTTTTGTATTTTTTTTTACATTAATGTACAGTATTTCTGATAATGTATGTTGCTTCATTCAGACATGAGTTCTTATGCATTACCAAAGCACCTGTTTATGTATCGATGGGAACCACAGGGGACTGTGTCCATGGTGAACAACCTAGTAGCATCACCCAGTTCACATTACAATCACCACCTTTCACACCAGGTCCATCACTCAGAGCTGAATTTATGATATGCAAGAAGTGCTCCTTATAAATTTTATCAGTCTCTGCATATGCAGGATGAACAACGTGCTGATATCAAGTGTGTCTTCCCTCATCCCAGATAACCAAGACATCATGCACAGTGTGCTAACATCATGGGGTTCCATGACCACCCGACCCCCACCACATCATGCACAGTGTGCCAACATCATGGGGTTCCATGACCACCTGAACCCCACAACATCATTCACAGTGTGCCAACATCAGGTGGTTCCATGACCACCTGACCCCCACCACATCATGCACAGTGTGCCAACATCATGGGGTTCCATGACCACCTGAACCCCACAACATCATTCACAGTGTGCCAACATCAGGTGGTTCCATGACCACCCGACCCCCACCATCATGCACAGTGTGCTAACATCATGGGGTTCCATGACCACCTGACCCCCACCATCATGCACAGTGTGCCAACACCATGGGGTTCCATGACCACCCGACCCCCACCACATCATGCACAGTGTGCCAACACCATGGGGTTCCATGACCACCTGACCCCCACAACATCATGCACAGTGTGCCAACATCATGGGGTTCCATGACCACCTGACCCCTACCACATCATGCACAGTGTGCCAACATCATGGGGTTCCATGACCACCTGACCCCTACCACATTATGCACAGTGTGCTAACATCATGGGGTTCCATGACCACCTGACCCCCACCATCATGCACAATGTGCCAACATCATGGGGTTCCATGACCACCTGACCCCCACCACATCATGCCCAGTGTGCCAACACCATGGGGTTCCATGACCACCCAACCCCCACCACATCATGCACAGTGTGCCAACATCCTGGGGTTCCATGACCACCTGACCCCCACCATCATGCACAGTGTGCCAACATCATGGGGTTCCATGACCACCTGACCCCTACCACATTATGCCCAGTGTGCCAACATCATGGGGTTCCATGACCACCTGACCCCCACCACATCATGCACAGTGTGCCAACATCATGGGGTTCCATGACCACCTGACCCCCACCATCATGCACAGTGTGCCAACATCATGGGGTTCCATGACCACCTGACCCCCACCATCATGCACAGTGTGCCAACATCATGGGGTTCCATGACCACCCGACCCCCACCACATCATGCACAGTGTGCCAACATCCTGGGGTTCCATGACCACCTGACCCCCACCATCATGCACAGTGTGCCAACATCATGGGGTTCCATGACCACCTGACCCCCACCACATCATGCACAGTGTGCCAACATCATGGGGTTCCATGACCACCTGACCCCCACCATCATGCACAGTGTGCCAACATCATGGGGTTCCATGACCACCTGACCCCCACCACATCATGCACAGTGTGCTAACACCATGGGGTTCCATGACCACCTGAACCCCACAACATCATTCACAGTGTGCCAACATCATGGGGTTCCATGATCACCTGACCCCCACAACATCATGCACAGTGTGCTAACATCATGGGGTTCCATGACCACCTGAACCCCACCACATCATGCACAGTGTGCCAACATCATGGGGTTCCATGACCACCTGAACCCCACAACATCATGCACAGTGTGCCAACATCATGGGGTTCCATGACCACCTGAACCCCACAACATCATTCACAGTGTGCCAACATCATGGGGTTCCATGATCACCTGAACCCCACAACATCATGCACAATGTGCTAACATCATGGGGTTCCATGACCACCCGACCCCCACCATCATGCACAGTGTGCCAACATCATGGGGTTCCATGACCACCTGACCCCTACCACATCATGCCCAGTGTGCCAACATCATGGGGTTCCATGACCACCCGACCCCTACCACATCATGCACAGTGTGCTAACATCATGGGGTTCCATGACCACCTGACCCCCACCATCATGCACAGTGTGCTAACATCATGGGGTTCCATGACCACCTGACCCCCACCATCATGCACAGTGTGCCAACATCATGGGGTTCCATGATCACCCAACCCCCATAACATCATGCACAGTGTGCCAACATCAGGTGGTTCCATGACCACCCGACCCCCACCACATCATGCACAGTGTGCTAACATCATGGGGTTCCATGACCACCTGACCCCCACCATCATGCACAGTGTGCCAACATCATGGGGTTCCATGACCACCTGACCCCCACCACATCATGCACAGTGTGCCAACATCATGGGGTTCCATGATCACCCAACCCCCACAACATCATGCACAGTGTGCTAACATCATGGGGTTCCATGACCACCTGACCCCCACAACATCATGCACAGTGTGCTAACATCATGGGGTTCCATGACCACCTGACCCCTACCACATCATGCACAGTGTGCCAACATCATGGGGTTCCATGACCACCTGACCCCCACCATCATGCACAGTGTGCTAACATCATGGGGTTCCATGACCACCTGAACCCCACAACATCATGCACAGTGTGCTAACATCATGGGGTTCCATGACCACCTGAACCCCACAACATCATGCACAGTGTGCCAACATCATGGGGTTCCATGACCACCTGAACCCCACAACATCATGCACAGTGTGCCAACATCATGGGGTTCCATGACCACCTGAACCCCACAACATCATGCACAGTGTGCTAACATCATGGGGTTCCATGACCACCTGACCCCCACCACATCATGCACAGTGTGCCAACATCATGGGGTTCCATGATCACCCAACCCCTACCACATCATGCACAGTGTGCTAACATCAGGTGGTTCCATAATCACCTGACCCCCACAACCACATGCACAGTGTGCTAACATCATGGGGTTCCATGACCACCTGACCCCCACCATCATGCACAGTGTGCCAACATCATGGGGTTCCATGACCACCTGACCCCCACCATCATGCACAGTGTGCCAACATCATGGGGTTCCATGATCACCTGACCCCTACCACATCATGCACAGTGTGCTAACATCATGGGGTTCCATGACCACCTGACCCCCACCACATCATGCACAGTGTGCCAACATCATGGGGTTCCATGACCACCCGACCCCCACCACATCATGCACAGTGTGCCAACATCAGGTGGTTCTTGATTAGGCTGCGTGACTGCCCTGACCCCCATTGCATCATATACAGTGTGGTTACTGTTACAGTTTAGATATGAGGAGTCCCTCAAAACCTCTCGTGTGAGGCAATGCAAGAATGTCCAGAGGTGAGTGGTTAGATCCTGAGTTTCCCTCTCGTAGGGATTAACCAGGTGGTGACGGTAGGCAGGAGGGAGTGGGCTGGAGGGAGTCACTAGGGGTGTGCCTTTGGGGCTCGTACGATGTCCCTTGCTAGCAGAGTCTCTCTACTTCCTGATGCTGGCTCTGAGGTGCTGTCCCCTCTCTGCCATGGTGTCTTGCCTCACCTGGGGACCAGAGCAATGGGGTGGCTGTCTGTGGACTGGGAACTCGGAAACCATGGACCTAGACAGACCTTTCCTCCTCTCCCTTGTCTTGTCAAGTCCTTTGTCCACAGCAGTGAGGACGCTGACTGACACACTGACATCATGTCCATCCCCACCTCTTGTGACTCCCAAGCGGAGTCCAAGCTTCTGCTTGGTGGCACCCTGCCAGCACATACCATCAGAACCAGCCAAACCCTCCTCAGTTGGCTTGGCCACGCAGCCTCCTCCCGTCTCAGATGGGGGGCATCGTGTAGGCCTGGCGTCTCAGATACCTCTTCCTGTTCTATTCCAGACTCCTCTGAGTATTTGCTCCAAAATCGTAGGTGGACCCACGTCCCCGGGGGGTGGTGGTGGTGGCTGAGCCATGGTCTCATTTCCAGCCTTCTTCCTCCTGAGCCTGCTCTGGCTTCATAGGGAGCCTCTCACTTTGAAAAGGACGGGAGTCTATAGTCACTTTAAAAACAATTCGGCTCACAGAGAGGACTCTGTGTCCCAGTCCTGTACCCCACCTCTGTGGGGGGGTGCAAGCCCTGTCTTCTGTGAGCAGAAGGACATCCCTAGCAAGCACCACCGACACATGGACACTGGTTGCTCCAGTAGCACTAACTGGCTCTCTGAGCTCACAGGGAAGACGCGCTGTAGGAGGTGTCTCCACAGTGGATCAGAATCTGGTGGTGGTCCATCTCCACGTCAAGGAAGGGGACTGACTAGCAGGCCCAGGGCCAGGTGCCTGGCAACACCCTGAAGCAGTCCCCAGACTGGCGCGACGAGGCTCAACGAGAAGCCCATGAAGAATGAAGAAGTCTGGCTTTATTCTTTCTTCCTTCCTGTGCGTAAGATATGCAAGAGACTCCCATCAGCACAGGCCTGAGAGTCATGCCCGCACACCCCGGAACTCCCGGAGGGGGCGCCTCTGTCACCGGGCAGGCACCAGGGTTTCTGAGGAGGCTCCCAACAGGCAGGTGGCTGTGCCCGGATGGGTTCAGCCTGCCCCTCGAGGTGGGGAAGCAGCGGCACCTGGTGCAGTGGCCTGGTGGGAGAGGCCGGGGAGGGTGTGCCCGTAGAGCCCAGGCCTGGGAAGCGCAGGTGCGAGCACTTCCAGTGATTAGAGATTGTGTGGAAACCCCCCTCCTGCTGTGAAGCCCGGCACTGGAAAACCTTGCTATCCTGTGGACGGGGTCCTCTTCTTCCCCCTTCCTGTGTCTCTGGAGTTTTCTCGGGAGGCCAAGCAGAGCTCTGTAAGGACGTCTCTAGGAAAGACCTGGCCCTGCCCCTGCTCCTAGAGCGCACTCTGCCTGCACCAGAAGAGGGCTGCCCTGGCCGAGCAGGAGCCGTGCGCCCTGGCCCAGGCTTTGCATGTGGGATGAGGTCTCCAGCATAGCTTTCTTCCCTCTGGCGTCCGCTGTCTGTTCTGGCACCAAGAGTGCCACCTCACTGCCGCCTGGGCATCCTCTGCTGTCTTAGCCAGCATCTGGGTGGGGCCCTGAGCACCTGCGACCACCGAGGAGCTGTGCCTTGGGGCCTTGTAGGTCTGGCTTGCTGGCTTGCAGGTGGGCTCTCCACACGTGGGGGAACGTGAATACACACGTCACACCCAGAGGACCACACCTGCATGGACACAGCATCCTTAGGCCCTGAGGGGTGGCCATGAGAAGCAGTGCTTCCTCTGGGGACCAAGCACTTCCCCTGCTGCTGGCCCGCTGGCCTGACCGCAGACAAGCTGCTAGCGTTGTCACATGACAGCAGGACACACATGTGGTCTGGCGCCCTGTAGAGTGTTGTTCAATGACATACCTTGGGATAGGGTGGGCTTGTATAATATCCCCCATTAAAAAGTCAGTGTTTCACGACTTGAACACAGCGTGATTTATCTGACCAGTGTCTCTCGGATGAATGTTTACGCGGTTTGCAGAACCTGCTCTTACAAATGAGACTCAGTGAAGTAGCCACACTTCTCAAGGCCTACCTGAGACAGGTGCCATTGAAAAGCCCCCAGTGCTTACCTCCGCCTTGGGAGGGTAAAGTCCCTGATATGCAGAGGAGGAGAGCAGGCCCCTAGAGATCCAGGCCCAAGACCACGGCTGCTCAGGGTGAGCCAGGTGGGGACCCAGGGGAAGTCTGGGGTCCGTGGGGTGGCTGTCTGGACAGTGTGAATAGGGCGTCGTCACTCGCCTGGCCCTGCAGGCATTCTGCACAGAAGCGTGTCCAGGCAGAGTTCCTGCAGGTGGTGCGTCCTTCCCAAGTGTACTGAGGACTGCTGACGGTCATCCCCACCTCAGCACTGTCTCCCAGTACCCGTGTTGGCTAGGGCACCGGGCTGGGGCAGTGGAGCACAGCTGGGGTCGTGAAGGGGACATATGCAGCTCTTGCTAGTGGAAGACCCAGGGCACCTTCCCTGGGTCTCCGGTGCCTTTGCCGGTTCCAGTCCCGCTGCTGTCACATTTGGCCTGTTGTTAAGTCCCCGCATCCACCGTGCACTCTGTTCTAGGGCTGTTTCTTGTTGGCTCGCGAGGGTGGTTGGAGCTAGACCTGCACCCAAACTCCTGTCTTCCACGCTGTCTTGAGAGTGCTGTGGTTGGAGAGGACTCACCCACCTCTTCTATGGCATCACATTGAAGTCAGAGGACCTCAGATCCTGGACACTCACTCAGGCAGCTTTGGGAAGTTCTTTTCCTTTCTATCTCTGAGTGTACTTGGGCTGGGTTTCCACATCTCCAGAGCTCCCTGTGAGGTCAAGGCCAGTGTGGCCGTGCTGCGGTCACTTAGAATATGTGCAGGAGGCCAAGGAAGATGGCTCCCTGGGGACCACTGCCCCACCCCAAAGGCACCACCAAGGCAGGGGCTGTGTGCTGATCCTGCCAGGAGCCACGAGGGTCACACATCACTAAACGTTGGTGTTCTTTGGCAGATATCTATAGAAACCGCTTTGTACAAGGCTCAGAATATTGAAGTTTCTTTTTAGGGGCAGAAAATTTGAAGTTGAAAACATTACCTTTTTGTGATAGAATTTGGTCAACTACCCATAAAAGGAGTTGATATAAGCACAGAGGTTACTATAGCTGCTGCCATGGAAGGTGTCACTAGGGACTGAAGCACGACATCCTCCCAAGAGACTGGCAATGACTCTTCATGGATCAGATAGCACTGCCTCTCTGTCCAACAAAAGCTAAGACCCGGTGTTATGATTGGATGTGAAGTGTCCCCACTAAGCTCACATGTGAGACAATGCAAGAAGGTTCAATGTGAGCAGAAATGATTGGATTATAAGAGTCTAGGCCAATCGGCGACTCAGTTCCCTGATGGGATTAACTGAGCGGGGATTGAAGTGGTGGGTGTGGCTGGAGGAGGTGGGGATGAGGGCGTGGCTTTGGGTACATATTCACTCGCATCTGGAGACTGGAGTCTCTCTGCTTCCCGATCCCTGTGCCACACGCGCATCCGTACTGTTCAGCCTCGTCTCGAGCTCTGAGAAATGGAGCCGGC
Source organism: Marmota monax (assembly GCF_021218885.2). Taxonomy (NCBI): domain Eukaryota; kingdom Metazoa; phylum Chordata; class Mammalia; order Rodentia; family Sciuridae; genus Marmota; species Marmota monax. The sequence goes on along the minus strand of NW_026695216.1, from coordinate 297,618 downwards.
GTCTGTGGACTGAGACCTCTGAAACTGTGAGCCCCCAAACAACTTTATTATTTATTTGAAATTTACAAATGATAAATTTCCTCTCTAGTCGTTCTGGTCAGATCCTTTAGTCACAGCAGTGAAAAAGCTGACTGGGACACCAAGGAAGGGTGACACTCTTCCCAGGGGGCAGCCGTGAAAACAGCAGACTAGGCCAGCACCGGCTGCACCCAGACGGTCCCTCAGGAAAGCCGCAGGAGGCAGATTTCCTCGCACCACAGATTTTACCAGGAAACACGTCTCCAGGGAATTTTCAGGTGTGGGGTGTGCTAGAGCTGAGCCTGCAGAGGCCTGACACCCAGCACCCGCTGAGCAGGTACACACAGCATGTGCTGAGTGTGCTTCTGCTTTGGTCCTGAGACATTCAAAACCACTGCAAGCCAGTGACCTCAGACACAGCCATGGCACACTCCACTGCCCTTCTCCCTGTCCCTAAGAGCGACTTTCAAAGGAGTCTGAGCAGCTCAGGAAAGGACACCATAGCCTGCTGCTGCTATAAATCTGAATGTGCACCTTCGCAAAATGTGGGGTCCTCTCAGTGTCTTTGGGTTTATAAGGTTCCCTGGTTGCACGTCTTTGGGGACCTGGGAGAAGGGGCCTCTGTGCTCTGAGGTTAGTGCTGGCAATCCAAGTCTGCCGGGAGTGCCTGTGGCTGGGGGTACTGAGGCACCGCAGGAGCCCACCTGACAGCCCTGAGAGGAGCTGTGTTCTCCATGCACACTGCAGGAGGAGATGGGCACTGCAGAGACAGCGCTCCCTGCCTGGCGTGGCCCAGGTGGACCCTCTGCAGCCCATGACTGCCCTGGAGCCGAGTCCCCCGCTGTGATCCAAGGTCTCAAAGGACCTCACCCACTTCCCACCTTGCTTTAATCAGACACCTACTGGCTGCAGGAAATTGTGCTCAGTTGGGAGGAAAGAAATTTCCTGGTGTGCAGTTTTACCACATTCCAGGATAGGAGGGCAGATATGGGTGATTGGTACCTTACTTTCCAAAAGCCCGGTGTCCCACGGTGTCCCACGACTTGGATGATGAAGTCAGGAGAAGTGCAAGTTTCTACTGTTTCCTAAGCTGAACTCCAGAAAAGTCAAAGCTCAAACAATCTGATTCATTCTAACTAACCAGAATATTTTATAGCATCGTGTTGTAATGAATATTGCTATAAAGGAGAGCAACAAATTCAGAAAATGATCAGGGAAGCAATCCAGGGGGATCACCGTGAGAATGGGGTAAGCGTGTCTTTCTTGATGTGGGGATGGTCTCCACAGAGCACGGCTCTAATTTGTTTGGCTGGTTTTTGGGCAAAGACACGGGCATGTGATATCTTAAAGCCACACTGATGGCTTTTGCATTATTAAGTGAAGTCACTGGATTTAGAGTTCACAAATGCTTTGTGTGTGTCTGCACAGTGCTTTAGGTATGCACACAAGTGTTATATGTCACAGGGATGGACACAGCAATAATAAAGTCACTCTCTGCCCATGGCTTTGCAGAAGTGGTAGAGGCAGCTCACGGTGACTGGAAAGTAAACTGGTTGCCTAGAGTAGAGCCCGCGCGGGCCATCTATTAAGTGTGGAGCAGACCACTGACTTCTCTGCACATTCAGCGCTCAGATGTCAATTATGGATATGGATGTGAATTGAAGAGCACAGACTTCATAGGGTGTCAATGAGGAAATTAGGTAAAGGGCACTTTCAGGGCTGCTGAGAGTCACAGCCCAGTCGGAATGACGCATGGCATTTTGCCAGAAGGAGTGGTTGAGAGGTGACGCCAGGGAGCCACTGAGATGATGATGGTTATGTTAAGCTGTGTGTTCAACTGTATATTTAGACCCCTGCTGTCCGCCTGGGCTGCTACTTTGGAGTTCTCACAGCACGGGGATTCCTGGAGAGTTCCTGGAGGGATTTCCGGTTGGTGGTGTTCCTGGAAGGGCCGCGTGGGTGGGTGGCGTTTGCAGGAGGTCGATAATAAAGCAGTTCCTGTTTTGAACCTACACGTGCCTCGGGCGGCTGGGTTATTTTGTGCCCAGCCAGACTGCGGCACAGGGCCACGCTTGGCAACCAGTGAGTGTCCTGCTGCCTAATCGGCTCTGTGTGGATGCGTGCATCGGACTCATGTTACATCTCTCTTGACCTTTTTTTGCCTGTGTATCCATATTTTACAGAAAAATAAACTAAGGCTTTGAGTGATTTGCCCAAAGGCATATGTCGCTGGCAGCTCAGGGCTAAGTCTAGAGTCTGTTTTTAAGAAATTCTCTCCAAAGGGTTAAAGAACACAGATGGATGGAGTTGGAGCTATTTCAGCAGATGCCCAGTCCTGGACATGTGACCCATTTTGTTTAAAATAGTCACCATTCAGAACATGGTTTGTGAAGGTTTTCAGGGAAAAGACCCTGATTTCCCTCTGGGTAAAGTCTTTGGCAGTGGGCAGTGGGCAGTGGGCAGTGGGGTGTGGCTCTGCTCTTTGCAGCTGCAGGAGCAACAGCAGTGGGGCTGGTGGCTCTCAGGACAGCCCCTCCTCCACGTGGCTCTGATGGGGAGGGCAGGACGAGCAGAGGGCTGCGCGTACAGTGAGACAACCTGCACAAGAGCGCTGCACCACGGCCACCCACTGACAGTGACGCTGGACACGGGAGGTGGAAAGAGTGGGAGCAGGAGAGGACACCATGTGTCTCTAGGACCCAGGAAGACTATGGGTCCTTATGCTGGGCCCTCTACTCTGTGCTCCTTCTGACAGGGAAAGAGGTGAAGAGGTCAAGCCACGTGACCTCCTGTTCCTGTGTCCTCCTGACCAATGAGATGTGCGTGAGGTGCTGACAGGTGACCTGCTGGCCTGGAGCAGGGAACACACTTGGCACAGAGGATGCAGCCCACTAGGACTCCTGTGGCCAACTTGGCCACTCCTCCAGGGAAAGGCCTTCTCTTATTTCTTTAATACGTCCAGGGTCTGGAAGAGGTCCCGGCACGCGAGAGGCACACAGCGTGGCTGAGAGGAGCAGGGCGTGAAGGGCGGTCAACACTCCTCCCTCAGCCTGGGTGAGGCTGGTGGTAGTGACAGTGGCCTCTCCTGCAGGAAGCTTCGCTCTCGCAATCCCTAAGCCTGACTTTTCAATGTTTTTCTGAGGCTTGGAAATAGACTTGGCGTAAAGGCCGAGATTTAAAGGACACTGGGATCAGTGGTCTGGATCCCCAGGGCTTCCCCTGGGTCTGGAACACCAGCTCTCTTCCCAGGGCACTCAGGCCTGGCACAGGCCCCTTTCGCCCTGGGGATGGTGTCCTTATGTGGGAGCTGTGGGCAGCCCTCCTGGGGGAGCTGGGCGGCACAGCACAGGAAGGCAGCAGAAGGCCCCCCAGGGTCCAGGCTGCCATGGAACCTGACGTGTGGGAGCCCAGGCACCCAGGCAGGCACAGGAGGCACCACTTCCAGCCAGGGCCTCCGTGATGCCCGCAAGTCCTGTGCATCTAAGACCCGGGGTCTCCTGTCCCCTGGAGGCCCACTGAGGTTCAATTCATGGCAGAGACCACTTGGAACAGTCCCTGAACCCAAGGAAATGTGACTCAACAACGAGAGCCATCAAGATGCTGAGTTTTGAAAAATCAAACAGAAATAAACTTCTGATCCTGAGGGCAGTGTTTGATGTTTGACTTTTATCATATTCTTATTCTATTTAACATTTCCTATTGATCATCACAACCTGGCTCAGAAAAAGGGGGTGATAAATCTGAAGTTGTTTTTCAAACTGAACAAAAATAATTAAAGTCACGCTCTGATTGCATGTGCAAATTCATTGCTAGGAAGAATTAAAGCCTGCTTTCATTTGACTAGGAAATGTAGCCTCATGCTCTAGAGACGCAAAGCAATCCTGATCAATACCTCAAGGCTGTTATTTTTTTTGAGAAATTGAAAAGCCCATTCTAAAATTCATGTGGTATCTCAAGAGACCCTGAATAGCCAAAACAGTATTATAAAAGAGCAAAGGTGAAGATTTCATGTATCCTGATTCCCAACTTACCGCAAAGTTATAGTGGTCCAAGGAGCACAGGATTGTCAGGGACACACATGAAGACAAACGGAATCAGACGGACAGAAGTTGCATACATAGCCAAAGGACTTTCCAAAGGGTGCCACTACCAATCAGCAGGGCAAGACAGTCTTTCCAACAAACCACACTGGGAAAATTGCATATTCACATGCAAAAGAATAAAGTGTAACTTTTACCTTAATCTATACTAAAATTAACTCCAGATGAATCAGTGACCTAGACATAAATGCAAAACATACAAAACTCTTGGAAGAAAACACAGAAAAAAATCTTCCTGACATTGGATTTGATGATGATTTTTTTTGGTGATTCTGAATATATTTTCATGTGCTTATTGGCAAAAGCATAGGCAACAAATAAAAAATAATTAGATTATATTAATAAAAACCACACTGACTTGTGCATCAAAGGACATCAACAACAGAGTGAAACCCACCCATGAAATGGGAGAAAATATTTGAAAGCATATATCTTGTAAAATGTTGATATCCGTAACATATAAAGAGTTCCTGTAAATAAATAGCAAAAACAACCTGGTTAAAGCAAAGGACTTAAATGCACATTTCTCCAAAAAATATGCAAATTGCCAATAAGCACATGCATATATGTTCAATCTAATCACTAATCTTTAGGCAAATGCCAATAAAATTACAATGAGAACCCATTTCCACAGTCATTAGGGTGGCCACAATCAAACACAACACACACACTCACACACATACACACAGAGAAATCAGTAGTACTGGTTCGGATGTGGAAATTGGAACCACTGTTCGCGGTTGGTGGGAGTGTGGAAGGGCACAGTCACTACAGAAAAAGCACATCATCTACTCAAAGAACAAACGGGCATGGGATCCACATGACCCAGAGCAAAGCCATGTGGGTACAGCATCCCCCCCGCCCCCCGAAGGCTGAAGGACACGGTGACGCTCAGGGGGAGAGCAGTAGCGTCCACTCAGCCAGCAGCAGGAAGCCGCACATGTGGGCTCTGAGGGGACAGTGGGGCCCCTCAGCCTCAGGTGGGGAGAGGAGCTCCCAAGACAGCATGAAACAAATAGAAACAGGGTGCGGTGACTGTACTCCTGTGGTCCCTGCAGTGTCTGAGGACACTGGGTGGTGGCTGCAAAGGCTGAGAGGAGGGAGGGGTCGCGGTTGTGCAATGCGTGAATGAGCTCAGTGCCACCGACTGCATTCTAAGAATTGTTGAGCAGGACCCTCTGTCCTAGGCACTGAGCACTGTTGATTCAAGCACCCTCAGCCACCCCTGAGCTCTGCAGGGAGCAGCCCCCCAACCCCAACAGGGCTGTGACTGACGGCCACCCACAGAACCCTGGGTAAAGAAGTGCAGTCCCAAGGCCTGCTTCAGTTCCTCAGTGTGCCTGCTCCGCCTGCAGCAGAGGCCGCAGACGAGGCCCCAGGGGGACCAGGCTTGCTGACTGGGTCAGAGTCGCTCAGGTCCACATCTAACAACAGAGGACACGGTGACCCTGAATGAGTGCTCCTCAAGGTCAGGCGATGTGGTACCCCTCCATTCTCACGGCCACGCTCACGCCTTTACAAAGTAGCACATTTAAGATGAGAATACAAGCTCGCTTGTCACCTTCATGTGGCTCCTGGAATATCCATGTGTCCATGGGCCAGCGGGGCATCTCCTGACCCGCCGTGGGTACCGCAGGATTCACAAACACTGGACCGGGTTCAGTAACTACATCTTCCCTCTTCCTCCAGACGCGGCCACTCTAGAGAAGAACAAGAAGGCAGAAAAATGGGGCTGCCATTCACAGTTAAGCCAAAGTCCTGCACGTGGGGTGTGAAGATCACTAGCCGAGCTCCAGAAGCAAGCAGGACAGTAACCAGCCCAGAGCACAGCTAGAGGGGAGGCAGGGAGGCCAGAGCTGGCCTCCCGACTACACCACAACTGATTGCTCCCCAAATGCCCGCACCCTAAAAGGGGGAGAGGGCACCCAATGGGTTGGTGCCATTTCAACTGAAATTCCTTCCTCAAGGTTCTCAGTAATTTCAATTCCTTTCAGAACCACTGCAGTTAGAAAATCAGGGACAAGTCACAGCATGCTGTTCCACAGCCGAGCCTGTCAGATAAGGACTCTCTGGGAACATGGTGAGTTTTCAAGAAAGCCGTGCAGGCGGCTCGTCATCTGGGGTTGGGTGGAAGTGCTGTTTCCTCATTTGTATGGCTCGCTGCGTCTTCAAGAACTGGACTCTGCACCCCAGAACCTAAGACGACCCAACACACAAACCTAGCCGTCCCCTCATCCCTGGGCCATCTGCCAGCTCCTGGTGTCACGGCAGAGTGGCCACCAGCCCTGGCTCAGGAGCCCTGCTGCCCTATACCGACTGTAGGACCGCCCTCGGGGTTCACTGTGACACTGACATGGCCCGTGGAGAACACCTGGGCTTAGAGCAATGAATTATTAATGGTTGTGCTACAGGATTCATTTCAACTTTATCTATGTTAATATTCACGGTGTATGAAAAGAGATTTACTTTCCCCCTTTAACAAGGGTATATGCTTAATTTACTTTAAATTAACTATGCAGTCAGTAACACACATTATTTGCTCAAAATTCAGGAATGGTCAATTACTTCATCTTTGGTTCTTTACACTCATAGATGAGACATTAAAATTTAATGATGCGTCTTGCAATGGAAACAGGCACAAAGTGACCTCTGCTTGACATTTCTGCATGTGAGGCTGAACTGACCCAGACTTGTTTACTTCCTTTTTCTTCCTTGTCCTCCCTCCTTCTTTCCTCCTCTTCCCTCCTCCTCCTTCTCTCCCTCCCTCCCTCCTCCCTCCCTCCCTCCTCCCTCCCTCCCTCTCTTCCTCATTCCTGCTTCCCCTCTCTCCTCCTCTCTCCTCCTCCCTCCCTCCCCCTCTCCCTTCCTCTCTCTCATCCCTACTCCCCCTCTCTCCCTCCTCCCTCCTCCCTCTCCCTCCTCCCTCCTCCCTCCCCCTCTCTCCATCTCTTCTTTCCTCCTCCCCCCTCTCCTCCCTCCCTCCTCCCTCCCTTTCCCTCCTTCTATCTCTCATCCCTCCACCCCCTCTCTCCCTCCATCTCTCCTCCCTCCCTCCTCTCTCCCTCCTCCCTCCCTCTCTTCTCCTCTCCTTCTCTCTCTCATTGCTCCACCCTCTCTCTCCCTCTGTCTCTCCTCCTCTCTCTCTCTGCTCCCTCCCTCCGTCCCCCTCTCCTCCCTCTCTCTTCCCTCCCTTCCCCTCTCTCCCTCCCTCCCTCATTCCTCCCCCCTCTCCCTCCTCCCTCCCTCATTATTCTCCCCTCTCCCTCCTCCCTCCCTCCTCCTCCTCCCTCTGTTCCTCTCTCCCTCCCTCCCTCCTCCCTCCCCTCTCTCCCTCCTCCTTCCTCTCTCCCTCCCTCCCTCCTCCCTCCCCCTCTCTCCCTCCTCCCTCCCCTCTCTCCCTCCTCCTTCCCTCTCTCTCTCCCTCCTCCCTCCCCCTCTTCCTATCTCTTGTTTCCTCCTCCTCCCTCTCTCCTCCCTCTCTCCTTCCCCCTCTCTCTCCCTCTCTCCTCCCTCCCTCCTCCCTCCCTCCTCCTCCTTCCTCTGTTCCTCTCTCCCTCCCTCCCTCCTCCCTCCCCTCTCTCCCTCCTCCTTCCTCTCTCCCTCCTTCCCTCCTCCCTCCCCCTCCCTCCCTCCTCCCTCCCCTCTCTCCCTCCTCCTTCCCTCTCTCTCTCCCTCCTCCCTCCCCCCTCTTCCTATCTCTTGTTTCCTCCTCCTCCCTCTCTCCTCCCTCCCTCCTCCCCCCTCTCTCTCCCTCTCTCCTCCCTCCCTCCCCCCTCCCTCCTCCTCCTTCCTCGGTTGGTTCCTCTCTCAATCCCTCCCCTCTCAGGTGTTCTTCCCAGGCTGTGTCTAGGTAATGAGCCACTCCAGGACAATATTTCTAAGCACGCTCCTTCAGTGATACAACCAGGTCATCTTTATCCTCAGTGTAGCAAAGCCTGCCTTCTGCATATTTTCACTCTGCATTGTTTTCTTTCTGATATTTAAAAAGGAACAAAGAAATAGTGATCTATGAATCCTGATTATGCAAATATAACCTCCTCGATCAGTTCTTCTGGGGCAAACGTGCTTGTTTGTATGCTATCATTGGTGTCTTTGGGCCTGGCTGGTGGGCCTGGGGCCTGAGCCGCGGACAGCCCCGTGGCGCACTACAGTCCTGTGGACTGGCGTGCCCAAGTGACCTCCCAGCACCTGGGCCTGACACTCCAGGACTTCAGAGCCAGCAGGCAACACCATCCAGGTGAAGCTTGAGTGAGTGCTTCTTGGAACGAAAAATGTGCTTATTTCACCCAGTTTTCAATGCAGACACAGAAACAGATGTTTTTGTGCGAACTCGGGCTCCTGCAGGACCCCTGCCCTCAGAGGCCACAGTCATCAGCTACCAAACATGGAGCTGGAGCAGGGAGGGAGGCTGGGCACCCAGCAGCTCCCCTCCCAAGACACAGCCCGGGCTGCCCTCGCCTCACAGCACCAGCACTCCCAGGGACCAGTAGGGCCTTCCTGATGAGTCCTGGACCCCAGAGAGGACAGCACCCGGCTCCAGACTGCCATGAGCCATCAGCCAGCGGCAGGAAGCTCAGACCTTCTCCAGGTGAGGTCAAGCACAGACCTTCCCCGAGGTCAACGTTGTGCTCACACAGAGTGTGAGGGTCCGGAGCCTCATCGCCTCCTTATGGAGGAAGACAGCACCCTGCAGCTTCCCCAGAGGAGGGCCGGCCCGGGAGACAGGGTTGAAAGGGTTTCTGGGTGTCAGAGGTGCGGTTGAGGCTTGACGCCTGTTAGGGCTGGATCGGGAGCGTCCCCAGATCTCGCGTTAGGCAGAGCAGCAGTGTTCAGAGGTGAAATGAGGGGATCCCAAGGACTCTGACCAGCAGATGGACACTGTCCATCCCAGCTGAGTGACAGATGGGTGGTGGAGGGAAGTGCAGGCCCTGGGGCAGGGAGGGAGGAGGCAGGTCACGGGGGCTGCCCTCAGAAGCGCAGCCTCCCGCCCCTCCCTCCTTTCTTTCCTCTCCCTCTGGCTTCCTCTCTCCTTCCCTCTTGTTCTTCTCCCCCCTCCTACTTCCCTCTCCTCCCTTCCTGTCCTCCTTCCTCCCTCTTCCCTCCCTCCTCTCCTTCATTTTGAGTTGGTCCCACACACCAGGTCCTGCGCAGGCATCTGGGGGTCCTGGGCATTTGCTCCTGTGTTTAACAGGGCAGCGTGAGAAAGCTCCCCAGAAGCCCTGCTCAAGGTGGGTCTTCTTGCCCCTGGACGGCTGCAGTTGCCCATGTCAGATGAATGCACAGTTAAAAACTGTCCTCTGGAGCCAAGTGACATCAGCTGGGTGCTTGTCACCTGTTGTCCTTGCAAGTCCCCAGCTTTTCTCTGCACCAGATGCTAGCCCATGGAGAGATGTCCTCTGAGGGGGAGCTGATGATTCCCCCAGTGACAAGATCCTGATGTCCCTGACCCAGAGCGTTCTTAGGGCGGGTCAGCTGATACAGCCTCATTGAGAGGTGTCTGTCTCCCACACAGGGGCCCTGAAGCTCACTGCAGGGAAGAACCACGGTGCCAACAGGCCTCGCCCACTCCCGGAAGACCAACGCTCTGGGCCCGGCGAGTCAGCTCTGCCGTGGATGCTTTTTAACCGCCTCGTCAGCCAGGAATCCACAGAGCTCAGAATTACAGACAGCCTCAATCCTTGGTCATATTTAAGTGTTTTTGGGTGGGTCTACTGGCGTTCCAGAGCATAAGAAATATCTCATAGGAGTCATGTTGCCAAAGTCACGGGTGGTCTTTCTGGTGAACACGTTTCAGAGAAGCGCATCTCTTCCCATGCATGATTTTCACCCTCTGCTTTCTCATGAAATATGAAATATGAGATGGCGCTGGGATACCTTTTGGTTGGATACAGTGAAATCTAAACTAAGGAAAGAGTATGTTTCTAAAGACATTTTAGTGATAGCTAGAATATTCAAATCAAAGAGTAATAAAAATCCTTAAATAATCATGATACTCAAAATTCAGGGCAACCTATAAAGCCCCAAATATGTTCAAAGTTAAAATGGACAGCAAGATTAAGAACTGAAAGGGAGAGTCCCCTCCCCACCTTCAAGGATCACAGTGATCTCTGCCCAAAGCCCTCTTTGGCTCCCTCCCCAGTGAGGAACTGATCAAGGCTCATGGTTTCCTGCACCAGCCCACCTGGAGGGAAAGGCCTACCTTGGCTTGGCAGAGGGCATCCGTCTACCTGCACTGAGCTGGAGACACCCAGAAGGGCATCTCTGCCTGCCCTGTTCCTCTCTGATCTACCGTTGACCTCATCGGAGCAGGGACACCATTTTCTAAATGTATACAAGTGCTGCTAGCTACAGACTTTAATTATTTTTAAGGTTTATTAATCTCTCTCTTTTACACCACTCTCTCTCTCTCTCTCTCTCTCACACACACACACACACACACACACCCCTAAGACTCTAGATGAGAATTATGAGAACAGCAGATACTGTGCAGAAAAGCACAGCCAGCAGCTTCTGAGTTACGGGACAGCCCTCCTGCCAGTCGTCTCCTGGCCCCCCAGGTCTTTCGCACCTGCTCCCTGTGAGCTTTGTGCTTTCCACTAGATTCACCTGTGCAAATCCTGCTCATTTAAAAATGCCACTTTCTCAAAAACGTCCTCTTTCAATTCCCAGAAAAAGTAACATAGCATTTACAAATTTTAATGTACTAAAATTACCCCTTGTGTTAGAATTCAATCTGTGTCCTATTTCTCTGATTAACTTGGAGAGCTGTGGTCAAAATCAGCTTCTAGTAGTAATGGTAATAATGACAAGCTCACACAGCATGCACCAGTGGGTGACACTTACCCAGTGCACCAGCTGGGTTCCAGAAAGCCACAACCATGACTTGACTGGTGCTCAGGGCCACCCACCCTGCGTGAACAGCCTCTGGTGGAAGGCTCTGCTGCTGCCCGCATGTGATCACGGCCACCACTTGACTGCCCAAAGCCTCTGCTCCTCTTTAGGACACCGCTGCCTACAAACGTCCTTCATTTATTTATTTTGAATTTGTGTTCTTTGAATTTGGTTTGGTTCTCATTCTTACCAAAAATGGTGGACTGGCAAGACTACTGACTCCCCAGCAAGACCACCTCCAAGGAGAGCGGCAGGGCCAGCACCGAGGACCAAGGGGCTCGCAGGCTGGGTGTGAGGGGAGCAGACACAGTTGGAGCAGGGCGTGGGTGTTCTGGGCGCTACAGCCCACGGCGGGGAAGGAAAGAGCAGAAAAGTAGCCCTGGAGTTCTGCCCTTGATTTGCTTCCCTGTTATCCTCAAATAATTGATAAATAATCAGAGCTGATACTAGCGCTAAAGACAGTGCTCACGTTGAGTGGCGCCTCTTACAGGCGCAGTGCTGAGAAGAGCATCCATTGCACAGAGAACCCACATGGCTAACAGATCTCCCTTCACAGGGAAGATCACACCACCCTATTAAGAGATGTTAAGGAAGACCTAAACCACTGGAGAGGTGAGTCACACCTGGATTAGGAAGGCTTGAGGTTGTGACAATGTCAATTCTTCCCACAAATTAACAGACGATATAGTTCAACCAAAATACTAAAGGGGTTTTGTAAGGAATTCGAATATGTAGGACAGTAAATGGCTGAGCATATCTAAGACATTTAGATAGAAATGAAAAAGAAAATCAGGGATGGGAAATTGTTCTCCCAGACTTCAAGACTCATTCTGAAACTGGAATAATTAGTTTTGTGTGACCAGGAAGAGAGACATTAACCTATCCACCTTATGCTTCTTTGCTGCTCCATCTCTACTATCTCTCCAGAAAAGAAGGAAATGCTATTGAATAGGCAACACTAACTGTAATAGTACATTTTTTAATCTTGTATGTTTTTCCCAGAAAGAAGTTCATATTTCATTTCAACATAATCTCTTTTCATTCCCCACAGTCTATTGTCCATCCAACCATTCATCTGTACGTCCATTCATCCACCCACCTACCTATCCATCCAACCATTATCCATCCATCCATCCACCCACTAGTCCATCTACCACATATCTATACACATCCACCCATTTTCCATCCACTCACTAATCCATTCACTTACACATCTATTCATCCATCCGCCCATGTGTCCATCCACCTGTTAGAGTCTGTAAACAAGTCAAGATGGCGCCTGGCATTTTGCAGAGGGAGTGGTTTGTGAAGTAACGCCAGCGAGCCATTAAGTGTGGAGATTCCTTATTGGTTGACTGCTGTCTCTAGTTTATCTTAATTAAGATAAGCTGTGTGTAATGTATATGTACCCCTCCAGTCCTACAATAAACGGCTCCTACTCCTGCTGTATCAATGTACACAAGTTGTTCATCACCCCCCGGTTATTTTGCTGCAGTTGGACTGCGGCATCCACCTACTAGTTCATCCACTCATACCCCTACCTACCATCCATTCACCTATCCATCATCCACCCATTTCTCTAACTTTTCCACATTTTTTGAACCCTTCTTAATGTGTTGGGTACTCAGAGTTGAATAAGTTTAGCCTTGACCCTCAATTAGGTCACAGTTTTATTGGGAATTAATAATCTAAAGCAATAACAGACACTTTAATACAGAAAATGTTAAAGGAATCTTTCAAGCTAGATACTGAGACACTTCACTTTTCACGCAATCCATCTTTTGAGATTTGATGTGACCTAATTCACATTCCTTGAGAGAGAAAGATGAGGTTCTGTGAATTCTGTGCTGGACAAATATCTATTGTACCATAAATGTCACACATTGAAGAAATCCTTGCATATCTCCTTCAGAGTGAAACTGTTTTAAAACAGTGCAAAATCAATTATAATAATTCACTTATTCTTAAAAAATAAATTTAAAAATATCAGTGATATTCATCTTAAGAAAAAAAAAGGTGGGGGTGGGTGGGTGGAGGAATCTGAATGGAACGAGCCCTGTGTGGAATGAGCCTGCGTCTGTTCCGTCTCCATGACTACTGTGTGTGCTCTTGGAATAGTCATTCAACGTCTGTTGGAATATTCATGTGTGGTGGGTGCCTGTAATTATACTTGATCTGCATTCTCAATGAATTATTTTAAAAATGAAATGAGGCAAAAATAATAAGATGCTTTAGAAAAACATGAGAGAGCGTGTGCTTCCAAACACAGGCCCAGATCGACCCTGATCCTCTGGTGGCTTTGTGACTTACGCCGTAGAAGTAAAAATGTTAATATCTGGTAAAACCCTGCAATCCTGACTAATTGGGGCAAAGCCAATTTGGATTTCCTAAGGGCATTAGGAGGAGTCTTTCTGTGACTTTAAAATGCACAGGGGATGCGAGCAAGTGGGAGTGCCCTGCTCTGCAGACCTGTCGGCAGTCAGAGGAGGTGACGCTCAGCCACCATGAGTCCATAAACTCATTCAGTGTCCAGCGTGTGAGGCTCCACGCTGAGCTCTGGCCTCTCTGAGGAGTGTGCTGACCCTGCCCTCCACAGGCCTACCTGTGGGCACGGTGGGGAGCGGTACAGGCACCATGATGGCCTCTACAGCGCGGGGAGCATGAGAGGCCATGGGGTCACGTCACAAGGGCACTGTGCGGGGAGTCTCCTTTCTGGTGGCAGGATTCTGGTCCTGAACAGTGGCACCTAGTACCACCCTGCACTGAGATCTGCAAGGTCAGACAGACCTGGGCTGGGGGCTGTGACTTGGAACTAACCAGGGTCTGCGGGGCGGGGGGCTCCCTGGAATGCAGCTCTTGAGTTCTGAAGCTCCCTGTGGCTGCAGCCTAGAGACCCATGGGTCACTGCAGCGTCCAGCTCCGGGCCCCAGTGGTAGAAACGCAGAGGCACCCCCACAGATGCAGGTCAGCAGGGACAGGGTCCCAGTGTTTTGAGTCTGATTTTTAGAGAAGCCTTGGACTTGCAAGCAGAGCCTGTGGCGGGGGTAGGTATGCGGAATTAGAACAGTGATCTGAACACTTGGGTTCCTTGGGATCCCATCATCCTCAAAAGGACTGCGCTTGGTCAAAGCTCCTCTCGGAGGAGCCTCAGCAGCACCAAAACAGCAGCCTCTGAAAGTGCCATGTGGCAGCGGTCCTGAGAGTGAGCTCCCCTTTCTTACGGCCCTGATGGACCATTCCCAGAGGGTTTGTTATCTCTTCTGCTCACTCTCCCTTGGCCTGGACTCACTTCTCAGCTTTCTGTGGATTCCATGTTTGGGAACTGGAATGCCTACAGTCATTCTAGAATGTTCCACGAGTACCTCACGTTCTTCATGCTCAGGCCTGAGGTAATCATGCCCTGCCACCTTTCACTAGGTCCTCACCCTTCACGGAGGAGTAAACCGTAGCACCTCAAGTTTAGGAGCATTTCCATGGTCACACGGGCAGCAGTGGCAGAGTGAGCCTCCATCCTGGTGACAAGGCTCCAGGGCCACCTCCCCCACCACCATGTACAGGAGGACTTTCTGGAGACCCAGGCCGTGTGCAGGAAGGGTGGGGGAAGCAGGAGCCAAGTAGAAGACAGCACAGCTGTCATGGGGGATTTGACCTCTGAGGCCAGTCTCTCCTCTTCAGCCTGGGAAGCTCAGAGAACAGGGCTGAAGACAGCAGGAGCACAAGGCTCCGTGAACTCCGGGCCGTGACGCCTTCTGGGCCCGGGTCCCCTCAGAGGCGGTGAAGCAAGAGGAGATCCCGGGGTGTTGGGGAGGGTCATCCTGGCAGGGAGGTGAGGGACCTGAGCCCCTCACACCTGGAGAGAACAAGGCCCCTGGAGCTCCAGGACTGAGCCTGGCTCCACCGGCAGGACCTCCAGGAGGAGGAGCCCCACCCTGCCGAGAGGACCTCGAGGCCACCAGGCCATGGGGGCCCAAGGCCCTGGAACTCACTGCAGGACAGCCGAGTCAGGAGGACCTGGAGGGTGCAACAGGCCCCAGGTTGGCAAAGTCATAGAGTCTATCAGAAGAAAAGGAGGGCCATTAACCAAGGCCTCCAAATTACATGAAAATGACCCACCCCAAAGAAGCCACCAGGGAGACAACTGGATTTGGGTAAGACGGTGAGCGCCTGTGAAACCTGGGGCTATTCCATCCTCCCTTTATCCCAGCGGCCCAGCAGTCCAGCGGCCCAGCAGTCTAGCACTGTTGAGGCTGAAGACCACAGAGGGCTTGGTGGGTTGGGAGCGCCATCACGAGCCCCATCCCAAACCACCGTCCATGTTTCTCTGAACTCGCAGCTCCCCAGGGAACCTCTGTTCTTAGCAGGGAGCAGTGGGAGCCCTACCTCCAGGGCATTGCTGAAACCAAGCCAACTGCTGGCAGCATCTCACTGAGGCTGGGATTTCTTCTGGGATAAACAGAAGCCTGGCTGAGAGTTTAAAAAGAAATCCTCGAGAACTAGTCAACCAAAGGGATCTTCAGAAACTCTGACGCATGCCTGGGGATCGCCTGGAAAGACAGGGAGAGCCCAGGAATTCTCCTCTGCATGACCTTGAGGCTCAGAATTCCCATCCTGAAGGTAGAAGGCACACTTTCTGGCTCAGATCCCTTTGGCAAAGCATGAAGACATGTGGAAAAAGTATTTGATAAAATCTCACCACCAATTTAAACTGACCCAAACGTGAGATTTAGAAAGGCAGGTTTGAAAAATGAACAATTAAGAAACTCTAGAACTAAAGAGAAAAAGGGGGCTGAGAATGCAGCAGTCACACAACACAGCATATAGAAAATCCATGGAACTAGTCCTGGAAAATCATAAAAAGAGTAGCAATAAGGAAAGCAAAACAAACTACAGCAATCACACGCGTCTCCGGGGACGAAGCACCTAATACAGACCGTTGATAGCATATTGAGAACCTTCAGCTTTCAAAGCAAAAATGAGAAACACAAAGAATCAGAGAAGTATGGTATATGCACAAAGAGAAAAACAGCCAGCAGATGTCCCTAATGAGGCTCACATTTTGGACTAAGTAGACAAAGATTTTATATTTGTTGTTATAAGCATGCTCAAGTAAACAAAATAAACTATCTAAAATTCTAAGGGAAATATAGAAATGATGCCTCATCAAACAGAATATCAATACAGAGATAGAAATTATATATGCCCATACAAAAATAGCCAAATGCTGTTTCTGAAATTGAAAAATATAATAACTGAAATGAAAAAATCCATTAGTACGGCCTAACAGCAGATTTGGGCAGGCAGAAGAATGAATCAGAAACCTGAAGATGGGTTAATTCAGACTATCCAGAAGCCAAAAAGAGGAAATACTAAAGAAAAAATGAAAAGAGGCTCAGAAATCACTAAGGACATCAGTAAACTTCAGTGCAGGAAGTTTATATGTATGCGGGTGTCGGCAGGTGACGAGAAAGGACCACAAACAGGACTTAGAGAAACAAGGGCTGAACACTTTCCAAATCAATAAACAAAATTAATCTACACACTTGAACTAAAAGTGGAACTCAAGTGGGCTGACACACAGACATATCCAGATCAAATAGACAAAGACAAAGAGAAAATCCTGAAAGAAGCAAGATGAAGTCAGTTTATCATACACAGGAAGACCGGGTAGAACAGCGGCTAACTTTCCACCAGAAACCACGAGGCCAGTGGGCTGAGATCTTCAGAGAGTCGAAGGTCTCCCTCCAACATGAAGACTAATTGAAGCCATTCCCTCTAAACACAATCCAAGGGGAAACTTCGCAGAAGACCTTCCCTGTAAGAAACACCCAAGGGATCCTCTCCTGCTGAGTCGAAAGGACACAGAAAACCACATACAGAAACAGAAGCCTGTGGTTAAGAAACTGCCCAGAAAAATGAGAAATTATAGGCACCTAGGTATGATGTATCAAGTGCATAACTGCATTCTACTGTCATGTATAACTAATTAGAGCAAATAAATAATTTTTAAAAAGAAACTGCACAGATACCGTGGAAGAAGGTGTACACTTTCTCTTTCTTGTATCACTTTTGTTCCAATTTGGTTTTAAAAGATAATGGCAAAAAATCAACTGCTTCACAATTGTGCTTGTGGACAATTTTAAAACAGTCCAGTTATAATGGACAAAGAGGCGATTTGTTTGACAATAATAGTACAAAAGTGGGTGCAGGGAACGAAAGTGTTTTGAAGCAAAGTTTTTAGCTCCTCTTGAATTAAGTTAGTATTAATCTGAAATAGATTCATTTAACTGTGGATATGTGTTTTCCAGAGCAATCATTGTGACAATTTATGAAACAAATAATTAAAAGCAATAAAATAACAAAGTACCTAAAAAAATTAAAAAGAAAAGGTCTACTGAGTAAAAACAAAAAGGATAAATAGAGAAATAAAGGAACAAAAAGACAGAGACACAGACAGCACTCTGCACACTGTGCGCATAAATCCTGGCTCACCATAATTACATTAAATGTAAAGGAATCCAACATCCCAATTGATAGGCAGAGACATGCAGAATGGATTCCAACAGGTCACAACTAAACGCTGTGTAAAAACACACTTGGTATTTAAAGACACAGATAGTTTCCAGGTAAAAGGACGGAGAGAGGTCTGCCGTGCAGGCCGCGAGCGCAAGGAGCTGGAGTCTGTCCCAGGATCAGAGAAAGCAGACTGACGGTGGAACTTTCGTTAGAGATGAGAAGATCAATGAGTCGTGAATATTTGACAATTATAAAAACAAATGATCTGACACAGGAGCCCCAGTGACATGTACCCTGACCACACTGAAGGGGTAAGAGAAAAGTCCAATGATAACAACAGAGTAAGAAATACCCCATGTTCAAGGGTGGGCAGAGCAGTGTAGAACAACAGAGTAAGAAATACCCCATGTTCAAGGGTGGGCAGAGCTACATGCACGTAGAAAACTTGAACCACACCTTAGAGCCACTAGACACATGATGTCTATGCGACCATCCACTCCCTACAGCAGAATGTGCATTCTTCCCAAGTGTGTGTGGAGTAGTCTGCAAGACAGACCACGATTCAGGCCCCCACAGGGACAAAAAAGGAAGAAAGTAAAACTCTATGAAGTTTTAAAGTGTTAAGATCCTAAAAGGTGTGTCCATTACCTATATGAAATTAAATCAGAAATCAGCAACAGCAAGAAAGAAGGAAACGTATGAATATGTGAAAGTGAAAGAAAATTTCCCTAAATAACCATGGTTCATTCCAAGTTTCCCGAGGAATCTTCATTCTGCTTTCCAGAGTGGTCGCGCCAATTTGCAGTCCTCCCAGTAATGTATGAGTGGGCCTTTCCCCCCACATCCTCGCCAACACTCACTGTCACTTGTATTCTTGATAACTGCCATTCTGACTGGAGAGAGATGAAATCTCAGTATAGTGTTAATTTGCGATTTAAGTTAATTGCCAGAGATGTTGAACATTTTTTCAATATTTGTAGACCATACAGAGTTCTTCTTCTGTGAAGTGCCTGTTCAGCTCTTTTGCCCATTTATTCATTGGGTTATTTGGTTTTTTGTTTGTTTTTGGTTAAGATTTTTGAGTTCTTTGTGTACCCTAGACATTAATGCTCTATCTGAGGAACAGGGGGTGAAGGTGTTCCCCCATTCTGCAGGCTCTCCCTTCATGTTCCTGATTGCTCCCTTTGCTGTGAAGAAGCTTTGTTTGGAAATTACTCAGCCATACAGAAGACTGAATCATGGCATTTGCTGGAAACTGGATGGAACTGAAGACTATCATGCTAACTGAAATGAGTCAGTCCCCTCAAACCAAGGCCAGATGTTCTCTCTGATAGGTGGATGCTGACACATTATAAAGGGGCGTGGGGAGAATATAAGTTCATTGGAGTAAACAAAGGGGAATGAAGGGAAGGTAGATGGGATGGGAATATGAAGGCAGGAGATGAGTCGGATGTAACTGTCCTGTGTTCCCATATGAATACCCGACCAGGGTCACTTCACATCATGTTCAACTACAAGAATGGGATCCTATTAGGATAAGTCCTACTCCATGTGCGATAATATGTCAAAATATATTCTATATCTTGTGTATCTAAAAAGAACAAATACAAAAATGGTTCAGAGAAAAGAATCACAAAACAAATTAGAAAGAATGTTGTAAAGGTGGAAGTGAAAGTACCACATGCAAAAATTACATGGTGCAGCTCAAGCAGCTCCGTCTCCGTAGCCTCCCAGCCCACAGCCTGGGCCAGACGACCCCTTTAAAGGCAGTGAACAGCAGCCCTTCACACACTCCCTACATTTGTGGAGGGAGGGAGTGCGTCCCAGTCTGTTCTGAGCACCAGGGTTACCCTGATGTCAGAACCGAACAGAGACATCACAGGAAAGGAAATACTGCAGGCCAGTAACACATATGACTATTCCATAAACACCCCCAACAGAATACCAGAAACCAAACCCACCAATGTACAACTGGGATATATCTCACAACGTAGAGCTATTTCCACATCTGAAAATATAATTAACACAGAGCACCATACCAATAAAATGAAGGTCACACACACACAATCAGATCCATAAAAGCAGAGAAGTTAAAGACAAGTTTCTCAACTTGTCAAGAGGCACAACCAATGGCCCTTTAAACGGTGGGAGACTGAACTTACCATGTCATTCTCAAACAGGGACACTGGCTGTCTTCACTGCTAGTCAACAGTGTGGCCAGTATTTGCATCCCAGTCAGACAAAAGAAGTAAATGCATCTAGATATAAAGAGCTGAAATCCTCTTTATTGGCATTAATGCTACTAGACCTATAGGAAATTTATTAGAACTAATAAATTAGCTCAGCCAGCAAGCCTGTAGAGTAAGAGCAATATGACAAAATTGACTATGTCTTTATATGCTAGTTCTAGGTCCTGAATGTTTGTGTCCTCCCAAAATTTACATATTAAAATCCTAATATCCAATATGATGGTATCAGGATTGGGCCCTGCAGGGTGACTGGGTCATGAGGTGGGACCCTATAACCGTGGCCAGGAGAGACCCTTGCCTCCTTACACCATGTAAAAAAGGGAAAGTCAGCTTCCATCCAAGGAAGTGGTCTCACTGTCAACTAAACAAGCCACCCTTGCTCTTGGGTTTCCTAGCCTCTGGAATTGGGAGAAGTGATTTTCCCTTATTTGTAAGACACCCATTTTGTGGTGTTTTATTATAGCACCCTGAATAGAGTAACACAACTAGAAATACAAATATCAAAAAATGAAAATAATGAAAAACCCATTCGTGAGAGTAGCATTAAGAATAAAGTACTTGAGAATAAATTTTTCAAAAGAGATCCAATATATGTACACTGAAAGTTCTGAAATATTGTTTTAAGAAATTAAAGATGTAAACAAATAGAAAGGCATCTCATGTTCATGGATCAAAACACTGAACATTGTGATGATAGCGATACTCTACAAATTGGTCTGCCAATTCAGAGTGCTCTCTACCAGAATGCCAGATGTGTGTTCAGTGAAACTATTAAGTCAACCTGAAATTCATACTATCATGAAAGTAACCAGCATAAGCAAGATAATCTTGAAAAAGAATGAAGTTGGAGCATTATTCTAGATTTAAAAACCTGTTATAACTAACTAGATAGCTAAATGAGTAAGTAATAAATCAATAAATAAAACCTCAGTGGCTAAGAGAATGTGATGCTCTCCTGAGATCAGAGATGCAGACAATGATTCAGGCAATAAGAGCAACAGGTCTCAGGTGAAGCCGGGAAACTGCACTAAGTGGAAGAACCCAGTCTCACACCAACCCCTCTGCTGCTTGATTCCACATGTAACATGTCCAGGACATGCAAATCCACAGAGACAAGGCACAGTAGCTACTGGAGGGAGTGACTTGAGCAGCTGCCGTGTTCTCCCTGGAATGCAGAAGGTGTTCTAAAGTCAGATCATGATTGTAGCTCAGCCCTGGATGTTCTGCAAGTCAGTGGACCATGTGGTTCACTGTGGGTGACTTTTATGACCTATGGGATGACCATCAACAAGGGTATAAAATATGGGTTTCTAGTACAGAAAGAGGAAAAGAGGAAAGGTGAACTGTTTCTTCTTCAGTCACATCTCCAGTTTTAATTTCTAATATTCATCAGGAAGCTGGGAAGAGTGGGCCGTGGTTTCTGACTCAGTCTCCTCATGGCCAGCTGCACTTCACAGGGAATCCCTAAGAGGGCCCAAGTGGCCCTATCAAAATGCATCCCACAGGCTATAGGCCTTGGCACGGTGGCTGCCCCTGGAGGCTCTGATGCATTCAGGTGAAGTCAACACTGCTCTCCCTGCCAGCCACGTCTGCATGCCACGTCTGCATGCCACGTCTGCATGCTTACACACCACATACCCATGCTTTCCTGCAGAGAGTCAATCCTTCATACACATTTTTTTGAGGAATTGTCCTTGTATGTTTGGAAAGATCTCTGCAAAAGGCTCAGAAACCAAGTCCAGGCCCGTAGTCTAAGACAGGTTTCTTCACCTCTTCATACCTTGGTTTCCTCAAAGGAATACCTGGGATGATGATCATAAAGAAGTCTTCACAGGGCTGTCAACAGATCTAACATGGCTCACCCCACACCACGTTCAGATGTGTAGTGGGAAGGAGCATGGCATGCAGAGCCATGCCACGCACACAGAGAACACACGTGTGCCATAGAGTGGGGCATTACACACAAAGCTATGCATGTCCAGAACATGCGGCTAGAGGGATGGAGCAGGACACATGGTGCCATGCCACGCACACAGAGAACTTGCATGTGTCACGGAATGGAGCATTACACACAAGGCTGTGCAGGTCCAGAACACGTGTGTAGTGGGATGGAGCAGGACACACGGTACCATGCCATGCACACAGAGAACACATGTGTGTCATGGAGTGGAGCATTACACACAAAGCTATGCATGTCCAGAACATGCATATAGTAGGATGGAGCATGGCATGCAGAGCCATGCCACGCACACAGAGAACACACATGTGTCATGGAGTGGGGCATTACATGCAAAGCTGTGCATGTCCAGAACATGCACGTAGTGGGATGGAGCAGGATGCACAGTGCCATGCCATGCACACAGAGAGCACACGTGTGTCATGGAGCGCGGCACGGCACATAAAACTGTGTAAACACTGGGCTGCCCTAGAAGTGAAGAAACGGAGGCTTGCAGCTGACCTAGGTGGCCCGAGCTTTGGTGGCGAGTGTGGACGCTGGGTGGAATCACGTGGTATCTGACATCATGGAGAATTGCAGTGACGTGTGAGTTAGGTCACATTCATGTGTGAACATTTTTCAGAGTCATTTAAAAATACTCCCACTTTCTCAAGTTTTTCTGCAGCACATGAGGATGTAGAAACGGGTCACCCATCACCCACCTTGTCCAGCTGGGGCCACAGGTCAGAATTTCTGAACATCACCCACAGTCATCACTTGAGAATTATTTTTAAGCTCATAATTATTTCTGAGTTAATGAAGAAAGAACACTTTTACAACATGTGGCCTATATGGGGACACTCTTCCTAAGAGGCCACCCTGTGAACATGCTTCCTTGGAACTCAGCTTGGCGTTCAGCGCCGACAGAGCCCCAGGAGGCCCTGCGGCAGGTCTGCCCTGATGCTGCTCCCACAGGCCCTGTTCACGTGGGGTCAGAAAGCCTGCAAAAACAGCCACTGCTCTGAGCTTTTCCAGATGGAAGGGGAGGCAGTGTCAGGATCATGAATAAAGCCTACGACTTCCAGATGTGCTGCTCAGCACAACTCCAGCTCCTATGTATCTTCTCATCACTCAACCCTGGACCCTGACCAGGGTAGAGGAAGGTGCAGATGAGGTAGGCATCTCCTAAGCCAGCCTTCCCCTACCAGGACCCAGCTCAGGGCATCCCCTAGAGCAGCCCTCCCCCACCAGGACCAGCTCAGGGCATCCCCTAGGCCAGCCCTCCCCCACCAGGACCCAGCTCAGGGGTCTGATACTGAGTGGTCTGAAAACATGAGGTTGGACAGCGCAGCAAATGGGCTAAACCAGAATCTAGGATCTTAGCACTGCTCAGGGTGAGCAGCACGGACAGGGAGTGGGAGAGGAATGGATTAGTGAGAAACCACCACATCAGTGCCAGGCCCCTGGGCAGGACAGGGGAACAGAGGGGCTCCTGGGAGGGAGTGCCATTAACAGCAGGCTCTGGAGTCCCCCGCCACACAAGGTGTTGATGAGAGGTGCACTGGGCCAGCAAGGCACAGAGCAGCCGGTTTCTTTCCCCAAGGAGAAGCCAGGTGCCCTCCATGGTTTCTGATGCCCCCGCCTCCTGCATTCACTCCCCATGGGTCCCTGCCATGGGTGTGACAGGGCCAACTGATGTGCTCACACGGAACGGATCATGGTGAAGAGTGACGGGTGCCTGCCGCATTCAGGCTGCAGAACACGAGCACGCCTGGTGCCCTTCTCCCACTCCTGTGCTCTGATGGGGCCACTGGCAACTGAAGGAAGCCAGCCAAGAGCCAGCAAGGAGCCAAGAGCAGCAAGGAGCCAAGAGCCAGCAAGGAGCTGAATTTTGCCAACCTGGCCGAGTGAGCTGGGGGTAAGCCCTGCCCAGCAGAAGCCTGAGGTGATTCTGGTCCCCTGACACGAGGCAGCCTGAAATAGAAGGCCCAGCAGAGCGTCCTGGATTCCCAACTGCAGAAACCCTGGGAGTAAATGCACGTGTTGCTAAGCCACTGAAGGGAAGTGTGATTCTCTGCACAGGAATAGACAACACCACGGAGCTGTAACTGGAAAGACACCTCAACAGCACAGTGCACCTGGTGCCAAGGCTGGAGGAGCACAGGGGTCATGCCTGAGCGGTGGGCACACACTCTGTGAACTCTGCACAGCCTGCAGCTTGCCAGTGCCAGCTCCTCACCCTCACTCTCCAAGAGGCTCCCCCAGTGCTGAGGTCAGCAGCTCCCATGTGGTCAGGAGGCTTCTCTGCCAAGCCTCGCACCCTTCCTCGGGTGGCCATGTTCTGCAGGGTCTCTTCTTTACGGCTCCACCTCCTCCCAGGGGCACCGTGTCAACTGAGGCAGGAGAGCCCTGGGTGCCTCACTCTTCACCCTGCACACTGCGACCCGCCAAGCCTGGGACTCTGCTCTGACTGTCCCACTCAGAACCAAGCCCCTCAGTTAGCCCACTGTCCAGGGACCCAGGGCCTGTCCTGCGCAAGCACTGGGTGTTGCTCAACTTGAGATGCCCAGTGGAGATCCATGTTGCGAGCACCTGCTCACCTCTAGGACTCACTCCCATAGCTCCACGCCAAGCCTTCCTCACACTCAGGAGGAGCCCTCCTTCCCTCAACTTCTAAAACTCGGCTCACGCTTCTCTCAGACCTCGTCCTGCCCCCCATCTCTCGTGGGGCTTACTTGTTCTTTAGTACTGCATGTTCTCTGAGTCTCAGGGAACCAGTCTCATTCACAACACATCCCTAGAACCTCATTCGCAGCCCAAACAGGACACATGCTTGTAAGTGTGGGCAGCGCTGAACCCGTGGCTGGGGCCTGCTGTAGATGTCCCAGCAGAAGCCCCTGGGGCAGAAGTCAAAGTGTCTCACCAAGACCACAGGACACTTGAGCGACACCCGGGCTGTCACTGCCGGGCTCTGCCCGTCCTTCTCCCTCCAGGCATTGCCCGAGTCCCACTTCCTCTCTCCACTGAGTGTGTTAGGGTGTCCCAGCTGCCCCACACGCCCACACAGGTGTGCTTGTCCCGGGATGGAACTTAACCCTGTGGTCTAATTTCTGCAGGCCTTAGTGCTTCTGAGGACTTCTCTTCTGGATCAGGTAGCAAGACTGGTGTTTAGCAAGCACCTGTGGGGTGCCAGGCGTCTGCCCACAGTCAGAGGGACTACGCTGCAGTAGTGATGGGGCACAAGGACATGTAGATTGGACGGTTGGAGAGGCCAGCGGCATGGCGTCCACAGAGCACTCTTCCCACCAAGGCACTCGGGCTGGAAGTTGACATGGACAGCGTTTTGTCCTGACATCACTGTCTTCAATCACAGTTGTCATGCGTGTAGACCAGGTTGGTTTCGGCAGTGAGCAGAAAGCACAAGCATGGGCTGAAAGCAGGGAAGTCAATCCAGGAGCAACAGGACGCCCCCCGAGCTGATTCCCTCCTCAGAAGCCTGGGGGTCCCTCCGCAGAAGCCCCAGGGGCCCTCCGCAGCCCTGCGTTTTGATCTGCATTCATGCAGCACTGCTCCACTGGTGGAAGGCCCACCTTTCTCTGCACAGTCCTTCACAACCCACTGGCACTGCAGGGCCACAGCCTCCCCTGCACCGGGGCTCAAGTGGCCTTGGGCCAGGAGAGGACTCAGACTCTCAGTCTTTCTCGATGATGTGTTCAGCAGATTTCCACGAAGATGCAGATATGTGCCCACTCTGCCTCTCAGCTCGGGGCTGTCTGGTTCTACCATGCCCCTGTCCACAGCACGCCCATGGAAAATGCATCCATCAGTCATGCTCACAAGAATCCAAACAGCGTTTCTAAGACAGTCAACCTCTGACCTCGGCAGCTGCAAAGGCCTCCTGCTTGGGGTGGACACGTTGGCCCCGCTGGCCTGCCAACCCGGGATCCCATTTGTGCGCTCCCATGCCCACAGATGCCTCTTCCTGGTTGTTCTCACACCCCGAGTTCTGCCTGCCTGCCAGCTGAAGCCGCTGTCAAGAGAGCTCGCTCTACTAGCGGGGCTTTATTTGTTTTAAGACAGGTCTGTGACGTCACACTGAGCAGAAAGCACAGGCACGTGCATTTGGAAAAGCGCTCACTGCCCTTGCTTTTCCTTTCTACTCTATGGAAGACGCTCGTGGCTGGAGGGAGCGGAGAGCCCAAGGTGAACAGGTGAGTGTTCTAGGGTAGCCCTGGTTGGCTCAGGCTTCTGAGGCTAGACCTGTAAGGGACATGCCAGGACTGACTGCCAAGTCCCTGTGGTGGTCATCCAACAGATGAGGGTATTCCAACAGCGTGCGGCAAGTCAACAGGCTCCCTCAACCAGAAGCCTTTGCAAGCACATAGTATGGGCTTCACCAACTTCTAAGACGGTGTGGACTGAGAAATTGACCCTCCTCTGATGTGATGCTAGCTTTCTGGTCTTCGTGTGGACAGCCAGCGTGTCGTGCAAACACTTGTACAGGACTGCCGGAGCCGAAGCCCAGACCCAAAGTGACGGGACAGAGGCAGGCAGGCTGTGGAGGCCATGAGGCTCCCTGATGGCCTTTAACACGTAATGCATCTGCCAGAGCTTGTTCCTCTTGAAACCACAGGGTGCAAAGACCACCTTGGCCCTTGGCCCCACACCCCTGGCCAGCTCTGGGAGCAGGGCTACATCTCTGAGCTTCCTACACACAGGCATAAATATCTAACTGTGCGCTCGATAGGAAGGGTAAGCAAGAGAGTGTACCCAAGACCACCTGGCAGGGTGGTCGGTCTCTGGTAAGCAGCAGATGGGTGCCACGGCCACTATGCTGCAGTGGACCCCATCCAGCACGGCCAGGAGGGTTCACCGTGTGAGGAGAAGTCTGGTTTGGTTCAGCCTCGGCACCACGGAGGGCAAAATGAGCCAGAAAGTCATTCCACACAGGACCAAGGGAACGAGAACACCATAATAGAGTCCTCCATTTTAAAAGACACTGTCACACACATTTATAGTACCAGGGTGAGAGTCACGGTCAGGACCTGGGCTCATGGGAGGGCATTGCCCTCCGGTCCTGGCACAGTGGCCAGCTCCACCTGCCCACAGGAATCTGAGCAGGAGAAACTCCATCTACAGGGGAGCAAGGGGACAATACCAGCCGAGCCAAGGTCCCTCCTGTCCTGTGACACTCCTGTGCTGCCCACCAGTTTTGCCGTCAAGTGTGGCAGCTGACACTGTCCTAAATGACTCCACTGTGGCTTGTTGAGCGCCTCGCGAGTGGCCAGGGCTTTTGTGGTTCCCACTCTCCCTTGTTGAGGGCTGGTCAGCCTGCTGGTGTCCAGCAGCTCTGGTGCGCACACAGCAAGCCCAGCCCAGTGGGGGCGCAGGAGGCAGGAGGCTCCAGGAGGAGGCTGGTGAAAACATCAGCCACCTGGAAACCAAGCCCTGGGGCGGCCCCTGTTGCTCCTGGAGGCCGGTGCCCAGGTCCTTCATTCAATGACAGGTTTCTTTGGCTGAAATGACCACTCCTGGTGCACACATGTGCAGGTGAGCTCAGGTTCTCATGACCTTCCTGAGGGCTGGACTCAGACTCTCTAGGTCACCATCTACACCACAGTGACAGGGCAGCTCTGCATTCCAGAGGACTCCACGCTTCCACTGAACCCGCTCAATTTGCTTATTGTGAAAAATAAATGAAAAGAGTGGGGGAGACAGAGCGCAGGGAACAACTGGCTGATCCTATAAACTCCTGAAGGGTCCCCCAGAAAAGCAGCCGGCTGGGAAGACTCCGTGCTCACCTTCATGGCCATGTCTGTGCAACGTCAAGGAGCCCCTCAGGCACCCTGGGTGTGACCAGATGCTGTTCCAAGCGGTGAGACAATGGAGATGCTGCCGCTTACTCTCTAAACCCACTCGGGTTAGAAAATCCAACCACAGGGCAGAAGAAGCACAGCTCCGTCTGTCACAGCCCCGGGTCACCAGGCAGTGCCGGCCCAGAGGCCTCAGCGCAGGTCTGAGGAGGACCCGAGAGCCCCGCAAACCAAAGAGACTGAGGTGTGCTGAGTGGGCTTGGGGTCCAGAGACCCCGCCCGCCTAACCTAGGTCAACCCGCACCCTAACTGTGGCCCCGGACACTAGGCTGCGGCTCCTGCCTCAGGAAAGCAGGAAAGGGTCCTTGGCGGGAGGCCGTTAAGGAGGATGTGGAAGAGTTTACACACTGACAAATAAGAGGAGCACCCTGAAGAGCAGGGTACCCACGGAGCCGCCTCTCCGGGGCCACAGGGTACACTGTCGGCAGCAGGCAGCTCCATGGGACTCAGAGAGCGTAGCCCTCTTGGCCTGCCACCACATGTCAGAAGTGTGTGAGCCCCGGGAGCCTAGCGGGTCTGCAAGGGGAGGGGGCACCACTGGGTGGGCGCTCCTGAAAACGACGGAGGTGAGTTTTAGGGGGAAAATGCCAGAAAACCTGCCCATTTAAAACAGCAGTGAGTGCCACCTTGGGTCACCTCTCCAGGGCCCAGCCCAACGTCCCCGATGCCCACACCTTCACTGGAACTCTGTCCTTTAAAGTTGCTCTTGCTTTCTCGCCACCTGTCCACACAGAACAGACTCATGGCTGAGACGCACCAATAAGGTATTAGCTCACCTCCTGTGGAACCGGGGCGGCTTGCCGAGTCCTACGGCAGTGTGCCTGCCACAGTGTGGCTGATCGAGAAGGGAACACAAAGCACAGGGACACCAGGAAGAGCCAGCAGCACTCAGGGGCCCGCCACCCGGGCAGAGCCCTCACTGCCCCGGTGAACTCACCAGTGCCCTTTGACAGAATTTGACGGAATTATGGCAATCTTAAGAAGAATTTCTGATTAAGAGTGCTTGGTATTTTGTATATTATGTACCTTCTTCTCAGTAGTCTTTGAAAGAGTTTCAAGTCTATGGTCTTTTAAAACCTACTTATTCATTCATATCAGCCCCTCACCCACTGGCAGGTACCCCAGCTTGCAATCATCAAGGGCTAGCACGCCAGCATGGGGGTCACGGATCAATCCCTCCTCTAAAGTGTGCCAGTCACTGAGCCTGTCTAAGCCCCATTTGAACAAAGGTAAAATAAGATTTTAATAATACAACATCCCTGAGCTCTGCTGGCAGTAAGCTCACCCGTCCATCATCATCCACCATCCATCTTTGCATCCCTCCTCCCATCCACTGGGGAGTTCCAAGGATGAGGGAACGACAATGCAGTGAAAGTGCCTCATGCATCTGCTCTGTTGATTGCCAACTGGCAGCTATTGCTGTGGAGCCTTAGGAGAAAAGCATCACTAGCCATGACCTTCCTGAAGGCAGGATCTGAGATTAGGCTTCTCCATTCCAAATACGCCAGTGGTTCTTGATTGCTGAGCAAATTCAGCACACACTTTTCATCCTGCTGGTGTGCCCTTTCTCGGGTCACATTATCTATAAGCCCTCCTCCCACAGTAGCTGCCTCTGGCCTTGTCCAAATGCCCACAGCCCTGTGCTCACACCATAGTGTGAACACACTCTGTTGGTGTGTTTAGTTATATAAAGGACTCCCTCAAATGTAATTTGCACATTTTTGCAAGACACTGGCCAAGAGTCATGTACAAAGTTGGTGCTCAATAAACGTTTGAATGACACTTTAAAGCTGTGTGGGAATTACGATTTAATCATTACTTTGAGAGGCATTGATAGAGCATGTGTATTTTCTTGCTAAATTGAGTTTTTATAGTCCAGTTGTTTGCATGGTTTAGATCTAGACTGAGTCTTTTTCCTTTCTGACCTCATCTCCTAGCTCTCCACCCTCATGAACATGCAAGCCTTGCTCTTTGTTTCTCAGAGTTTTTTCTGGAGACTTTGTGAATGGGCAGATCCAGAAGATGCCCGTTCTCCCTGTGCATTGAGAAGAGGCAACCTGGCGCTGCTCTGCTATCTGTGCCCTTCAGCTGCTCTGTGTCTCTGGAATACACATGTGCAGTTAATTAGCTCTTTCTATTACATAGCAACTTCGCAGAGATCTGATTAAGGTAGTCCTGTATCACTGAGTCCTGACCAGGGAAGTCCATTTCGAGGGTCATGATGGAACCCAGGCCTCCTGCATCCCACAAGTCCCTCGTCCTCACACTGCCTCTAGTCGCTGCTATTCCTGGTCCCAATACTCAAGGTGGTTCTCCAGCAGAATACTGATCTGTGTGAATGCCCTCTGCATACAAGTGTGAACAGTTTAAAAGTAAATCATGTTAATATCATACAGTGTTACGAAGCAGAGAAATACCATGAATCTCTGTGAAGGTGACAAGGGCAGAGACCACGCTGCAAACTGCCACGTGTCTGGTGCTCAGGATGCCTTCACAGCAGCCTCGTTGCTATGGACACCGCCCTGCAGGTCAGGCACCTCCAGAGCCTGCACAGCACAGAAGCTGCACGGTTCCCCTCAGTTCTCAAAGAAATCCCTGAGTGTGGGCGGGGTGAAAACGACCCAGCACTGTGACACTCCTCATACATAACAGATATAGCCACAGAGGCCCTACAAAGACCACATTTGAAGAATGAAGCACCCCTCACCACTGAGGAGGCCATCCTGCCTCTGTCAGCCCGAATCCTGGCGCCCATCCTGGGATCCGGAGACAGGGCTGCTGCGAGATTCTGCACAAGGGGAGCAGCTCTGTGCCCCCCGCTGCCTTACCCGGGTGCAGAAGTTAGGGCCGGTGCCAGGTAGCCACAGGGAGCAGAGGCCTCTGGGTGAGGGTGTGGTCATCGGCCAGTGAGAGGACAGGACTCCCTCTGGTGCACCGAATGCTGGGACAAATGACTGACTCGCTCCGAACACAGGAAACTGCAGGAAAAAGGCTCAACAAACCAGATCCACCCAATGGTGCTGTAAAGCGTTTCCCAGGGGAAATGTGGAGTCTCGACTTCCTATGATTATTTGAATTCGTCAAAGATGAAAGAACTCCCTTCTGACTACAATCAGCTACACTCAACCACTATCTCGAAGGCGGAATCAGAAAGTTAAATGTTAGCTAGTGAGGCACGGGTTCCAGACCCAGCTCAAAGGGAAGCCGGCGCGGGCTGCTTAGCAGGAGAGCCAGCTGCGTGGCCGAGCTGCCCCTGGGAGCGCAGGGCCAGGCTGGCCGCCTTTGGATCAGCTGGGAGCTTCGTGGGAAGGCCTCGCCCATGTGCAGGGCACCCTTCTGCAGCCATGGCCACAAACCCCGAAGGTTAATGGAGAGGCACTTGCCACAGGCCCCACCCC
This sequence comes from Marmota monax, assembly GCF_021218885.2. Lineage (NCBI taxonomy): Eukaryota > Metazoa > Chordata > Mammalia > Rodentia > Sciuridae > Marmota > Marmota monax. The sequence goes on along the minus strand of NW_026695216.1, from coordinate 266,640 downwards.
TTCCGCGATGCTCCCTCCTAGGCAGCTAAGCCCTGGACCTTCGAGGGTCCTCCAGGGCGCGAGTGGGTGGCGCAGCAAGGCACCAACGCTGTGCCGGGCCTTTGCCACAGAGGCCTTGCTGGTCCTCCAAAGCGCTGTTCATTAGCAGCTGTTATTCTCCTGAAGGAGAAATCTTGCCACCCCAGAGTAGAATCCTGGGTCATTCAGCCCAATTATAAAATACTTCACTGGAGACATTACCATTATGTTGGAGATAATAGATCGGATTGTGGTCGTAACCCTTTTTATTATTGGAAAATGAGCTACTTATTTTCTCATATTCTGTAATGCCACCTACTTTTATTTATTGCTGATTTTATTTCACATCTAAGACAAGAATGACTCAATCTTTAAAAATGTAATACAGCAGAGCAGTTTTACAAAAGCTCCTCTGCACTATCAGCTGAGGTACGTAAGTATTTTGACCTGGAGTGTGACAGATTTGTGGCAGCCAGGGGCACCTCTCTGCACCCGGTCACATAGGGATGCACTCTGGGAGACTGCAGGCCGGGCAGGGGGAGTTGCTTTCCAACCCAGGAACTGCTGTGGCTGCCTTGGACCTGAGAAGAGCTAGTGTTGACTGCAGAAAGCTCCCGTCTGGGGGCCTGCCCTCCCCGCCCGCCCCCGGCAGCGGTAACGGGGGTGACAAAACTCCCTCAGTCCTGTGCTCTTCTCTTATTTCTGCCCATGACATACGAGCAATTGTTTTCTTTTTGCATTCAATATGTCCTTAATTTTGAAATTTTAAAATAACAAATGCAACTTTCTAAACAAACGTGCCTCAGTGTGGACTTAGGTGGACACTGGAGACAGCCTTTTCCTCACAGATTTTTAAGCATTTTAAGAAGAAGGTGTGATACACTCACAAGCGTGTCTCGCAGGCCACTTTTGTTCTTTTCCATGTTTGCAAAGTGAGTAGGTGCTGGGGAGGCAGATCTTCCCGAGGTCCTTGCCGGATCTGAGCTCCCCGAAAATGAAATAACATGGACTAAAATTGGAAGGCATGTGCACGTCCTCCGGGGCTCATTTAGGAGAGAAGGAACTTAATGAATTTTAATAAATCCAATAAACAAATGGTAGGCTAATTATGTGTGATGCATCTTCACATCAAGGACAGATATTCTCTGGGAGAGCGAGGGACTGAGTATTTCTTTAAAGTAATTCATGCTTGAAACCAAAGTTAAACACCTTCAAATTAGGAGCCAACTCTGATTTGTGTCATAGTTGTTCAGCTAAAGGAATCCCACAGCCAGCGTGGAGCACCACAGGGCTGGCCCAGGAGGAAGAAGGCCTGCACCCTAACAGGCCTGCACCAGCCCTGCGAAGGGCGGCCCCTCGCACCTGCTGTCTTGAAGCAGGGAGGAGGATCTAGAGCAGGTGGAGCAATGTCTGCTGTGGCTGGTTGTGTTCTTTTCTTTAAACTTGTCTGTACTCAGAGCATACCTCTATAAATAGGACCCTGGCCAAAATGAGACTGATCTCCATGACCGATGCCTATCACGTTCATAACTTCATGACTTCAGCAGATACACCCGAGCATCCAGGACACAGCCCCTCTTTTTCTTAAAAAAAAAAAAAAAAACACCCCAGAACACGTAAGCATTTGCTGGGTTCAGTGGTACACCTGTCATCCCAGCTGCTTGGGAAGCTGAGACAGGAGGATGGAAAGGTAGAGGCCAGCTTCAGCAAGGTGGTGAAGCAGTCTCAGGTAAAGAATAAAAAGGACTGGGGATGTAGCTCAGTGTTAGAACTTGCCCAGTGTGTGCAGGGCCCTGGGTTCAGTCCCTAGATTGCCAAAACAAATGTAAGCATTGGCTGCATCAGACACATTAGAGGCTGTGAGTTCAATGCATGGGGGTTGGACAGTGTCCTCAATCTGCCGTGCCCAGCTGTGCTGGCAGACCAATGGGCCTGAGGCTCAGCCCACCTGCACCCTCTGTGATCTTTGTGGGTGAGGTCCGGCATCTGGAAAGCAGAGATCTGCCTGCCTCACACACCGATGCAAGAACTCTGTCGTGTGTAACCACCTTTGTAGCCTGGCACACAGGTAAGGAACAATAAGAATGCAACAAAGAACACAATTTATAGTAAAATGTACGGAGCCTAAGGCCAGGATTCAGGCTCTGCCCAGAAGCCTACCAGGGTCGTCAGATGCAGCCCCTCATGTGAGGTCCCACAGGGTTCCACTGATCATGGCCAGGGCTCAAACCCAGCCCCCAGTCTGCTCATGTGAGAACAGTGTTCCTGGGGTGCTGCCACACCTATCCACCCCCAGATTGGCTGTGACTGCTCTAGTGCCAGGGCCACTGAGCTGAGCCACTGCACCAGAGACCATCTGCCTGTCAAGGCCCCCAGTATGTGCTCTCTGGGCCACTGCAGAGAGCTCGCAGCCTGTGGCCTACAGTCACTCAGGACCAGCTTCCAGAGTCATCGTCCAAGAAAGGCAGGAATGGAGCCCGAGGCTCAGGGAGAGGACTTCTGGGGTCCTGGCACCTGGGCTGTGAACCTCCCTTCTTGCCCATCATGATTGGTGACACAGTCTGTGGAGCCACAGTGCAGCTGTGCTCTAGGCTCAGAGAGAAGATGGGCTGTGTGTAATCTGTGGCTAGTTTGGAGGGAAGGGGGTTCTCCAAATAGACTGGCCATCACTGGACAGCTGTGAGGGGCGGGCACAGGAAGCAGCAGCCCTGGACAGAGAACAGCACAGGGACAGGTGGAAGGTCAGACTGCCCACAGGCTGTGTCCACTACAGCAAGGCACTGAGTTTCCCAGTGTGACAGCAGAGACTCCTTCCTACCCAGGGAACGAACACACTGGCTCGTCCTTCTGACGTAGGGTAAATGCAGTGAGTTTGGACCATGTTCAGCAGGAGGAGTGGCAGAAGGTCAAGGCTACACTACTCAGAGGATCCTCGTGCTATAAATGGCTTGCCGATGGGTAGACTTTGAAAGGGACCCGTCGCTAGCATCCCTCAAGTCCTTTCCGATACCCTCGCATGGCAGGGAACGGAGGGCGGGGCGGCAGTGCCTATGGTTGCTGCAGCCTTTCCTGTACCTGTGGTTCTCAGGAGCAGCCTCAGCACCAGGCTCCCACAGCCGCTACCCTCCAGACGCCTCCATCACCTGAGCTCCTCCTTTGGCCTCACCCTGCTGCTGCCCTCCTGACGAGTTGACTCTGGTGCTCTTCAGCAGGACCATCTCCCTTCCTCCAAGGGCAGGTGTCCCAGTGCAGGGCGTCCAGACCTGCAGGTGCCTCTGAACGCTGCTGCCTTCCCAGTAGCTGATGTCCAAGCCAGCAGAAGCCGCTGTGGCCCAGGCAAGGCATTTGCTGAGCACCTGCTGGAAGCAGCCCTGAGGTCTAGGGTGAAATCCAGGCAAATTGTTTCTTCCTGATTCTCACTTACTCTTGTCATTATTTTATTTTGCTTGTTTGCAGAATGATAGACCATTCAACCTTTCTGAATTTTTCTTTTTAGATGCTGAATACCTATTTTATTATTTGTGGAATGTGTTTCTTCACCAACTCTCCTTGCAATCTCCTACTGCCTGTGACAGATTGCTGCCACTGGGACTTCCGCCTGCTGCCTGCTCTGGCTTTCCTCCTATGGCCTGCGGCTCCCTCCTCTCTGTCCTGACAGCAGCCTGGTTGCTCCTGTCAACACATTTGTGTGGTCATCACAAGGGCAAAGGGACAGAACTCAAGGTGGTTGATTCCCAAATACTCAACGTTGGTGGATTTCACTTTGCTGAGGCTGAACTGCCCCCCTGTGATGATCTCAACGGCCCTGGTGGTAGAAGTCCTGACCACGAGGATTTGGTCCCCAGTGGCTGCAGATGACTTTCAGAGGCAGTCTTTGCCCACTGCCCCATAGGCACGGTCCTGTTTCACAGTCCTCCAGTGCACACTGCAAGAGGTACATACACACATGTCCCAGGAATGGCCCACAAAGTTCTACCGTGCTTGCTGGGAAGTTTCTTCCCTAACAAGTGAACTATTTCAGACTCAGTTTGACTCCGAGTGCTATGGCTGCCTGCAGAGACCCAGAGACCTGCTGGGGTTCCCAGGAGGAGAGGAGCTGGGCACAGGCAGGATCCATGGTGGGGTGCAGGACTGAGCTTGGTGGAGGGGGAATGGGGGGGCATTACAACGAGTCTGGCTAGAGCAGCCTTAAACCTGAAGGGCAAGCAAGGTCGTCCAAGGTACCCTTCCTTTAGCTTTCCTAACTTTCCAAGAAAAACTAGTAAAGAAAATACATGAAGCAATTTTAAATCAATTCCCAGTCAATACAATCTCTCACAGTACTGGGGAGTTTTTCAGAGGATGGGGTGGGGGAGCACAGGACATTAGAGAGATGGCTTGAACCACTGTCGAGACTTCATTCAAGGTTTCTGACTGAGGATTTACTAGGTGGCAACTTGATGTCCATGACGAGTTTGGTGTTATGTCCTCCCCCTGTCTCTCTGTCACACACACATGTGCACACACAGGAAACAAACCAGGCATGTGCAGAAATGCAGTTTCAGGAAGGAAGATTCCCAAAGTGCTGATATATGTGACCTTTCAGAACAAAGGCAGACAAAGGGTTCTAGGTCACACATGCTGTCCGGTTCCCTAGCTGTGGTGTCCCAGAGGATGGCGTCTGTGCGCACTGGTTAAACGTCTCCTGGTGGTGCCAAGTCCAGGGGTCTGAATCCATAGGTCAGTTTTCTGTCTTTGATCCAGGGGTCATCTACGGCCCTGCTCTGACTGGCCACCTGTGAACAGAACCTGCTGGTCAGCAGAGAAGCAGACTTCATGTGACCCCAGGCGGTGGCTTACCCCCTAAGCAGGCAATCAGCTCCAGTGTCTTTACCATAAGAAAACCCTCCTTTGAGCTCATCATTGACTCTAGCTCTGATGTCTGTCCCCCTCTACAGAAAACCCTGGAAACATGGACGAGGTCCTGCAGTCCTCTGGCTGCCCCTGTCTCCCTTCAGTCTGCCAGCTCCTGTTCTTTCCACTTCCATGAGATCCACAGGGCCAGACTCCCATTGGCCAGCATCGGCAGGCTGTGGTTCCTCTCCATTCTCGCCCGCCTCCGTTCTCTGCTCTCCAGCCTCCTCTGTCCCGGCCTCCGTTCTCTGCTCTCCAGCCTCCTCTGTCCCGGCCTCCGTTCTCTGCTCTCCAGCCTCCTCTGCCCCGGCCTCCGTTCTCTGCTCTCCAGCCTCCTCTGTCCCCGCCTCCCTCTCTTCCTTGCTCCGACTCCCATCTATGCGTTCCAGGCTCCTCGGCAGCTCCTCCCTTCTGTCTCTCCATTCCCGTCTCCACGTTTCTCTGGCCTTCACACTGAGCTCCTGTGAATTGACCCTGAGGAGGACAGCTGGGGAAGGGGGCATCAGAACACTCGTGTTGGAAGTCCACCAGGAAACCAAGAAGGCAAAGCCGAACTGCCGCAGTCCGGCTGCAGCAAAATCACCGGGGGGTGACGAGGAACTTGTGTAGATTGATACAGCAGGAGTGGGAGCCGTTTATTGCAGGACAGGAGGGGTACATATACATTCCACACAGCTTATCTAATTAGCATAAACTAGATACAGCAGTCAACCAATCAGGAATCTCCACACTTAATGGCTCGCTGGCGCCACCTCACAAACCACTCCCTCTGCAAAATGCCAGGTGCCATCCAGACTTGTTTACAGACCCTGACACTGATCAAAGGTCTAACCCGCCCTGGGCTGGACGGAGGCCTCCGCAGCCACAGCTCGGCTCGGCGGCACTGGCCCTAGCTGCTCCTGGAGGGTGAGGCCCGACCTTCCACCTTCACGTCAGCCATTGGTGAACCCACGGACATTGCTCCTTCTGACCTTCAGAGAGCGGGGAAGACACTACTGTGCGCCTCATGCAGGTGGGGGACATAAATATGGGACTCTCCAGGCCAGGACCAAGGACAAGAAAGGGAAGCGGGCTTGGAGGGGCTCTGTTCTGTCGCCTGGGTCTGGCTGGTGGGAAGAGGATCATTGGACCCTCCAATTTCATTGCTATTTCTTGATGTAGATCAGAAATAGAAAACCCATGATTCCACTTGGAATGAAAGTGCTTTCCCTACAGGGCCCTCCACCTCCCTGACCAGGAAGAAGTCCCAAGGTCACCAGGAAGGCTAGGGTCAGAGTTTCTTTGGAAGTCCATCCTGAGTTGGCAACTGCAAGACGTGGAAATGATGTTCTCTTTCCTGGACGTCAGGTTAAGATGACAGGCAACAGAGACCCTTCATGCCCCAGGGTTTGAAGTGGGTCCTGGGGTTCTGCCGGGCCCTCCTCCTTCACTCCCCGGGGTGTGAGGTGTCCACGGGTGGCCCCAGGAGGGTACCTGGTGCTAAGAGCGGAGCCAGGCCTGCCGCTCACTCTCACACGTCGGCTCCAAACTGAAAGAGCCTTCACGAGTGACCTCCGAGGGAGTGAGAGGACAAGGGAGGACAGATCAGGTGGAGGAGTCTAGGACATGTCGCCCGGGCCCAGGAGCTGCACAGGAACGCCAGCCCCCAGGTGTACCCTCTTCTGGGTTTTCATGGTCAGGGTCCTCAGTCGCAGCGAAGCCCATGCCTCTCCCTCTGGTCCTGCTGAACACCCCCCTTAGCTTACTCTCCTTAGCTGTGGCCTCTACTGCCAGGCGCCAGTGCCCCAGCGCCAGAGCTCCTCACAGGCTCCACAACTCCTCTGTGCTCCTCAGAGCTCCCTCCCCGGCTGGTCCCTCTGGCGGGAAGGCACACAGTGGCTGCAGGCCCTCGGATCTGTGTGACCTCCGCCCCAGGGATCTTAGAAGAAGCAGACCAGGTGGAAACCACAGATGGCTCGTTCCACCTGGAGTCATCACCACTAAGCAATCAAGGAAACGGAAGAGTCCATTTTCATGTGATTAATACATTAAAGTCTCATCTCCATACAGGGCGCTGGATTAAGCTTCTGAGTTTTCAAACATGTTTCGAGGCTTGCATGGTCACTTTCCAGGCTGCAGCAAAACCTTCTTTAGTGCAATCCAGAATTACTATTTCAAGTGTGCAGGAGAAACCCATAGACTCTTACACACCTACCTGCAAAGTGTGAAGGTGGTGTTACCCGTTCACACAGAGCAGTTGTGAATTCCCAAAGGTCACATGTGCTACTCAGTCCTGCCATGGGTAGGAGTGTGCATTTTTACACACACACGTGAATGGCCAGCTCTGGAGAGCACTGGTGTGCACCACAGTGGCCTCTGCCTGGAGCCTCAGCTGGATGTGATGTGGGCACTAGCCCTGCTGCTGGAAGCTTCCGTCTGACAGGTTCGGGGCCACCGAGTCTCAGCTCCATGGCCACCAGGTGGCGACAGTCCCACATCAGGCCGGCTCCCGCCCAGGGGCTCTTCATGGGGAAGTCGGGGTGTGGCCTTCCAGCTTGTCTGGCCAATTTAAGAATCAAGTTTTACTATTTTATAACTTCCTTCCTTAAAATTACGTAACATAGAGATAATTGTGCCTAATGGTCCTTTTTATCAGCTCTCCCTGTTTGATACATAGAGACGGAAACATTTCTCTCTGGTGAGTCTGTCCTGTTCCTTCCTGTCCTTCCCCCAGCAGACTCAGCCCTCACCTTCTTGCATGGCCGTGCTGGCCAAGGGGGGAAGGTGGTGGCCGCCACCTCCACAGCCTCTTTCCTAGTCTTGACTCTCCCCTCCACAAGAGAGCTCAGGGAGGGAAGGCCTGCTCAGCGGAGCCGCCCAGCCAGACGTCTTCCCTGTGCTCAGGGTCCTCTAGCCTTGGCTGACGCCTTCCCCTGGCACAGGTTCTCCGGACCTGCCTCTGGTCAGCGTGTTGCTTTCCTACTCTTGTGGTCAAGCCGCAAGTCTCCTCTGCAAACAGCGAGGTGGCCCAGGCCCAGCCTCACTGGACTGAACCTGAGCTCTTTCTCCTCCTCCCTGTGCCTCCTGGGGCCTCCCTGCCATGGCCGACTCCTGCAGTGTGGGAGAGCTCAGGTCCCTCCTTCACAGACTTCAACAGATAGGCCTCCCCAGCAGACCCCAGCACACACAGAGGTGTCACACAGGGGGCCACTGTCAACCCAGGATGTGCGCCTGCATCTGGCATGTTGCTGAAGAGCCACTGAGAAAGTCCATAGCCCTCTCTGTAGGCGCCGGAGCAAGTCACAGCCTCTGCAAAGATGACTGCCCTTCACAGAGTCATCCACACCCAGGCCTTCAGGTCATGAAGAACGCAAATCCACTGAGGGAAACGGAATGCTTAAAGCAAAATGCAAATCAGCTGAGCATTGATCTTGTGTCGTCTTGGGGCACGGACAACACTCTCCTGTGCTCAAGAGTTCAGTCTGTTCCTCTTCCTGTCCCTATGCAGGAGAATTCTGGATTTGCCACACCTGTTGGCCCCCCAAGATCTGAGGGTTCTGTTTCCAGGCATCCCCCCACACCACACCCCCACACGGCCGCACTGCTTGCTGTGGCCTCCAGTATTTTGCTTGACAAATACAGACGATTTTTCTCATTCTTCCTGTGTCTGAATTTTCATAGAATTTAAACTCCAAGAAGCAAACTTTATCCATACTCCATGAAGTTTCTAACTGGGTCATCAAGCTGACATCATTAGAGATATAAAGAAACAATCTGAAATAGCAGCCCTTTCACTCATCTTGCCACCGTGGCTGGTCCTCCTGCCGTCCGTCCCCCTCCTGCCGTCCACTCGACACCTCTGCACTGTCAGCGACGCTGACAGCTCACCTGCCTCTCACTGCAGTGCCCAGGCCTGGAGTGCAGCCTCCCAGGGCCTGAGACTCCCACTGTCCTCCCACCCTGCGTCCAGGTTACTGCCCTGTAGAAGACGAGCTCTCTGAAATCTCTTTGACACTGCTCAAACCTTCAACAAAGAGTTTCTTGCAATTCTTTCTAAAAAACATATGATCATTTAAGTAGGCCACCTGCACTGAACTGTGAGCTCCCCTGAGCAAGAAACGGGCACGCTGGCCCAGCTGTGTGTCCTGGTGTTAGGTGCTGGGCCAGCGCCTGAAGCGCACGTGGCAAATACCTGTGGGATGGGCGAACACTGAGCGTCCAAAACGCACACTGCTGAGGGGTCTGAAGCCCTGCTGAATGAGCACCAAGCTCAACAAAGAGGAGGCGCTGGGAAACCATGAGAAACCGAGCCCCAGGTTTGGGATGAGCGCTCATGAGTGTGGTAAACACGTTCTCCTCTGGCACATCATTGAGCCAGCGATGGCGACAAGAGAAGACTGGAAGGGAGGAGGAGGAACCGGAGTTCTCAGAGCCTTCCCTACTGCAGACTCTCCTGAAGAGCCTCCAGCAGACGCGCGAGGCCCAGGGGGGAGCCTGGCGGTGTTGCCGTGGACTTTGCCAGACATCAGGAGAGGCGGTGTTCAGCAGCAACGCCATCACTCTAGAACGACAGTGTGGGCAGCCACAGGGTCCCTCCAGATGGAGTGAATGGCCACTTCTCCTGCCACCTGGACCTGGGGGCACCCTGTGATGCTGGGTGGCCCAGGCTGGCAGGCCCCGGTGAGAGGGCAGTAAGGGCTCCCAGCAGCCTCCCCGCACCCCATGCACATGAGGGACGCCCAGCCTGCTGTTCTGATGGGATCCCTAAGGCCACGCACTGTGGAGGATGGCTTTGAGAGTGGGCACTAGGACGCCAGGGCACCATGAACAGGGACGCTTGTTATCTACAAAGCACGTTGAATGTTCCCCCTAGATCTGTCCTGTAGTCAAAGCAACCCTGTAGTTCACTGTCAAGAATCGCCCTCTGGAGTAGGCATTCGCTTCTCCTAAGAGCTGACCCCCTTCCTACTGGTCATGGTCAGCAGCTTTGGGCCTGAGCCCCAACACAGGAGCACTCCCTGAGTGGATGGGGCCCAGCAGGACAAACTCACCTGAGCTTGGGCTGACCAGGGGTGTGTAGGCTGAGGGAGGAGCAGGTTCCTGACCTCCTCTGAGCCCAGGAAGGACAAAGAGCAGTACTAGGATTTCTCAGTCTGCTGGGCTTCTCTCTGGAGCTGGCCCTCTCATTGCTAGATAGAGCCATCTGCAAGGCATGGGCTGCACTGCTGCTGTGAGCATCCTGGGGACAAGTCTTCTCTTGGCCTTGGACAGACTGATTCCTGTGCAGGTTTCTCAGAGCGGGGCCCTGCAGGTGAACACTGCTCTTTTACTACTAGAGTTGTCTGCCTTTGAGTTTCAGGGGAACCAGACACACTGCCCTTCTTCATGACATACATCCAAACACACCGTCCCCTTCACGACGTGCAACCAAACATGTCTACCCGTATTCTAGGCCAGCACTACCTATTCAAAATAGAAACCTCCCAGGCTTCTCCACACTGCAAAATTCTCTAGGCTGACGTATTTCTGAAGAGCTAAGTTGCCATTTAACAGAAGCCAACCTGGAGCTGGGGGCAGTGGCACACACCTGCAATCCCAGCAGGTGGGGAGATTGAGGTAGGAGAATCGCAAGTTCAAGACCAGCCTCAGCAATTTTGTGAGGCGCTAAGTAACTTAGTGAGATCCTGTCTCAAAAATAAAATATAAAAATGGCTGCGGGTGTAGCTCAGTGGTAAAATGCCCCCGGGTTCAATTCCCAACGCCACTCCCCCCCCCAAAAAAATAAAGAAGATTAAAAAAACCCTAACTGGTAAGTTGCCTTTAAATGCTTTGTATTCTAGGGTTAGACTTTGCTGCACAGGAGTGTGCACATGCACAGACACACTGGGTCACGGCTAGACCCAGCAGGTCCTGAGGACAACTCTCCATTTACACACAAAGAGAGCTACTGGGATGTGCTTCTGCCCAGGCACAGTGGGCAAGCTCAAGGGCGCAGAGACAGGCAGGGTGTCCCTTACAGCTCTGGAAAGTCCTATGCATGCACATCCTGTCGCCAGCTAGTATAACAGCACTGCTGCTCAAGGACAGCCCTGGACTCCAGAAGCTCCCCCTGTCCTGGTCCTCCCCCATGGAGGAGCCCTGACCCCGCCTTCCACGCCCCCACTGGTGGGTTCTGTTCTTGGACAGTGTGTGCGGGGTTGTGCTATGTGCACACCTCTGTCTGGTGTCTCCCACTGCGCATGGTTTCTGAGAGTCCTGGCCACTCTGTTCATGTGGTGTCCACTGAACAAATAGGCCACCCAGCCAAGGTAAGGTGGGTGCCATCTTGGGGACACGCCCCTGCAGATGTCCCTGGCCGGAAGCTCCATCACGAGCTAACTGCTTTGCAGCCACAGGACAGCTCAGGCTGGCTCAGGGGTGTAAGGGGAGGTTATGGCCTTCCGAGTCAAGAAACAGAATTAAATTCAGTTTGTCAATCACTAGCTCCATGAAATTAAAAAATTCCTAATCCAGGCTAAGTCTATGCAAAACGACTGTGTTAGTGATGCTACCTGGCACGTCCATCCACCTGGATGATAGAATGAAATAAGTATGTGACATTATTTTTCTGAAAAGTGCCATAAATTTTTTTCCTGATGTTAAGAAGAGAGCGAGGCAACCAGAGAGACCCCTGGATCTGAGGCTCACGACACTCCAGGACTGCTGCTCTGCTCGCAGACCTGTGACCTCACAAGGGGAAGGTGATGCCCACGTCCCAACGTCGTAACTGGCTGTGAGTCAGGACAGGCGTGAGCCAAGGGCCCACCTTGAAGGCTGTGGGTGGGGACGTGGCCTAGTGCCGCCCCACAGCAGGCTCCTGTCCAGCCCCAGTCATCACATGATGACTTAAGGGAGTGCGGGCAGATGGGCAAGGCAGAGAGGACCACGTCCTACAGCGACTGTGAGTGGAGGAGACCTACGTCACCACAATCCAGCAGCATGGCCATACCAAGTGGTGGGAGATCAACTCCTGCATTCCCTGGGGACCAAGAGACGCCCTCTTCATCAACTCCCTTCAGAGGACTTCCAGGGAAGGCTCCCACAAGGCCAGGGAGCAGGCTGAGCGAACGGCCTCAGAGCGTCTGCGCGGGCAGGAGAAGAGCGAGGGCTTCGTGCCATGGAAGATTCCCACCAAGCAGACTGAGGAGAGTCTTCCGAGGAACTCTGAAGTCCCCAACAGGGAGGTGGCGTTGAGGAAACACTCCAACATTACTCTTCCTCTTGGTCTCAGCCATCCTCCTGTCGACAGAAATAGCCCAAGGCTGGTTCCCTGCGAAGGCAGACAGGAGCCCACGGCAGCAGGAGCAGCGTCGGGCTTCATCCGGGAGGAGGCTGAAGACGCCAAATCCTGAGCACAGCTCCGTGAGCCCTCACTGTCCCAAGCAGGTTAACTGGGCGGACTGATGGACTCACCCCAAAGGCCCCTTGGAAGGACTATGGGTGCTTGGTGCTGAGGTGGACACAGGTCCTGTGGAGCTGACATGGGGCTTGTAATGTGACGTCAGCACTCAGTGTGGCTATAGCACAGGGAAGGTGGGGTAGGACCACACCGAGGACAGACAGCTCAGAAGCAGCACCCAACACAGACGTCATCCCAGCACATGTGACAGGGCCTGGTCCTCTGGGCATCCGTGCTCTTCTCATCAGGGATGCCTGCAGAGGCAGAGGCCCCAGGGAAGGGCCACACCAAAATGGAACCCAACTTCTTAGAGAACTGCAAATATACTAGAAAAACTTTACTGAATTATTATATTAAGACAGGAAAGAACTTCTTATATAACACAAGAAATCAATAGAGCACAGAGTCGATGGGTTTGACAACATAAATTAAAAATCTCCATGTTGCTAGAAGGCACTAGAGATGCTCATACCCAAGGAAGCAGCAGAAGAATGGATGCAGAGAAAATATTTGAAACATACAACAGAAAAAAATTGACATTCTCCAAATATAAAGAGATTCTGAAATCTGGCAATAAAAATACAGCCCAGGAGAGCAGGGGTCAATAATAGCAGCAGGTTCTGGAAGTAGAGGTAAAACAGTTGGAGTCTCATAAAAGAGACCCAGGGTTACTAGGAGTCACAGAAATTCATATTAAAAAAACAACAACATCACCAACAGAAGTGGCAAAAGTTTACAACATTGACCGCATGCACAGCTGCTGCTAAAGACTGAACCGCTGTTTTCAGACACCTGACTTACTGCCTGAGGCTCTGAATGGTGTCCCACCCTGAGGCCCAGGGACCCTCCCAGGAGAAGGAAGGCCCAGGGGTCCAGGCTCCCAGGCTCACAGGTCTGCCACAGCTGCTGGTGGAAAAGAGAGTCCTGGGATCAACCTGAAGTCTAACGGGGAAGCTTAAGAGAGCACACCCAGAGCCGCCACGCACCATCCTGCCGCTACTTACAACATGAGGCAGATCATCCACTGTGACCCAGAGAGCCCACCCCTGTGCACGAGGACAGAAGGAAGTTGCAGAGCAAAACTGCACAGCGCAGTCTCCTTTTGACAAGAAGAAATGTTCTGAGGCCATATAGATGCCCTGGTGGGCGGATAAAGCAGACTGGAACCTTTGGACAGAATGAGCGGGTCACGTGAGCTCTCTGGGCTCGCTTGCCTGCTCACGGTTCTGTTTCAGAAGTTTCAGAAAGAAATCCAGGCATGGAGCTCAAACTCACATCTCTTTCATGAATGTGCTTTGTACCAATCGGGAGTTTCAACCTCAGACGTGAGGAAAGGGAGTGGTCAGTACTTATGAAAAGGAATCATCATCTCTAAGTGTTTTCTGAAGCTTCCCGAGGTCTGATTGTGCTGTGGTGGCCTTAGGTAGGCAGAGATGAGAGGGTTACTAACACAGCCGGTTACTGGGTGCAGCTACTCTCTGTCTTCCTCTCCCCCCAAACAAAAAGCTTTAGAAACTCACAGGAAGGCCAACACCAAAACCAGACAGCGATGGTCCATCCTGAACACAGCACTTCACAGTGGCCCAGGGGAGACTTGCAGAGGTCAGTCCTCCAAGGTCACCCAGTGGAGGAGGAGATGCCCGCAGTGCCCAGGGGCTTATAGATGGAGCAGCCCATGAAGAGGTAGCCACAGCATGACTGGCTCCTGGCTCCTGGCATGCAGAATAGCACGGGCAGCCACAGCTCCAGGCAGATGCCCTTTTATCTTTATAGAGCTGATTTTATGAAAGATGGTTTTTATTGGTGACAGGTCTACATGGACACTCACTCACTGTCTAGGTTTACAAATGTGGTACCCACCCCTGGCCTTTGGGCACCTGGATACAGAGATGACATAGCACACTCATTAGAAGCCCGGCTCACATCTGGGGGAGGTGGAGGACGGACAGAGTGTCAGCAACACCGGCTGCCACACCCCTAACGGGGCCATGGGAGAGTTTGTAAAGCTAACGGCAAGGTGGAACTTCCAACAGCTCTTCCTGAGCAAGGACTGCCCCAGGTACCCAGGAGTCCTGCCCTGAGAAGACCCTCCAGACACCACACACTCCGCAGAAGGTGCCTGCCCTGCAGCCAGCTCTTCAGAGAGTTGGCAGAGACATGGTCTGCCCAGTCCCCAGAGCTACGGGAACCGAAGGGCAGGCCTCTCAGGCACCTGCGTGATCAGAGAGGCTCTCTGCTGCCTGCTGGAGACCCAGCGGGCTTCTTGGAAACTCAGTCCAGACCAGCCCACCTGCCTGTGCTTAGGAAGACCCCACCCCTCTTCTCCACCCCTCTTCTAAGTAGGGACTCCCTCTCTTTGTGCCCACTGTCCATTGCTAATTTCTGAAAAATGTCACAACAAGCAAAAGCCCTCCCTGTGCTCAGCGTCCTCCTTTCTGGGGACAGAAGTCACGCGCAGGGGATGGTGTGTCTTGAATGGTCAGGGACTGCAGTGACTTGTCCTTGTCTCTACGCATGATTGTGACATTTAGGTGGACCTCCGCACAGTGGAGCAGGCGGCGACTACGGGAGAGCACTGAGCCGGGGCAGGATGCTCCCACTCAGGGTCTTGCCGTCCAGCCAGGGGCACCCGGAGCTGGCAGGAGGGGACTCAGGGCATCAGGCACATCGCCAGGCAGTGAGCCGCATGGAGAGGAAACAGACGCAACTGAGACGCCCCAGTCTCCCTTTTGCAGCTTCCCCGGGCGCTTTCCTATGTGGCCCAGCTCTAGTCATTTTGCATGGTGGGGGGTGGGTCAAATCCCACAGAAGTTAATCTGCTCCCAGCAGCCCGACGTGCACACAGGAGCAGGCTCCAAGCTGACAGGCAGAGGCCTTCCATTCACATCCCGACATTCAACCTTTAAAGGGAACAAGCTGAGGGACTTCTTCACAGCCTGCAAACCACAACAGGCTTCCACTTCCTGAGAGCCACTGAAGGCCCTGACGCGGGGACAGCTGGTCATCGCCAGCTGGAGGAGGTCCCGCGCACAGGCTTCCTCGTTTCCCAGCCCCTCTCCTGACTCTGACTATGCAGGGTCCTCAGGGACACATCCAAAGGCCCTGGTCCTACAAACAGAGCCAATGCTTTAGAATCAAGAATAAATAAGTAAAGTTCACAAGAACAATCTCTTAAAATTTCACAGCACAACACTTACGTGTGTGCTCTATAAAGTGCCCTCTAGAAAGTGCCCCTTCCCTCCCCGGCTGCCTGGCGCCCTCTCTAATGCTCCCTCCACACAGCCGAGAGCACCCTGATGTGCGTGGCCACCCTGTGCTGGCCTTCTGGGTCAGCTGGCTCATGCATCCCCAGCCCCCATCAGACCACCCACTAGCGGGCCTCTCAAACATATCCTTACTTCCCCAGCCAGCACCCCACAGCCACCCACAATGCTGCGGTCTCCTCCAGTCTGCCCCTCAGAGGCACTTCCCACAGGGAAGCAGGAAGGCCCATGGTCTCCAACCTGTAATTCTGCTGGGGAAGAGATTATTGAACAAGAGGGGGAGTCTCTTTGTTGCAGGGAGCCCGGTTCCCTGCTCTGTGCCTGTGGGGATGCTTTCAGAAGCTGCTCCTGGCTGCAGGAGCCTCATGGTTAGAAGAGTGACCCTGTTGCTGCAGTGAGGATTTTCAGTTCTGCCCACCAGGGTCGGCTGATACCCAGGAAGCTGCAAAACGTTCTCCTAGCCTAGGGTCAGCACCTTTGGATGGCGATGCATTTCCCAGCTCTAAGCAGCAGTTGCTGAGATGCAAAGATGAGGGATTACTCTCTCCCTTCCCTCCCTCGAGAGGACCCAGCAAATCAGTCAGGAGAGTCTCAGCCTGCTAGCGAAACCCAATTTCTTTGTTGGTTTAAAATCAATACATCTCTTTCTCTATTCATTTTGATTATAAAGTCTTCAATTTCAGTAAATCTATATAATTTTCACTGTTTAGATGTTCTCCAGGACCCAAGGGAATCACTAATGTGTCACCAGGCCACTTGAGGTTGGCTAGCCTAGGGCCTCCTCTTCAGCGCCCCCTGCAGATGCACCTGGGCAGCAGGGGACATGCTCCTTTCCCACTGTGCGGCTGCTGCACCTTTAAGAGCACATGCAAACTCATCATCTTCTTCATGCCGAGGAGCAGCTGGGATTCCGTTGAGACAGCAATCGCATGAGGCACCAGAGCTAGGTGGGCACCGAGTGGTGGTCTTCAGAGGCACAGGGCTCTGGGGACTCCCTGCAGGGTATGCAGAGGTGCACACTCTTCTCAGGGCAGCTCCTGGCCATCTGACCATGTGTGCACTGCTCCCTGGGACGGAGGCCTGGCCTCAGCCCTGGAAGTCCACCCTGGTCATGGAAGCTGCAGCCTACTGACGCCAGGACTCCAGGCAAGCCGTGAGGACAGGCCAGTCTGAGGGGAAGGACCCATGTCCTCACAGGAGAGGACCCTCACTTCCAATATCCTGCTGAAGACCGAGCAGAACAGAAGGAAAGACGCTGCTCCTCCGCCCATTGCCTGGCACAGGCCACTGTCTTTCCTCCGTTAGAGTCAATTATATTCTTAAGAAAGAAAAACATGTTTGGATTTCTTCAAGTTGTTGGTTTATTTTTGTTTTGGCTGGTTCCATTTTTAAGAGTAACTTTTTTCCACATAGTACAAATCGTAAAGTACAACATGAAATATGCTACAAACTATTTAAATAAAGAAGTGACCTCTTACTATAGAGATGAAGTCCATTCCTTGTGTCTTCCTAGATTCTAGCCATCTGATGTTGCACATACATATCCAGAGCAGGCAATTCCTAATTAAAGAGAATTCTGTAAAACTTTAAAAAAAAAAAATAAAAACCAAAAACCTGCTCCACACAGGTTGATGATCAGTAACTGCTAAGTGTAAAATGTTTAAACTTAGGTTAAATAAATATACGACAATGTGCCATCAGAAATCTTAAAATTTAATGAAAGCTGAAAGTCAGGAGCTTATAAGAATTTTTGAAAGGCAGATTAATTTTGTTGCAAAAATGCCATTAAACAATACACTCGTGGTATTCTTTGGGGACATTGCTCTTTTTAACTTAGTTTAAAGAAAGGTGATGGATCCATTTTTTTCATTGTTAGGAATTAGACAATTTCATGTTGGAATTGATTAACAAATAAATTTTTAAAAATAAAAATTTATATATTTATAGAACTTTTGGTTTCTTTCAAAATATCTCAGAAAAACCTACGCTAATTCCAATAGCACCTGTTTCCAGTGTGAGTATGACACCTTTTCTCCTGATACTCAAACACCATGAGAAGAGTAGGGAATGATACAAAAGCCAGGGGAACATACAACAGCCTCTCACTCCTCTCTATATCACACACACAGAGACATATGCGTAGACATGAAAATACACATTTGGGTATAAATGGGATCACACATGTAAATAAGCTCTTTATACCTTGTCTTTCTGCTCAAAATCGTGGATATTTTTCGTGTGTATAAATTTTTGTTCATTAACGGTCATTGTCTGCTTGGTAGCCGCTGTGGCTGCAGTGACCTATTTTATAAGATTCTAGGAACCTGGTTCCTCTCTTTCCAAACCAACATGGAGAATGCACACACGTTTTCCGTCTTTGATTGCCACAGATAAAGGGATCCTTTCAGAAGTCAGGTGTCCTGCCCGGGTTCTCCTCCCTCACTGTCGGCCTGCCCTTCCAAGCTCCCCATCAGGAGAGGGGTGCAGTGAAACTCTACCTCAGGAGGAGACTAAGCCCACCCCAGACCCTCTCTGAAACATCTCCTGGCCAATCACAATCCCTGGCGTGTCACAGATGTGTACTGTAAGGTGTGTTGAACACTCGAGTGGCCAAGTCACTTGGGGGAGCTGGGTAAGGAGAGGCCCGTGAGCCAGGCACACCTTCCCCCCAGGGCCTCCTCCTGAGGACAGAGAAGCTCTAGACTCTGAGGAAGTTCTAGGCAAGAAGTCTCAGGGACTCAAGTTTGAGGACTTAGAAGATGATAATGACAGCTCAGGCATATCTTCACTGGATCTTCTGAAATTCTGCCCATGTTCCCCACGGTTTCACATTTTCTTTCTAGTCAATTAAGAAAATACCATTTTCCCTTTAAGAAAGGATATTTTGGTCTACTTTTTATGAAGGATCAAAATTAATATCAAGCTTAAGCTTTCTTTGCACACGACACAAAGTGACGTCATTGAGCCTGTTTCTGGCTACTTGCATGTTATTTTGGAGTGCAGAGGGGCCCTTCCTAGAATAGCCTCTGCCAGTGCTGCGATCAGCTGTCCTAAAGAACCACAGCCCTGAGCTCCTCAGGAGTCACTGACACGTGACCACCTACAGGGCTGCCTGCCTCACCCGTATTCCTCCCAGGACATCTTTCTCTTTGGGGGTACTGGATCTGAACCCAGGGGTCCTCTACACTGAGCACATCACCAGCGCTTTTAATTTTCTACATTGAGACAGGGCCTAAGTTGCCAAGGCTGACCCGGAACTTGCCATCCTCCTGCCTAAGCCTCCAGAGCCACTGGGATGACAGGTGACTGCCACTGCACATGGCACTGCCTGCCATCTTTCAATGTGACTTCATTCTCCCAGTTTCTAATTTCCCACATACCTCACATGCAGCATTAAAACTATGCAGGTGTCGCAACAGGGCACGTTTGCTCCAACAGTGGCCACTTGATCATGGACCACAGGAAACTCTAGCAGTCTCTACTCAGGGCTGTCTCCAAACATGAGCAGGGCATCTACAGGCCACGCAGGGGAGCACGAGGGACCGGAGGGGGAGCCCACTCCTTGTAGGGCATGCGAAAGGTCCAGCACTGCCTCGAGGGCAGTGAACTTAGAAACCCAGGGTGCCTGCCCCCCTCCAGGAGAGCCAGCACACATGAACCAGCAGAAGGAAACCCTGCCATCTTCCAGAACTGCTGTGAGGCCAGGGGAGCACCCTGGAACAGCCGAGGGGCTCTTCTCCAGCACCTCTGCCTCCTCTGTCCCTTCTCCTGCCCTCTCCCTTCAGCCTTGGTGGGCTCCCTGGACCCGATGCTTCTCCTGGAGATCTGGAGCCCTCTCAGAGGGCCGGCAGCCTCATCACTCCACCAGACACCTTTGAGACACTGTCTCCTCCTAGCACATGTGGGGCTGTTAGGACAGCATAGGACATGGAGCCCGAGCAGATAGGTAGGCCAGGTATGCGCAGCACATCTGCCTGGGAGGTGCCCAGCAAGAGCCTCTCTGGGCAGCTGGGTCTGACTCTGTGCCGGATGGATCTCCACCCAGGGCACGCATGCTTGTGGGCCAGTTGTGGCCTGAGACAGAGCCATCACGGAGAAGTGGCTTTGTCCTTCTCCTTCTTCCCTCACCCCAAGTCCCAGCCACCTGGGTCCTCGCTCCCACTGCCCACATGAGGCTGTCCTGTGGAAGCAGCTTTCAGCTGGCTTTTTGGTCTGCCTCCTGACTTGCTGTCCACCTGTTGGCCGGGCAAGCTTGCAAATCTGCATGGGGTCAGGGGTGCATCTCCACATTG
This sequence comes from Marmota monax, assembly GCF_021218885.2. NCBI lineage: Eukaryota > Metazoa > Chordata > Mammalia > Rodentia > Sciuridae > Marmota > Marmota monax. The sequence continues at coordinate 246,757 of NW_026695216.1, read as the reverse complement.
TGCACAACCCCAGAGGGGTCAACTCATTTACCACATGCTGTTGGTCCTTGTGTGACCACTTCTGTGGTCAGTCATTAGTTGGAATCCACGAGTGAGATCCAGCTGGAAACGAGGCTCTGAGCCTCTGTGGGGGTGGTCCCCCAACAGGAGCACAGGGGAGAGTGAAATGTAGGTTGATGGGGAGCCAAGAGCCCGTGCTCCAGCTCTAAGGGAGGCTGACCTGCACCCTCAAACCCCTGAGTTTCCAGCCAACATTTGGAGCACATGAGCCAGTGGTGGAGGTGACCTCTGCACACACGTGTACATTAGGGAAGTCACTGCTCCAGGACCAAAGGCGAACTCTAGGCTGTTGGCCTCAACAGCACACCACACGCCTTTGCCATGCAAACCTGAAAATATGGCAAGGAATCCCACCTTTAATTGTGTAATTACTCCTGCAACCCTCCTGTGGAAAAAATAAGAGGTACGGGTAAAAATGCTTCAGATCATGGATCACAGTCTGTCTTCATACCTGGTTTGCTGTAAAAGCGTGTTTGTGGGGAGACGGCCAGGCTGTTGACCAGGATGCTCCCCCACTCCCTCCCTGGGACTGCCATGCTCGTGACTCGGGAGGTGGCCCCACAGCCAGCCCCGTCCTGCACAAATGGCCTGTGGGGAGATTATCACATATAAATGAAACCCAGCACCCAGTGGCCACGTGGGCCATTGAAGTGCCTGTCTGTGACCCGGAGGCAGCACCGCACATTCCCGGCTCTTCTCAGCAGCCCCTCCCAACGCTGCTCAGCCCTCCCAGGTCCAAGACAGAGACCTGGCAGCCCCAGACACCGGAAAGAGCTCTGTTCTCTCTGCCGCCACCTTGTGGTTGTGCAGCTGCTGACCCCGACACGAGAAGGGAGGGGAAGGTTCTCCAGGGGGCCAGTCAGGGCAGGGAGGTTTGGCACTGCGTCAACATGCAAAGGGCAGAGGTGACTAGGAGAGGAGGAAAGAAACAAGCACACACTCACAGGCATGCTCACACACACAGGCCCACATACTCACCCACATGCACCATCACGCACATGCTCACACGTACGCTCACTGACACGCGTGTTGTCACCCACACGTTCTCACACACACATGCTCATCAGTTCTCACACAAGCACACATACACACATTGACATACACTTTCTCACACACTCAAACACACATGCTCACATACTCAAACACACGCTCATGCACTTCTAGAAAGGCCGACCTAACATGGCAGTTTGGGGCAGATTTGTTTAAAATGAGGTAATTTGTTACAAATACACAGAACTTAATACAGGGTTTTGGCAAACGTGTTGTTACACGAGGACATGAGGCTTGACGTTGAGGGGGACAGTTCACACAGGCACAGAATGCCCATGCGAGGATTTGGCACCATGGCATGGGACCAGGTGAGTCCCCTTCTTTCCCTTTGGAAGGCAGGAAGCCAGGTGGCACGCGGGGTCCTGTGCAGATGCTGATGATCTGCACCATCTGTGTATTTTCCCATCTTAATGGAACTAGATTGGGCACCATTGTCCTGGACTTGGCATCATCCAAAACTGGTCCTCACGCCACTGTGCACTCATGGGAAGTGCTGAGCAGACGAGGTTGGGCCTCTGTTTCCAAATACCTTTATGAGGCGTTACACAATTCACTTAGGAATAAATGCACCTTTCTTCTTTGAGAACAAAGGCAAGAGCTGTGCGGGATCTGTTGGCACCGAGTGGGACACGTGGCTGGACACGTGGCCTCTCACGTGGGCACACAGACCCCTGTGATGTGCTGCTGGGCAGAGTTGTGTTGGCTAGAACACACCACCCGTCCTAGTTCCTGTGTCTACTTCTCAGCTACCTCTGGCCACAAACAGAAAATGCCAGAGAGCTGTCCTCTGTGTCCACAGGAAATTCGGTGGTTTGGGGGCTACTGCTGGGATTCAGGAAGAAAAACGGTCACTCCAGAGTTCACAGGTGCCCCTGCAGCATTCTGTTCCCCTGTTGTGCCCTCCCGGGGCTAATGGCTGTGAGGTGCCCTGGGGGTGTGGACCAGGTCAGGCCTGCGGCCACTTGATAATGCACTGGCTTTGGTCCTTGTGCTGCAGCACTCTGGACAGTGCCCAACGTGACCTTGAATGTCCTCTGCAGCTGCCAGCTCTGGATCTAGGTCTGTCACTGTGTCACTTAGCATAAGGAGAGGCCTGGAACTGCTGGTGCTTCTCATCGAAAATTGCCCCCTCGTTGGTGGTGACTTGGGAAGGGCGTTTCTCAGCACTGAGGCTCCCAGGCCTGGGCTGCTGCCGTTATCAGAATTCAAGCCACCAAGAGCTTTGGCCGGGCTGCAGGCAGCCTTGGAGAGACCCCTGCCGTCCAGGCCTCACAGAGGTGTTCTGGAGACTGGCCCTCCATGGCCAAACGCCCTCAGGGTGAAGCTCTCTTCCAGTGATGAGGCTGGTGCTCTGGCCCTTGGGCGCGTTCAAGCTGGGCCCACAGACGCTGGAGGGCTGGGGATACAGTCAGGAACAAGCTCCTTGCGTGGGGCACTCCCACTCAGCCACCCTCGCAGAGGCGGACTCGGGCTCCAGAGCCTGGGCAGATGGGTCAGGGGTCCACGGGGCAGTCAAGGAGGATGGAGGACTGGGAAGAGGGCTGTGGTTCACGTTAGAGGCCACTGTGTCCCCACCTTGGCTTGCCCTTCTGGGATCCAAAGGGCAAATGTGTCGCAGGAACCTCAATCACACCTTCTGCTTGGGTCCTAGCCATGGAGTCTGCAGTTGAAATGTCAGTCTCTGGCCTTAAGAGTGACTCCAACTCCGAGGCCTGAGTCCTTGCGCTGCAGGCGGGGCGGCGGGCTCGGAGGCTGACAGCGTGCCCACAAGCTGCCGACCTGCTGCAAGCGCCAGGCAGCAGCCCAAGCCAGGAAGGCAGGCGTCTGCTGCAGACGAGGACAGCTGGGGCGCATGGCACGCGCTCCGTCCACCTGGGAGGCCCCACACCAGACAGAGCTAACTGTCACTCCAAGATACTGGTCCATCTGGCTCCTGTCTCCCGGGTACCAGGGTTTCCAATTTTGAATGTTAATACTCTGCTTTCACTTTCCCAGACTTAAACTCCAGCTGAATCTGCAGCTTCAAGAGCCAGACAGAGATGTTGTCTGAGGCAGGCGGCGGGCCTGGAGGAGCACACACCTCTGACCATCCAGGGGCCACAAAGCCACCTCGCCTGGCGCCTGAAGAGGTCTTCTGGATGGCAAGGAGTGTGGCACAGACAGCCAGTGAGGATTTCCTCCCTGAGGGTGTGAAGAGGGGCTTGGGTGTGTCAGGGGCCTGCTTGCGTTCCCAGGCGACACCCCCATGAGGCGCTAGGGCTGAGAGGCCCAGAATGAGAGGCCAGGACAGCCTCTAGGGCAGTGCGGCTGGATCCGCAGAGCAGGGCCCCAGGCCGTCCACAGAATGTGCTGGTGGGCCAGGGCGGAGCACCGGAGCTGTGAGCCCAGGCAGGCTTCCCGGAGCAGGCTTCTGGGCTCTGGAGGAGTTGCAGAGCTGAGGCGCAGAATGCCCCCCGCGGCAGCCCACCGTCTCTGCACAGCAGAGAACTCCACCGTGAATCCCTCACGGGTGGGACTTCCAAGAACCACCTTGCCACATTACAGCCTGCCGAGGAGGACACTCCCACCCCAGGTCCAGAGAGAGGGGTCAGCAGGGCAAGACCCACTTGCAGGCAGTGCAGGCGGTGACGCGGCAGGTCCTGGGGTCACCAAGTCCAGGAGGGAAAGGGCCACAGAAGGCAGCTCTCTCACGTCCCTCGTGCCAGCCGGCTCCCCCACCCTCCCCCTCTGTCCTCCCACCTTCCCTCCTTTTCTCCTTTCTTCATTTCCTTCTTTTTTTCTCCCTGTTTCCCAATTAAGTTCCTGAATAGAGAAGGTCTGGTAGCATTGCCTCTGGAGGTGCTGGTAGGCGCTAAGGGCCTGAGGGAGCGTCTCCTAAACAGGCCCAGGGACAGTGAGTGCCACTGCAGGACTGCCATGGCTACCCAAAGCCCAGACCTGGGGCGGAGCCGGGCCCCAGCATTCACTGAGCACCCCCTGTGGCCAGCAAAGTGAAACCAGGCCCCCAGGGATGGTGGAGGGAAGGGCCTGCTGGAGGCCCAGCCTGGTGCTCAGACGCTCACGCACCCTGCAGAGCCACGGGCACCCTGGGATTCCCAGCCCCATCCCCTCACGGCACCGCCACGCACACCCCGCCAGGCACTGAGGGCTCTTCACACAGCATGGAGCTCCATCCCTTTACCAGTCCTGGGAGAGGCCGCTGCTCCCGCTCACAGAAGACGAACAGAGGCCCCAAGAGTGCCTTCTGGATGGGGCCACTCAGCTGTTCTCAAAGGAGCTCAGAACAGGGCCCACAGCACACCCGTGTCCCCACACCTGGAGCCCCACCTGCCCTTCCACACCTCTGTGCCCACTGCTTCACTTCCCTCGGCCTCCTCTGTCATCTGGGCCACAGCTGCCCAGGCCCAACTCCACCTCCACCTCCACCGGCTCCATCTCTGCATTGTCCACAGTGAGGAGAATTCACGTCCACACCTCAGGATCTGCCAGGAGTGGGCACCTCCTCTCTCTGGCCCGCCGTCTCCACCTACTGAGGTCTGAGTGGATGGAGAGGTACAGCAGCACAGCCCTGGGTGTCCTCAGGAGTGGCCCTTGAAGACCAGATGGCAGAAGACACTGAGAGCCCTCAGGTAAACCTGCTCTAGCCCTCCGTCAACTCTGCAGTAAGAGGGAGGCCTGCAGCTCCACACATGCAGAGCTCACCCCATCTCGACCTTCTGACGTCCTTCCAAGCCTGTCACTACTGTCGTCAGCAGGAACACATGTCTTCATGGGTCTCCTTTGCAAAAGGACCTCCAGTACTGCCAGCTCTGACCCGACCAACATTTTTTTTAAGGTCACCTTGCAGGTCCTGAGGATGACAATTTCCTTGGACATTAACTCACAGCATCAAGGTGTTGCCTCACACGTTGGACATCATCATCCTGATGGCCGAGCTCTTCAAAGATTCCACAGACACAGCAAGGCTTGTGGCTGGACAAACTGCCCTGGACTCAAGGAAGAAGCCAGAAAGGAGGACCCTCATGCAGGAAGGCAGGGTTCTAGAGGAAGAGCATGCTAAGCAAGCACGGGTAGGGCCCTGGGCACTTGCTCACAAGGTAGGTGAATGGAGAGTAATAACTTCTAGTCTGCACCAAGATACCTCGTGGAAACCTCCCTTGCAGACATAAGGGTAGGAATTACCACTGGGAGCTTATATGAAGCCCAGTGCCTGAACTGCCGTGGTGAGTGGTACTGAGCTTCTGTTGTGGACCAGTGTGAGCAAGTGGGCTTTGCTGTTATGCATGTTGCACCCCCAAAGATGGTGCCTGGGTGGAGCACAGGAGAATAGTACCTCCACCTCAACCCACCTGAGGACACCTGCTCTGGAAGAGAAGAGCCAGGTGGGGAGGTTCCCTGTGGGTCCATACTTGGAGTCCTTTCTATACCAGGAGAACCCACGACTGGCCCTGTGGACTACAGGGCCAAGCTGACATGGGGTGCACTCCTGTCCTAGAGAAGCCCGCAGACTGGTGCTAAACAGAAGCGGACATACCACTGGGGTGCTGTATGGAACGAGGGATACATATCAATCAGAAGATGGCTCACTCCTCTACAGGGGAGGGTGGGGCCTGGCCAGCAGGGGAAAGCACGGGGAGAGCGGCCACCCCAGCTGGAGACAGCAGGCAAAGCAGCCACAGGCACCAGGTCAGGGTCTGTGGGGCCCTGCAGGCAGCGGCCTGAGGTGCAGGCTCCCGGGTCAAGCCCAGCGGGGGACCTAGTGGATGTGCCTGAAGAGCTCTCCCTCAGGCGCAGGGGGCCTCCACCTGTTCTGAGCAGGAGCATGGCGTGCATTTGAGTCATGCAGACTATTATAAAAGAAGGGCAGAGAATGGATTTTGGGGGAGGAAATCTGGAACCCAGGGCACCGAGAGCTGAAATCCAGGGGAGCTGCTGTGAGATGATGAGGTCCAGGTGTGAGCGGCAGGAGGGGTGAGGCTGGGTGACCAGAAGCATTTTGGAGTTGACAGCAGGAGGTCCAGGGGTCCAGTGAAGGGGGGACAGACCCTCCCAGAGCCCAGATGTGGGAGCTGAGGCTGCAGCAGCCCGTGGAGGTAGGCCACGGCCAAGCTCAGTGAGTCCCGGGGTCAGTAAGATGGGGGGAAGGTGTGGAGGGCACGTGTGGCTGGGACTGGAGCTGGCAGAGCTGCCACTCAGGGCAGAGTCCCGGGTGCCGGGCGGTGGTCTAGTCCGTCAGAGTGGACAGGATACAGAGGGGACCTGTGTGCTCACACCCAGCCACCAAGGAGCAAGAGGTAGACAGAGGAAGAAGGGAAATGGAAAAGGAGGCGGTGGAAACATGGCCGGTAGCGGGAGGTGCAGTCTGGAGGCCCTTGGAGACCAGCTGACCACCATCAACAGGATTCGACTCTAGAAACTCACGGAGTGCCTCAGTCCTCCATGGTTCATGGGGGTGGGAGAGCCAGGGCTGAGCTCTGGACTATACTCTGGACGGATTTGGGTGGCAAAGAGAGACAGACCCGCAAAGAGCCACATCAGACTTGGGCCTGGAGAAACGGCGGGAGGGAGAAGGGGCGAGGGAGGCAGCCAGAGAGACAAGGGAGCAAGGCTGGTGGAAGTGCTGAGAAAGGACCGGCCAGATGGGGTGTGGGTGGGGCAGAGGTGAGTGCCGGAGGCAGAGGGCGCACTGCTCTGGTGAGGGCCTCAGCAGAGGCGTGGACACCCCGAGGGCTCTGCTCACTTTTGTCCTTGTACTACGCCTGGCAGAGAGGAGAAAGGAGGCTCTTCCTGATCCCTAGGTTCCTGACCCCAGGGTTTGAAGTCCATTTGCCACCTGTTGGGAGAACTGCTTTGCTGAATAATACTTAGATTAATCAAGATTTACTAATTCAAGAGTTAGGAAAATTAAAAGTAATTGGTGGTGGCACCTGAAATGAATGAGGCATTGATCACAGACCTAAAGAGGAAATACTGGCCGAATCAGAGCTGTACCACAGGGTAGTGTTTCTCCAGAGAGGATCAAGTGGATTTCTATCATCAAAAAGTTTTAAAAATCCACCAGCACTGTAACCACAGACATCTCCAGCATCTAGGGAAGCCTGTGTCTCTCCTGGAGGAAGCTTGCTGCCTGCCGGGCCCGAGCTCCTGGGCAGCGCGAGGGACCTGTTGGCCGTGGAGGTGAAGTCTGCCTTGGGAGAGCTTAGACATAGCCATCATCAGCAGAGAAAGCCCTTGGACATCAGCCTTTCAAAGCCCTGTGTGGGACGCAAGCCTCGTCTGATGCTCTATGTATAAATGCCCGTCACTCACGGGGGTCCACTCTGTGCCGGACCCCAAGCAGGAGAACTGTGTATGTACCACATTCACACCCAGGACAACCCCTGCACTATCCCTGAAGTCAGACTCACCCAAACTAGTGTGCCCAGGGTCAGGCTTTGAACCAGGCTGCCTGAATCCCAAACCACCACACTGGGCTGCCTTCCACTGCTGACCTTGAGTACACACGAGCAGGTGCTGCTGGCACAATGTGACTTGCACTGGTGGCATGGAGTCCCCAGGGCCCTTGGCACCCACCTGCACTGCTTACTTCCTCATGCCCTCTCCCATGGAGCCCTGGATGGCACTTCTCTCTCCCCCCAGGGGCTGGCTTCAGGCATCTGGTGTTCGACGCCTGGTTCCTTTGCTTATTGCCTGTGCACCTATGCTCCATTCCACTCAGCTCACATGGGAAGGGACATGGCATCTGTCTCCTGGGTCCTCACAATGAAGGAAGAAGCACAACAGTGTGCTCACTCTGGAGTGTCTGGGGCAGGTGGGGCAGGTGGTGAACAGCCACTATTACTACTTCAAGTGGGCTCCTCCCTAGTGTAAAGTGAACTTTTGAAAATGCATAGTGATGTTAAGTAGCAACATTCTGGAACAGCCAGGGATGCTGGCCTAGGGGCCAAGGATGCATCTGGGCTCCTGGACTCAGGGACAGGTGGTCTGGGGCCTGTTTATATTTTAGAGATTTCCTATACTCCCAGCTCTGATCTAGAGGGACTGACTTAGCAGCCGGGCCCTCCCCTGGGGGCTTGAGATGGTGAGGGATGGTGAGGCTTATGTCAGTGAGACACCTGCTGAGCCTCAGGCAGCAAGGGACACAGAACCCTGGATTGCCAAACCACAAGAAGGTCTCTAGCGAAACTCAGCCCTGCTCCTGTCTCCTGAGCAATGAGAAGTAAGCGTCCAGCTTTAGTTAAGTTAATGCAGATTAGATGCCACTGTGCTCAGTTCACTGGAGCCATTAAAGCATTGCCTGGTTTCCCTCTTTTCCATCGTCCTTGGAGGAGCAAATTTGGGGGAGAGAGGAGGCGGCAGTCTCAGCCTCAGAGCAGGCCATCTGCAGGCACGACTCCTGGGCCTTGGGCTGGGACTGCTTAGGTTTTCTCTGAGCCACCAGAGGGACAGAGCCCAGGCCTGGGCAGCAAGGCTCTTGGGAGGACCCTGATGAGACAGGGGTCCCTCAAGAGACCTTGAGGACGCTGGGAAAGAACAGACGTGTTTTAATTGGGCCTTGTTGGGGTTCCCACAGAAAACAAAACTGTTTTCCTTTCGTATTTGTTTCTATCAATTTGGGACAAAATTCTGAGATTTCACTTAAGCACAATAGAATTCTGATCAAATGACCATTGGTTTGGCGAAATATGTGTTCTGCTGAGGTAGCCGTTCAATGTACATAACTGGCTTCTTGTTCACTGAGAAGCACAGAACACAGAAGCATTTTTATAAAGTAGCCAAGAACATCAGCGGACCCACTGCCTAACGCTGCAAAAATAATTATTAACTTTGTTTTTAAGTTTTCTCTCAGCCTTTAAAAATATATCATGAAATCAGATAACGGATGGGAAAGCGCCATAGAAAGGAAGGATGGTATCCATAGATAATCAGGCATTATGATTCTTCTAATGCTACTTCATTAGTTTAACAAGAACATATCAGGCATTTCATAATTTTTCCTAGTAATTAGGCAGACTTCATATGTCCAAAGACCAGATCTCAGTAAAACAGCCATTTAGTGCATAATATCTTTATTGCTTTGAAGAGGTTTGCTCTCCCTTGCAGGGGACCAGCCACGTGGGAGGAACCATAGCAAATACTGGGTCAGTGGTCGCTGTTTTAACTTCATTCTGCTGTTCTCAGAGAACAGAAATCTTATTCTATTTTGTTATTGACAACATCAGAGGCCTATGAGAAATTCAGGCCATCCACGTGTTGAGCACATGAGTAAGGACAGAGGAGAAGGGAGAATACAAACACCTTCCTGAAATCCCAGGGGCCACACGCCATGGGCCCCACTGGAGACCTCCATCTGCTCCCTCACCGGATGTGGGCACCTTTTGTTGTCTCACTTAATTTAAAAGAAACATCTATTGTTATAGAAATATTTCTTATGTAGACATTGCTATCATGGCCACTGATCTTTGGGTTTTGTAAGCAGCAGCCAAAGTCACGCTAACCAGTAGCTCTGGGTTGGTTTCCCTAGACTTTCATAGCTGACGACGGGTCCACAGGCCAGACTCTGCAGAGGCTGACCATCACAGGGCATCATGGCCCACACAGCTGTCCGGAGCACCTGGCCCGGCTCCCGCCTCTCCCCCAGGGCTCCCCCATCCTTTCTGCTCACTCCAGAAAAACTGGAGACTCGGCTCTTCCTGGGAGGGCCACTCGCCCCTCACCTACTGCCCTCCCCAACCTATCACCCTGCCAGCCAGAGGCAGTAGGTGGTGCACCCAGACCACCCTGCCCAGGGTGAGCGGCTTCTGGGCGTCAGCAAGAAACACCTTAAATATGCCTTGGCCCCTGCCAGGCAGACTGAAAAGGGAAAAACCCTCCTGACTCCCTGCTGCTGTTTCCTGCATAAAAAAAATCTGCACGGAGAGGTTTGTCAGATTCACAGGGAGCTGTGGAGCTGCGTGTTTGGCATGAAGTCACCTTGGCAGTAATGTGCATGCTCCAGGCTGTCATCGCTGGGATGCGGCTGACAAGACCTGCCGGGCCTATCAGAAATTGCACCGTGTGATCACTCCCTTCTTCTCCACGCTTAGCAGTCAAAGGCAGGATCAAAGTGGAGCTCGTGTCAGCCCACTGCTATCCGCAGCTGGACCCCGCTTTCCCATCTTATCCCACTGTCCACACACACATGCATGTGTGCACACACACAAATACACACACAGGCACACGGGTACACATGGTCACATATGGATGCACAGAAACAACACGCACACCTGAGACGACACAGGCGTCGGTGGCAACACAGAGGGTTAGAACAATAGTGGCAACAGCCCAGGAGAGCAGGTGTTCCTGGGAGGCAGACACAGCAGGTGGGTGCAGGGGCTCTGTCCCTGGGAGGGGCCTCTGGGGCCAGGCGAATCTGGTGGTTAGTGCTGAAGGACTCCAGGCGAACCCCATCTCTACCCCTACCTGTAGGGCATTCTGCCGTGAACCGTTGTCCTGGGACTAGAGTCAAGGCTGCTGACCTGGCGGCTGAGACTGCCTGACAGACCGCTGTGGCAATTGGCCAGCGCAGGGTTAGGGCCAGACCTGAGACTTCTGCAACAGAAGCCCCTCAGAGCCAGTGGTTCTGCCAGGGAGATGCTGGGTGAGCCAGAGAAGAGGAGTGGTCCTGGGGGAGGTGAGCAGGAAGGCCTTGTGGAGTTCCCTGGGGACTGCAGGCTTACAGACAGGCTCAGACGCAGTCATCCTGGTTCCCACAGGAGCTGCTGAGCCCGGAGGCTCCAGGCGGTAGGTGCTCTGCATGCCGCAAGCTCGTGTTTAATGAGGTGCACAGATGGGAGCCAAGCACTGGGGAAAGGTGTCCATGGAAGCCCCTAATTATCACACAACATTGTGCCTGGGATCCTCCTGCTGCCCTGCCTGCTCACCGACCCTCTGGGAGCATCAGCCAGCCACAGGAAGGAGGGGTGTCAGCACGTAGGCCAGCACCTGCCTTCTTCCTGCTGGTATACAGGCACCAAGATAGCAGCCATTGATGCCTTCATTCCCCATGTCCCTGAGGCACTAGGGATCTTCTGATGGGAGGACAGAAATGCTCTTAGCAACCTCTGGCCAGTAAGGTACCCCGAAACCTCCAACTCGGTAATGGTGGGATGACCATGCAAGGCCTCTGCTGTCTCCCTGAGCATGCGCTCCAGGGGACGGTGACTTGTGTCTCCCTTGGAGCAATGAATGGCTACCTGTTCTCCGCGCCCCCCATATGCAAGCCACTAGCCATGAGGAAGCCTGGAACCTCAGTGTCCAGCGGTCTCAAGCTTGGTGCAGCCCCTGCCACAGTGCCGTCACTGAGACCACAGTGGTCCTCCAAGTGTCAGCTCTCGTTTCTCCCAAGACCACAGAGGAACGCAGAGCCTCAGGATGCCGCCGTGTTGTTCTGACAAACACCCTTCCACCCAGCGGGTTTGTATTTCCAGGGAAAGAGAAGGGATGTTACTATTTGAAACTGTGGCAAAGTGAGAAAGGCTCCACCTTGCTTCTTCAGTTCCAGATCAAATAGTTAATAAGGGAAATTATTAAGGAAAACATTGCAGATAGTAATGAGGAGAGAACAGTGAAACCCAGGAGTAGCCCTGTGCCCCAGCCTGGTGGGAAGGCTGCTGGGGATCCCCTGGAGTGGCAGGTGGCAGGTGATGGGCGTGAGCCTGCCCAAGCCACTGCCTCTGGTCGTGAGGCACCAGGAGGGTAGCTCAAGGTCCGCTGTGACACACCAGGAGCACCCAGGCAGGAGCAGGGTGGGACCTCTTCAGGAAGGTGGCAGCTACCCATAGGTCAGGCGCAGAGGCAGGAGGAGGGAGCAGAAGGGAGAGCCTTGCAGCTGCACCTGAGAATCCGTTTCCAGAGCAAACTCACAAAGAGGTGCCAGAGGCAATATGGGGTCTCAGCCAGCCGGAAGTTGGATGACCATTAAGACTTTTTCAAGGTTTGATACGTGGCTATTTTTTTTTAATAAAATGAACTATTATTTTAAAACCTTACACTGAAGTGTTTCTAGGTAAATTTTATACTAACTTGGATTTGTTTTGAAGTGATCTGTGTTGGGGGAAGGTTGGGGTAGATACAGCACACTCCTGTCCACTAGGGCAAATGTCAACTCTTTCTATAACAGAAGAGCACACAGTCAGAACATCCCCAGAGCTGGCAGGAGGAGCTGAGGGTTTTACCTAAGGAAACTGGGAATGTCTGTGAGCTGTTTCCTGTGCTTGTTCCTTACAGAGCGTGAGCACATCCAAAAGTCACAGGGCACCCATAACATGCACAATTTAAAAATTTCCAAATATCCGCTCAAAATAAATGTTTAAAGTATTTTAAAAATAAAAAGTAAAAAGCATTAAGAAGGGAAGGAGGAGTCCTGTGTGAGTGACTGGGTAGGTGGAATTCAACCACTGAGCTGAGCAGCCAAGTGACAGCACAGGACAGGGCAGCCGGCAGGGTCCTGGGGGAGGGGTCCTGGCCTGGCTCCCGGGGTTGTTTCTTGTTCACAGGTGGGAGAATGTGTAGGTGCTTATGGAGAAGCTCGGCCCAGAGCCTTGCCCTAGAGACTAATGCCATGGGCCTTGGCGGGGGGATGAGGAGCCTATTGCACAGTAGGCTCTGGAGATCCTCCTGCGCTGCGCCCAGAGCCTCTCTGGAAAGTGCCCTGGGCCAGCTGCCCCTGCTCGCCTTGGAGAACAGGCACTGGACGAGTTCAGTCTCAGAACAGATGAGCATTGACCAGGACCCAGGGGACAGACCACGGTTTGAGGGCAGAAGGCAGTCTGCACACCTCTGAAGGAAACACTGGTGACCTCTGGACCTGAAGCTGGATGGGTAGGCTCACACAGGTCCTTCAGGGGAGCAGGTCAGCAGGGCCACCAGGTCGTATCAGTGACCTCCATGTGGAGCCAAGGGAAGCAGAAGGGAAGCTGGTGGGAGAAGGTGCTGTGGCCCAGGGAGCGGCACCTGGCCAAGTTGCTGTGGTGGGCATCAGGTAGTGCTGTCTCACGGTGCCTCTTCCTGGGCATATGGAAGTCCTGTGTCCTTAAAGCCTTGCAGAGGGATTGGAATCTGCCCTAGGTCCTGTGAGGAAGGGCTGCTGTCACCAGCCCAGGCACCCAGCACAGTGCCCACAGGGCCTCTATTTCTGGAAGGCCATAGATTCTAGATGTCAGAGCCACAAGATAAAAGAGGTCGCCTTCCTGGCCTCAGCTTGCAATATGAGCAAGACATAATGTTCATCATTGCATGTTGGTTAGGTGTTCATCGCTGTGACTAAAATACCTGACCAGGACAACTGAGAGGGGGACATTTACTTTGGCTCATAGTTTCAGAGTTTCACTCCTTGGTTGGCCGACTCCCTTCCTCAGACCCAAGGGGAGGCAGAACATCATGGAGGAGAGGAGCTCAGCTCGTGGTAACGGGAAGCAGAGGGAAAGGTCGGTGTCAGACAGAACGTGAGCCACAGCAGGCCCAGTGCCCGACTACCTGCAGCCAGGCCCCACCGCCTGCAGTTGGCAGTGGGCACGAAAGTGTTTTCAGCTTCTGTACCCTCAAACTGGTCACATCGACCAGGTCACAGCTCTCCAGTCTAATCTGCACCTACGAGCAGAGTCACCTGGGCTGTGGGGCTCACCTCATGTGCAATCGAAATAGGTGCTTTCTGAGTTCATTTCTGATTCATTTCTGAAGAGCCTGCTCTATCCAGGCCAGTTCAGAAGCCAGTGAGTTTTACATATTGGGATCCTTCCCTCTCACTTCTACCTTCACAGATGCTTGGGCAATTTGCTTTCGCACCTTCCTGAGCTTGTGGGGCTGGGAGTGAGCACCTCCTTCCCATCTGCTGAGGGCCAGCGCTCATCCTATCTGCCATGACATTTATTCACATCCCTAAGAGAAAATCATCAGTAGTGAATTTGTGTCAAAGATGTACAACCGAAATGGAATTTATATGACTTGTTTGTAGTAGAAAAAACGTTAAAAACTCCCCCTAAACTATGAAAGCGGCTCGTCTCCCAGGCCACCAGGGCTTGGTTGGAAGGTCTGTGGCGTCATGGAGAAGTAAGATTGTTTCCTCCTGTACTGCTCAGGTGGGGTGGCATCTACTGTAGCCAGCATGGCCTCGATGCCATCCCCGCACAAGACAGGCTGTTGTGACCTAACACACACAGGACGATCCTCCTGTGGATATTGACACAGAGCAGTGACCCCCGGCGGCAGAGCAGTGACACTCCCGGGTCCTCAGGCGCTGGTGCATGCAGCTGCACAGGGGCTGAGCATTTCCCCCGGGCCCTCCTTTCTCCTTGCTCCTGTGGCTTTGCTCTCACCGTCCCCCTACCCGTCATTTCTCAGGACCCTGTTTCCTTTTCTTAGCACAGCCCTTCTCATCTTGTGGGTGAATGTGGCTTGAACTCCAGCAACGAGACCTGGGCCATCGCCACCTCCCGTCACTGAGCACGCAGGCTGCCTGGGGTTGCTGACGGCAGAGCCTCCCACGTCTCCTTTCCGAGTGGCCCAGCAACCACTTTGGTCTTCCTTGTGTTTGCTTCCTGTGACTGAGGCCAGGCAGCAGACCTCCTGCAGAGCCACCAAGGGGTGTCGCTGACGCCCTTCTGCTTTCTGGAGGTGTCAGGGGACAGGTGGCGGGTGAGGGGTGGGAAGAGCTGGCACTGTGTGCTGGAGACTGAGTGGCACATCAACTGACACTTCATGGAGTCCTCAGTAGGTCTGAGACCTGGAGGATGTCCCACCCCCACAGATGACCAACCTGAGGATGCAAGAGATGGAGGGGACCTACTGCTGCTGCGGTGGCCGTGCTGCTGGCTCCCTCAAGGCTATCCTCCCTGAGGGCCTGACGTGACCCTGGGAACTCGAGCCCCATCCCTGGGCTTTTTCCAAGGTCCCTGTAGCCCACCTTCCCCTCTGTGGCCAAGGTCCTGCTCACGGTGAGACTTCAGCTCCTCCTGGGCCCTTTGGGCAGCCCCTCCAGCCTCTGCCCAGCAGGCGCTTCCAGCTAACCTTCCTCTCAGGTCTAGGGAGGGACCTCGGTGTGTCTGCTCTCATGTGGACACACCCAGGGTCCCCCTTGTCTCAGAACTGCTTCTGCGTTCACAACACTCTGCCACCCCCCCACTCCGGCTCCCGGCCCCTCTCAGGCTCTGGTCCCAACACCAGCACCAGGCCTCTCTGGAGCATGTTGGGAGGCCTGGCGTCCCCCCAGGGGGAGGCCCCCAGCTTGCTCCAGGAACACAGCTTCTCCCGATTGGGGGCTGTGTCCGGCTTCATTTCTTTATACATCCTATTTTATAGCTCTTTCCACAGTGTTCTGAGTGTGAGTGTGTGTGTGTGTATGTGTGAGTGTGTGAGTGTGTGTGCTTGTGTGTGTGCGTGAGTGTGTGTATTAGTGTGAATGCATGTGTGTGTGTGTGCGTATGTGTGCGTGCTCTCCACTAAGGTGTGAACATAAAGAGCTTTGCAGCAGGGGTCAGATTCTGTCTTAGTGTCTATGTCTGGCACATAACAGCTGACTCAAAAAATACACTATACAAATGCAAGGGCCATGAACTTCTGTGTACATTAGGAATAATGCACTTAACAAGCCACTTACTAAAAATAGAAAATAGGCATTTATTTCATTTAGTTATAGGCAAAATTTCCTCCATTCACTTGTACCCACAAGAAAGAATGAATCAGAAACACAGGGAAATAGGTGATTGCAAATGGGTGGAATTAGCGAGTATAGATTTGTGAATTTTGCCCTCTGCAGGATCGTGTGGAGCAAAGTTAAGAATGTGGCGGGGGCAGTGGGCTTGCAGGGGCTGCAGATGCAAGCCGTGGTGGGCAAGGCTGAGAGGTGCAATGAGGGTGCCTCTGTACCTCACCTAGGTGCTCTCCCTGTGCACACCAGGAAACCAGACAGCAAGCAGCGCCGCGACTGAGGCCCCAGTCAAAAGCACACACAGCTTAACATCAGACACCAGGCAGAGGGTCCGCACCCCACCCTTACACTGGGCGTCCTGGTCATGAACTCTAGCTCCTGACCGCGAGTCCTCTCTCTCGTCCCTTCACTGCACTACTTAGGCGGTACTGGGTGTCCACCCTGTACAGGAGCCAGGAAGGTGCTCAGAGAGGGGACCCAAATGGCTCCCAGCTGCTCTAGGAGCCCAGCTCTGCAGAGGCTTCTGTGGAGACTGACATGCTTTAGGTGAGATGCTGCGGGGAGAGTTTGTGGCTTCAGCCAAGAGGCAGGTTCTGAGCTGTCTGTGGCCCACCCTGTGGCCAAGCCCCTTCCCATCCTTTCTTCCAGGAAAGGGTGGGGCCAGACCTGCCCTAAGCCTCCCTACACCAGCTGCTTGGCCTGGGTGCCAGGAGATCTGAAGGGTGGTGAGTGACGAGGGCAGCAGCAACTCCAAAGGGAAGGGGCTCCCCCCGCATGGCTCCCTGTTTTAAAGGCAACAGCTCCAAATTCTACTCCTCCCACGTCTCAGGGACCAGGTTTAGTGCTTCCTGCATTTAATCGCATGTACTCCTTGTAGAAGTTCTGCTAAGATGATACTGTACAGCCATTCAGCTGATGGGATGCAGACTGAGGAGCCCTGTGACTTCTCCAAGGCCACGGAGGGTGGGCAGAGCTAGGCGGTGGTCCTAGGTGACTGCTCGGAGCTCTCACCCAGGTTTCTGCTGGACACCACACTGTGGTGGGGCTGGCCAGCCTCTTCCCTCTGGACTGGCTGGAGCCCTCTGAAAGTTTTCTCCCAGCTACCTTCCTAAGGGACTGATTCTGGATCTGCCTAGAATCAGGTGGAGCAATCTTTAAACTCACAAGCAGCTTGGCCAACCATCTCCATGGAAGAAGTCACTCCACACCGGGCAGAATGACACATACTTGTAATCCCAGAGGCTGGAGAGGCAGAGGCAGGAGGGTTGCCAGTTCCAAGCGAGCCTCAACAACTTAGTGAGGCCCTAAGCAACTTAATGAGGTTCTTTCTCAAAAAGTAAGAACTGGGAATATGGCTCATGGTAGAGTGCCTTTCAGCTCCACATCCAGTACAAAGAAAGAAAGAAAATTCACAGCATCAATTTTCCAAAATTCACCCCTTTATACAGCTTTTGAGACATTGGCTATGGCAATTTGAAGCAATTCTCCTTTGTGCCTTGTATTTTATCCCCTGAGATCTTGCATGTTCGTGGTGTTGTCACACAGTGTTTGGGAAAGCACGCTGAGCCATGTGTAGGCAAGACCTGCTGCGTGGCCTTGTGAGGTAGCCAGGATCCTGCACTGTCGTAGGGCCATGGGCCTGGTCAGTGCTCACTGTCCTCCTTGGGCATGTATTGTCCGGGCCCCCCACACCCTGGATGTCCAGGAGGGCAGCCCCCAGGGAGTGTCTACAACCTGGTTTTGACTGCATACAACATGCAGGATGGTGTTGGGAAGGTTCTCCTTGGTGGCCAGTGTGACAAGGCCATGGAAACATTGGGGCCTTCTGCTCTTATGGGTTTCCTGGACCTCCTCGACTTCCTCCAACATCACAAAACTGTCACTCTATCCCTACAGGCTCTGTGGCAGCCGCTGCCTGGGCTGGATCCTCATTCCCTGCCTCACATAAAACCACGACTGTCCCTGCTGTCACCTCAGACTGTATCCCCTGTCCCTGCTGTCACCTCAGACTGTATCCCCTGTCCCTGCTGTCACCTCAGACTGTATCCCCTGTCCCTGCTGTCACCTCAGACTGTATCCCC